>NC_136485.1:164381960-164999460 GCF_053919585.1 Euprymna scolopes | reverse complement strand
TAGTAACAAAATACAGTATAGTAGATAATACACTTGTGTGACCTTGCAACGTGGCCTTAAACGACCTTGAACCTCTGATCGCGGCCCAGTTATGATCTGCACCCTGGTCGGTACGGTTATGATATGTCGACTGGGCAACCAGGTCTGCCAACCGTTAGTACGTCGCGTCACCCAGTGAGTTCTTCGTTAAGGCGTTGGGGATTCTTCTCGGATGCTCGGTCCTCAAGGCCTGTTCTCCGTGGATCGTCTAGTTATTCTGGGTGTTCGTTGACGGATACGGTGTCACAAATGGCTAATAAAGAAATATACACATATAGGGATCAACGCACATCAGCAACAAAACTCCGGAGGTTGGTTAATATAATATATATTTCGGAAATTCATAAAAGAAGTATTTACAGCATATACATATAGTTGACAATTAATTCAAGCAAGCAGTTAGTTCTACAACTGAGCTTCTGTTGTTGAAATACCTGGTCGGTATCGCGGACTTTGCGTAATTCTCGTTAAGTAATCGACACGTTATAAGCGTTGAGTTATCAGGCAACAAGCGAGGGGAAGAGAAAGGAGAGGTGATTCTGCCGAGACGGAACAACTCGACTTAGCTCTCTTTGACTCTGATTCCCAATCTCAGACCCGGACTCTGACTTAATCTCTGATTTTTCATTTCTTTTATAATACAATTATGGAATGATGACGACACCCATGTTCGTCATCGACCAATCAAATTGCTTGATTATAATTCGACGGGGCTTTTACTCATTGGTTGATTATATTTCGACAGGCCCCTTTTTCATTGGTCCATTTCCAAAATTGGATTGACTCTTCCTTTAATTAACGCCCAACTTACACGTTGTATTATTTAATTCCTCCCTGGCTTACTAAAACGAAAACGTTTAGATAAAGAACCAAGGCCTTAACTACCTGAGCTAAAGCGACGTGTATGGAATCTGTTCGGTTTTTCAACTATTTAAACTAAATCAGGTCACGACCTAATGACGTCATCTGACGCATGGAATTTTTCCATATCCAGAAAAATTATTTTTCCTTTGACTTAAAGTAAATCACGCGATTTTAGTTGTTTTAAAATTATCTATTGATCTCATTTTTCGCTTTGATAATTCAAAGGAATTTTAGTTTATCTTTGAATTAAGTTCTGGTTGTCGGCCATTCCATTATATCAGACATTTTGATTACGTCAAAAGACCAAGAATGCATTTGTCGCTTTGAACTTATCGGACAACACATTTTCCCATCCGAGCAAAAATATTTCATAACTTCAATTTTCGTTCGACCTGATTCACCAAATGACAATTCTCGATACGTCATGAAAATATGTATTATTGTTTTGAAATTTCGGACAATTCATTTTTTCCTATTCTTTGTTCTAAAACACAATGCCGAGTCACTGCGTGTGTTTCTCCCAGATCAAAAACAACCCGACTTTTTCAACTGTCAAACTCGCAGATCAAACTTGGCTCATAGTTTTGCCAATTGCGGGTGTGCAATCCCCAATTCTCTGGTTCTTGTACAATTATGATTTCGGCTATTTCAACTCAAACGCCTCTGTATTTTGGCTAAAATATTTTATGCATTTTTTTCGCTTTTGAAGTTTAGAATGTGATTTAACTTTTCGCTACAAAGGCACTTTTGCCGCCGCCATCTCAACAACAGACTTAGCTCAGAATTTATTGACAAAAAAAAATTAATAATGATTTTTATTCCTTCAAAATCATCGTCCGGGAACAAAAAATTATTTTTAACCAAAAGAAACGTCACATCAACCCTACAGGTCTGATGTGGCCTCTCTTCAGTGTTACACTTGTATATAATCAAATAGCGTTATAAATACCACTGTAACGCGTGGTAAATACCGTAACCGAAAAAACAACAACATCGTATTTCACCTATTAACCTGAAAAAAAACCCCAAAAAACGAACCGTATCCCGGGGTCACCATATTCCCGGGACACCGTATCCCGTCGCTCTATTGTATAAACTCAGTCTACATTCTCTTCCATTTTTTATGTCTTTCCTAGGATCACCTTCCACACTTAAAGTTATTTTTATTATAGACTTACGAGGGGTACCCGGCGTTGTCCGGGTGTTTGTAGGTATGTGTTAAATAAAAAAGAAACCGGGGGGTAGGATCGAAGCCGAAGCCCTGAGGCGAAGTTTGAAAATAAAATCGGCCAGCCAGAATGAAGCATTGTTATAAGCGAATAAGTGAAAGATGTTTGAAAGTCGTCGAGCGTTACGACGATGACGATGTAAGCATTGTTATAAGCGAAGTAAGAAAAGAAAACAACGTTTTAAATAAGCGGGGGGGGGGTGATAAAAATATCGAAAAAAAAATACAAAAAAACTAACGTAAGGCAAACGAACGATGAAAACAGTAAACGAACACGTGAAAAATGGCTTAAATAAGCCACTTTCGATATTAAAATTAAAAAAAAATCGGTGGCTACCCGGGTGTTTTGGGGTGTCGCTAAGAATAAACGAAGTAAAAAAAAAAACAGGAAAACGAACGTTACGTGAAAAATGGCTTAAATAATACAGGGTTCAATATTTAAATTTAAAAAATCGAAAAAAATAACATCTCACACCACGATTCGAACCGAAAACGTTTAGATAAAGAACCAAGGCCTTAACTACCTGAGCTAAAGCGACGTGTATGGAATCTGTTCGGTTTTTCAACTATTTAAACTAAATCAGGTCACGACCTAATGACGTCATCTGACGCATGCGTTGTTGACACCCCCCTGTCGAAAATTGTCGATTTCGGGGTGAAAAAGTTAACGTTGCTCTCTCTCTCTCTCTCTGTTTGCGTCTCTCTCTCTTTCTCACTTCGTCTTCCTTACTCTAAAGAGTGTTACTAAAAAAGAAAATGGCGTCTGGCTGTTTTTTTTTGTAAAAACTTCGATTGTTAATATTTTTTGTAAGCGTATTTTTTTACTTAACATTTTTGGCTTGTTATTTTTCGTTTAACTTTTGTATCTAACTATTTTTAACGTGCTAATAACTTTGGTAACGTTGTCATAGCATAAAATTCATAGTTTAGCTTGTGTGAGGGTTAAAAGTTTTTTTTTACCGATAACAACAATGTTTTTAAATTCAGACTGGCATTACAGCTTGCTGACGTCAAGATCATGTGACATGACTGAGCGGGTTTTAAATACAAGTTGACCCAAAATAAACGGCCCCGTGTACACTTTATGTAGAAGAGTTGGCGCCCGTTTTTTGGGGGGCAGTTATAAATTGATTTAAAAATATGTAATGTTTAACATTAAAATGTCACTTTTTGGCCCCACCCCCTGCAGAAAATTGATCAGTTGACGCACTTCTGATGGTCCTTTTGGGCCAATTTTTCGATATTTGTCGTCCGGAGGGTAGCCTTTCATATGAGAGCAAGTTTGTGAATTTTTATTCCGTCGGTCAAAAATCTTTAGCAGACACACAAACATACATACATACATACATTTTCGCTTTTATATATATATATATATAGATTTAGAACAAAAAAACTGCATATCCTAACCACTATTTAGACTTAGACTTAGTTTCAAGTAAATATATGTTTATTTTGTTTTCCTTCAAAATGACTCACGTTTTCGTCATTTAAACGTTTATTTCAATTAAGATTTTCACGAAGAAGTTTGCAGCCATTTTTCACTCGCTTCCTAACGTATGCTCTTACTATTCAAGTATCACAAGGAACCAATCGCCAATGGCATTCTTTTCTGTCATTAAACTTTTTATTGCATTTTCTATCTTACTCTTTTACCTTGTTACTTACTATACACTTTATGCTCAATTAATGAATGCTCCCTTCTTTCTTCCATTTTTCAGTTTCACGGAATATTAGATTTGTAGTTTCGTAACATTAATAAACGTGTTTCCTTATTAATATTTACACATATTAAATTTGTCATTGTCATATTCGTTTTCGCATTTTAAAACTAGTGATGCATAATTCAGACCAGGTTTTAGAACCCGGATTAAATTTGAGAATAGTAGATTTCGCTTAAAATTTTATTTCCAAATAGTTAACATTCGCTAGTCTAAAAAATATCTGCACATATGTTTTTCTAAATTCATTTGTATTTTCCGTCATTTATTTATTTAGTTCATTATTATAATACTTTGAGTATAGACATATTACAAAAAGAAATTGTCTAAGTAAGTTTTTAGATTACATTTTATTACAATACTTTTTTATGTTATATAATTTTATTACTATTTTTATATTTTTATTTCTGTAATAATAATAGTAATTATGGTAATAATAATAATTATTAATGTTGCTATTAGTAGTAGTCAAAATAATATTAGCAGTAGTAGTATTAGTAGTATTAATGATGTTGTCACACGAATGTATTATTGATTGTAATTAATGACAAAGAATCGAAAATTATTCAATATACCCAACAAAATAAAGGGTAGGTTTGTAATTATTTCCTTTGAGATTTAAAAGCTAAATCTATTTGACTGTGTATTCAGGTTATTAAAATAAGATCAGCAACTTTATTATTGAAGAGAAAGTTTTCATCGAAATAAGCCATAGATGGGAAAAGCAATTGGGAAAAGCAATATTTCAAGCAGTTAGTTTCTTCTTGTTTGAAAAAATACTTATTCAAACATATTTATTGGAGTGGGAAAAGAAGCCACTATTTAAAATACAGAGGATACGTATTATCAACCGTCCTGATCTAATAAAAATCGCTTTTATTTACTAATTTACAAAAAAATATATAACAATTATATATGATCTTCATAGAATAGATCGGTAAATTTTATTTGGCATAAAATATAATATAAGAAAAAGTTAGTTTGCTTAAACCATTATTGGCAAAAAATATGACGTACCATAATAAGATGATTGTAATTTAGGGAATCGGGTGTTGAAATGATGTGCTCTATGAGCAAAAATGAACAAACGAAATAAGTTTTTGTAAGGTATTTTATCCTTGCATATCCTTTTATAAAAAGAAAATAACAATGTTAGTAAATATAGACTAACTGTTTGAGATAAGCGGAATTGTTGAAGTCTTTAATATTTTGAGAACTTTTTCAAAAAGAAACGGACCAAACAACCGGAAGTGGCACTAATTGAGCTATCATACAGAAATTATGTTTATAAAATGAGATTGCTATTCTAATCACTGCGTTATTTGTATATACAGATGCATAAGGTTTCCTTACCTATTATAATCATTATTCTTAATTTGCTAATTTATTATTTAGTTTAATTTTAGCGAATGAAAAATTGGTTGGTATTTTAAGTAAGCAACATTCGTAATGGCGTATGTTACTTTCACCAGGTGTCATCATAAAAATAGAGATTAATATTACATTATTTCGATCGTTCCATTAAGATTTTGTATGTATATTGCTATTAAATAGGCTTTACTTTTAAAACTCAGTGTGGCTTAATCGCCATATATATTTTATAACTTACTAACCAGCTCTACTTACGTATTGAGCACTTTTGAAGTAAATACTTAAAGTTTACGCATGAATTTATACTTTCGTATATTAATTTTATGTGAGTAAATTAAGTATATATATATATATATATATATATATATATATATATATATATATATATGCACTGATGAGTTCTGATACGTCGAAACAGTACTGTATGTGGTTGAACACTTTGTAAATATATTTTCACCCGCCGCGTATTTAAGCGAAAAAGCGAAGCCCACTGTTTGTTTGTAAACAAACTGACAGTATGAGTCCTGTGCGACGGGCAAATGCTAATTTAATATGCATTTCAGAAGAAACATTTACGGACACTTTTTCTTGGTCCGATGGTTAGAGCAGCCGACTGTCAACACTATGGTTGTAGGTTCGATCCACGGCTGGGAAAATGTTTATGTCTAGCCGCACTAATGAGTTGTGATACGACGAAACAATACTGTATGTGTATATATATATTAAGTCGTGTTTTGCTCCTGGAAGCATCAATAGAACTTTGAAATCTTTGAATAAACAGATGAAACTGTTTAGTTTTTGCGAATAGTTTTAGCGTGTCTTCGGTTTAAAGATATACCAATTGATTAAAGCTCTTGGAAACGTCACTGGGAATTTACAAATTGTGAAAATACAGCTAAAACTGTTTTAGAACCTGTTAAAGATGAAAAAGTATTTCATTAATAGAAGGAAAACATACGACTCTATTTCTTTCTTTCTTTTTTATTTTTCTTTTCTATGTTAAAACATTTCTTATTAATTTCGAACCATATCAGGTTTATATTTAGAGAGTTGGAGTCTGCTATTGCCTGATTTTCTTCTTTGTAAGTAAAATCCTTGTGTTGTACATTGTATCAAGTGTTAAAAATGGTTAATTAAAACATAAATGGTAATAAATAAATGCATAAAGAGGCCCATGAATATTTTTATCAATTTTAAATTTTATGTCATAAATTACGTTTATTATAAAGTATTTATTAACAAAATGTACTTTGAATTATTTTCCAAACTATCCAGTCAAATGTTTTTTCTCCAACAATATTCGTTTTGTTGAAAGCTAATATACCTAAAATAGAAGAAATTATTGAGAGACGATAAGATAATCACCAGAAAAAAAGTCATATATTTTAAGACAACATCTCTTCCCATGTTTACATATTCATGAGGATTTTTTCAAAATAGTCTTTGGGGATATTTACAAAACAAAAAAGTCCTGATTTTAAATTTGCTGCAGGACATTATTAGTAATTCATAACATGATTTTTATTTCATTAGAAAATCGATACAAGAAATGTCGACTTGATAAATACGTATTGTATACATTACTTCATATTCACGAAGAAAACATTTATTAGTCAAAGATAATATATTGTATGGTTTTAATAGCATATAAATAGATATTAGTGTTTCCGTTGAAATTGAAAGACGTTTCACGTGAACATCATTGCTATTGATTACTATGCTAGGCAATCCGCGGTTCTCAATTCAGATCTTTCCAATTCTAAGCAATCAGTGTACTCTTGGATGCGTATAACAAACGTTAACAGAAAATATCCGACTTTAAATTTTATAATAAAAAGCAATGCAAACATTTTAATACTAAATATTTCATATAATAATTTCATCAATGATTGCAAATATGTGACACTATATAGGAATTCCAATGTTGTCCGGATGGCAAATTTGTTGAATTTTTCTGTGCCTTAATCAAAACGTAGATTCCATGAACAAAGCTTCTTTTTTAGAAGTGCACGCCTGTGGAACTCTCTTCCGTCTGCCTGTTTCCCACCTGACTACAACTTGGATGTCTTCAAGTCCAACATAAACAAATTCCTGATAAACCGCCCCCTTAAGTAAGACACTTTATCAGATCTCCATTACTTACGTTTACTACGATATTGTCACATTGGTTACTGTACACGCAATAACCCTTATCCCCTAGTAGCCTCCGGGCTTTGATAGGTGGTTACTTCCATGTAAAAAAAATAATTTCTTCTTAGTTTGAAAGAAAAAAAATCCTAAAATTACATTTGAGAATGGTGATAGGGGTGGCGATGACGTAGTTACAGTATTAAAAGAAACTTACCAGCCCAAGATATAAAGAGAACGTAGACCGGATGCAAGTGATGACATCATTAGTAAAGATACGCCATCCGAACCATTAATTTATCTGCTTTTTATCACTGACCTAATGCCTTTGATAAACCTTCTTCCTCAATAATAACATAAACAAAAGCGAAAGAGAAGCGGTCTACGTAAATTATTCGACGTTTATTGGTTGAAATACTTGGTTAATTCTATAAAAATTCTCAACCTCGAGTGCATACCGATAGTATTCTTAAATATGCAAACGATAGTCACAATCAGGACCTAGAATCTGTTCGCATTGATTACATAAGCAAGATCCTAAGAAGAGTTAGTAGTAAAATGTTCAAGTTTCTACATGAATCAAAGACATAACATAATCCTATGAATGCTACACATTCTTCTTGTGGGAAAGCTAAAACTAGCTTTGGTCGCTTTCTTATACGCAGCTTGATGAACAACACAATATAACCATTGACTAGTCAATATAGCAACACAATATAAAACATTTGCAGCAACTTACTCATGTACAAGTTTGCCCATAAACGTGGCTAACTTACATTAACTTTTACGAGAAATGGTGCACCTTCTCCAAGTGATGTCATCTCTAGTAATAGCACGAAGCTGGATACTCCACCAGACTAGATAAATTCTTGTCCTGAAATCCAGTAAGACCCAGAAAGCAAAATAAAGATATATCACAACATATGAAAATGGTTAATTGAGGAAATTTATGTTCTAAATTTCTTTACTAAGTGTTTGAGCGATAAAGAATTTTAATGGCAAATTCGAATAACCATGCATTTCACATAGAGTTCAATGTTAATTCCATGTAGTGGGCCCTTTGATTTCTGGGAACTTCGACTGAAGTAAAATAAAACAAAAAAAGAACACATTTTCGTATAGACCATTTGAACACATATTTTCTCTTTCTATAAAGCTGTAAAAAGACTGAAATATCATGTATTTATGTATGGATCGACTTTGCCATATCTTTCGTAATTCCTTATTTATGTCAGATGATTTTAGATTCGACACTTTTGTGGTATTAGACTTTGTCTCTTGTGATGCGCAGTTGGATCTGTTTAGGGTTGAATAAAATAGCTGATTATTTCCAGTATTACTTACGTTTCTTTCTGTTTGATGAATTCGATTCATGTTCAACCATGCTACAAGGCAGAACGCGTTTCACTTCAAAATATACGTAATAAAGATAACACAAAATATGTGACACTTGTGGAAAACTGAGATTTTTAAAAATCAGTTTGTTCGTTTTAATTATCAGGAATGAAAAAAAAGTTAATTACAGGAAGTGAAAAATGACTTCTTTATTCTTTAAAATATCTGACTTGTTTTAATATGTAAAAATGGTATTGTTTCTATGCTGGATTTTTTTCTATTCGAATATACTCATTAAAAGAGCCGACATTTTCTAATAAATCATAATGAATTATATACAAAAAAGTTGCCTATTTTACTGACAGAGGACGATAGAGAGTCTCTTTTTGTGAACATGATACATATTTAGAGAGAGAGAGAGAGAGAGAGAGAGAGAGAGAAAGAGAGAGAGATCGTATAGCCGTGTGTCCATATTGTGGAGAGACAGGACATGTAATACACGATGAGAGGGGAGATAGAAGAGAGAGAGACATTTATACAGTTCTGTGAATGTTTCTTCTTGCTTCTTAACACATATATTAAGTGAGGGATGATTTATCTGTTCTTATAACAAAAAGAGGAGGCAGGCATTACTTACGATAGAGAGGGAGACACGTTTCTTAAGATGGAGAGACACATTACTTAAGATGGGGGTTATACAATGTTCGTTATGAAGACGAGTGGACACAATGTTCATATAAAGATGTATTTCACATTACCTTTAGTTGTTGAAGAATGACCAACACGAAGACGCAGTTACAAAATATGATGTTTCTTTTATGATTTCGGCCAGTTGCAATGATTTCACATTCAGGAATTCAAAAGTCACTACATGATTACAACTTCTAACCCTTCGCTTCCAAAGGAGGATTCGATCCGAACTCGACTCTCCTGTCTCCCGTCTGTCCAACTCTCTTCTTTGTCCGACTCTGTCTCTGTTCTCCTGTTTCTATCTCAAACTAGCAACTATATTGCGAATTCATTTCTCAGCCATATCATTGCATGGCAAAAAACGTGCTCGATCGATCACATGGCCTGAACTCACGTGGCTAAAACAGGCACTGTTCACACATGTCTGCAGACGAAAATTCTCTATCCTATTTTCGGCCTAACCTATTTTTCAATATGTTTTTCATTTTCTATTGTACGCTTCTAGATGACCTCATTTTAATTCAGTTTTCATAAAAAAAGAATTCAACAAACAAAATTCCTTTTTACAATAACATCTCTAAACAATCGAATTCCTTCTGAATCTCTTTCCTGAACCTATTTTCAAACCTTGCTTACCGAGTTCAATTCTCGGTCTATCTTATCTCATTTTTACTTATTTAATGTTTTTCTTACTTACAAGAAAATGGAACCTGTTCTTGTATCAATACAATTGCTGCGTGCAAAGAAATAGATTGAAATTTTACACTCCATCAGAAAAGAATATAGGATACGTGTCTTGTAAAAATGTATATTTGATGTGCTTATTTCTTACATATTCGCGTAATATTTATTTTATTGTTGCTTTTCACGTTTCTAATAATTCGTATAATATCTCTAATGTTGAATGTATATTTATATTATCTAGTTTCCACAAAAAAAAAGATAGGAATGAAAATCAAAATTCTCTTTTCCTCTTTCTCTAGACAAAGAAAGGAATAAATAGTTGAATTGAGTGCGAAATGCAACTATTAACACAAGACGAATCACTGTAGCAATTTGTATTTTGATAAAACCAAACAAACATTTCGAACGCTTACATTTATTATCTTAAGTACACACATTTGCGATCCTAGTGTTGTTGCTGTTGTTGTTGTTTTTATGTTTGGCAATTTCTCTGAGCGATATGAAAGCTGTATAGAAGGATCCGTTTTCTTTTGCAATCTACATCACATCATATACATCACATCATATACATCACATCATATACATCACATCATATACACCACATCATATACATCACATCATATACTACAAAGTGGATTATTTTGTCAGACGAGATTGAATCAGCAACAATGACAACAATTCTAGAATGCTGTGCTCTTATACGCTCATCAAACGAATGACTACACACATTATTTTTTACGTGCACAGCACATATATTATTACTTTCATTTTCTTTTTGCGAAACTGACGAATAGTAATATTATTTATAATTTCCTGGGACTTTTGGTAATTATATAAATGTTTCTGACGAATGTAAACAAAACGTATTGACATTTTCGTGCAGATGACTGTACATGCACTGCACAGCGATGAATTTAACTAGAAATGATTGCAATGTGGTATAAGCATATTCACAGCATCCAAAATGCAGCTTTAACATATCATTTCGAGAGCAATCTAGCTATTTTCAAAACGCAAAACGATACTTTATGATCGCAAGTTTTTACATGAAATATATAGGTTTATATTTATTTAAAACAAATACAATTGCTTATCTAAAAGTTAACCAAAATAAACGTATATAGAATGTTCTTATAAACAACATAAGCAGTACTTAATGACACTTGTTTTACAATGTGATTTTCGGGATTAAGGATGTTTTTAAACGAATTAATCTATAAGAGTAAAACATTGACTATTAAAAATAACATACAAAAGTTTTCTTCATTGGCTTTTTTGCGTTTAAGAGGTAAAGTGCTTTCATATAGTTTCAACGATTTTATCACGAGAGACTTTCAATGAAATGCTTGGCAAAAGCGATAAGTACTAAGTTAATAGATTCCCTGAATTGTCGACTTCATTGAATTTATCCTTTCGCTTCTAACGTCCTTATAATTTCTGGCTTGTGTTACTTTTTTTTACATAGGCATCATCACTTATCAAGACCAAGAGGCCACTCGCGGATAAGGGTTAAAGAGTGTACAGTAGACAATTGGACAATTAAAGTAATCAATATGAATGGAACATTAGGTAAATTTGCTAACTTATATGGAACAGCTCATCAAAAACTTGTTTACGTTAGACTTGAAAACAACCATATTGTAGTCAGCTGGAAAGCAGGAAAACGGAAGACAATTCCATAGGCGTGCAGTTCTGAGAAAGAAGCTTTGTTCATGGAATCAACGTTTACGTTTAGAGACAGATAAAGAGTGGGGGAAATTAGTGATAGTATTTTCTGCTAGACGGATGTTTCTTGTGAAAGTTTGGCGAGGGGGAACCATAGATTAAGGCTCAGTCAAACACTTGCCATGAAAATAACGATAAACCAAAGACAAACTCACAACATCCCTTCTGTGAGAAAAAGGTTGCAGGGAAGAGAAAAGGACATCCCCTACGAGGCTACTAACTCTATTTGGAAATCCATCAAGGCAGGATAAGTCCTTTCTAGCAGCTCCTGTCCAGCTGCCTTGGCAACGGATTTAATGTATGTGTTCCATTTAATATCAGGAGTAAAGGTCAAACTCAGAAGCTTGTCAAAACATGAGGCTTCCCCAGGACGAGATCCATTCATTTCAATTCTTGCCAGATGGGAATCAGAGCGTTGACGATGTAAAGATAAAAGCTTGGTTTTAGATGCATTAAAATTAACAAGCCATCTCTTTCCCCATTGTACCACTTGCTCAAGATACGAGGAGATAGAATCGGAGAGAACTTGGTCGTTTACGGTCTTAGAAGATCTACCATAGATAATAGTGTCATCAGCATAAATGTCTACAAATGATGTAAGGATGTGATTTGAAAGATCATTAATGCAGATCGGGAAGAGAGATGGGCCCAGGATGGACCCCTGAGGGACTCCAGCATTAATACTGTGAGTTTCTGAATTCTGCCCATCAACCACTACCTTTATGAACTTATCAGAGAGAAATGATTTAATAATTGAGACGACATTTCCAGCTATACCGTGGTTTGAGATCTTGTGAAGTAAACCTTTATGCCATGCTCCTTTAATATGCCAAGAGCAATTGTCCTAGAAAGGTAGCCTCAGTCGAGAGATTCGCTAATCTTATGAGATGTAACTATTGCTTAATTTCTCGTTTTTATTGGTTTATGTCTAAGCTGAGATCAATCAGAGCGTCACATATAACTTATACTTAAAGGCATTTTTAATTATGTTTACTGATATGATAGCCACCTAATTTTAAATTTCATTTTACGTGTATTGTTCAAGGTTGTGCATTATGTAGGTGGAGTCTCTTAATGAATTATATTACGCCGTTCAAAATTTGGTTGTGCTCGAAAGAATCGACGTTGTTTCTAGCACATAAGAGTTTTATTGTTTTTTTTTTTTTACTTATCTTTAATATTTACAATCAGCATCGTATCATAGGATTATTTCTTTTAATTTCTTGCAATATACTGAAAACAAGAACAGAAATTTACGGAAGGTGCATGTACAATATTTGATATTGTCCGATAAAAATCAAACTCACTATTTTTTTTTAAATTTCATCTTGATCCTCATCCAGATTCAAAAGGAAATCGGTTAAATCTAATTAACAGATAATCGAAATATACTTGTAATATGATTTGCATTGGTTCAGTTTAAGTAGAATTCATTTTTTTACATGGGAGTCACTAGTTACCAAGGCCTGGAAGTCACTCGGGGATAAGGGTTATTGTGTGTACAGTAGCCAATGGGATAACATCGTAGTAATCGTTAGTAATGGAGATTTGATAAAATGACTTACTTAAGGGGGCAGTTTACCAGAAATTTGTTTATGCCGAATTTGAAGACGTCTAAATTGTGGGGAAAATTATTGACAGCTAGACGGGGGGTTTTCAGGAAGGATTGGCGAATCGGGACCAGAGATTGGAGCTCAGACGAGCACTTGCCATGGAAATAACGATAAAACAAAGACGAGCTCGCAACGTCACTTCTTCAGGTTGCAGGGAAGAGAAAATGGCGTCCCCCACTAGGGCACGAAGTTTATTTTGTACTCTGTCAAGGCAGGATAGGCTATTTTAACAGCTCTTGTCCGGATGTGGCAGCAGTAGTCCATCCTTGGACATACTTGGCTTTTACATATCATTACATATATTTGCACATGTATATTGTAAGCAAGACTAATACATTGAATTATCTAATATATTCACATTAAAACTAATTCAACGTAGATATGATGAATATTGTATTAGTTCTTATATATATATATATATATATTTACTTTAATTGCTGCAAAAATTTTCAAAGGGAATAAATGTAATTGTAAAGTTTCTTCAATCTAGATGGAACATTCTCAACAGATAGACGTATTTAAGCTGGTTTGATATATGTTTATACACGAATATCATCTAATAATGAGCTGCAATTTGTATTTCTTATAACTTCATGGAATATTTCATATCGGTAGCATACGTTTGATTAAAACGCTAAATTTAAAACTGAAGAAAGAAAGGGGAAGATAATCTTATTTCTTAACTTAAACAATGCAAGGGAGATAATTAGCATTTAATTTATTATTAACGAATAATAAATCAAGCAAACAAAATATTATAATCTATTTTGAAATTATTGAATTTAATATTTGATAATTTATTTATTTATTGAAATAAAAAATATCTATATATATAATAATTGTCGATATATCAGATCAATTTATATTAACAATAATATTGATGATCAAAACTTTTATTAATAAGCATATCAAGTTATAGTTTAATTTCAATGATTTTTACATATAGTATTAAAATAACAAAAGTTCCTCATCATCAAAAGTATTAGGAAGGGTTTTTTGTATATGTAAAAGATACCATAATAAACCTAGCATTTAAAGTAAGGCAGATGTATCTGGAAAAAAATTAAATAAAAGGTATGTATTTACTTGATAAGTAAATTAATATGGGTTAAAGATAGAAATAAAATAGAATAAATTCTATTTATTCTATTTTATTTCTATCTTTAACCCAAATTTTGATCATCAATATTATTGTTAATATTAATTGATCTTATATATCGACCATTATTATATATTATTAAAATATATTTTTAGCCTTAACCTATGATATTTTTGATTTCAATAAATAAATAAATTATCAAATATTAAATTCAATAATTTCAAAAAAAATATTTTGTTTACTTGATTCATCATTCCTTAATAATAAATTAAATTAAATGCTAATTATCTCCCTTGCATTGTTTAATTAAAAAATAAGATTATCTTCCCCTTTCTTCCTTCAGTTTTAAATTTAGCGTTTTAATCAAACGTATGCTAACCGATATAAAATATTCTATTAGCGTTCTTTTTGAAAATTTATCATTTCATAATTTGAAAAGCTATAATAAACATCCATATGAATGCTTTGACCTTAATTACTGTTTTCAAAAGGCGAAGAATTAAAAGGTAAATAATTATATATATTTTATATATATATATATGTATGTGTGTATATGTGTGTGTATGTGTATGTATATATATATGTATATGTATGTATATATGTGTGTGTCTATGAATTTTATTAGAAATATATTATTATAATATTGTATTTAAACCAAATTAAGATTTATAATTTTATTCTATTTTATTTCTATCTTTAACCCATATTAATTTGCTTATCAAGTAAATACATACCTTTTATTTTAATTTTTTCCAGATACATCTGACTTACTTTTAATGCTAGGTTTATTTATGGTGTCTTTTACATATATTAAAGCCCCTTCCCAATACTTTTGCTGTGAAGAAACTTTCTTTTTTAAAAAATACTATATGCAAAAATTATTGTCCGTGGCTTAATGTCAACCACAATAAAAACATTGTTTTCCAAAACGATCGTACAAATTATTGACTATATTGTTGTTCCTTCTTATGAAACGGATTTTTAATTTAATTCTAATTTGAATTCTAAATTATCAATCACATTACTGAATATATATATATATATATATATATATATATATATATTTTTTTTTTACACAGTGATCACCACTTATCAAGGCCCGGAAGCCACTCAGGGATAAGGGTTATTGCAAGTACATTACATTAGTGTGGAGATTTGATGAAGTGTTTAATTAGAGGGGCGGTTCATTAGGAATTTGTTAACATTGGACTTGAAGACATCCAAGTTGTAGTCTGGAGGGAAGCAGGCAGACGGAACAGAGTTCCACAGGCGTGCAGTTCTAAGAAAGAAGCTTTGTTCATGGAATCAGCGTTTTGATTTAGGCACAGATATAGAGTGGGGGAAATTTTTCACAGTGGATTCAGCTAGACGGGTGTTTTTCTGTGAAAGATTGGCGAGGGGGGACCAGGGATTGGAGTTCAGACGAGCACCTGCCATGAAAATAACGATAAAACAAGGATAGGCTCGCAACGTCTCTTCTGTGGGGGAGAGGTTGCAGGGTAGAGAAAAGGGCATCCCCACTAAACCACGAAGTCTATTTTGTACTCTGCCAAGGCATGATAGGCTGTTTTTGGCAGCTCCTGCCCAGATATGGCAACAGTATTCCATCCTTGGACGTACTTGGCTTTTATAGATAGAGAATTGCATCAGTAGTGAGATATCTTCTGGAGCGGTAGAAGGATCCCATCATTTTCCAGCGACCTTGGCAACAGACTTGATGTACGTGTTCCATTTCAGATCAGGAGTAAAGGTCAAACCCAGAAGCTTGTCAAAACACGGGGCCTCACCCAGACGAGAGCCATCCATCACAATTGATGCCAGCTGGGGATCAGAGCGTTGATGATGTAAGGATAGGAGTTTGGTTTTGGATGAATTAAAGGTATCCAGCCACATCTTCCCCCACTGAACCACGCGCTCGAGATCAGAGGAGAGAGAATCCGAGAGAACTTTGTCATATATATATATATATATATATATATATATATATATATATATATATATATATATAAAACACTACATTTAAGATATTTCTTAAAAAATTGATAATATTTGCTGATCACTTATGCAAAATATTGTCTTGTCTCGTATTATTAATCCACAGTGACAATAGAGTAATTTATTATAAATTATAGAATTAAATACATGGCAATAAGATGCACTTATTTAATTGAGTTTGGTAACAAAAATCGTACAGACTATGTATGTATGTGTGTATCTATCTATCTATCTATCTTTCTATTTACCAACTATTAAATAAAAGGAACTTTGTCTCTCCGTGTGAGTTCGCTCTGTATGGACTCCGAAACGGTTGGGCCGTTTTTTTTAAATTTCATATGATGGTACTTGATGTGTCTGAGAGTGTTCTCACGTAAGTATTGTATTGGTATGCGTCTGATAAATCTTTAAAATCGAAAAATACGATTAGAAAAAGTTCCGAATGTTTTTTTAGAGTATAATTTAACTAAGATACATTACTTTTGTACATTTAACTTTAAGCCAGTGATTATGTTCAAATAACTTCAATAAATCAACAGTTGGTTCTTTGATAAGGCAGGGTCCCGTTCGAAATGAATGTTTCCGTTTAGAATTAGAACCAGAAGACTTGAATTTTGCAATTTAAGCTTGAAGTCGAGCCATTTTTTACAGATAATTTCATAAAATAAACAATAAATTCTCTACAGTGTAATGCAGACTGCAATGGATTATCGTCTAAGTTACTTAAGGCATGTAAAACTTTCTCCTGGTACATTGTGGGGGGTTTCTAGCGTGATCAGGCACTCTATCGAAAAATTAGACGATTTAACCGATGCTGTTGACAATAAAATTATAGGAGGGTAGAAAATGTGTTGAGCTCTATTCAAGCCTGACAGTTTCGGGTGCCCCTGCTAATTTTAAACAATTATGTGTTTATTACCACGTTCAATTCTTATACAGGTTTTATCTATACACAGCAAATATAATTTAAAAGTGAGTAGTGATTGTTATTTATATAATTCGTTTATCGATCTGTATCAATCTACGTGTTGTATTATTAATATCAAACTTATATTAAAACTATGTGTTTATCAATTAAATGCAATATATAGATTGTATGAAGATGTAACTATTGTCACTTCATATGCGACGTGTTATAGAAAACCTATGTCACAAGGACACATGTCGAAATAACACGTGTTAATTTTACATATTCATAGATAAAGTGTGTTCTTTCTATATGTGATTCTATTTTCTTTCTGCTTAGAACGTCTATGTGTATGGATTTGATATTAAAATAACCTGAATTATTCTAATGAAAAAAAAATACCTGTTGGATTATAAACATTTTAGAGAAGCTTATTTCCCAAAACTGGCCGCCTGAGGAACACTGTTCCGCTGTCCTGCTTCCCAGTTGAATACGACATTGTAGCCTTCAAATCCAATGTAAATAAATTCTGTTTGAGCCGTCCCCATAAATAATGAAATTGTACCAAACTTACACCATTAACGATTACTACACCATTCATTAACTCTTATCCTCCAGTTGCCTTCAGGTCTTGATAAGAGATGATTCTCAAGTAAAAATAAAGGAAAAAATACCCCGAAAAAATTTAATCAACAACCAGATATGGACGTCAATGTGTCCTAAGTGTTAGATTTCAATTCTATAATATGAAACCAGATATAATTATGCTAAATGATATGTTTGATAACTGTTTGTAAATTGTTCTTCATATAGATTCCCCACATAAGCTGAGATATGACAAAAGTATAGGGACTTTCACAAGTGTAAAAATCATTCAATAACCTACTAATTCGGCATATCTTTGAGGAATAATTCCTTAGCCATGATGATATGATTCGTATGATTTTTATCTGCTGGAAATACTGAAATTCTATTTGTCTGAATTCGGAATACGCTGTTCTGTATTATTTTGAACGACAGGGATGTCAAGTAAAAGATAGAACAAGGGGAGATAAATCATTTACTAAACTGTGGCTTTGATAATATTATAGAATTTATGTTATTTTATATGATTTTTATCGTAAGCAATGCCTTTGTTGCTCTTTTACTCACGTCTGGTTCACTACCGTCATTTTATAGCAACGTGATGTTAATGTGTAAATGATAATCACAAATATGACAGGATTTGAACTTGTCATGACAAATTGAAATCCACTGGGTGAATAACTAACCACTTCGCATCTATATGAGATTTAATTCGAATTCCTGGAAATATTGTACTTTTTTCTTTCTTTTTTTTTGTTTTACTAAAAAGAATCAGTCTCTTAAAGTCAACGGCAAAAATGTTAACACATTGTGTAGACATTTATCTTCTTATTACTGATCAATTGGCAAAAACGGGTCGGAATGACCTCGATTGGTGTTGTTTTTTTTTGTTGAGTTTTCTTTATTTTTGATACGTGTAACATGATTGTAGGTTTTAACCTATCATTTTCTCAACAATTTCTTCAGTTATTTCAGTAGATACGGAGCAACGCCCCTTTCGTGCGAGGCCTGTACGAGGAAACTTCTCTTGAACTATTGATTAAGTCAGGATTAGCTTGCATTTTCCACCACCAGTCAAATATTTTTATCAGTTCATTTTTCTGAATTAATACAGAAGAGTGACGTTGTCTATGGATGGTTATCTCTTCATATACTGTCAAAGTGACGTCACCTTGCACTACTTATAAACTATTATAAGACATGCTGACAAATCTATGAGAATGAGAACTTTTTCGAGTTCCTGTTGGTGGTTTTTAAGGTTTTGTTCATTAAATTATTAAGTTATGCCTTACTATGAAAATCTATACAACCAATAAATGAATATATATATATATATATATATATATATATATATATATATATCCTGTTTATGGGTTAAAGAAATATATTTGACTATACTGTATTCTTTGTCTTGCATACAATAAAATTTCTATATTTGAAATTTAACTTTTTCAAATCACAAATTTTAAATAACTAACTTATGATATATATATATATATATATATATACATATATATTATTGTGTCTGCACAAATAATTAACAAGAACACAAAAGTAAAGGTATACAATAATATATTAGGAAGAAAAGTTATATACATATTTACATGTCTTCAGATACGCTTCAGTATGAGATATTCCGGCAGGTGTAATGTTGCATGTCTTACTAGAGGCAGCATAGGCGTGTTGCCTGTTTGCCTCTCTCGGTATTGGTGATTGATACCTTTATATATCTCACTCACCCGCCTATATTAATTAGTGAGCGTCTCTACAACACACACACATACATATACATATATATACATATATATACATATATATACATATATATATACATATATACACATATATATATACATATATATACATATACATACATATATACATATATATACATATATACATATATATATACATATATATATACATATATACATATATATGTGCATATAAATATATATATATACATATATATATATATAATACCGCAGTGTATTTATCTCATACATTATGAAGAAAAATGACAATTCACCTTCTAGAGATATAACTAACACTAAAACCAAGTAAGATTATAATAATAATAATAATAATAATAATAATAATAATAATAATAATAATAATAATGATATTTAAAAAAATAAATCACATTTGAATCAGTGTTTTTGTGTTGTTTTAAGTTCCTATCTGATATACTTCATATACTGAAATCAACTTTTATACATATATTTGAAATATCATTTGGTTAGATGGAATTGTTTGTTGACAAGCAACTGATAAGTTAATACGACTAATAAATTAGGTTTTTACTTGGAACTAATTCTGGGTCCTTCTTTTAAAAGATATCACGAATTTAATTTTTTCAAACCATTCTTTAGTGTAAGTGAACAGTTCATTTATATTTGTACATGGATTGGTATCTGCAATAAACTCTGAAGTTTGACGCAGAGTTTTGACTAAATTAGAAAGTTATCCAAACCACCACTATAAACGTTTCTAACAATAAATTAAAGTTAAAACATTCAAAGGGCAAAAGTAATCCGGCGTACGTACGTACGTAAGAATAATAGACAAAAAGTTAAACCCTTATTCTTCAGAGAAAATAAAAAAGAAAAGACATCATTCTTCTCATTCACTGAAAATCAAAGTAAATCACTACGAAGTCTATGTTATCGGTGCGAAGCCATGTATTGGGTAAAGATCGTTCATATATATATATATATATATATATATATATATATAGTATATATATGGTTCTGGCAACGTCGACTATTTTGTTCCAAAGGGTATCCTTCGAAGAAAACTGCTCTCCTCCCTCATAAACTCCTCGTTTCAATATTGACCATAGGTGTTCGATGGGGTTAAGGTCCGGAGAACACGGTGGCCAGGACATGAGGGTTTCTCCAACAAAGCCCTGAGATCCAAGGAAGGATGTAGTTGCGCTAGCAGCATGAGATGGAGCATTGTCATGCATAAAAATAATCTTAAAACGACGTGACAACGGAAGATCATCTAGCCATGGTAACAAATTCTTCGTCCTTTTTTTGGCATTTTATGAGACCTGCAATAAAGCGATGGACGGTGAAAATTCCTTGAATATTAAAAGAATAACATAACTTTTTAAATATAACATGGATTTTGATGAAATTTTAGGATTTATCTCACCTTTATACAGTCCCTGGATGATGTAATTTTCAGCTTTTTATAACTTATATTTACTGAAATATTGATTATCTTTTAATCTGCAATAAAGCGATGGACACAGTTTATATATATGCGTGTGCGTGTATGTATGTATGTATGTATGTATGTATGTATATGTAGAAGAGGTTTAGAAGATTATCACAATGCTAGGAATGGGATGTAGTCAGTATTGGTGAAGAAAGACGAAAATAAGTAACAATTTGCAAATCAATAAGTATGTACATATATGTCTATATGTACATATATGTATTCCATTGTATGAAGTATTAATGTCTTACTTGTGAGGTCTGTTGTCCCTGACAATATCCATTACATATTTATTTCGCCTATTTAGCCTAACTAGATTAATGATTTGATGACATTGTGTTTTTCTTATTATTTTAAATTAGTCTCATATGACATATATTAAGTTTTGAGAAAAGTAAAAAAGATGTGAGAAAATCTCTGTTTTTAACCGTATTATTATCTCATCTGTAAGATGTCACAATGATCTTAGCAATCTGTTGTAATGCTATTCAGTAACCTTAGGAAAGAGAATGAAAAAGACTCCAACAACGGATTCTGACAGAAAATAATATATCGTACAAGAAAGTGAATACACAGAAAAGGTTGTCGGTATGTTCGGATTGTTAAGTTAGACGGCCTCTAGTCTCACGTTGGTCGCGATAATTTCCCACAAAAGTATTAAGCTCGTTTTTTTAATGTTCAGAAGAATCCATTACGAGTGAATTAGTAAGTCCCAAACACACACACTTCACAAGTCTTTACTAGGCAAGAGGGACTGGTCACTATTTCTTTTTTGGGGGGTCGATAGTTAAAACATCTATGAACTTCTTTTTCCTCCACGATCGGTGGCGTTCCGGAGCTAATTTGAATGGTTCGATGTATAAAGTGTCATATCGTCTCAATGGTATATTCTTCTTACTGGGGTGCACAGTTGCGATGATCAAACAGATGCTTTTGAATTTGGTTAAGCGGTCATTTATGCTATAAATTCTGATTATAAAAGAAAGTACGTCATATTTTCTATTGTTTTGTCTATTGTGCTCAGTTTCAGGAAAGACGAGTTTTTTTAGTAAACTTTGAAGAAAACTACTTTCCTAAGCTATAGCGTTTCTTAGGCACAAGGTCTTTTTATATTTTAATGGCTTTGGTAACAGTTTGGAAACACGAGTCTTATGTTTTAATGGAAGATAGTCTCTACTGGCGATAGGCCATTTTGCGTAGCTATCGACCACAATTAGGTAATACATACCTTGCAGTGACCCTGCAAAGTCTATATGGTTTCTAGACAAGTATTAGTATAAGTTGAGCCATTGCCGTCAAAGCATAACATTAGCCGACCATGTTTTTTAGGTCTTTATTCATCTTCGGACAGTATACGTAACTACGCATGAATTCCTGCTTGCTTTTTATTCCTGGTAGACTTATATGATTACATGTCATTATTTTTTTGTAAGGCTTTTGGTTTGATGACCTACTTGCTGTACGTCATTAGACATCACAAAACTGTTTTGTATTTACTAGTCATTATATTTTCTGTTTGCTAGCACTAATTCGTACTCTTTTTGTTACAGTGTGATCGAAAAGTCTTTTATGGTTCTGCACATAATTACTTAGTGCTCAAGAAGTGTTATCTGTTTTAGAACCAACATTAAAAGTCAGTTAACATTTCTGATTTGCTTAGAGGAGAGGTACTCAAACTTAAAATTGGAATTCAGCAGAATAGTTTCCCACGTAAACAGTTTAGTCTCTATCTAAACAGTAGCTCTTTTACTATCCAAAAATGGTCAACCGAATTTTCTGGTCGGTTTGCAGTATAAATATCGCCAATGTAAATATCGGTATAACTTTGTAACTGTGCAGATAATAGCAAGAGCTTCCTTTTGGATATGTGAATAGTGCTTTTCTGTCGAGAGTAGAGTTCTTGACGCGCGTGAAAAAACGTTTTTTGCTTTCATCAGGTATATCATGTATAATACAGACCCCTATTCCATACGAGCTGGCATCGCTATTATATCAGTTTTTGTGTCATCGTGAGTAGAGAATAAATCTGATATCAGATATTTTTTATTTTATGGAATGCCGCCTGGCATTCAAGTATCCATTTCCACACTCTCATATTTTAGCAGCTCACTAACTCAGACTCGGAAGTCCTTCATATAAAAATTAATGTCTGATGAATGTTCGCGAACCCCAAATAACTTTGTAATTTTGTAAAAGTTTTGGGAGTCGGCATATCCTTTATAGCTGTGATTCTTTCGGGGCCTGGTTTTCTACCATTTTCCTTGATAATATACCCCGATTATTTTTTCTTTTATGAAGAAATCGCATTTTATTTTAAAACAAAAATCCTGTCGAGATTTCCCTGTGTGACATGTTGTCTATGTTATTATCTAACCCCCTTTATTGTGTAATATCATCTCGTTATATGATTGCAAGATAAAGATGCTTAATATGGTGTTCATAATTTTATTTAAAATGGCAGGCGCCATATTGACTTTTCTTTCGGTTTTGAATAAACCCTTATGGATGTTAATACAAAGCTATTTTTATCGACTGAAATTTGAAACTGTGTGTCACCCAGATAGATTTTAGAGAAGATCTTGCTTCCGTTTAGGATTAGGAAGTTGGTAATGGTATTCTTTTAATACTAAGTTTCAACCTGTGAAACATCAGCCTAAACGCGGCTTTCTTTTGACTTATTTTTCACAAAAACGCTATAGGCGTTCCATTGACTGAATTTAACGTCCGATAGCATTCCGGTTTTGCAAATATTTTAAACTCCACGTTGATTTTCTCCAATAAGGCAAACTGTACCTTTTTTCTGGAATACTGGTTAGTATTATCCTTGGTTTCGAATCTAGCTGAAATTTTTGTGCATTTTCTCAGACCGTCCGAAAATACTTAAGGGAAAATTTCTTTTAAGTTTTACTGGAGATTTTCCTTGCCTGCATTTAGAGTGTCTACTTGCTGACAAAATCTGTTTATAGGCAAATCCCACGAATTGCATTGTGGCATCCAAAGAATTCCTGTGTTTTTCACTTTTAATTTCTTTGTCGAACCGTTAAATGTCAATGTGCAACTTCGAACTACAAGTTTTCCTTTATCTTTAATATCTGTTACCAGCACATATTTACACATATTTTTATCATCTTTTATATCTATTAAAGTGTGTCATACTTGAGTTTTATTTTGCCACTTGCTCTACAAAATGATGTCCAATTCGATCATAAGTTAAGCAAGGATGTTGTGCGGTATGGACAGTCTTTACCAAATACATTGCTTCGCACCGATAACATAGACTTCGTAGTAACTTACTTTAATTTTCAGTGAAGTAGGACAATAATGTATTTTATTTTTTTTTTCTGAATAATAGAGTTTTGACTTTTTATCTATTATTCTTACTTACGAAACGCCGGATTCGTTTTGCCCTTTGAATTTTTTTAACCTTAAATTATTGTTAGAAACGTTTATACTGTTGGGTTGTGATCACTTTCTAATTTAGTCAAAACTCTGCGTCGAACTTTAGTGTTTATTGCAAATACCAGTGCATGTACTACTTAGAAATGCTTAGCACCCAGTTAAGCTAGTTTTAATAGTCGAATATTGGTCTACTATTAATGCAAATGTTAAATAGTAATCTTTTTGGTTAAATTAAGCCATGTACGCTTTTTGTGAAATAATGACCTTTTCAAGTTGAAAAGCTCTACTAAGCGTTTTACAGTTTCAGAAAAATCAAGTCACACTGAAAATAAGGCAGCATATTAAGTATTTATTTAATTTGCATTAGGCAAATATCCGCAGTACTTACAGGGAAGTTCACATCTGAAATTTATTATAAAAATTTAAAATAAAATAGGAAATATTTCCTCAGTACATGTTTTAACATATTTTATATAATATTTAGTATAATCTAATATAAAAAAGTAATATTTCCGTCTCCATATTTTCAAATTCTAAGTCATAGAGCGGTACTAGGGACCTCAAATAATTAGATATTTTATAGGCCGTTCTTTTATGGGTCTTTAGTCGGTTTAGATAGTTTTTAAGTGGTCGAAGATGGGTAAAAATTGCAACAAACGTCATACATTTTGTACATTTATCTTAATCAGTGTAACGTTGGTACAGTGGTAACGACACCAGCTTTGAATGCTACAGTTTTGCTTTCGGTTTCGATTCTTTTTTTTTTTTTTTTTTTTTTATTCAATTTTCACCCCAAACAAGGCACAGTGCCACTTTGAAGCAGGGGGCTACTATTAGGGAATTAATTAGCGGGGTCATTATGAAGGGAGAAGAGTAGAAAGATGTTTGTTAACATTACACTTGAACTTCTGCATATCATTGCAGTTGGGAAAGCAGAATCCCGGAAGGGAGTTCCAAAGACCCGCAGTTCTGGGGAAGAAACTATTGGAGTAAAAGGCTTTCTTGCACCTAGGGATCTCCACTGTAAAGGGATGAGACTTAGTAGCTTGTCGGGTTTGTCGGGGGTAGTTACGTCGGGGAGGTACAAGTGTTTGCAGTTCGTCAGAGCATTCACCATTAAAGTATTTGTAGAACAGGCAGAGGGATGCAACATCTCGTCGATGGGACAGAGGTTGAAGCCCAGATGACAGTTCAGGACCTATCAGGTTTGCGACTCTTTTTTGAACCCTGTCCAGGAGCGAGAGACAAGCAGCAGATGCACCAGCCCAGATGTGACAACAGTACTCCATACATGGGCGAATGGTTGCCTTATAGAGGTATAGGATACTGGCAGGCGTAAGTAGTTTTCTAGCACGGTAGAGGGAGCCAACCTTCCTTGCAGCAGCCTTGGCAATGCTCTCAATGTATCTATTCCAGTTCATATTCCCTGTAAACGTTAGGCCGAGGAGTTTAAAAGAAGTACTTTCAGGCAATGTGTTCTTGGCCATTGCTATTGGTGGTAGAGAAGGTTTCTTGTAGTTATTGAAGGAAACAAGCTTATTCTTAGCAGCATTGAATGAGACCAACCATTTTTGTCCCCATTCCACTACGGATTGGAGGTCATCCTCTAGTGTTTCTTCCATTTTCTTGGATATGTGTTCATTTGTTTTCCCCTCATATCTGTTACAGAGAGTGGTGTCATCGGCAAATATACCCATCTCCGAAACAATATTATCAGGGAGGTCGTTTATGAATATCAGGAACAATAGAGGTCCAAGGATAGACCCCTGAGGCACTCCCGCATTTATGTCATATTGTTTGGATGTACGTCCGTCGAGGACAACTTTGATTTTTCTATTACTTAAGAAGGATTTAATTACGTTATGAATTCTTCCAGTGATTCCATATGATCTAATTTTCCTTAGAAGACCATCGTGCCATACCCTGTCAAAAGCCTTAGATATATCAAGGGCCACCGCTCTACCCTCCCCTGTTTTATCCAATGAACGGTATATACGTTCAGAAACTACAGTTAAGATATCTGCTGTTGAACGGGCTTGCCTGAATCCATATTGTTTGTCAGTCAAGAGTTTAGCAGCTGTTAGGTGCTAGACTAGGGCTTTATTAACTAAGGACTCAAATATTTTGGCGAAAAGCGGGAGGAGGCTAATGGGGCGATAATTTAGTGGGTCAGTTCTTTCAGCAGAACTCTTGAAGACTGGTACCACAGAGGCGGTTTTCCAGCAGTCGGGAAAACAAGATTCGTTAAGGCATTTATTGTAAAGTTTGGACAGAACTGGAGCAACCTCGGCAGAGCATTTTTTTAATAGCACAGCCGGGATGAGATCTGGTCCACATGCTTTTGAGGTGTCTAGGTTTTTTATAATAGCATGTACCTGAGAAGGGGTGATTTTCAAGTCGTCAAGTGTGGCGTCTGTTCGCAGAGGAAAATCAGGGAGTGAGTGGTGTACCGAGTTCAGTGTGGAGTTTGAGGCAAACCGACTGGCAAGCAGATTAGCCTTGTCAGTTGCCGTGCAAGCAACCTCATGATTGTTTGTTGTTGGGGGAATAATTGACTGTCCATTATTAACTACGCTGTTGTAGATTTTCCAAAAATCCCGGGTTCCCAATTTCTGTGCTTCGATGCGCTTTCTGGTGGTTTCAGAGTAATCTGACTTAGCTGTGTCTATCACTCTCTTACAATTATTTCTAGCTTCTATAAACTTCTGTTTATTTGAGCTGGACTTATGTCGGTTGAATCTGCGGAACGCATGCTGCCTTTGACAAATGGCAGCTGCACAAGCAGAAGTAAACCATTGGGGGGAGTGGGGCTTGCTATAGTATTTCCGTGCGGGAACATGTGCTTCAATAGCAGTTTTGAACCATTCAGTTGTCTCATTTGCACACTGTTCCGCTGGAATAGTAAAGCTATTTTGCCATGGGGCATCTCTGATGAGCTCCCTGATGGCTTCCCAATCAGCCTTTTTGTAATACCTCGTTGTTTTGAGTAGTGGGTCTTCAGTTTTAGGGCGAGAATTTAGGCTGATTTCTACCATTATCACAGCGTGATCAGCATTCCCAAGTGGGCTATGGGCATTTGTTGTACAGTCATTGGGAACTGTTGTCAGAAAGAGATCTAGAAGTGAGGCATGTTGATCGTGCTGGTCTGGGAAACGTGTCGGAAATGTAACCATCTGAGATAGGGAATGAGATATAGAGAAGCTATATGTGGCGCTACCAGCTACGTCTGTGTGATTTGAGAATCCTAGCCAGTTACTGTGGTGGACATTGAAGTCACCAAATACATGTATTTGTGTGCTAGTATCGAGGGAGAGTGCTATATCTATGCTGTCTGAGACTTTGTTTATTAGGGTACAGTCTTGGTTTGAGGGAGAGCGGTAGAGAAAATATAAGTAGCTAATATTGTGTTGCATATTTAGTCTGAAGCACATAAAGGCCTGGCCCTCTGATTCTAGTTTTATTTCTCTAGTTAGGGGGAGGGTGTTTCGAATATAGACTCCAAGTCCATGCATATGTCTGTCCGAGTCCTTACGGTAGAGTGGGATTCTAGCTAAGTGCATCCGAATACAATTCTTTTTTTTAATTTGGAATCTCGATTTTACAATCTATAATATAAATTTCACCTGTCTGTTTAAATGTATGTATGTATGTATGTTTGTATGTATGTCTGCATGTATGGATGTATGTCTGCCAAAAAATTTTCGACAGATGCGACGGATTTTGCGAGATGGGTATCGTTTTTAAACTCAGCACTTCGGACGACAAATATCAAAAATTGATTTAAAACATTAATTTTTCACCCTCAACTGGGCACTTTTTGTCAAGGAGGGGTCGCATTCTTCGTCAATACTTTCGAAAGTCACCCCCTCGATTGACTCGCCTTAATTTAAACCTTCGCCACTTCCGGTTTGTCAATGGTTGCAACGGAAAAAAAACGCCACTTTTTAATCACGTTCTCTTCCTCCTTCGACGTAATGGTTCGAGCCTGCGTGCCTACTACCACTTTTTTTAGCTATACACACACACATGCGAACACCCAGGAAAAGCCGGCCACCCATACTAGTTTACAATAAAAATCTCATCTGTCTGTTTAAATGTAATTATGCATGGATGTATGTATTTATGTACGTTTTCCTAAAACTTTCGATAGAGGCGACGGATTTTTACGAGATGAGTATCGTTTTTAAACTCGACCCTTCGGACGACAACTATCGAACATTTGACTAAAAAAATTAATTCCTTCCCCCTCTACTTGACACTTTTCTACAAGGGGGGCCACTTATTTCGCGGATACTTTCGAAAGTCATTCAGCCTTAATTTAAACCTTCGCCACTTCCGGTTTGGCGATGGAGGCAATAGCAAAAAGTAACTTTTTTTCACGTTCTTTTCTCCCTTTCCGGTAAGGGTTAGAGCCTACTGCCTACTACCAGTGTTTTTCTGCTCAACACACACTCAAAACCCCGGGCAACGCCGGGCACCCAGGCTTGTCACATATATGAAATCTGAACAAATTAAAATATCATATTTAAGCGTATTTTATGACCAGGCAAAGCTGGTTTAGGATGCCCTTGCTAGTCTTATATATATAAGTGGCTATATGTCTGTCTGTCTCTATATTATCAAATTCGATCTACTCTGAAAATAAAAGTTGCATAGCAGCACTAGGTGCCTCAAATGATTGGATTTTTATAGGTGTTTGTCCGATAAAATAGGTTTTAAAGGATCAAAAATTGGTAAAAATTGAATATGTTTTAGGCTACTTCGAGAAAGGTGGGCTCTTTCTACCGTGCTAGAAAGCTACTTACGCCTGAAAGTATCCTGTACCTCTATAAAGCCACTATTCGCGCATGTATGGACTACTGTTGTCACATTTGGGCTGGTGCATCTACTACATTTGTCTCATTCCTGGATGGGGTTCAACAGAGAGTCGTCAACCTGATAGGTCCTGAACTGTCATCTGGGCTTCAGCATCTGTCCCATTGACGAAATGTTGCATCCCTCTGCCTGTTCTACAAGTACTTTAATGGTGAATGCTCTGACGAACTACAAGCACTTATACCCCCCTCGACGTGAATACCCAGACAAACACGATAAGCAGCTAAATCACACCCCATTCACAGTAGAGATCCGTAGGTGTACTCCAATAGTTTCTTCCCCAGAACTGCTAGATTTTGGATTACCTCCCGGGATTCTGCTTTCCTAACTGTACTGACATGCAGAAGTTCAAGTGTAATGTGAACAGACATTTTGATACTCATCTCTCTTCATAATACTCCTGCAGCTTATGTCCCCGATAGTAGCCCCCTACTTCAAAGTGGTATTGTGCCTTGTTTGGGGTGAAAATTTAATTTAAAAAAATAAAAAAAAGATATCAAGTTGTTGCAAAAATAATGTCATTTCTGACGTTCAACTATATATAAAAACGACATTATTTTTGCACCAACCCAATACATTTTGTAAATTCATCCATGTTTATTTTTAATAGTAATGTTTAATCAGTTCATATGCGTCTCAAGTTAGTACAATTGTAACGTCACCGTCTCAAGTTGGTACAATTGTAACGTCACCGTCTCATGTTGGTACAATTGTAACGTCACCGTCTCAAGTTGGTACAATTGTAACGTCACCGGCTCATGTTGGTACAATTGTAACGTCACCGACTTCGAATGCTACAGTTTCGATTCTTGCTGATGACTCTCAAATACATTTTTTACTTTTAAAATCACAACATTATAATAATATACACGGAATCTAGACAAATTAAAATATCATATTTGAACGTATTTTACGCCAGGGCAAATCCGCCCCCCACTCGGAAGTCTAATATATAAAATGCTATACGTCTGTCTTTCTGTTGGTATGTCTTTCTGTTGGTCTGTTTCCATATTTTCAAACTCTTTTTAAAAAAATTTTTTATTACATTTTCACCCCAAACAAGGCAAATTGGCACTTTGGTGTAGGGGGCTACTATCAGGGGCAACAACTACTGGGTTACTATGTAGGGATTTGGGCAGCAAGATATCGGTTCACGTTACACTTGAACCTCTGCACGTCAGTACTGTTGGGGAAGCAGGGACCTGGAATGGAATTCCAAAGTCTAGCGGTTCTGGGGAAGAAACTATTGTAGTAGAAATATCTTTTACATCTAGGGATCTCTACAGTGTACAGTACTCTATCATTTCTGAAACTTAAACTTGCAGAGCGGCGCTAGGGACCTCAATTAGTTGGACATTTTGAATTTTTTAACCTTAATTTATTTGTTTTTCAGTCGGTTCAAAAAGTTTTTAAGTGTCGAAATTAAAAAAAAATCGTTATATATTTTGTACATTCATCTTCATTTATTTATTTTTTTTTTTAATTATCTGTTCATATGCGTATCGCTTTGGTACAGTGGTAATGTAACCTGCATGGATTGCTACAGTTTAGCTGTCGGTTTTGATTCTAACTGATGGCACGCAAATACTTTTTTTTTTTACTTTAGAAATTAAGTGTATTTTAGGCCCGGGCAAAACCGGGCTCCACCTCCTACTAGTCTATTATATAAAATTCAATATGTCTTTTTGTCTGTCCCCATATTTTCAAACTCTATCTTCCTTTGAAACTAAAAATCACAGAACGCCGATAGGGGTCTCAAATGATTGGATATTTTATAGACCGTTCTTTTATGGGTCTTTAACCGGTTAAAACAGGTTTTAATGTAATAATTGGTAAAAGATGAAGAAATATTTATGCATTTTGTATATTCAGCTTAGTTTATTTTTTAATTTTTAATCAGTACTTATGCGTGTTACGTTGGAGCAGTGGCAACGTCATCAGCTTTGAATGCTAAATTTTGTTGTTCGTTTCTATCCTAGCTGATGATGCCCAAATACTTTCTTTACTTTAGAAATTACAACGGAGATCACACACAATACCTTCTATTCCCAAATGGTCACCCATTTAGTACTGACCGTCAAGACAGCTTAACTTTAGTGATCTAACAGGAACCGATATGTAAGTATGATTATACCGTATATACTCATGTTAAGATATGTTAAACTGATTTTAACACACTTGAGCGAAAAATTTGCAAAATGGACATATGGCTCTGCAGTCGCAGAGATAAACTCTTTAAGCTGGTTTAGGGACGAGGAGAAAGAAAAACGGGAATAAACGATGTGTGTAAAAAAAAAAAAAAAAGAAAAAAAAGAAGAAAAGCCGAATCGTATTTATTTACTTATAAAAAATAAATCTACACCCAAAATGTCCGGCAGTGCCAGATGGCGTGGGGCTTGGAGAGAGGCTTGGACTGTAACGGGCACAGTTTGAGCGTAACGCCTATGTCACATTCGAATTCTTTCATCATCATATCATAACTATTTCCCGTTTTAAAGAGAGTAATGCAAAGACAAATAAAACACTTTTAGAAAATTTATTTTAAAATCTATTTTGTTTGTATTTATTAGCTAACATGTTATTCTAATTAATTACTATATCCAAATAATATGTTCAACAGTAAATAATAACTAAAATTAATAATTAAAATGATAATGTGCGTCATTATAAGATACTAATTTCAAGCAATAAAAACAAAACTCAACTCAATAACAGATTCGCTTTTTTATACTACAAGAGCAACTATCTGCATACAAAGCCTCCGAAGACTAAATAATGTTCAGTTAAAATCCTTAATATCATATTTTCTGCAAACGAATTTAATCTGTCTAACTTTGAGTAACAGTGAACCGCACTATTTGATTCAAGGAGCATAAAATAAGGCAAACATGAAAGTTAACGTCCGAAACAAAATATTATGAAAAATTATTAACTCCAACTCCAGAACGACGATATGATGCATTAAAACCGCACTATTCTTGTGGAGTAAGTATGCCCTTGTTTTTACTTTTCTTTTAGAATTCATCACTTATCAAGGCTAGAACCCCCCACGATGACAAATGTTAATGGATATAAGGTAGTATTTAATGATGTACATTGGATAGAATTTGATTATTTATAGGGACGGTTCAACTAGAACTTGTTTACATTGGATTTGAAGGCTACCATGTTGTATCAAACCGGAAAGCAGGCCAGCGGAACAGTATGGCGATAGATTGGAGTTCACTCGAGCACTTGCCATGGAAATAACGATAAAACAAAGACAGGCTCGCAACGTCTCTTTTATGGGAAAGATGTTGGAAGAAAGAGAAAATAACATCGCCTGTTAGGTTTCGAAGCCAGTTTTGAACTACATAAACTGGATATAGCGCGTCGAGTAGCTCCTTCCCAAATGGCAGTGAGATACCTTCTAGAACGGTAGGGTGATCCAACCATTTTTTCAGCGATCTAGGCAACATATTTGATGTACGTATTTCATTTCAGACCAGGAGTGAAAGTTAATCCAAGAAGCTTATCATGGTATGGAGCTTCCTTAAGATGAGAGCCATTCATTTCAATTGGGGCGTAATGCATCCTGTTTATGAGAAGCAGACCTTGGATAATAAATTAAAATCAGCGTTCAACAAAAGCTACCGCTTGATTATTGGTGACCTAGGGCCTACTAAGCAAAATAACATTAATTCCCCACAAGCTATGTCTATCCTTGTAGCATTGTCACTAGTAAGGGTGCTGGAGGTAAACGTTTTGTCTGGGCTGACGTTATCCGCCTGATAGTCAGGGATCCGAACCTTGGATTAACAACTAAGGAGGCTGTCCTATCAGCAGGTGCAAAGTACTGGGGCTGCTGTATTGCCATTTGGTGAATGGAATCTGGACCATGCAGTAGCTTCTGGTGGGGCCTCTCGATGCCATACTAGTGGGTAATTGTTACGGCTTTACCTTATCATGTGCTACATAAAAAAAATTCTTCGTTTCTTTTTCTCTCTTAGTTTCCCCTCTCTGTCCTGCTCTAAGTAAATCTGACGACCTAGTCCACAAATTCCAAAATTTCATCATGACAAGTTTCAAGAAAAAATACACGATTAAACCCGGTTCTCCAACACCCAACGTAGACCCCTACTACCATGTCTCCTTCTTCAACATCAGGGGTCTTCGTTCTAACCTTCAAGAGGTTGAAACCCAATTACAGGAGACTAAACCAGACCTTTTATTTTTAAGTGCAACTGGCATTGTACAGGCTATTTCCCTAGATGAGTTTGCAATTACAAGATACTCTAACTTAACTTCTAAATCTGACCCCCAAGATCGCCATGGGCATGGAATATGTGCCTATATTAAAGATAGCTTTCCTTGTGGGAGGGACATCTCCAGGGAAGATCCTAACTTACCCTATATGTGCTTCCGGGTTGCTTTAGCTCACACTACTGCATTTATATTTACTCTCTATCGCCCCCACAACAGCGGAGTTACTATCTTTCAAAGCATATCTGAGAAAATTGACCAAGTCCTTTCTACTTATCCTTCAGCTAACATTCACGTATGTGGAGACTTCAATGTTCACAACGTCGAATGGTTGACCCACTCAAACAAGACCGATGATGAGGGAAGGTTCTGTCACGATTTCTCCATTGCCTATGACCTCACTCAGATTGTTCAGGAACCTACCCGTGTGCCCGATAATGACGGCCAGTATGCGAGCCTACTAGACCTTTTTCTCACAACTTGCCCTGAACTATGTTCAGTTTCTGTTCTGTCGCCTCTTGGATCTTCCGACCACTCTGTTGTATCAATTAAGATAAAAATGAAATGTAATAAGTCCCCAGACGTACCTCTTCATCGTACAGTATATCGATACACTAAGGCTGACTGGGATAGCTTCCGTACATTTATATCTGATCTACCTCTGCAGTCCATGTTTAAAAAGGATGTGTCCTCTATAGTATTAGACCTGACTGAATGGTTAATAGTAGGTATTGACCATTTCATACCCTCTAAAAAGTTTCAGCAAAAACCTAACAGCCAGCCATGGTTCTCTCCAGAATGTGCTGCTGCCATTGCGCACAGAAATCACTTTTTCCACTGCTTCAAACGTAATAGATGTATGGAAACTAAAGCCGTTTTCAGGACTGCCAGCAACCATTGTAAGAAAGTAATAAGGAACGCAAGAGAGTTGTATGCTCAATCTGTTAAGTCCAAAGTAGCTGAGCAGCGGCTTGGTTCCCACCAGTTTTGGCAAATAGCAAACAGAATCCTGAACAGAAGCGTGTGCTCCATCCCAACTATTATCAATGGACCTGAGGTAATCTCGTCAGCATCAGACAAAGCCAAACTCTTTGTCAAGAACTTTGCAGCTAATTCTACCCTTTGCGACCAAGACCGCCAACCCCCAATATTTCCTCCTGTATCAGAAAACACGCTATGTGATATACGTATATCTGTACGTGATGTTGCCAAGCTAATCAAAAACCTTGATTCGAGTAAAGCAACTGGCCCTGACGGTATTCCAATTATAGTACTCAAAAAACTTTAACCTGAACTAGCGCCCATACTTACAAAACTGTTTAAACGTTGTCTTAAGGAGAACAGTTTCCCATCTCCCTGGAAAATCTCATCAGTATGCCCTGTATTTAAGAATTCAGGTAATCGCTCATCCGCCTCTCAGTACAGGCCAACAAGTCTCCTGTGCGTCATGAGTAAGTTGCTAGAATCTGTGTTAAATACAGAAGTAATCAACCATCTCAACAAAAATAACCTTCTTAGTGACACTCAATATGGTTTCCGTTCTGCTAGATCTACAGCAGATGTCCTTACAGTTATATCGCATAGGATTAGCAAATCTCTCGACGGTGGCAATCTTTCTAGGGCAATTGCTCTTGACATATCTAAAGCCTTTGACAGGGTATGGCATAAAGGTTTACTTCATAAGATCGCTAGCTATGGTATAGCTGGAAAAGTCTTCTCAATTATTAAATCATTTCTTTCTGATAGGTTCATAAGAGTAGTAGTTGAGGGGCAAAAATCAGAAGCTCACAGTATTAATGCCGGTGTCCCTCAGGGATCCATCCTGGGCCCAACTTTTTTCCTGATCTACATTAATGATCTTCCAAATCATATCCTTACATCATTTGTAGACATTTATGCTGACGACACTACCATTTATGGTACCACATCTAAGACAGTAAACGACCAAGTTCTCTCCAATTCTCTCTCCTCTGATCTTGAGCACGTAGTACAATGGGGAAAGGAGTGGCTGGTTACTTTTAATGCATCTAAAACCAAGCTTCTCTCTTTACATCATCAACATTCTAATCCACATTTGTCATCAATTGAAATGAATGGCTCTCGTCTTCAGGAGGCCTCTAGTTTTGACAAGCTTCTGGGCTTGACCATTACTCCTGATCTTAAATGGAACACGTATATCAAATCTGTTGCCAAGGCCGCTGGAAAAATGGTGGGATCTTTCTATCGATCCGATAGATATCTCACTGCTGATGCTATTTTCTATCTATATTAGAGCCAGGTACGTCCAAGGATGGAATACTGTTGCCACATCTGGGCAGGAGCTGCTAGAAAGGACTTGTCTTGCCTTGATAGAGTTCAAAATAGACTTCGTAGCCTCGTAGGAGATGTCCTTTTCTCCTCCTTGCAACCTCTATCTCACAGAAGAGATGTTGCGAGTTTGTCTCTGATGTATCGTTATTTTCATGGAAAATGTTCAACTGAGCTTCAATCTATGGTCCCCCCTCGCCAAACTTTCACAAGAAACACTCGTCTAGCTGTAAACACTATCAATAATTTCCTCCACTCTTTATCTGTGCCTAAACCTAAACGTAGATTCCATGAACAAAGCTTCTTTCTTAGAACTGCACGCCTGTGAAATTGTCTTCCGTTTTCCTGCTTTCCGGCTGACTACAATATGGTTGTGTTCAAGTCTAAAGTAAATAAGTTCTTGATGAGCCGTTCCATATAAGTTATCAAATTTACAAAATTTTCATTACTAATGATTACTATATTGACCAATTTCTACTGTACACTCTTTAACCCTTATCCTTGAGTGGCCTCTGGGCCTTGATAATGTGGTGATGCCTATGTAAAAAAAAAAAAAGAAAGCATTATCACTCCAGATGTAAAACAAGTATGTGCTAGCCAAGTAACTGTCCCCTAGGTTACTAGTTATGAATTTGATTTCCTTCACTCATGTGAATCAACGGCTAACGAATAAGCCTACAAGAAGCTTGCTCTGCAACTTGAAGAGACCAGATAACAGATGTACGCCAAAAGGCTAAAAATGACCCTTTACTAACATGAGAATCCTTTTTTCTGAGATTCGCCTCTACTTGGCTTAGAACCACTCTCGAGTTAGTGGAATAAATTAAGCATTCTGAGAACGACATTGGAGCGATAAAAATTTGCTATGGCCAAATGGAGCTGCAAAAAAGTCTTACAGTCTACGCATGAGGCGAGAATAACGATACAATAGAATAATGAATGCTAAAACATATTTTAAAGCATCATGAAATAATGAAAACGACTGCATAGAACACCCGGAAACTTCCATATGACCACATATTACAATATCACGCAAATGTGAATTTCAGAAATGTTTAAGCATTTGATTGTTACAATTTTTAAAACTGTACTGAATATAAATGACGTCTTTTTGTAATTGCCTCATTAAATACCTGTATAATTTATGAGCAAATATGTAGCGTTGTTTGTATTGGAGCGACGTCGAGTCAAGCAAGAATTTTATCAAGAATGCAAGACCATATTTAAATGATTCGGACTATTGTTCCTATCTTCCATGTTATTCACCCAACGTTTTATATATTTATTCTTAGCTTGTCTATCTCTTATTAATAGTTATTATTACTTTGTATTGTCTTTGCTCGGTATTGTATGTAAATGGACGATTCCTTACTTTACATAAAATAACTGTTTAGAATTAAAGTTCATATATAAACCAATGAAAATTGGCTTTGGATCTCTGTCGAGCCGTTTTTTAGATGTTTATCTCCCCAGTTTCCCGTTGACCTTAATGTTGCGTTGTTTAGCACGACTCCTTTATTTACGCATGTATTTACCAACGGCTTGTACTGTAAACTTTTATTTTTCCATTGGAATGAGTACACGTCTCCCTGTTGTAGTTCATGGAAATGTAGACTCATCCACATTCGTCTCCAGTCATGCAGTTCCTTGGCGTCTAACCTGAAGTCCTCTTTCCCTGGGGAAATGTTCTTTTCAAATACGTCTTTCGCTAATCCCGCTGGCATCCATTATCGGTATGTATACGTTGGTAATTTCGCTGCTTTATATTCTACTGGTTCACATTCTACTCAGTTTCGATTTGGTATGTGTGATATATCTAGTAAGTTTCTTAACCCCACGTATTTACCGTAAGTCTCGTACAAGTAAAATTTTGGCGCTGGTGATGGGATGTATCTTGTTTCTCCTTTACTGTCCATTATTTCTTGGCATACGATGTCATCGACGCACACTCTAATTGCTTCTACTCTGTATGCTGTTGCAATTGTGAAGGCTGCTCTGCTTCTATTTCTTTGACAAATGTTATTAAATGGTAAGGTATTATGTGGTGTCTGGATTGTCTGTGTTCTTTTAACACTATTTGATTCCAGTTTGTCTGCATGTTTTTTGTGTAATTTTTTTGGATGCCTCGAAGTATATTGCTTCGTCTTCATGGTGTCTGATTTCAATACGTTTCTGAACCGATTTCGGAATGTGTATTTACGTGATTAGTCGACTCCTACATTTGGTTTGATTGTACCGATGGCCGTTCGGTTGAACATTCTTCCACCGCCTGCACCCGTTTCCTCTGGCCCTGTGTGTGCCTCAGCCATTGGTATAGTATTTTCCATCCTACTTCTTTTGCTATCATGCTCATTATTACTACTATTACTAGTACCTCTGCTAGTACTCAATTCTTCTCTTGGTCTTTTAGTTTTCTGAAAACACTCGTCGAGGCCGAGTAGTTGCTTTCCGCGCATTGATCCCGCCGCCATATTGCCGATGAGTCCTTCATGTATTTCACCTTGTATGGATTTATCGTCTGCTGCTTTCGTACTTATGTTCATATCTGCGTATTCGCAGTCGTATACTTTTGCTATTTCATCGAGTTTGTTGACTAAGTTTGCGTCCTTTTTTTCTAAGTCTGTTCCTGGTCCGAGGAAATTGTATCCTGGTAGTGTCCAGTCTGTTAGTTTACTTAGTTTCTCCTTCTCAGGTGGACTTTCGTTCGTTGTCGTTTACATTATGTTTATATATGATTCACCGTTCCTTATATAAGCACTATCTTCCACAGATGATTTCGCCTGTCCAATCACATCTCGTTACGTCACTACCTAGGCCCGCCTTGCGAATTAAATTAAATTACAAATAGGCGGGGCTGTGTAATTTGTACCCATGCTCTTTTTCTATAGTGATCTGTATAGATGAGCGCATGGAGTGCACATGATCCAACAATGATGGCAAATCCTCGTGGTGCAGCCAGAATATGAATGTATCATCCACATATGGTAGTACCATTGTTGGATTTAGTGGTGTGGATCTTTATATGATTCCCTCGAAGTAAATATTGGACAATACTTAGAACAACGGCGATCTCATAGCAATATAGTAATGGCGACAAACGTAGTTTCTATACCGAAAGTCAACATCGGCATTGGAATACATTTTGAAATATAAGAACGTTTCTCCTGTGAAGTATCTGAAATAAACTTATCAAGTACCACAATTAGAATCGTCATTAGGTGTTTTCATAACGGATGATCTACGTCTAAACTCAATATTTGGTTGGAATAAATAGGAGCTATATTGAATTTTGCCAGGAAGTGAGCTGAATTCTTGACAGACAATAAAGTTGTGTTTGTTAATTATATCTCTCACGAAGTTGACCATTGGATACCATACCAAACCCAGGGCACAGACAATAGGTTTTAATGGAATACTGTCTTTGCGAAAAGCAGTATACGTATAGTATGTTGCTGTAATGCTGAAGTAGCTGTCTTAATTTAGCAGAGGATAATACGTCATTGTTCTTTCTTAAGATTTAAGATTAGTGTATTTCTTTACTTACACTAGACCCGACAAGATACACTTTAAAAAGTTGGAAGTTTTATCAGATGAACGTTGTGAGAATTATATCTAAATACGAACAATAGCCAAAAATGAAAAAAAATCAAACTTCATTCAAAACAATCTGAAAAAGAAACATGAAGTAAGAGTTAATATGAAGTCTATATTATTTTAATTGGAATTCGTTATCGAGATAAGTATTATTTATTAATTTTATTTTTATTGCGGACTGTTATCCTCATCTTTTCTTTGTTGTTTCACGACGTTTCGGCGAACTATTCCTCTGGCCTTCCTCAGGTGGTAACCGCGACGGATAGGAACTCTGAATCTCCTGACTGCATTCACTGCAATTACTGCCTTCCGTAGTTGTTGTCGCCTTACCACGTTTTTTTTGCCAAGTAAGCCTCTGGACGGCGTTAGCCAGGATTGAAACCGCTATCTTCAGACAATTCTCACCTGGAATCGTAGAGATTCAATGTCTCTATCAACTGTGCCACGTGGTAAGACGACAACAACTACGGAAGGCAGTAATTGCAGTGAATGCAGTCAGGAGATTCAGATTTCCTATCCGTCGCGGTTACAACCCGACGAAGGCCAGAGGAATAGTTGGCCGAAACGTCGTGAAAAACTAAGAGAAGATGAGGATAATAGTCCGCAATAAAAATAAAATTAATATGAAGTGTGTTTTCATGTTTTTCTCATACATACCGTGGTAAGATTAGCAAGTCCAACATCGAAACTTTAAGTATGAGAGAAAGTTTTATAATAAAATAAGTGTATGTGGATAATCTGAAGGTATTTCGACATGAAATTAGTTGATAACTTTTGTAACTTTCAATTATTTGATAAAAGAAGAGAGTAGAGTATTTGCGGCAGTAGGGAACGAAGTAAGCGAGAGGCGGTGACTAAAAAATCGTTAACAAAGTTTTTATGAGAACATTTTAGATTCGAATTAATAAAATATATTTGAAATGGAAACAAGCTCAAACTCTTTTAATGGCAACAATTACTATGGTTGACCATTTATCAATTAATTTGAGTTCTCAATGGATTATAAGCCCGTATGAAAATAAAAAATACAAATACATTAGGAAAGTAACAATTTTAAAGTTTCTGACGAATACAGTTGCGACAACATATTTCGTATGTAACAACTTCATATTTATATATCAGATTAACAATAAAGTTCTCCCGGTTTAAATTTTGATGAACATATCTCGGCTCTAAAAAAATTATTGATTGAAATAAGAACCATCAGAATCATCAACGTTTAGCTAACGCAAAACAAGTGTATTTATGCCAGTAACGTGAAAATCTTCCGTTTTAATAGCGATGCAGTTGCTAGAAAGCGTTTATAATATAACTTAGGTTTTTGAAGCACTTCTTACGCAGAAAATTGTCAAGGTGCTTTAAGAAGTCGGTGGGTAAGAGCTCTGAATATTATGGCGGATGAGGCAGAGATACGTAGCATAATTCGTTTAACTTCTGCAGGGTCAGTTAAGCAACGTGCGGTCGGGCATTTTCGTGAAGGAGAAATGAGCATTTTCTTTTGAGTAATGCTGGGTGTTGTTGTCGAAGTTTCTGATGTATTTCATTTATTTATTGACATCAATTCTTCGCTGTAATGGTTTCGCCTGTATTAAAATCAGTAATGGATGAGACCGGCCAGAGACCATCAAACAGTCGGCATGTCCTTCTTTTGGGGGCATCCCTAGCTTCGGGAAGTATAGTGGAGCTTCGTCACCGTCTAACCATTGAGCTGAGCGTCGCCGGTTGTCGTAAAGAATCCACTTTTCATAGCAAGTCACAACTCGATCGAGAAACGGGTCATTCTTGTTGCGTAAAAGAAGGGAAGATGACACTTCATAACGACGTTTCTTTTAATTGTTGTGAGGCACCCGTTTATCAAGATTTTTTGTCTTCCCCATCTCCCTCAAAGAGTTGGGAATCGTCGAATACGTTACATCCAATTCAGAAGCAAGATCTTAAACAGAGGAGCATGGATTAGCTTTGACTAAGCATTTTAATTCATCGTTGTCAATATCCGATGGCTGAACACTACGCTCATCATCTTTAAGACTCACGTCGCCGCCACAAAATTTCTTAAACCACGATCGTGCTGTGCGTTCCGTAGTAGTTCTTGGGCTAAATGATCGTGGATGTCGCGAGCTTTTCGGTCTAGCTTGAATTTAAATAAGAAAATTATGCGAATTTGCCTTTTTCCTCATTTTGTATTCAACGTTCTGAAAAGAAGATTTTTTTTAAACGATTGTAATTTAAACGATTAGAAAGAACGAAAAACGCTCTTTAAAATTATACATAAGTTAGTATAACAAAAACCTATTATAAAATATGCCATTTAAATTTAAAATTTAAAAACCTGCAAAAAACTTTCTTGTCAACGTAATAGTAATGTATTTTACTATTCATATTTATGTAACTACACATAGAGAAATTTACTTAAACCCGTTATCCGTTGGGTGTAGTTGAATATAGTTAAGAGTATTACTTTTGCTTCCACAGATGGTCGTCGTATTTTATATCAAATAAACAAGCAACAAATCCAAAATTTATTTCTCTGATAATCAATAGCCTTTCAGTATTTCTATACATGTTTTTGTTGTGGAGACCAACTGTAAGGATGCCTGCGCGTGACATTTTTGTGGCAAGAGTTGCGTTATCTTCAATTCCACCTCTCCTGAGTCGGTGTTGTGAAATAATGTTGTGGAGACGCCCACTAATTAGCATACGTGGGTGAACAAGATATAGATAAAGGTATCAAGTCAGCAAGACCGGGGAGCTGTGTTCGAACGCCGGATAGGCAAAACGCATGTGCCGGTTGCTTCATGAAAGACTTTAACACGCCCTCTGCCAGACAATCTCCCAACTGCAGTACAACTGCACCTTTGTAAATATGTATTATCTATTCGTCTTAATATATTTGTTTTACCTTTACTGTCTGCGTTTGTGTTGTTATTAATACAGACACAACAGTGGCGACGGGATTTTGAAAAAAGATTTACGCGTAAGAAAATACACTATCAAACTCAACAGTGGTATTCGGGAAATACTTATTCGTCAAAGATTGGAAAAATATTCACTCGGGAATTCAATGTTTAAAACGCTGCAACTACGAAATTGTCAAACGCGATATTCAAGCGGTGGATACTTGCAAAACACCAAGATTTTTTTTGTGACTACTTGAAAAGGAAATTCCAAACCCGGGACACTTGAAAAAAAATAGCAAGCACTTTATTTCAAAGTGCCTACGAGAAAAAAAAACTTGAAAGTTGCAGTAACCCTTTCTGCAAAGTGCACAAAAATGTGTTTCGCAAGGATACCGTGAACTTATTAGGTAGACTGTTTTGAAAGAAAAAGTAATTTTCTTTTCTCAGTGTACTAAGAAGGGATTTTTTCTTTCTTGTACGTAATTAATAACTTAACAAAAGGAATCAGTTGTTCGTAGTTATTAAAGAAAGGAAATTGTAAAAGTGACTGATTTACTAATTTGGAAAACAAAATAGAGAATCTTATCAAGTTATTCGCAGAAATGCAAATGCGTCAACAAGAAAGAGACGAAGTACAGAGAAGGCGTCAACAAGCAAGATACGAATTACAGAAAAAGAACTACAAAAAAGAGACAAATTACAGCAAAAAAGAACTACAAGAAAGAGACGAAAGACAACAAAAAAGAGACGAAAGACAACAAGAAAGAGACGAAAAACAGAATGAACGGTTTCTTAAATGTAACTTGGTCAAAAAGATTTGCTGGAAAGATTAACGACTAATTCTGCATAGGAAAGCAATACGACTTTTTCCAACGCAACAATTGTGAATAGCATAGATGTGTTCACGTACCTACCGAAAGAGGATAAAACTTTTGAGCATACTTGAAGAGGTATGAAGATATTTTCAAAACAGATTGCGAAAGCTGGGCAAACGACAAAGAAAGTAAGTTTATTACTTCGAAAGCTTGGTACCAGTGAACATTGCAAATTTGTTGATTTCATATTGCCAAGGAGAACGAATCAGTTAGACTTCACTGAGACCGTAAAACTTTTAAGGAGTTATTCGGACGGAACATGTCTCTTTTTCACAAGAGATGGTCGTGTATGAACCTTATGAAAACGGAGGAGCAGGACTACCTGACATATGCGTCAGTAGTGAATAAACATTGCGACAATTTTAAATTATCGGAACTTACGGTGGACGACTTCAAATGTTTAATTTTTGCACAGGGGCTAGTTACTACAAAAAATTCAGAAATCCGAAGACGCGTTCTCTCAAAATTAAAGACAGAACAAGATCTGACACTGTAAATGTTAGCAGAAGACTGTCAAAGGGCAGTATCACTAAAAAAAGACTCCAGAGATATAGAAGAAGCTGGCGTGTCGTACATAAGGCAGATTAAAAAATCTGGCAAAAACGCAGGGCAAAGAAAGTGTGAGACTCGTCAAAATCCAAAAGATTACGCGAGTTATAAATACTCAAACTCTAATTACAGAAAACGAAATTACGATTCAAGTCAAAGGAACTATAAAAAATCGGGACCAAGTAATAATTGCGGAAGATGTGATGAAAAACATTGGGGAAAGGATTGTCCTTACAAAAATATCAAATGCTTCAATTGCGACAAAATCGGACATAAGAGTATTTGTTGCAGAACAAAATATAGAGTACACCAAATGAGAACAAACGACAAAGAGAAAGACAAATTACGAAAATATGTGTTGGTTAATATTTTCGGCAAATAAATAAAATGTCAACTTGATTCTGGAGCAGATTTGTCGGTAATAAACGTTAGCACTTGGAAAAAGCTGGATAAACCGACTCTGAAAATGTCAAGTAAGGGCGCAAGAACGGGGACAGGAGACGAAATCAAATTCGAAGGAGAAGTCGGCCTGCCCATTAATTTAAATGGCACAACGAAGAAATTGAAAATCTTCGTAATTAAAGAAAGCGAGAATTTATTGGGAACAGATTTTATTGAAAGATTCAACCTTTGGAATAAACCGATGAACGCTTTTTGTAAAAAAATAACCAGCTGAACCACAATGTCAGAAAATATTAAAAATGAACTAAAGAACGAATTCCCAGAAATATTTACTACGGGACTGGGAAGATGTAATACATTTAAAGCTTCTTTCGAGCTAAAAAAGGATGCAACACCAGTATTTAAGAAAAAACGGAACGTGCCGTTCGCCGGATTAGACAAAATAGATAGCGAATTAGACAGACTTGAAAGAACGGGCATTTTATCGAAAATCGAAACTAGCGTTGGCCAGCTCCTACGGTGTACTTAAAGAAGAAATCGGAACAAATTCGAGTCTGCAGAGACTTTTCAACCGGGTTAAATAATATGCTACAAGATCACCATTACCCTTTACCAAGCCCGGGAGAGATTTTTTGCCAAACTAAAGTGTGGGAAAATTTTGTCAAATGTAGATTTGTCCGACGCCTATTTGCAAATTCCGATAGAAGAAAAATGCTCAAAGATTTCATGCATTAACACACACAAAGAGTTATTCAAGTATAACCGATTACCGTCCGGTATAAAAGTCGCGCCGGCGATATTCCAGCAAGCAATGGACACAATGTTGAACGGTTTAGATTTTGCTTGTGCATACCTGGATGGCATAATCATAAGGAGAGCGTCCATAAGTGAACGTATAGAGCATTTAAAACAAGTGTCCACAAGAATAAACGAGTACGGATTACAAGTTAAAAAAAACAAATGTGAGTTTTGTCTAGACGAAATCAAGTATTTAGGACAAATAATAAGTAAAGATGGTCGACGCCCTGATCCAGAAAGAGCTATAGCAATTAGGAACATGCCAGCACCACATAACGTGACGACGTTACAGAGCTTCTTAGGCCTCGCGAACTACTACCAAGTATTTATCAAAGGCATGCATGACCTAAGACCTCCAATGAACGAATTATTAAAGAAAGAAACACCATGGGTATGGTCAAAAGAATGTCAAGACTCATTTGAGGAAATTAATAAGACTTTAACGTCAGATTTATCCTTAACTTATTACGACCCAATATTACAAATAATTGTTGCGAGTGACGCGAGCTCGCATGATATAGGAGCATGTATACAGCATATCATGCCAGATGGAACGCAGAAACCTGTAGCGCACGCTTCAAGGACCCTAATTCCGTCAGAGAAGGCTCACTCCCAAATAGAAAAGGAAGCATTAAGCATTATTTTCGCGGTGACGAAATTCCACCGTTATCTGTACGGGAGACATTTAATACTGGAAACAGACCACAAGCCCCTAGTGACTATTTTCGGCTCAAAAAGGGCTTACCAGTATATACGGAAAATCGGTTACTCCGTTGGGGTACGATCTTGCTAAATTATGATTTTCAAATAAAACATCTACGTTCGGGAAAAATAGGTCATGCGGATGGATTGTCAAGGCTTATACCGAAAAGGGATGAAACCTTTGAAGAGTCAGTAATTGCAGTTATAGGTTCCAATTATGAGGAAAAAACATGGTGGCGAATATAATAAGAGAATTACCAGTCACGCTTTCCGATATAAAAAGGAGGGCTGAAAATGACGACGTCATCAAAGACATAAAGAAAAAATTAAGGGAAAATGACGGAAAAACGCAAAGTATATTTTCCTCATGCAATGAGGTATTATTATATAGTAAAAGAGTGATTGTACCGAAAACCTTGCAGAAAAAATCTTACGTGATTTTCATACAGAACACCCGGGTATAAATAGGATGAAGACACTTATGAGGAGTTATGTTTACTGGCGTAATATGGATGTGGATATTGCATTAACAGTAAACAAATGTAAAGGTTTTGCGTTAGCCGCTAAGGCACCACCGATAGTTCATAAACCTTGGAAAAAAACTGACCATCCATGGTCACGCATTCATCTAGACTTTGCTGGACCGATCGAGGGACAATACTACCTAATCATAGTAGATAGTTTTTCCAGATGGCCGGAAGTAAAGCGAGTCAAAAACCCAACGACAGATAACACAATAAGTTTTCTGCATGAAATATTTGCACGTTTTGGGGTACCAGACATTGTAGTCACAGATAATGGAACACAATTTACTTCAAGTGTTTTCAAGGATTTTTGTGAATCGTTTCAGGTAAACCATATAACTACACCACCATTCCATCCGAGGTCAAATGGATTAGCGAAAAGGTTCGTAGATACGATAAAGCGTGCCCTAAGAAAATCGATAGGGACACCGACGGATAAAACATTACAACAGTTCCTGCAAATATACAGGATAACTGAGAACCCAAATAACCCTTATCCCTGAGTGGCTTCCGGGCCTTGATAAGTGGTGATCACTGTGTAAAAAAAAAAAAAAAATACACCGTCGAAATTATCGCCAGCAGAATTAATGTTTGCGAGAAAAATAAAATCACCATTTGAGAAATTAATACCAAAGCAAGCAGTCGTATATAAAACGACACACACATCACGTAAAAAGGTTTAAACCTGGTGATCAGGTATATTTTAAATGTTTTAAAAATAATATGTCATATTGGGCGTCGGGTACGGTAGATAAACGTATCGGCGACTTGGTCTACATGATAAAAGTCCAAAAGGGATACACAAAAGACACCAAAATCAATTGAGAAAACGTCATAGCACGGACAACGAACATGACAAACCTGAGGAACAGGAAGATCCAATTGATATAGTATACGAAACGTTTGATATTGAACCACCACAGACCATGCCCGAACCGAAGAGATCGGGAAGGAAAAGAAAGGCTATAGACCCAATGATAATGAACCTTAAAAGGAAAAGATATTGAAAACTACACGAATTCAAATCTTGGAAGGTGGGTGTTGTGGAGACGCCCTCTAATTAGCATACGTGGGTGAACAAGATATAGATAAAGGTATCAAGTCAGTAAGACCGGGGAGCTGTGTTCGAACGCCGGATAGGCAAGACGCATGTGTCGGTTGCTCCATGAAAGACTTTAACACGCCCTATGCCGGACAATGTTCCAACTGCAGTACAACTGCACCTTTGTAAATATGTATTATATTTTCGTCTTAATATATTTATTTTACCTTTACTGTCTGCATTCGTGTTGTTATTGATACATACACAACAGTTTTTATACCAATAAATGGATGTTTCAGTTAAAACCAGTCGCTCCATATCTAAAGCTGTTCTAATAATATTCATACAGAAATTGATTTCAACATTTTGGCATACATGCAACATATATTTTTTTATTGTGGATGAGTAATTTTTATAATTATTAATTTGTGGACTACTATCCCCATGTTTATAGTTGTTGTTTAATAACGTTTCAGCCAACTATTCCTATGGCTTTCGTCAGGTGGTTAACCGCGACGGGATAGGAATGCTGAATCTTCAACTGTATCTTCAGTAATTTCTGCCTTTCACAATTATCCTCGTCTCATCATGTTTTAGTCCAACTAACCACCTGACCAATGCCAGACGCATAGTTGGCCGAAACGTCGTAAAACAACAACTATAAAGATGAGGATAACTGTCCCTAAATAAATAAATAAATATACATGCAACATTCAATTGAAAAATTATTTTAAAAAGTTTATGTAAGAAAAAACAGCTAATTATCGATTTCCAATATAATAGACGTCAGACTTAAATATAATGTAATACCTTGGCCTATATTTGCTTTGGACAAAAACACTATGGCTTATAACGAATTCTTATTAATTGGTGTTTGGCATTAAAAATATCGAGAAATGTTTCCAGTATATTAAACAGACATTTAACAAAATATATTCTATAATAAAAATGCCAATAAAAATTTCTATTTAATAAGGAATGACCACAAATAGAAAATTATGATGAAAATTTCATGTGAAATAATATTTAAAAAAATAAATTTAAAATAACAGCAGATTGAAAGTTTGTTTTAAATGCCGAATAATCATTTGCAGTTTTGCCTGAAGCGATACGAGCAAAGCAAAATCTGGCTTTGTTTAATTATATCTAGTCTTATTAAAATTTTCTTCAATTTCTTTTCAATGTTCTTTCGGCTCTCTAATTGGCGTGTATGTTTTTATTTGCTTGCAAGACATAAATCGAATACGATTTTAATTACAAACAAAAAAAAAACACAGTGTTTTTCAAAATAAGATAAAACATAAACTAGTTGAAGTAGTCATGTTCGCTGATATAATTATAATCACAACTTTCCGTATATTAATGTGTTTGATTAAACAGTTCACCTCTATGGCAACTGAATTACTCTATCCTTACACTAAAACTTTGGTGAATGGATTCTGGACCATGCAGCAGCTTCTGGATGGGCCTTTCGATGCCATAATAGTGGGTAATTGTTACGGCTTTACCTTATCATATTCTACAAAACAAAATTCTTCGTTTCTTTTTCTCTCATAGTTTCCCCTCTCTGTCCTGCTCTAAGCAAGTCTGACGGCCTAGTCCACAAATTCCAAAATTCCATCAAGTTTCAAGAAAAAATGCACGTATAAACCCGGAACTCCAACACCCAACGTAGACCCCTACTACCATATCTCCTTCTCCAACAGCAGGGGTCTACGTTCTAACTTTCCAAAGGTTAAAGCCCAATTACAGGAGACTAAACCAGACCTTTTATTTTTAAGCGAAACTGTCATTGGACAGACTATTTCCATAAATGAGTTCGTAATTAAAAGATACTCTAACTTAACTTCTAAATCTGACCTTCAAGATTGCCATGGGCATGGAGTATGTGCCTATATTAAAGATGGCTTTCCATGTGGTAGGGACATCTCCAGAGAAGATCCTAACTTACCCTATATGTGCTTCCGGGTTGCACTAGCACACACTACTGCATTTATATTTACTCTCTATCGCCCCCACAAGAAGCGGAGTTACTATCTTTAAAAGTATATCTGAGAAAATTGACCAAGTTCTATCAGCTTATCCTTCAGCTAACATTCACGTATGTTGAGACTTCAATGTTCACAATGTAGGATGGTTGACCCACTCAAACAAGACCGATGATGACGGGAGGTTCTGTCATGATTTCTCCATTGCTTATGACCTCACTCAGATTGTTCACGAACCCACTCGTGTGTCCGACAATGGCGGCCAGTATGCGAGTCTCCTATACCTTTTTCTCTTAACTTGCCCTGAACTATGTTCAGTTTCCGTTCTGTCTCCTCTTCCGGCCACTCAGTTGTAATAATTAAGATAAAAATGAAATGTAATAAGTCCTCAGACGTACCTTTCCATCGTACACTATATCGATACACTATGGCTGACTGGGATAGTTTCCGTACATTTATATTGAATCTACCTCTGCGTTCTATTTTTAAAAAGGATGTGTCCTCTATAGTATCAAAGCTGACGGAATGGTTAATTGTAAGTATAGACCGTTTCATGCCCTCAAAAAGTTCCAACAAAAACCTAACAGCCAGCTATGGTTCTCTCTAGAATGTACTGTTGGCATCGGGCACAGAAATCACCTTTTTCACTGCTTCCAACGTAATAGATGGATAGAAACTAAAGCCGCTTCCAGGACTGCCAGCAGCGATTGTAAGGAAGTAATAAAGAACGTAAGAGAGTTGTATGCTCAGTCTGTCAAGTCCAAAGTAGCTTAGCAGCGGCTTGATTCCCACCAGTTTTGGCAAATAGCAAACAGAATCCTGAACAGAAGCGTGTGCTCTATACCAACTATCATCAATGGACCTGAGGTAATCTCGTCAGCATTAGACAAAGCCAAACTCTTTGCCAAGAACATTGCAGCTAATTCTACCCTTTGCGGTCAAGGCCGCCAGCTCCCAATATTTCCTCCTGTATCAGAAAACACACTATGATATATACAAATATCTGTTCGTGATGTTGCCAAGCTAATAAAAAACCTTCATTCCAGTAAAGCAACCGGCCCTTGCGATATTCCAATTATAATACTAAAAACACTTCAACCAGAACGAGCGTCCACACTTACAAAACTGTTTAAACGTTGTCTTAAGGAGAATTGCTTCCCATCACCCTGGAAAATCTCATTCGTATGCCCTGTATTTAAGAATGCAGGTGATCGGTCAAATTTACCAAACTTCCATTACTATCGATTATTATATTGCCATTTTGACTACTGTTCACTCTTTAACCCTTATCCTTGAGTGGCCTCCCGGCCTTGATAAGTGGTGACGCCTATGTAAAAAAAACAAACAAAAAAAACTAAGTTAATGTATATTTGCTTACTGTTAGAAATTATTTGAAGTTTACTCTCTGACTTGTACAGTGAAGGCAACGTTTTTTTTTCAGAACAATCATCTATTGTATAAAGGGTAGTGACAAACCAACAAAGAGATAATCAGTTTCCGGTGTGGATTTCCTAAAACGGTTCTTCTAGAAGATGCTCCTTTGCTTAAGTAAGTCTGCGTAGTAGCAAACCTGACGTAAATCATTTTCCTCCCGTATATGAGAGTTTTTTTAAATTCCTTCACGTGACAGTTCTTTATTTTATTTGAGACTAGCAGGACCCGTTAACCAGCGTTGCCAAGTAAAAGCCCATCCTCCCCCTTGCAAAAAAAGTAAACTACTCTTGATAACCTGCAGATAATGTTTGAATCTGCAAAAAGCAAATAATGGAATTCGTAAATCCGTATGCAATAATAAAACAGTTGTTTTGGAAGATGTTCCTTTTGTTAAATAAGTCCGTTTAGTAGTAGAGTTGAGATAAACTATTTTCCTCCCGTATATCAGAGTTCCTTCATTCCTTGACTTTAAAGTTCTTTTTTATTTGAGATAATTACTCTCAAGTAAAGTGCGCATAAATTACAATCAAGTCTCATATGCAAACTACCAATCACAATTCAGAAATGTTTCAACATTACTTGTTTTTATATGTATATTAAAATCAGACAAATATATTTTAATATATTCCTGTATTTTAAAGTTTTGCTCTGTTTAAAATCTATTTTAATTATTTTAATCATCCATTATTTGTAAAATATTACCCAATTCACACATTTATTATACATTATCAGTCTTACTCTCTCTTTCTCCGATCACCCTCATTTTGTACAGTATCTATCAATTTTCGATTTTCTCACCATCTCTTTCTAACCGTTTCTACTTATCCATCTCTTTATTAGATGTTAAATGTAATAAAAACACAACCATAAAAAAACATGGAAATGATCAATTATAGAATGACAGGGTTATTCAACAAAATAATTATTTTGTAACCTGTACTTAAATAGGTTGAAAGATAAAAAAATAAATATCTCCAGTGAACAGAAAGAAGCAATTATTTAGTTATGTTCGCAAATATTAAACTAACTCTGTAAATTTTCTATTCCTGGTTTTTACAATGTAAACAAAGCATAAATAGTTAGTTTAATAGTTCAAGTGTTTTCTAGTGAGTTCATAACACATCACGATTGAACACAAAATAGTTTAATGCATACTATTTAATTAATTGGATTTCATTATTGATATAAGTATTATTTATTTATTTATTGCGGACTAATATCATCACCTTTCTAAATTCAAGTTGTTGTTTCACGACGTTTCGGCCAACTATTCCTCTGGCCTTCGTCAGGTGGAAACCGCGACCGGATACGAACTCCAAATCTCCTAAATGCATCCATAGTTGTTGTCACCACATTTTAGCCAAGTAAGTCACTGACCGGCTTGGGGTAGGATTGAAACCTCAAACAATGCTCATCTGAAACCGTAGATATTCAACGTCTCTATCCACTGTTAATGTGCTACGTCACGGAAGAAAAGAAAAGAAAAAGTTTTAGCCAGTTTAGGAGGTTTCAGCAAAACAGTGAGACGTGAGAGAACCTGCTCCAAACTCAGCCAAAACGCAATGAAGATGTAAAGACATAAAAGCAGACTCATGGAGAAACAACGGACAACTGGAATAAAAAATTTTTTTAAATATAAACTGTTGTACGTGTTGTCCCTTAAAGACGCTTATCCAAATTCTAGTATGTTTCATTGTCTGTTGTAAACTGTCGTGCGTGTATATTTCATTTTACACCCAACTGTGATCGAAACTAAAGAAGACACCGGCAATATATAAAGAAAGGTATGACCTCTACTGTCATATATTCTAATTTCAATATGAACCCCTATTTTACAAATATATATTTTGATATTTCACTATCCAACCTTGTGAGAGAACCTACTCCAAACTCAGGCAATGAAGATGTAGATATGTAAAGGCAGACTCCTGGGGGAAAGAGAGCCAAGTGGAATTAAAAATATATAAAATTCAACCTTAATCGCCCTTCAGGGTCCGTTGCGCAGTGGATAGAAACGTTGAATCTCTACGGTTCCAGGTGAGCATTTTCTGAAGATAGCGGTTTCAATCTTACCCAAAGCTGGCCAGACGCTTACTTGGCCAAAACGTCGTGACACGACCACAACTATAGAAGGCAGTAATTGCTGAGGATACAATTAGGAGATTCGGGGTTACTATCCCTATCTATCCTATATACCGCCTGACGGAAGCTAGAGGAATAGTTGGCCGAAACGTCGTGAAACAACAACAAAAAAGATGAGGGTAATAGTCCGCAATAAATAAATTAGTATCATGTGTATCTCTTAAAAATATATCCAATAGTTATCCAAATGAAGTTATAAGACGAGAACATATTTTTCTTTTGTAAAGTTAATCATCCTAATGGGATGAATGCATAAAAAGATGATCCAATGTATGTCAACGGGATTTATCATCGCACTGTATGAATCTGAGGATTTCTGTTTTTCTCTTTGAGATTTTTTCTAGAAATGCATCAGTTACTTACGAGAGGAACCACGTGAAGAGTGCCAACATATTAAGCGAAAATGACTTTCGTGGAACGAACTCGATCTGAACTTACAGCACTCAAGTCATCAGTTCGTGTCGTTAACCATTTGTGTTGTATAGAGATTCCTGGGAAACACTGATTCCGGACAAGTGACCTTGCTAGGCTAAGGAGAGAAATATTGTTTTGGTCAAATAAATTTAGCTGAAAGTTAATTATGTCAATAGTTAAGTTATATGTTTATAGATTTAGCTGTAGCTAGATACAAACATAAGAATTTAGAAATCCAAAGCAATAATTGATAAGTGACATTGATCACACTCCATTTAGATTGGTGACCGGAGGTCACGTTAGGGAGACGTGTAATTAAATCGGCTACGTCACGGAAAAATAGAAAACAAAACGTTTTAGTCAGTCTAGGAGTTTGCGGAAAATCAGTGAGATGTGAGAGAACCTGCTCCAAACTCAGCCAAGAAGCGAAGGCTGAAATACAAAAAAGATGTAGGCATAAAGGCAGACTCATGGAAAAACAAGAGACAACGGGAATAAAAAAATATATAAAATATAAACTGTTGTGTGTGTAGAAGATCACTCATGATAACAATTACATTTGCAATCCCTACTGATCCATTCGGGCGGGATAATTTTTTACTATTCTAAAGCCTCAAGTATATACATATGTATAGCGAGAGTACTATGTAGGTTATACGATTCAGCTCTTGCAGCATTGAATTTCCCAACATGCCTCCTTTCGATACGTAGGCACAAAAAATGGCCAACATTCTGGCGTGTACAGGCTCATAAGTCGGCCATCGTTTATCATTTATTGCAGTGCCAGATCTGTGGTGGAAGGTATACGGATGAATCTGTTACTATCTTCCACAAAGCGCGCCCGAAAATCCCCTTAAAAATTCTCGAGGCAGCGTCTATTAATTTGCGCCAAACGTCTCTGTTTAAAAACAAAGAAATAGCCACGAGTGTTCGCTGAGAGTGTGTAAAAGGTGAACACTATTGTGGAGATCCAAAGGTCAGATCCTGGTCACGAAAGCACCAAATGCAACCCGATGAAGACTCCGAAGTGTTCACCAGTACATAAGTGTTGCTATATATAAACATAAGAATATGGTAGTTCAGTAGATACGATGACTGGGTTTGATGTACGGTTTCTGTTATTCCTTGCTTCACTAATGGTCCCTAGGTAAACGAACAAAATAAAACAAAATCAAAAAAGAGGAAGAACAAAGGAAACAACCATAATCTCCAGGTAAATAGGAGTATCACGGATCACATTCTTGAACCGGCGTCAAGTTTGGTGCCCCTTTTCTGCTTGCTATCTCCTGAACGAAATAAATTCAAATTAACTGGTGTTCGTGTGGTATTTCAGTCATGAATTCCGTAGGTAGCGGATAAAATAAAAATTCAGTCGTCTGTATCTTATTTTTATAAGGATTAATTATTAATTAAGCTCCTGACTACAATATTTTGCAATATACAGTGGAAGTAAAGGAATACAAATATACGCATTTTCCTTTTTTACCAATGCAGGGATTTACCGCCACGTGAACAATTTGCTCAGAAAAAAAAAACTCTTTGCGACGCACGATTGTCTCCCCTTTTTCTTTATTCTCTCTCGGACAGTGAGAATGGGGGGTGCAGCCTGGGTGTAGGCGCTAGTTCAAACTCACCTCCTTACCACAACTGCTCTCAACCCCCCAAAACTTACTCCCACACACCTTCTTATAGGAGGGTAACTGGAGTCACAAATCAAACAACTGGAACCAGTAAGACAGCTGAGAATTGCCCGGAATTTTTCACTTAGAAATCTATTTTAGTTTCTCTTCGTTATTACGCATTTTGTTCTTTAATAATATATGTTGAAACTATGAAAAAATACCTCAGCAATTGATGGTAATAGCACTTCACTCAGTATTAATCAAATGTTGTCTAAAATTATGTACCCATAAAAATCATTATATATATATATATATATATATATATATTGCATTCGAGAAAAGCAGTATATATTATTGCTTTCTCAAATCTTATAAGGATGAGCATATAATCTGGTTTTAAACATGTACACATTAATATTTTATACTCTCCAGATTTCTAGATATTGATGTAGGCGATCCATTTCACAAACTAATCATTTTTTTTTCGATATTAAACCACTATCAAAACAGAAAATTTAAGTATACACATAAAAACCTAAAAGCAAGAACTATCATAATCTACCATTGTGGAAAACAATTCGATATCGCACAAGATTATATTTTATTAACTTAATATTTCATCCGAGTTCTGTTGGAAAAAGTAAACGCATAATAGGGAATAAATAGAATCTCATATTTTTTGGATAGGAAGAGTAATTTAGCTGAGGATGTAACTACGATAATTCCATATAATGTGCTTTAATCAATAACAGATTCATGTCGAAAGAATTGATTGCATAAAAAAGTTTCTTTTAGGCCATCCTTTCCCAATACACATAGTTTTTAAAACTATGGTTTAAAGATATATACATTTAAATATAGATGGACTAGAAAGTTTTTAAAGCTGTATATGACTTTGTAATTAAATTACTCAAATGAACTCAAATGTAACTGTAAAAATATGCCATACAATAACTAATACATATCCATTTTTAAAATTGTCAAATGTACATTCTTTATAGATTCAGCGAATCAATCAGTTGGCAGTAAATCATTGAACAAACTAATTTCACAAGAAAAAAACCCTCAAAATAGTACTTACAAACGCGACAATAAAATTATGTATAATTACCTGAGTAATATCAATAATAAAAAAGTACAGAAGCCTTTTAAAATAAGACTTTAAATAAAACTGCACGATTCTACAACCTTACAAATATATCAGTAAAAGTATCATGTCCTTAAAAATCGAAATTGAAAAGTAATATGTGTATTAAATATTTCAATGTAAATACCTTATATGCTGCAATTGGCGCAATGGAAACATTATAAGGTATTCATAGCTTCTCTTCCAATTTTCGGATTTTAATCATATCAAAACGCATTTTTATTTCCTTTTGATGGATTGATTGTTGCTATTTCTTCTGATGAGTTAAGGGCAAAATAGATTCACTAATTGATATAATATGTCAACTGAATTAAAGAAACAAATTGTAAGATAGTAAGCATCATAAACTTCGGAATATAGGCCTTTGCCATTCATTCAGTATATGTATATATATATATATATATATATATATATATATATATATAAACTACTGCTTAAAAATCTATAGTCACTCAATTTCTGAATCAAACAAGGTAAAGTGCCTTTATTTCAATTGCTTACGTCTACTGTATTCGAGTCTCGAGTATTTAAAAAAAGACAGGTTCTGTCTGTCATGTTGAATGACTTATTATCGATGCAGGAAATGTTAATTCAGAAACTTTACAGAGATACACACATTCATAAACAAGTCTATTGTGTCTCTCCATCGCGATAGCTACATTTCCTTCCTTTTCAATTGTTCTCAGAAAATTACCACTTTCCCTTAACTTAGGTCGAATGAATAAGGTCATATATCTGACCTTCCTATTCTTATTGTGATTGTAAGTAAAAGTCGTAAAATTAGGCCACCAAGAAACAAGCTTTTGAACCTATTACTTTATACTCGCGAATTCATTGAAAGCAAAGCCAAATTTAAATCGATATTTTTCACACACTTTTCTATTGTTTGAAATGTTTCATGTAAAATACGCATAAAACTAACTTTCACAACAAATGGTTTATTTTTTGTTGCCACATTATAATAATACATACCTAAATAGTTTTGTCGATCTATATTTATGCCTAATATTGAATTAGCTTAATATTATATAAGATATAAAAATACTTCCAATATGGCATTGGTTAATTTGTGCATTTAGTTAATTTTTGCATTTAATAACATTAGTTCCAAATAAAGTGACTTAAATAGAACTAGAATATTTACATATCTACCCGACAGTAATTAATGCGGGAAAATGAAATTTGATTTCGAATTTTCAAAATTATTTGTCATTATTTCCCAATATTTCTGATCAGTGATAGTGTTTCATACTAAAAAAATTAGTAGTGAGATTCTTTTGTAGATAAACACGTATATGTTTCGAAATGAACATTGATTTTAGTGATTTTAGTTTAATGCAGATATTAAATTTGATTAGGCAACGCATGTAAAGCGATTGCATTTGGGAGAAAGTCAATTTAATATAATAATATTCTTAGTTTCAAATAATAAATTGATGAGCTTATTTGCTCTTTAGTTTTGGCAACGTAAGCAAATATACAAAAAGAAGTTCCTCCGACTTGCACACTTGTTCCACTCCCTAAAACAATAACAAGTGGTTTTGCATAGAATCTGCTTGACAACATTTTATCAGTGTTCACTGCAGCCTCCAATAACCATTGCTATTACTTTGACTATCGCAGTAACTGCTTACTAGTCAGGGAGCAGTTGTCATCTACTTCAAGAATTTTGCCAAAATTGAAATTTCACTTGGATATGATCAAGAACATCACAACGAATAACTTTCAACTTGTCTTCCAACTATTAGCATCATATTTCATCACGAGAGGACGCTTTTCCAAAATGGCTACGAAAAATCATGAGAATATAGTAGAAACTTTATTTTTTGCCAAAATATCAGGACACTGGGTTGTCTTTCAATGATTTTCTTAACATATAGTGAATGCCCCCATATTTTAAAACCAGAATCACTGGATACAGGGTAGACAAAGGCCGCTTTTGCCTAAGATGGCCTCCAAAATAATGCACAGCCCATAGGAATTAAGGGGAGCGTTTGGTTCAAAACTGAAATTGCCTTGTGGGCATTCATACTCCTATCAGTACTATATGGTAGGCTGGGTTACCAATGTTGCACAAAAAAAAAATTGATACCCCCCAATGTGGATTTCCCGTTGTTTTTTTTTGGTTTCCGACTGACAAGAAGCATTTGTAAGCTGCTAGTATTTTTTGCATCTCTCAAGTTAAGTTCCGGTCGATAATCTCCCCGATATTTTTAGTTGAGGCTAATATTACTCGATGTATGCAGTTTTATATTGTCTTTCACTTTTTTCTGGAGTCAGGCAGTTTCAGTGCTTTTTAATTTTTTGTTATTCATACACCAGTAATAATCAGTGGCTACTCGCTGGAGTTTAGCTGACATCACTCTCCTTACATATTCTAGTAATCTTTGTACAATTCAATAATTATGGTACCTTTTATGATAATCTCGAATCAGTTTTATCAGTTATTTTCCGTTATTTGCGGGCATGAGGTTTTCAATAGAATTTGAGTGACAATATTTTTGTTAGATAATAGCCGTGTAAAAGCAATACTTGTCGGTTACCTATCTATCTATCTATGTATCTATCTTATTATCTATCTATCTAGCAGAGAGTAAACAACAGATCATGTTTTGACATGTATCAAACGTTGTGGCCGGGTTAGTTTGTACTGGAATATAACGAACGTGGACGGACGTTTGCGCAAGCATAGGGGGTTAGATATGAGCCGCTGAACAAGCACAGCGGGTTGAAAAGGTCTCCCTATTAGGGAAGGAAAGTCCATAAATGGAGATAGAAGAACCCCCAAGCCAATCATCATCGGTCACTCAATTTCTGCTGACAGAAATCCTTGAAGTGAATAAACCATAAAATAAAACTATATATCTGTCTTGGGTCCCTGTCTTAAAGTGTTTCCGTCAAACAGGTTCCAGCATCCCCGCAAGGACGGTTGGCGAATCTCCCAGAAGCGACCAGCACCAGAACAGGTATTTCGTCATGTATGTATGTATGTATGTATGTATGTATATATATATATATATATATATATATATATGTATATATATATATATATAAATGCATGTATGTATATATATGAATGTATGTATGTGTATATATATATGAATAGTGACATGCAAGCGCGCACCAACAAACAAAGTAGATGAATCACGGGCCGTTAAGATAGACATTTGGGATGAGGGTAACAGTCCGTTATACCAAAAAACACACACATTTATGTATGCTCGTTAATTAATCAAGAGAAAATATATAAACAATTGAGAGAACACCAGCACACAGCTATACAGCATATGTCAATTTGATCTATATACAACATTGTCTCAAAACATAACACCTTCTTCAATTCGAGTGGAATAATGGATGGTGCTTTCCTCCTCAATTTTATCATTTTCCTAGGTCATTTTTGAAAATATCGATCATTATTCGTAACGGATTATATTTTTCTTTTTCCCTAGGAGTTTTAACACGAGTCACTGTAAAACACGTTGTAAATGTGTTGTAAAACACGTGACGACCTGTAGAGTCCGGGTGAGTACAAGATTTCAGGGTGTATTATTATTAGCAGTAGTATTAATACTATCATATTTGTACGATCTGGTCACATACTTTTGATGGCAATACTACCCAACAATAAAAACTAGAAAATAAATATTGAATTATTGTGTCACGACAACAGAATTGGTACTACTTTGTCAAAAATGAGGAGATAATACTTAGAAATAAAGAATCATAACGCATATACATTGCACTACCTTAAAAGGGGATGTAATGTGTTAAAGGATGATCTTATCATAACTATCAGTTACTCTGTATTGGAAAAGAGCGATGAAAGATAGAACAATTTAGTACAATTCATTAAGTTCCTTCAGCTATAATCGAAACGGAAACAGAAACTTGAAAAAAAAAACTCTTGATAAAATTATTTATATAAAAAAAGATTATGGAGCGCCATTAGTTATAATCGAGACCGAAACAAAAACTCATGAAGAATTCTTGAAAAAAAATTTATTAAACAAAAAATAGATTACTTGAGTGCCATCAGCTATAATCTAAGTCGAAACCGAAACCAAAACTTATGATAAAATAATTTATGACAAGAAATGGAAGTACATAATTAAATGACCCGTATGTAAGCGTGACACAGAAAATAACAGACACGCTATCGTATTAATATATAGATTTATACACCTCATATTATAATTATAATTATTATTATTATTATTTGTAGTAGTAGTAGTATTAGTAGTAGTATTAGTAGTAGTATTTAGTTGTAATATGGTTATCATCGTCATCCTAATCTATCGATCGGAAACCAATGTGACCCAATCCATCCAAACGCTTTGTCCTTGCAGATTTTTTGTCTCGCATTCACAGATTTTTCTTCCAGAAAATATCGCGGTTGCTTCGCCGCTCAAAATGTCTTTGATCTTCTTTAATGATCTGACTGCTTCAAGGGGTTGGCCGCGTAACAATTGACTATCAATTTTAATGAGGAGAACGGTCGTCTCAATTATACGCAAGATGGAAGACAGACAACTTTTCAAAGTGAATCCTATCTATTTGATGTCAAAACAAGAGAGTCGGTCAAAGGGGCCGGATTGAACAAGTTAGTCTCAGCTGATGACCTCTGGTCAGTTTTCACACTTTTATCCTACTTGTAATAATGGTGCTGATCGTTACTTGAATATCTGCTCCATTACTCGACCGGTCGGTCTAAGCCTTCATTTCTCGGTAATTATTCGTCGTTGTAGAGAGTCGCGTCATTTATTATTATTTTTTATGTCATGTTCTATGAACGTTTGTATTTTCCTTAACCTATTTGAGTTTCTAATTTAATTTGCTATTTTTATAAGCGATTGCATGCCATTATTTGAATATATATATATATATATATATATATATATATATATATAGAGAGAGAGAGAGAGAGAGAGAGTAAGACAGATAGATAGATAGAGAGAGGGAGAGAGAGAAAAGGAGACAGATATGTGTGTTTGTGTATGTTGTATTTATATGTGTTGGTATTAAATTACATTATGTTCGATGAAATAATTTTATAAATAACTAGCAGGGCTATCCGGCGTTGCTCGGGACCGTGTAAAACAAAGAGAAAAATGAAGTTGAGTTTCAACATACAAGGTGCCGTAAATAAGTTACCAGAATTTTCGTACAAGCATTGAAAATTGCCGTAGACTCTTGAAAATCCAGTATATTATAGCTATACATATTATGAGATGGCTGACTAATTTTTATTGTTTCACGTTCGAATGAACAGCTACAACCTCCTGATATTCACAGCTGATGAATTTCAAAACTACAATCTGGACGTGATGGCACGTTAGAAGAACGATATGCAATAAAATTGTGTTTTAAACTTAGAAAAATATTCCACAGAAACACATGGTATGTTTCAGACTGCTTTTGGAACACCTTGCATGAATTGAGCACCAGTTTTTGAGTGGCATAAGAGATTGAAGGAAACAAGGAGTCTATGAAGGATGATGAAAGGCGTAGGAGGAATAAGGAAGTCAGAACATTAGAGTTGATTGTCAAATAAAGAATTTTATGGATAGGGAACCTCTTGTGTCTATAGAGACAATAAGGGCACAATTAGATTTCAGTGTGTGAAAGGTACACACAATTATTCGCAAGGAACTTAAGATGCGGAAAATTTGCGCGAATACACCAGTTCACACCTACAACCTTGTTACAGAATATTTGACACAGATGAGCATCAAGACAGTTCCCACCCCTCATACAGTTCAGACCTTGCTTCTTGTGACTTTAAGTTATTCCCTAAGCTCAAGGAAAACCTTAGAAGCTGTCGTTATCAGACAATTGAGATGATGAAATACACTGTGATGAGGGTCATTGATACATTCACACAAGGGGATTCCATAGAGCCTTTCAGAAGTTGTTGGAACAGTACAGCAAGTGTATTGCAGCCGGAGAACACTACTTTGAATGGGGGCTATAGTTTGCATGTGTGTACTATAAATAAAAGTGCTCACACGAAAAAAAATTTGGAAACTTATTAAAGGAACCTCGAACCTGTTAGTCTTAGTATATTGAGGAGTTTTTGATGACTACGGGTTATTTGCTATCCCTAGCAAAAGAATAGTTTACCTTACCTTAGGTATAAGATAACACACATATGAAATAATACTACTTTTATTATAGCGAGTAATTTACAGCACATATATGGAATAATTTTCCCCTCTCTAGGACAGGTAATTTACAGCACATTATAAATAATTTTCCCTACCCTAGAACAGGTAATATATATATATATATATGTATATATATATATATATATATATATATATATATATATAAATAATTTAACCTACTCTAGATGGGCATTGTACAACATATATGAACTAATTTATCTCTCCACGACAGTTACTAGAATTTTCAGAGAAATTATGCCATATTTAGAAGATGACTCATTAAGATTTTCAAATTAATACATAAATACATTGACAAGTTTAGTGATTAGACAACCCTTGCTTCACCATAGAATTCAACATTACTGTAGTTCTTTTCTTCTCTCCAACACAATAATTTTAAGAAAAATGTTTCCACTTTCAGAGGATGATTCAACGGGGTTTTCAAATTCATACATAAATACGTCGTCACTTTTAGGGATTAAGCATCGCTAGCTTCACTATAAATTTCTATATTACTGTGTTTTCTTTTCCCATGAATGACATTATTATTTTTTAGAAAAAAATACTCTGCAGTTTACAAATTAATACATACATATATTGTCACGGTTATTGATTACGCAACTCCTGTTTCGCTATAAAAGTTGGCATTACTTAGTTTCGACTGCCATCGTAACTGGCACAATAATTTTAAAGGAAATTATGCCATTTTCGGCAGATGACTCCGTAGGGTTTCCAAATTCATACATAAATACATTGACATGCTTACTGATTAGGCAACATTTGCTTCACGGTAAAATTCAACATTAGTGTAGTTTTTCTTCCCCTACCATCGAAACTATAGTTTTAAGAGAAATTATGTAATTTTTGGAAGATTTCTCAGTAGGACTTTGAAATTAATTCATAAATACATTGTCACGGTTATTTATAAGCTAACCTTATACATTAATGTGTTTTTTCTCTCCCCACTGTCGTCACAATCATTTTAAATTAAATGACGGCATTTCCGGTTGATAATCTTTCAGATATTTAAAATTTTTGAATATGATATCCTGGGAGATTGCTTTGTGAACACAAAACGGATACTACTCCCTTAACCCCCGTCTAAACATGGAATGGTTTAGTTATCTCTGGATACTCCAAGAGCTTTTTTAAAAGCAAGATAATCGTGCTTCCTTTTATCCACGTCCAACAAGTTGAGGTCTTTTCCAGAAGAGAACATTGAAAATCCACGAAAAAACGGACCCCCCAACAGAAACTAGCCAAGTTGACGCTCGCAAAACAGTAACAATTATTTTACTAATGTGCATGATTTTTAGAATACGATATGTAAAGAACAAATAATAATTGATCAGTGTACATGATTTTTAGAATATGACATCTTTGTTCATGCCCAGTTCGTAATATATATTTGATCAATTTACGTGATTTTTGGAATATGACATCTATGTTCAAGTAAATCACAATTAATTGATCAGTGTATGTAATTATAAATATAATCTGAAAGCAACAAAAATTAATTGATCATTATAAGTGATTTTCGGAATATGACATCTTTGTTCTATGGCAAGTTCGAAACAATTAATTACGTGATTTTTTGAATACAATAAAAAAATACCAACAATTATTTGATCAATTTATGTGTTTTTCGAAAATATTTTTATTATATAAAGGCCACCTGTCTGTGTGTTTGTGTGTGTGTTTGTATGTCTACTAAAACATTTTTGTAAACATACCGACTCGGCATCCTTAGAAATATCGATCTCTCTGAAAAATAATATGTAAAAATTAGGAAAAATAGTCAACTATTTCTTGTAAATTTGCGTTTTTATATCAAGCGGCAGTCACCTAAAATCGTATTTTTTGTTACGCGTCAACCATTGTTTTCTGAATTCTTTTAAATACAGGAATTTCCAACGTGATTTTGTTATCTGCGCTCTAGCTAAGTGGATTATGAGTTTTTCTCATAACAATTAATTTGAGTTAATTAGATGGTTGTTTTTCTTTTGCATTTAAACCGGGTTGTTTTGTAATATCGGTAACTAATTATATTAAAACAAAAACAATTTCCTTATTTCGATTGTTTTTTTTTCAGCTGTTTAAGTCAACTGAGAATAGAATTTTTATTTAAAAGAAACAAATGTCGCAATCCAATTTCAATTCTTTTATAAAAAAAAATAATAAATAAATAAAAATAAAAAGTCTTTCATTTTCATCTTTTAAGTGTTTGAGACTTCTTTAATTCATGCGACAATTTTGGACGCTAAAACCGACACAAAACAATTAATAACACAAAAAAAAAAAAACGCTTACAAATTGCAGAGTGAAATGTTTCGACAAAGTTTTGTTGGTCGTTGATGCCTTCGTCCGTTTTAAATAACCATAATTTGCGATTTCTTAGCTTCTACGTAATTGTGCCCACATCGGCAAAAGGGTTCGAGTACTCACTTCGGTTATTCGAGTGCGCCTGGCACATGCCACAAGTTTATTTCTCTTTGCTTTCAGGTCTGTTTCTCGCTGACGGCACGCGCATTTTTATGCTCTCCTGCTGGTTCTTACAACGACCGGGCAATTTCGTGCAACTCCAGCCATCCACCCCGCTTCCATTTTCATACTTTTTTGCTCCCCCTGTAATAATTTATCATATTTTAGCGGCTATCATAATTTTTATGACCAGGAAAAGTTCCGCCCCTCCGTTGTCGGATTTTTTTTTTTAATATGATATTTTTGTGAGGTGTTTAGTTCGTAACGATTAATGGATTAATTGACGTGAATTTTGGAATATAATAAATAAACACAAAAAATATATCAATTTACGTGATTTTTTTTGAATATGACATTTTTTCTGTGTTGATTGATCTGTCTACGTGATTTTTGGAATATGATAAATAACTATAAAAATACTTCACTTATTTTTGCATTATTACATATTTGTTTCTGCATCTATTACGTAAGAATTAAATGATAAAGTAGTGTGTTTTTGGAATATGATAAATAAGTATGAATATTATTTGATTAATGTCTGTGATTTTGGAATATGACAAATAAGCACCAAACACTAATTGGTCATTGTATATTACTTTTAGAATATGTCATCTTTGTTTCGGGCCGTGTATGTAACAATAAATTTATCAATTTACATGAGTTTTTAGAATGCGATAAATACATAGGAAAAATGAATGTATCAATTTAGATGATTTTTGGAATATGACATCTATGTTCTGTGTTCATTATGCAAACATTAATTTATCAATTTAAGTGATTTCTAGAATGTAATAGGTAAGCACTAAAAATTAGTTGATCAATGTTCGGGGGTTTTGGAATATGACAATTAGGTTCCATCTCGAGTATTACATCATTAATTTATTTAATGTATTTTGTATGTTTTCATAGGAGAAGATAATGCCTGGAAGTAAACTACTCTATAATCCGGTTACTTCATCTTTTGGCTAAGATCAAAGTGTATCTGTTCTCAGCATTCCAACGACTTATTTCCACTCCAAAAAAGCTTTTGGCCACTAAACAAAAAAAGTGAGAGTAATGCTTGGGATGATTGCCTCGTGACAACAAGACATATATTACATCCTCCCACCACCGCCCGAAAATGAAAACTTAGTAATCTGTGGACGCCTCCAGAGTACTTTTAAAAGTAACATGATCGTTCTTATTTTTCTTTCCCTCACCACTACCGACACTATGCTTCCAGCGATCTCATCTTCCCATCTGAGAAAAAAACAGTTTCTCAATCACTGCCAGCACGGACGGATATCAAAACTTGACTAGCACCAAACAAAAACAGAGGATATAATGCTTGGAAGGTTGCCTTGTGACCACGAAATGGATACTACTCCAACCACTCTCGTCTAAAAAAGAAAAGACAGTTTTGCCATTTCTGGAGGCCCTCGGAGCACTTTTAAAAGCAATATGATCGTGCTTATTTTACCACCACCCACCACCACCACCACCACCATCACCACCACCAACAACAACAACACTATGAGTTTCAAATGAATGACGTCACTACCGGAAGATGATTCGGCAAATTTTCCTAAATCTAGCCATAGATACATTTTTAAAAATCAATTGTTTATTCTACGTGAGTTTTATAATATGACATCTGTGCTCCGTGTCGAGTTCGTAACAATTAATTGATCAATTTATATGATTTTTAAAATATAACATATATGTACCACATCTCTTACTATAACATACAGAATTGTATGTATTTTTTATAGAAAATGATAATGCCAGGGAGGAAACTACTCTTTATTACGGTTACTTTGTCTTTTGCCTAAGATAAAAGTGTAGTATCCTTGTTCCTAATTTTTGTTTTGTAATTTCACGAAATAAAAAAGTATATCTCAAAGTGCAGTATCTGTTCTCATTCTTGAACTTCCCAAAGACAAGCTTTAGTGTATGTCGTTTTTTTTTTCTTTGAGAACATTCTAGTGGCCGAGAATGCACCGACAATCTCTTTCGTATTGTTAGAAGCACTCTATACTGACTAGTCCCTTTTTTGTCTGTCTTTTTCTTCTTTCCCTCGTCCCGAGAAATCTGAGCTGATAACCTAGCTTTCCCGTAAGCCTAAAGCAACAATGCAGGGCTAAACACACCTTTCTTCCGCCCAATGCTTTTTTCTCCTCCCTCTCTCGAGTTTTATCTCCTCCTCTTGCTGGTTTTGGCGGCACGTTTTTTTGGCGCAATAGCCAGCACTTCACTTTAAAGGCCAGTAAAAGTTACATGAAACCGTGATTTCCGCAACAAACAATTGTCAACCACCGGTGGAATAATGAGGGAAAACTGGATGGAAGAAATGAACTGTTTCAGTCACTTCCGGAACCGACTTCCTGGATCAGCCCCATCCAAAACTACTTTTGGGCACATAATAAACCTGAACATATTTTAATTAAAATTGTTGAAGTTTTAGCCAATGTTCCCAATCTATCAGATAGGTGGCCCCTGCAGATTAAAATTAAACATTAATAGTTTACTATTAATGCCTTTAAATGCCTTTAAGGATCAGCTATGATGAATAGAGGATACACTTTATTTCTGTTGCCCGACGAAGAGCCTTTGGTTTTTTAATAAACCAATCGTTTTGAAACATTAGCATGTTCACTGTAGCAACTATGTGATATTTGTCTATATAAATAAAAATATATGACAAATCGAATTGAACACATACTTACACATTGTAATTAATTCGAAATAAAATAAGAAATCTTAGACAAGTAATGATCGTGATATTTTATAGTGTAGGTGTTTATCACAAGCATTAGCGACCTACTTCAATAAAAAATACTTCAACTATTTGGTAATGATGTGAAACTGCAGCACTGTTGTCGCTAAATACATGTTTTTCATTATCTAATTGTGTTTTTTCTTCTTTTTATATACTGCCTACGTTATTCTAGTTTTGAGATTTTATAGTTAAAAGAACATCGGATTGTCTCTTTGGATGCAACTCTGCAGCGTCTATTGATTTGCGTCTATTTCATATATTCTGTATCACTTTTTTATTACATTAACTTACTACGTAGCATCTCTATTTTGAAAAATATGTCCGGCATAAACTTACATACGGTTGAGCAATTATACTTTGGTTTGCTGACATCGCAATTTTTTATTTCATCTCTTTTCAATTTTAATTTGTTGTACTGTTTTCGCTTTTTACACTAGGCACTTGCTTATTCCTGATTCGAAAATCAAATTGCAATGCTCGCTCAGATCATTATATGGATGAGTGATTTAACAATCTTGAGTTATGCCCGTTCATGTATCCATTAAATGGTTTCAAAAGATATTTACGTTTCTTGTTGGCAACTACCTATGTGTCCAAAATGATATGTTTTCCCCTTTTTAATATTTAATGAACAATTTATTGAATCAAACACCAAATATTGCCTGATGTTGAATGTTATTAATATAATATTTAAGATTTATAATCAACTTTCCTCTGACGAAATTTGTTTTCATAAGTTATTTTTAGATTTTAAATCTATGAATATATTTATTAATTACCTATTTTCATTTAAGATTTCTGTATCTGATGAATAGGGCTAGGACAACAGCATATTGTTTCATTGTTTTGACTCTCGAGTATGTATCCGTTGATATCTTATATGCTTTCATATAGTGGCGTTGTTCTCGGTTGATTAACTGTGTCTGTGTGGGATATATACTGAAGCGGCAAGACAATGATAAGAATATGTTTTTGTCATAGCCCTACTGATGAATAGCAGTGTTTTATGATAAATAATATTACATATTTGTTATTTTTCGCCTGAGATCTGGATCAAATTTCTTCCGGAACAAAGTACTCTATTCGTTATCCATAACAGAAAAAATAACTTCTAAGTGTTTATTGTTAACCCTTTTTTCGCCAAATTGTACTTTCAAGTCGCCTTTAACAAAAACAATACTTTTTTGTCTCTTACTTGTCAACTCAACTTATATTCAAAGTACAGGTTTATACATGGTTTAACAAGAGAATGTTCGTGTGTCAGTTGCAGGCTAACTTTTGTCGCGTGCTTGTTTCATTATTAAAACATTTCTGGCGGTAAAGGATTGATAGTATTACTAGTAGCAGGGAATTAGTATAGTACACTGTGTTTCTACTACGTGTACGACGTGCCAAGCTAAGTACATATTCATTATTTCTTATTCACTGATTGCTCACTGCTAACTTTGTGTTCAATGAGATTAATTTTTAAGTAAGATCTCACAGAGTTCAACCACTCTCTACATTTAGTTAGTGTCTTAGTTAATACTAGCTTCGCGCGGGACTTTGCTTTACACTTGGTAACACACATAGTGGGCATCCTTACAGTAAGTGGATGTTGTAAGAGCCACACCTTATATAGCATTAACTTTTGACGCTGAACTTGAAAAATGGTGTACACAATCCCTGGTTTAGAGACTCTCATCATGTCAGATGTGGTCAGGATCGGTGTAGTGAATTGGGCTGTAGGGAAGTATATATACATATACTATGACCTTGACCTTTGACCTTTATTTTGTAAAAATGGTGTACACCGCCCCTAGGTTAGAGACCATCATCATGCTATGTTTGGTCATGATCGATCCAGTGGTGTGGGCTGGAGGAAAGTTGTACACATGCACACACACGAACGCTGCTACCTTAAATTTATCGATAATTGACACACAAACAGAATTTACATAAAAACTAAAATAATAAATTTGCAATTCGTGTGCAGTTAACTTATTTTTTCTTGTTTGAATCTTTTTTTTTCCCAAGTTCACATTTTTTGTGCTAGTTATGAAAACTAACATTCCTTTCTATTAAACATTTTAACATAAATAATTTTATCTGTAAATATTTATTTCGCCATGATTACATTCGTTCTGACATTCAATTTTGACAAAAAATAATTATGATCAGAATAATCGTCAACCAGCAAATATCTTGTTACGTGTTGAGACATTATGTTGAACAAAGATGGCGACGTAGTTCAGGTCATATCCTTCTGCTCTATCAATATTTTCATGTCAAATCATATATTAACCTTTAATTCATGGTTCTCCTGCAGATCTTATACAACAAACACTCGTTTAGCTCAACTACTATCACCAATTAATCTCACTGTTTCTGAATTTAAATACAAACCCCATGAATACATGTAGTTTTTATAGAACTGATTGCCAGTAGAAACACTGTAACCAAAGCCTGATTTCCAGTTGTCTTCAAGTTCAATTTTAACAGGTTTGTTTTTAAATAAGACAATTTTATTTCATTTCTACGATAATTGACTCCTTCTGTGTCGTTTGCGTGTCCAATTTACACTCATTAATTTTATCCTTCATGACATTCAGGCCTTGAAAACGAGTTATCCTCCTTGTAAAAATCTTGTGTTTATTATTTTATATTATAACATTTAGTGTTTTATGGACGTGTTTTTGTTTTTCCACAATGTTAATATAGTCGAAATGAAAAGAAGTGCAAAAGGAAATCATGTCTTCTTTAAAATCTATTGATCCTATACGTATCAATAAACTTTTAATTATGCTTTTTGGAATCACTTTTATCAACTAATATTATTATACACAACTTTGTCATCTCTATCGATGTTTGTAAGTAATTTTGAAGTGAAAGAAAGGACACTAATACTTTAAAAGTCTTCTTCAAAATATTGCGTTTCATTCAGGGCATATGAATAATAAGAGAAAAAGAAACAAAACCTTTTGTCCTCTCGAGTTTTGACTAACGTTGTTTTTTTATTCGTATCACTTTACGCTATCTTCTCTCCACAAAATGCATAGATCTGCATATTTATCAAAACTTTGGCATCGAATCCGTACATAATTCACTTTCTTAGTTCTTTTTCGTTTTATTAACGTAGGATGGTTGCGTGGAAACTTTATATCTAAAACTTATTTCAATTTGATAAAAGCATTGTTTGTTTTCTTTTCTACTTTGCCCTTTGTAAGTAATTGCCGATTCGTCTTTTGCATAGAACCTTTATCATCGAGCTGAAAACGTGTACACCTGATTTGCCGAGTCAAAGATTAGTTTCACTTTTTGTCATAGAAGAGGCATTTTACAATCGTATTTTTTGAAACTGTATTCGGATAATAAATACATTCACACTCGAAATCTTTATTCATTAGGGGTTTTAAAAATACATACAAACGAGAAGATATACAAAATGGTTGCGTCGCTGGATGTCCGTCAGTTGCAAAGGGAAATAATAGAGTTTATTTTTTTCCGAACGTTATGCATCTGTAAAACGTGATATGGTTAAAAAAAATAAAATGTATACTACATCAAGGCGTGGAGATTAACTTGTATCTATTTGCTAATAATTAGACACAAAAATAGTGATTCATGTGTAGCAGTCATCCGATGAATAGTCGTTGCTCAACATTGTGCATCTTGCTAACAGTCAATTGCTTATTGAAAAATGTACACGTTTTATGTGTGCTACAGCAATCGTATTGAAAGCGTTAAGTACATATCTTTCTAACAAGGTTAAAATACCATGTGATGTATTGGTGGGGACCAGAGTTTGGAATAGATACTAATAGAGTAAATGTCGTCCTGATGTGAAAGCCAGGACTTTTAATTAACATGACAGTTAATGGTGCAAGGGGATACTAATCACGTCTATGTATTAAGTGCTAGTAAATATTCAGGGCATGTTTCATCTCATCAACTGCAGTTAGACTATATAGCAAGTATAAATAAATCTTAGTTAAGGTTTGTATTTCTTGATAGAAGCGCTGGTTTAGTTTGAATAAAATAAATACTTATTACATTTGAAGCTAAAACACCGTATTATTACAAAATAAATAGATATTTATTTTGTTTGAAATTTATAAATTTCAAACAAAATGAATATCTTTATTTTGTAACAATGCGTTTTTTTGTCTTCAAATATATGAAATACGTATTTATGTTATATAAATAAATCTGTCTGTTCCTACTATTTTAGCACACAGCAGCAATAGACGAGCAAGTGCGGCCAAAATCAATGACCTTAAACGGGGAAAAAAAGTAGGAATACCGAAATGAATAAAGACAAAACGAGAAAATAATAAGTTTAGTAGAAATGCTCGTAATATTTAGCATTTCATGTGAAATACACATAGAACCATATCGTCAATGAGAATAGAAGGTAAATAAGGATGAAGACAGAAAAGGGGAAACTGGGAACATGTAGGGAAAATATTGAGTATAACTTAAGAAGTAGAAATAAAATCACGTCTAAAGGATTTATATTACCCGTAGAAATAAAACTATATGCATTTAAAGAAAAATGCGAAGCAAGAAAATCGCATGCTTATATAAAACAAAGAGTAAAAGACTATTTGATTCATATAACTTAGTTGGAGTCATCGAGGTGTAGTCAACATTTAATATAACACCCACAAGAAAAAATAGGAGTTTAACGAGGTCTCTTTTTATGGGTCACTTGGAACTGGAAACACATAAAGGATAACGCAAAGATTCGGGCCCACCTACATTGTCTTCCACAGATAATTTTAAACAAATGATTAAAATTCCATGTGTAGAGTTACTAGAAGAACCATCCGGCAATGTTTTTAATGGCAAAAACCCAAAGCAAGAGCGTCATAATCATTCATATATATATGAGTTACAAAAGATCCGAAAAAAACAAACATCTGCACCATCGATTCCAAATCCAACGCAAGTCACTAGTGACATATGACCGAGTGGTCCTAGACGTTGTATCAAAGTTTACAGTTACCCATAGGTGCTGAGTTCAATCCTGAACGAAGGCAGTGAAAAGTAACAATCAAAAAACAGAGAATAAGCAACTATGTCCCAGAGCCTAGCTGGAGTCCGAACACGGTACCCCCATAATAATAATAAAGGGTTGGGTTCGAGACTCCTAACAAACGGTTCCCCAGTTCGATACAAAACACCTGATGAAAGCCGGAGGGCAAAACGGCGGAAACGTTGTGACTATAACAACCAAGATGAGGAAGTCAGTCCGACAATCTCAATTATTGCGTTTGGATCTTTTATGGTGGATACCTTTCAGCCTTTGTTTATATCCGTCAGACCGGAAATAATACCCCATAGATGCAGTTTCTTTTTTAAATCAAAGATGGTGTTTTATTTTTGTTTGGTGTCTTATGTTTTTATTTATTTATTTTTTGTTTTCCTGGCCCTTTTCTGATAATGTGTTTTTCTTGTGATCTTCTTAATCGGCACTGATTTAAGCTTCTGGTTTCAGGTGGACAGATTCGGGTAGAAAATAAGGGAATGTTTTGAAAAAAGGATAAACCCTAATTTAGCACTCTCCCTCGACACAAACGCACAAGTACATGCATTTGGTGACTCCAATGTCCACCACAGCAACTGGCTTGGATTTTCTACTTACACAGACGTAGCTGGTAGCGCAACACATAGCTTCTCGATATCTCATTCCGTATCACAGACGGTTACGTTTCCGACACGTTACTAAAACCAGCAAGATCACCATGCATCACTTCTAAATCTATTTCTGACCACGGTTCCCGATGATTGTACAACAAATCCCCATAGCCCACTGTGGAATGGTACTCAGGCTGTAATAAGGGTAGAAATCGCCCTAAATTCTCGCCCTAAAGGTATTACAAAAAGGCTGAATGAGAAGCCATCAGGGAACTCATTAGAGACGCCTATTTGCGAAATATCTTTTCTCTTCCAAATGAGACTACTGAAGGTTCAAAACTGCAATTGAAGCACATGTTCCGACACGGAAATTCTTAGTAAGTAGCACTCTCCCCAATGCTTTACTTCTGCTTGTGCAGCTGCCATTACTCAAAAGCAGCATGCATATCGCAGATTAAACCGACAAAAGTTCTGCCCTAATAGACAGCAGTATATAGAAGTTAGAATTAATTGTAAGAGAGAAATAGCGACAGCTAAGACAGAATATACTGAAACCACCAGAAAACGCATCGAAGCACAGAAATTAGGAACCCGTAGTTTTAGGAAAATCTAAAACAGTTTAGTAAATAATCAGCAGTCAACGATTATCCCACCATCAAACAATCATGAGATTGCTTTCTCGGCAACCGACGAGGCTAATCTTCTTGCCAGTCGGTTTGCCTCACTCCACACTCGACCCGGCACACCATTCCTCGCCGATTTTCTTTGCGGACAGACGCCACACTAGAGGATTTGAAAATCACCCCTTCTCATGTACATGGTATCATAAAAATCCTAGACACCTCAAAAGCAAGTGGACCCGATCTCATCCTGGTTGTGTATTAAAAAAATGCTCCGCTGAAATTGCTCCAGTTCTCTCCAAACTTTAAAATAAATGCCTTAACGTATCTTGCTTTCCCAACGTCTTGAAAACCGCTTCTGTGGTACCAGTCTTCAAGAATTCTGGTGAAAGAACTGACCCATTAAAGTATCGCCTTCATTAAATTAACCTACTCCCGCTTTTCGCCACAATTTTTGAGTACTAAATATACAAGCCCTAGACCAACAACTTACAGCTGCTGAACTCCTGACCTACAAACAATATGGATTTAGGCAAGCCCGTTCCAAAGCAGATATCTTAACTGTAATCTCTGAACGTATATACTGTTCACTGGAAAACAGGGGAGGGTCGAGCGGTAGGCCTCGATATATCTAAGGCTTTTGACAGGGTATGGCACGATGGTCTTCTAAGGAAAATTAGATCATATGGAATCACTGGAAGAATTCATAATGTAATTAAATCCTCCTTAAGTAAGATTAAAATCCAAGTTGTCCTCGACAGTTGTACATCTAAACAATATGATATGAATACGGGAGTACCTCAGGGGTCTATTCTTTTTATACCTGATATTCATAAATGACCTCCCTGATAAAATTGTTTCGAAGATGGGTATATTTGCTGATGACACCACTCTCTAAGATAGGCACGAAGGGAAACAAATGAACATATATCTAAGGAAATGGCAGAAACACTAGAGAATGACCTCCAATCTGTAGTGGAATGGGGACAAAAATGGATAGTCACATTCAATGCTGTCAAGACTAAGCATTTTTCCTTCAATAATTACAAGAAACCTTCTCTACCACCAAAAGCAATGGCCAAGAACACATTACCTGGAAGTACTTATTGTCTAAACGCAATAACATATGATGTATCCCTATATATCACTAAATAAACTTAATTTTCAATCAGTTATTTTATAAAGAGAATTATGCACAAATTTAAGAGTTTCACTATTTCTCTTTATGAAAATACATTATAATAATGGGCATCCAACGATTCCCCTACCATCAAACAATCATGAGATTGCTTGCTCGGTAACCGACAAGGCTAGCCTACTTGCCAGTCCGTTTGCCTCACTCCACACTCGACCCGGTACATCACCTCCCTTCCCTACTTTCCTAATAATAATAATAATAATAATAATAATAATAATAATAATAATAATAATAATAATAATAATATAATAAAAATTTAAAAAATAACACAAGATTGTGCGAACGCACATATTCAGTATATTAAATCCAATGCAACGTATGCATTAGGTCTTAAATTGGAAGTATAATCAGGCCGTTGCATATCCGATTCAAGGAACAAATTATCACCAAAACCTCGTCTTTATATATATATATATATATATATATATATATATATATATATATATATATATATATATATATATATATATATATATTACATATATATCAGAAACCTAATAAAAATATAATTGTTAAACGACTAGCAAACGACAGAAACCAAGGAAATATGAGATTAAAAGAGTTATTATTGATAGAAAAATTAAAACTAGAAATTAATAATAAAACAGAAATAACCAGCATCTACTTTGTACAGACGGATTAATTATTTACCCTGGAAGGAGTTACAGCGTTCATCTCCTGAGATTAGATTATAAAAAAATAAATAAATAAAAGATAATGAAATTAATGTAATTTTAGAAGCATTCAAAATAGCGTGTTACAACAAAATGAAATATAGCAGCCAATTTAAATCAAGCGGAAAGCAACAGCATAGATAGTTTATCTACATTTCTTACCTCTTGAAAATGAGGAATGCCTTCGAAAGTATTTAGGGAAATATACTATTTACAGTCAGGTAAATAAATACTTATTGAACCCTTCGAATTATTTATAATTATTTATTTATCTGTTCCAACGACTGAATAATTCCTGCATTGACAAGCCTTACACCATGCATTATTTCTAACTAGATTGTTATTATGCTTTCTTCTAACCTTTAATACAATAATACAATCAGCATCCTCGGCAATCAGCTAAATTTCATCCTTACGCTGTAGATATCTTCTAGATAAATAGTTAGATAGATTTAGAATTATATATATATATATATATATATATATATTGAAACAAAAATGTAGTAGGCAAAAAAAAAATAAATAAATAAATGTTCTGTCAGCAACAGTACAACTTCAAAATAGTCAATATCGCCCACCTCCAGAAGAGAGGGAATTCCTGTCCGTGATAACCGTGGTAAAAGAAGACACACTCCAATCGCCAGAAATACCCACACACACAGTTTGCAGGACACTGCCGACTCGTCTCTAGCCTCCTGCTTTTATAGTGGCCGGGAATTATCCATTTGCATAATCACATGAGACAGAAACGTGATTTTCCGAGAGTTGCATGGGGTAAATGCTAATAAAAACCCCCGGACGCCATCTTGGAATTCTCTTTTTCCCCCCAACTGGTGACACAACAGACATACCCGAGGTAAGCTCTTTTTTTCCTCATTTTAGTTATTGCTGCTTCTGCTACATATATATATATATATATATATATATATATATATATATATATATATATATAGTTAGATGGATTTGAATATAATGAGATGGATTTTTAATTTTGCAGTAAGACGTGACTGATAGCGCGTTTAAAGGTACGAGTGTAAATATAGTTAAATGCTTTGTAATCATGACGACTAATCACGAACAACAAGGAAATGTGAATTAAAACTTTCAATAATAAAAATATTCACGAAGAGAGGAACTCAAATAAATTATTGTAAAGGTCAGGAACATGATTTATTATTTTTATCACGAACCACTAGCGTCATATCGAACGTATGAAGCGGTGAATATTGTTAATCATGAACTCTAGTGAACGACCTCACCAAAGAAGTTCAAACAAGCAATCATTTATATAAAATATACTTTCTTCCATTTTAAACTTGGGTATTTATTAGTTATTTTAAATAGTAAATGAACCAATTATGTTTTGATCGTAGATGTAACATCCTATTTTGTTCACCTATACATGACTCTGCCCTAAAATTCTCTCATAATTAAATATACTACATAACAAAGGCACTGTCCCCTGTTTATAAGTAAACCTTAGCTATAAGTGTTTAAGCACTGCATACTGTTTAATCCGTGATGTATTATGAAATGAACTAATGCTATTGAAAGAAAACACTTTATGTAATTAATTATTTTATTTTATTCTAATTATTAAAGAAGATATTTTTGTTTCTAATTAGAAGATATACCTGGCGTTGCGCGGTCGAAAAATACGCATGGCTATTGTAGTTTAATTAGTGCAGAATTTTTATTTATTATAAACAAAAAAAACCATAAGTATTAAATGCAACGTTAGATTCCTTAAAAAAATGAAAACAAATATAAATAAAATAAAACGAACTAAAACACGTGCTGCGAGTATTATGTCTTTTTTTGCTAAACAGTTCACTTCTTGTAAGTAAAAAAATACTGGAGCTGAGATCGAACCTAAAACCTGAAGACTGTGAGTCAAGTACGACAACCCTCACGACAGCTTAACATGACTTTGAAAGAGCGTTTTCAAACCAACCAATAATTAAAGGAGTTGTCATATTTCCCTACCTAGTTGTGAATCAGTTGGCAATAAATAAAAATTAGGTGTTCTTCAATGTTTCAATTTTGACTCCTTAGCAGCCGTTTTTTCTCGATGAAACCGGATTAGACAGTTTTCCAAATCTATGAATATCCTAAATTCCAAATCTATGAATATCCTAAATTCCAAATGTATGAATATCCTAAATTTCAAATGTATGAATATCCTAAATTTCAAATGTATGAATATCCTAAATTTCAAATGTATGAATATCCTAAATTTCAAATGTATGAATATCCTAAATTTCAAATGTATGAATATCCTAAATTTCAAATGTATGAATATCCTAAATTTCAAATGTATGAATATCCTAAATTTCAAATGTATGAATATCCTAAATTCCAAATGTATGAATATCCTAAATTTCAAATGTATGAATATCCTAAATTTCAAATGTATGAATATCCTAAATTTCAAATGTATGAATATCCTAAATTTCAAATGTATGAATATCCTAAATTTCAAATGTATGAATATCCTAAATTTCAAATGTATGAATATCCTAAATTTCAAATGTATGAATATCCTAAATTTCAAATGTATGAATATCCTAAATTCCAAATGTATGAATATCCTAAATTTCAAATCTGTAGATCCCAAATTCGCTGAGTGTATAGGTGGGAAAATGCCCTCATACATACGTTCTCCTTTTATAGACATAAAGTTTAAGTTTTAGAGCGAGAGGCGTTCTCTACAATTTAAATACAGGTGTTTCCGACTTTGTTGCGTTTTTCCTTTATTTTATCTTTCTCGCGATAGTCTTTTCGTTTTTTATTTTATGTTCCTCGTTTCTGTGAGGGACCCTGTTGGAAATTGTTTTGTTTTCTGATTTTATGTTGCACATTTTTCAACATTATTCATTTTGAGGTTTCATCTACAGATCATTTATTCTAACTTAAAATATGTAAAATATCAATGACAACATTAACATAACTTGCACGTATTCTAATTGTTTCCATTGAGAAAGCTGACATTTGCATTAATCGAAGATCCTGAACCATTAAATTAATGTGTGAGGAAAGAAAAAATACCAGTTCTATATGCAAAATAGTTTTGACAATAATACTTTATTCTAGTAAGTATTTATTAATTTGTATGTGTGTTAATGTTTTGATACCTATTTAACTATTACATTTTTATACCTTTTGATTTATAAAAACATTGAAAACCTTTAGCTGTTATTAATTTATTTATTGCGGACTATTATTCTCATCTTAGTTGTTTTTTCACGAAGTTTCGGCCAACTATTCCTCTGCCCTTCGTCGGGTGGTAACCGCGACGAATAGGAACTTCGAATCTCCTAACTACATTCTTAGCAATCACTGCCATCCGTAGTTGTTGTCGTCTCACCACGTTTTGGCCAAGTAAACTTCTGGCCCGCTTTGGGTAGGATTGAAACCACTATCTTCAGACAGTCATCATCTGGAACCGTAGGGTTTCAACGTCTCTATCAACTGCGCCACAGGCCCCGAAGGCTTATTTGGCCAAACACGTGGTGAGACGACAAGAACTACGAATGGCAATGATTGGTGAGAATGCAGTTAAGAGATTCGAGGTTCCTATCCGTCGCGGTTACCACCTGACGAAGCCAGAGGAATAGTTGACCGAAACGTCGTGAAACAACAACTAATAAAGATGAGAATAATAGTCCGCAATAAATAAATTAATATAAATAATACTCATCTCAATAATGAATTCCAATTAAAAATACTTTATCTACTTATTCTACTTATTAGATCAAATATGAGGGGGGAATTAATCGCAAACTGTATGTAAAAAGGTCAACTAGATTTAGTTAAAACTGAGCAAACGATTAATTAAAACGAGAAGAACTAAAAAAAGTAGATTTGTACCGAAACTTATAATAAAACGTCCCAATTGTCATGAGCTATAAATAATAAGATTTTTTAAAGATGGAAAACGATTTCTTACTGAGACGCTTGACGCAGAACTTGGAGAGTAAAGTATCCAAATGTTTGAACTGTTAAATACGATGTTTATAATTATTTGTCTGTAACATTTATACTTGCGGTAAAAACAGTGAACTTAAACTTTATGAAAATTATAAATGCGTATAAATGGTGCTTTTTTAATGTAATAAGTGTCTTAAGTGGGCGAACTAGTTCTGTTTTGAAACAATCGAATTGAGATACGTTCGTTCTGTGCTCCTACTGAGAAAGAACATCGTGTAAAACCCAACGGGTAATTGTGTTTCTCACAGAGGCTTTTACCATAGCACGAAGGCCGCGCCAGTGCGTGATGTCGGCTTCTTTTAAATCCCGTCACGTATCACGAGATTATTTGAAACAGAGCACCAAGAAATTAGAAATAAAACTGCTCGAACCAATAGAAATAAGCATTATAACGAAAGCAAAAAGACAAGAAAAACATAAATTACGATGAGTTAAATAAAAACAGTAAAGCGAAAAATGGCGGATGAAAATATTGGAATTAATTTTCTCATGCAAAGATCACTAAATAGATATTCTGTAAGTGAAATACGAAGAGCGCGTTTTGAATTGAACTTTATGAAAACTAAGATTTTCTATTGTTTGTAATTAAGCTTCATTGTTTGACTTCCTGTTACCTTTTTACAATTAATTACGAAAATGAATGCTTAAATATCGATCCTCTTTCGTTTACATTTTATTTTTACTTATTTTGCTTTCTTCAAACAACATGCCTCTTTTATACGAATAATCATCATGGGTGGGAATGAGTGTATGTTTGTCTTGCAAACTTATCAATCATTATCAAATTTAAATCAACTTTTGCAAAAAGGTGTTCATGATAAATACTGATATGTTTTAGTTTTTTGTTCACTGTTTTAATTAAATAGAACGTTCGTTCTGTACAATTGTTTGTCTAGAAGAATTGAAAGGATAGAGTCAGCTCTAACGCAATATTCAAAGTAATAATGTAAAGAAATATGCAAGAAAAATATAAAGAGTTAAACTAAGTTCAACCATGACTATAATCTTCGCAAATATTCAAGTTATTTCTGTTACTGTGTAATAAAAGATCCGCACTCATATAAAGATTGTCCTAAAATTACGCAAAGAAATTAAATTAGAATAGCATTTAGCTAGTAAATGAGATCCAGTATGAAATCGTCTCTTTCCAAAAATAAATCCATTTTTAGGAAAAGGATAAGAAACATGTTCGTCTCTCAATACATAAACATAATAATAACGCCGACAACATACCACGCATTTTATAATTATACTATCCGTTCAACCCGGCTTTGCTCGGGCCCTATTTACTGTTCATAACTTTATGTGAATATGTACGTATATATTAAAAAGTTTGACGCATGTCTAGATAACCTACATTTAAATTGCAAGTGTTTCGACTCCAAATTGACGGAGGAGTTTGGTAGAGTCTGCAAAAGTCAACTTTTTTTCTACTTTGACTTCTTCGCAACCAAATTTTCGCCCAAAAACTGTTTTGAAAGTTTCCTGCATGGCTTAATACCGTTTATCCAAAATTTCCAATGTTTAGGTCCAAATTTAGATCAATAGGTCGCTAGAAACCACAAAGGTCAAATCTTTTAAAGTTTGACCCCTTGGCAGCAACATTTTCGTCTAAAAACAAATTAAAAATCTTTCCATATATTTAAATACACTTTATGTAAAATTTCAAATGTTTAGACTAAAAATTGACTGGGTAATTTGGTACTGACCGCAGAGGTGATTTTTTAAAAAAGTTTGAATCCAATTTTGACCCCTTAACATCTATTGTTTTGGGCTCAAATCAAATTAAAACAAAATGATTCATGTTGAAGTAACCCACATTCAAAATTCCAAGTGTTTGGATTCGCGGAGGAGTTTGGTAGAGTTTTCAAAGGTTAAATTGTTGAACTTTGACCCCTTGAAAGCCAAATTTCTGATTGGAAACTGAATACAAAGTTTTTCCTAAATCTCAATACCCCTTATGTCAAATCACGAGTCTGTAGACTGAAGATTAACAGAGTAGGTTGGTAGGGAAATATACACACACTGACACACAGAGACAATTTCACTTATATAGATATATATATAGATATATAGATAAACAAATCTGTAATTAACAATTATTGTCTCAAGTGTTTAAAAATACACTTCTCTGAAAGCTTTTAATAAGCTTATAAACTGTTTCCTAAAATCATTGTTGAAATTTTACATGTGTTATACATAATGTCTTGAGACGGACATGCGCAGAAACGTTGAGGAATTATGTATCAGTGCTCACCTACGTGAAAATGAGATCGTCCAAGGGCTAGAAAAAAAACGACGCTAGTGTCATTCAGAGAGTAACTGCCTCGGTTTGCCATTCGGGCTAAGATCAGTGTGTAGCACTTCGAATGGCACAAAGTTCGACGGTACTGGGGGTATGCCAACAAAGTGACGGTTTAAATTTATTCCGAATACCCTCACCCACTAAACGTCTCCTGTATTATTGACAACGTTGGTCTGCCGTGGAACAGTGGGGGGACGGATGGCTTTCCTCGCAATCCTAAGCCTAACGGGGATGGTGGTGTGGACGTTGCGCCCGAGAGTGGACAAAGGGATTGGATCTTTTGTTGATTATTATCTGATCCTATATATATATATATATATATATATATATATATATATATATATATATATATATATATATATATATATTCAGATTTTTTTTTGTTTTAAGAGTGACATAAAAGACATGTGAATTTTGTTTTGTGCTTATAAATATAGAAATATGCTATTGATCCTGATCTACATCGAATTTATAAAGAATATATGCGCTGATCAAGAGATTCATATATTATTTTACTATGATTGCGAAGTAATCAATCATTGCAATTTCGGAAACATGCATCCAAGAGCAAATATTATTAGGTTTAAAATTTTCCAAAAATGCTTCTTATTGTATGTGATATCCTACATAAGTATTTTAGTATTCTAGTGAATATATATAAAATGGCTTCTTTCAGAATTTACAGACTATGGATACCCACTGTAAGAGTGTTTGCGTGTGAATTCTTTTTTGGCAACAGTTGCGCAATCGGCAATCACACCTCCCCTGACTGCGCTCAATATTAATATAGCTCTGAGATAAATATATGTATTGAGCTTATTATGTATCTACTGTAGTATAAGCAATGGTCTTTTTATAGAATTAATACAGTAAAATAAACTTTGTTCTTTAGACTCCAGGTCTAATTCCCTCTATAATATATATATATATATATATATATATATATATATATATATATATATATATATATATATATGTGTGTGTGTGTGTGTGTGTGTGTATATATATATAGATACCCACACACATATATATATATATATATATTTATATATATACGCGTGTGCTTCAGTTTGAGTTTATTTTATATGAACGTAAAACGGCTGTGCTGATGTTTATGCAATTTCATACGGAGGTTGTAAATATGCTTGGCAGTGTTCTTGGAGAGATTCCATATTGGAATGTCTTCGATAAGTATCGATAATCGAAATATTCTGATGAAGGAGAAGTAGATGATTTGGGCCTGAGTTTACACTTTACACAGCTTAACATCAGCATTATATTTGAGAAGCTGCATTACCGCACAAATCGAAAAACTGGAAATTTAAATCAGCATTAGGTTCTTTGATATGACGGGGGCACATTCGAAATGACCGTTTAAAGCGCCATTAGAGTATGACGCTTAACATTTTTCATTTAAAACTTTAATTCGAGCCATGACATATTAAAATAATAGTATAAAATCAACAGTAAGTTTTTACAAAACAATGTAGACGAAGATGTATTATAAAATAAGACATAGCGAAGAGGGATCTGAAGCATCCTCTCGCTGCACCGCGGTAAGTTCCAAATTTGAGCAAGTACGCAATCGATTTGATTGTAAAATGGACGATTTTGCCGATTTTGATGACAATAAAATATGAGAGTGTTAATCATTCGTTGATCGTCATTCAATCCCGGGCAACGTCGGGTTACAATGCTAGTGTATATATATATATATATATATATATATATATATATATATATATATATATATATATATATATATGTATGCGTGTGTGTATGGGGGTACATATATAATCACGTACACGCACACATATATATATATAAATATACACACACATATAAATACATATATACACACACACATATATATACATATATATACACACACGCACATATACATATATACGCACACACGCACATATATACATATATACACACACGCACATATATACATATATACACACATATACACACACATATATACATATATACACACACATATATACATATATACGCACACATATATATACATATATACAAACATATATACATATATACACACATATACACATATATGCACACACATATATATATACATATATACACATACGGTCGTTGCTTGCAGTATCTGCTGGAACAAATACTACACTTTGATCCTGGCCCGAAGGCAAACAACAACAGAAAAAAGGCAACCCTCTTTTCCATTTATTGTATTTATTTGCTTCCCCACGAAAGCAAATTAGGCACAAGGCCGTTTTTAATGTGCGAGTAAACCAGCTCCCCTAAAAGTAGGGTAAAAATAGAGCACTCTGGTTGTGACCAAAATAATAATTGTCCCAGTATAGAGGGTTTCCCCTCCATTGACTGGTACAAATTATCTGCAGAACAGATGGTATTTATTTGCTCCCCCACCGAGCAAATTAGGCACAAGGCCAATTTTTAATGTGAGGAGTGAAGGGAGGGGGAAGGGGAAAAGGGGACCAGCTCCCGAGAGGTGGGAAATGGGAGCTGGTTAAAGGTCAGGCATGTGGGGTTGCCCCCACATCTGGTCTTTGCTAGTCATAGCTTGCAGCATCTGCCGGAACAGATACTACACTTTGATCCCGGCCCGCAGGCCAAGAACGACAGAAAAAAGGCAACCCTCTTTTCCATTTATTTAAATATTTATTCAAAAAGAATATTCCAAACTTTACAAAATTTTTACAAGAAAAATAGTATAAAATGTGGAAATAAAACTTTCCAAATGTGGCATGAGGCCAAAAAGGGGGGGGATGGGGGTCGGAGGTCGTCCACTTGGTCTATTCCCTATAACTAGTTGCAGTCACCATAATACCGCATTCACTCAAGGGGTTGGATCTACTTAAAACCCCAGATGATATGAACAATATATACAATGACTTTTTTTTTTTGTATATGAAACAATGATTTTATTTACAATGAATCAATGAAGGTGATGCGTATGATATATGAGGGATGAAATTGTGATGCGTATGATATATGCGGGTGATAGGCGGGGGTAATGAGAGCCTTAAAACACCCCAAAATAAAGAAAAATAACAGTAATAAAAAACAAATGAACCAAATAAAACGTTAAGCGGTGAATGTGTTAATAAGGACCCACCCTTACCTATTTAATTTTGAAATGCTTCCTGTTTTCCGGTATAAGCCGAAAACCAGGGAGCACTTCCTAAGAGGGAATGGGCACAACTATGGACAAAATAAAGGGGGGAATGGGGATATTCGGTGACCTCAAAGAAAAATACCATTGGGACAGGTTTGGACTAAAATAAATTAATCAGGACTGGGCTTCTTTGGAGGTATTCTAACACCTAAAACAAAGATTGGGGACATGGAGCTCATTTATACCAACTAGCTAAGGGACTGATCCACTACGGGATAGTCTTGATTTGATCTGGGAATTGCTTTTCCGGTCGGCGTGTGCCATGCCTAAGCAGGGAACACGTACTCAAGCCTGTTTCGCACGAACGCACATAAACTAGCGGTGTGAATCCACCTCCTACTAAACTGTGAGCGTCATAACCTCTTTCTATCGCATCTGATTTTGATTTTAAGTTGGTGTTTAAAACCCACACTACTAGTCTAGCTATGGTTAAGGTCGCTAGGAACACCATTCGTTCCTCCCTAGGCCACAAAGGATCTGCGTTATAGACAACGGATGCTAAATCCAGGATCGTCACCTTATCGGGGACGATGCGAGCCGTGACCTCGCCGACATACCCCCAGAATTCACGGAGCTTGGAACAAATAAAAAATGCATGCTCTACAGTTTCCAAACTATCTTCCTCGCACCGTGGACAAAAAGGACATACGTACTACCAATTCTGAACAGTATGTCATTGAGGGGTAAAGCGTTTCTAACCAATCGCTAGGTTAGGGAAAATTCGGAATTATTAAGATATCCCCGGCCTGGCGCCCAATTCCATGGAGAGCGAACCTCCCCCTCCGACAGCTGCAGCCGCTCCCCAAGCGGGTCCGAAGCGGTCCCCACCACTAAACCCCGATACAATGCCCTTCTAGGCCGTGCAAGGTCCAGGGACACTGGCATCGCTCTAAGCGCATTTCGGCATTCGTTGAGGAATTTTGACTGCCCTCTAGGTCTTCTTTGGCATTCGATTAAGTGATTGGGGATAATGTTGGGAAATGCTTCACCAACCGCGCGACCCCAATCAGAATCCTCAATCAGAGTTCTATCCAGGAATGCCAACCTTTCGGCATTTTTATGACTTGCCAGGTCAGGCACCCCAGGTCCCCATCTACAAGACGTTAAGTACAGACCTGTCTACGGACAAGCGGCCGTCGCACATTCCACAACAGTGAGAAGAGCGCACGCGTTAAGGCCGCCATTCGGACCGCAGACAGAGGAAGTACAGCCAGTCGGTAAAGAATCAGAAGAAACACGTAAGTAGCACATGCTTCCGTTCTACCTTTAAGGGACAATCCCCTTCGAAGCCAAACCCTCACAGACGCTTCGACCTTAGTCTGTACCTCCGACCAGTTCTTATCTAGACAGAGACTGGGCCCAAACCAAACACCAAGGATCCGGACCGGGCCATCCGTCTAGACAAATGCGCCAGGCAGAGCATTCGAGCCCCGTCAAGCGACCAACCTCAGGCCATCGGATTTGCTGAGATTGACTACAGCCCCTGTAACTTTTTCATAACGCTTGAGAGCCTTAATCACCGTAATAATATCTACGACGCTCGAAACAAATACGGTGACATCATCGGCAAACGCGGAAACCCTGGCTCACGCACCGCCAGGAAGAGCAATATCGCGCAGGGCCGGTCCAGCCACCCTAGACCTCACGTTCCTAAGGAATGGTTCCAACGCGAGGACATATAACATGGGCGACAGCGGACACCCCTGTCGCACCGACAGAGAAACCGCGAACGGCGCCGACCGCATCCCCCGTTCACCTGCACAACTGCCGTCGGCCTAGCATACAAAATGGAGATCCATCTGCAGAAGCCGAACCCAAAGCCGGCGGTCTCTAGAACAGCCATCAGGATACGATGATCCACCTTATCAAACGCCTTGGACTGATCTAAATTGATCAGCGCGGCTTCAGTGTCGTCTTCTAGGTTTTCTAGGACTGTACGAATCAAATGCAATTTTTTTTGAATTGATCTCCCCTTCACAGCTCTATTATAGGCGACCTGCTTCATAGCAGCTACGACCTCACACTCTGTAACCCGACCATCACAACTAGCCGCTCGGGCCGCCTCCAGGCAGGGCGAGCCAGCCAAATAGTTGCCAAACTCCTGGACGCGGAGTCTGGACAGCTGTGCAAAACGATCTTCAAAGTGCACTCGAAACCGCTCGCAAATCCCCCGAGCCGACACTAAGGAGTGTCCTTCCGAGCTCTGACTCTTACGAATGTAATTATCCCATTTGCGCCCGAGCGAACGGACACGCTCCGATTTGTCCACATTCACAGCTTCGTTGGGCATCTTTTTAATTCTAGCCCTAACTACCTGGCCCTGATATCGTTCGCTAGCCAAACGACTCAGGTCCGCCTTAGCTATGCCTATTTCTAGGGAATCCCCCCCCTGCCACCGCCCGGGATAGTCTATCCTCTAGACGCTTCTCTTCCTTGGCCCTATCTAGGGCGAGGCGTTGGCCATATTTGACAGAGAAGTCTCTAATGCTAGATTTGGCGTTTACCCACCACCTACTCCCGGTAACCGCCCCCACTAATCCCTTCTTAATGTGTTCAGTTAGCCTTTCCCGGAAGTCATCTATCTCCAGTAAGGAGGTATTTAACTTCCAATACCCGGCTAACTTGGGGTTCCTATCTAGATCTAATCTGGCCACAAGTAGTTTGTGGTCAGAGTGGCCTAACCAGTTGAAACGTGGGACAAGATATGTACTCTATATTGCCTCTTCTAACTAACAACCGATCCAAGTAAGTACTTGAAACGGAAGGCCTGCTAGAGAGCCACGTCCACATCTCCCACCCCGGATGATCCACCCGATACCTGTCTACCAGATCGCATCTAGCCATCAGGTCCGACAGACTGGTTTCACACCCATCCGTCCCTCTAGTCCCGCCCACCTTATCTACCCTGTGATCAAGGATGGCATTCCAATCACCCACTAAGACTAACCGTTCCGAACCCCCGAGAAACACCTCCAACCGCCGGAAAAAGGAAACCTGCTCCCGTACGCAATTGGGCGCATACACCACGACGACTCGAAACGCTCTATTTTCCACGGCAACATCGGCCACGATCAGTCTACCATCAGTATCCGCGTGAACAACGCTAACCGTTGAAGAAAGGGTGCGCCTAACTAACAAAGAAACCCCCCCTACTTTGACTATCACCGTATGCTGAAAAGACATCATAATGCCCCTCCAGCACCCGATGATCGTCAACGGAATTGTAGTGAGTCTCCTGTAACGCAGCCACATCTATGTTCATGGACATGAGGTCCCTCAGCACTCTAGTGGCCTTGCTTCGGCACCTCATGCCCCTTACGTTCAAGCTAGCAAGGCTTAAGGACGTGGCCAGTATACCTAAGCAGCGACAACTACCGGCCTAAAGTCTTTGATTAGAAGGGTGCCACAGGATTGGGCGAGGTTGCCCGAAAGCAACTGGGACGTTACTCGTCCGTCTCGCGCAATACCTCCGACATCCAACGGGAAGGTTAATTTCAGGGCCGTATAAAAACAAGGGTGGACGTAAATAGGGACCCTCCCTTCGCACCTAGGTGCCAGCTGTTTGAGGGAGTCGTGCTCCTCTTCCACCAACTTTAAATTTGGAATCGCCCCCTTCGCTTCCTCGATCATGTTCCACATGGCCTTCGTGCGTCCTGTTCTTGTTTGACGCACAAAGGCCATGACTAAGGGGGCGTCTGGAAAGTTTTTGGGATTTGTTACCTTTTTCCCATCCATATTTTTCATGTCTCTCAGCGGCTTTATTAGGCCCCTATGACGCTGAGTTATATACGTGTCAGCGTGAAGGGGGTCTACATCGCAGATCCGGTCTCCAGGAAGGTAGGGGAGCTTTTTGGTTTTTTCCCTCCTTACAGGAGATGCTGATTTGGCTCTTCTGCCGTTGTTGTTTTGTGTCTCCGGCCTTTCCCGGGAAAGTGATCGAGCACAGGTTGGAGGGGGTATCAAATAGGGGTGGGGATTTTTGTTCAGCCGAAGGGGTTTGGGTGGGGGTTTTGGGTGGCTGAACCGTAGAGACGGTATTCTCTACGTTCATAGGGGACGAGGAACGGGACCCAGCCTCCTTATTCTTTCGAGCCTATTTTTTGTTTTCTTTTTTCGGCACTTGACCCTCTGCCACAGTAGCCGGTCTTTTTTCTTGCTCCCCTTCTTAGTCGGACGAGGAGACCAGATGGTTTCTTTTTTGGCCGCTGGCGACTTCCTTGGTGGTGATGTTGGTGGAAGAGCTCGTAGACGACCCTGTGGGAACTGACCGACCTTGTATTTCAGGGGGCTGCTCTCTCGTGGAGGGGGTCTTCGTGGTCTTCCCATGTTTTTTCTTGACCACTGTGCTCCAGCCTTCAGATGTTGTTGCTGTGCCCCCGCCGGTTGGCTTCTCAGGGGCTGCTGGTGCCACACCCTTCTCTTTTTCTACAGATGTTTTGGGGGGATTCTTTTAGGGCAATCCCTTGCCATATGGCCTATTTGTTGGCAATGCCAACAGTGCGGCCTTCGCCCCTCGACGATTACGCTCATTGTCCAAACGTCACTTCTGAGCAGGGCCGGTATTTTCTGAAAGCCCTCCCGGTCACAGAGCATTTTCACTGAGTAGTCCCCTACCATAAGGCTACGTGGGCCACGGGCCGGGAGGACAGCTTCGACGTCCCCATACTGGCGCATAATTGCACCTATTTGCACAGAGTCCAGGAACCAGGGGAAGCCTAAAATATTAACATTTGTTTGGCTCCTGCTCAGATATACCGGCTTGAAGCGTATTTCCCTCCACTTCCAGGCACATTTGGACAGTTTTACTGCGTCATCGACGGTCGGCAGCAGCAGGTCCCACATGGCATAACTGCGACGACAAATGTACGTCGCAGGTATTTGGAGATCCCCCAGCATCTCCGCCATGATGTCCTTAGAGACCCCTGCCAGAGTTTTCTTTTACCAGTCAGTGGTGACTAATGATATTATCCTTGTGGATAGTCTTTCCACGACACCTGGCAGGGGTTTAATAATATTAACGTCAGAATACCCCTTATATTATATTAATATTATATTAAATAACTGACGGTAATCTTCTGGAGTAAGCTGGGACTGGGGTCCCCACACCTTCTCTGCTGCCGAGGGCGTTGGTGTTACTGGCATTGGTGAAATTGGTGAGGGCGGTGTTCTCTGCCCCGGCGGGATTGTTGAGCAGGTTGATTTGATTGCCTGCGAATTTGTTCCTGGCGGTGTAGGCCAATCTGCCGGGCTTTACGCTGGGGACGATGGTATTTGGGCTGGTATGACACCAACTGCCCCACTCTTTTGGTCTGGGCGAGCAGCCCCCTTCTTCCTCCTGGGACGGGATGCTCTCGCTACGTCTTCGTTTCTTGCCGTTGGACTCTCTTCCTGGCCGCTCTCATCACTGCTGCACTGCACATCCCGGCTCACTGTGAAATTAAGCTGAGAGTCCAGCAGCAAGAGCATATTAATGGCCTCTTCCCGGTCGTATGGCACATCGTTCTTAAACGCCTGATCTAGCCCGGTGGTTCTCAAAGTGGAGAAATTGGCAGAGGTGGAAGGTCTTAATCCCGTCCCTAGGAGTTCTTGCCTCCTATGGGCGGGAGGGCTAACAGTTAAAGCCCTCCTCCTCTGCCGATCCCACCGAGCTGGATCACCTCTCCCAGCTGGCCTAAACCTACCACTGCCGGGGACAGCAGTGTCATCAATTGTCCAGGAGCCGCCGCCTAGTGCGACGGACTCCTCTACAGTGATGGTGCGGGGGCCAGCACCGGGTCTAGTGCGGGGAGCAGCACCGACCGTACCTCTCTACTTGGCCTGAACCAGCGGGCGTGTCAGGGACACGACCACCAGAACCCGGGCTAGGCAAAGGAGCGGAGCCCGGACCGCGTGGCGGTGGGGGTGGAACATTTTCAGGGCCTGATCCGGCCCCCAGATTGGGCCGAAGCCCCCTCTGGGAACTGGACCCCAGGCTAGGCATTTCTGCACTGGAGCCCAGACCAGCTACCCTCCCCCTCTGCGTCTTCTTCCCGGCTCAGACCCGTCGATTTGGCTTGGCTGAGGATTCCGTTGAATTTGACTCCAACCACCTACGACGCAGACCGGCCAGCTATTTAAGTCGAGCCCGGGAAGAGAGACAACCTGAAAAAAAAATAGAAAGCAAAAGGCAGTTAATGGCCTCAACAGGAGGCAAGCAAAACAAGAAAAATAAAACAAAGCTTTAACCAGACCCAAGAGGGGTCTGGTAGCTAGTCTTTGGATGTCGGGGACAGCCAAAGGGCAAATAGAAAAGACAGGAAAACCCTCTTTTCTATTTATTTAAAAAGAAAATACAATTTTCTTATATATGGGTTGTGGAACTGCATTCACTAGCAAAAAATCTAGCAAATTTGCATATACTTTTAAACATTCATTTTAATTAATTCCCTATTAGTTACTTCGGTTATCTTTAGTAAACTATAACGTGTAATTATATTCATGCAGATATTCTACATGAGTTATACTTGCATAATATTTGCGTAAAAAGTTTATAGTAAACACAAAATTGTTTCCATATATATATTTATGTATACGTATATATTTTTGTTTAAAAAATGTTGCCTACCAAACTCCTCCTAGAGTTTTTGGTCTACAGACATGAAACTTCATATACAAGGTATTTTAATCCATGCAAAACTTTATATTTGGGTTTTAGCCCGAAAAAATCTGTGCAAAAGTGTGAACATTAAAAAAAAAATGAAATTTGCCAGGTGAAGCTCGAACGCCGGCATTGCGAATGCATAACGTAGTAGCTATTGGTTCACGTTTTCATTTATAGCCTTGCAGTAAGCATGTTTTCATGGCCCAGTAATTGACAGCAGAGGCAAAATAAATCGTGAGCTGAACGTTTTGGTTTCGATTCTCGGTGGTGGCGCATGAGTCTTTTTTTGAATAGTTTTTAAATCATTACTATATATTGCATCCAATCTATCTATGTATCTATCTATCTATAAACGTGAAAGTGTCTGTCTGTGTGTGTGTGTCTGTGTGTGTACATTTCCCTACGCAATAACTCTGTCCATTTTTAGTCTACAGGCTCGAAATTTTATATGCAAAGTACTGAGATTTGGGAACATCTACGTGATCAATTTCGGCCAGTAATTTGGATGTTAAGGAGTCAAAGTTCAACAATTTGACCTTTGAGAACTCTACCAAACTCCTCCGACAATTTTGGGTCTAAACACTTGAAATTTTAGATATAGATTCCTTGGACATGGATCTAACTTAATAAATTGATTTGCGCCCCAAACAATAAATTTTAAGGCGTGATAATATGGGTAAAAAAAATTGAAGTTAAAAAAATTGACGTTTTTTTTTTGGTCAGCATACACCTCCAAATACCGGGACAACGCCGGGCACCCATGCTAGTATATCTATAAAAGTGAAAATGTATTTCTGTCTTTTCTCTATGGCAGTCAAGGAAGTCTATTTTACAGAAAGTCATTACTATACATATTCACACTTTTTAATATATACATATGCACATAACCTTATGAAAAGTGCATAGGGCCCGATCAAAGCCGGGCAGAACTGCTAATATATATATATATATAAAAGTGAACGTGTCTGTGTGTCTGTGTACAGTTCCCTACGCAATAACTCTGTCAATTTTAAGTCTACAGACTCAAAGTTTGATATACAGGGCACTGAGATTTGGGAAAATCTTCGTAATCCGTTTTCGGCCAGAAATCTGGTTGGTAAAGGGTCAAAGTTCAACGATTTGACCTTTGAGAACTCTACCAAACTCCTCCGCCAATTTTGGGTACAAACAATTGAAATTTTAGGTATAGGTTCCTTCTACATGGATGCAACAATAACTTTATTTGCGCCCAAAACTACACATGTTAAGGGGTCAAAGTAGGGGTCAAAGTTAAAAAATTGACCGCTTTTTTTTGCTCAACATACACCTCTAAACACCCGGGCAACGCCGGGCTGAAATGCTAGTATATATATATATATATATATATATATATATATATATATATATATATATATATATATATATATATATATATATTCTTGGTTTAAAGTGGTATACATTTGTCACTGATACATATGTCTTAAAAAAAGGACAAAACAACCAGTATTGCTACCATTGTTATTAAGAACCAGATGCGTTGGGCGGGTCATCTCATCCGGCTTGAAGACTATCGACTCCCAAAAGAGTTGTTCTATGGTGAGCTCTTTCTTGGAAAAAGACCCCAGCACAAGCCCAAAAAACGTTTTCGTGATAGCATCAAGGAGAGTCTGGTGAGCTTTCATATTCCTGTTGACAGTTGGGAGTCCCTAGCGTTTGATCGCAAACAGTCGAGGACACTGATATATAGGGCGCAGAACACTTTGAAGCAGCCAAAGTAGACCGAGCGAAGCTTAAGAGAGCATGTAGGAAATGCCAAACCTTGCCGCCCAACCACGGAGATCTCTGGATCTGTAAGGTGTGTGGTCGGACTCTGTTGTCTAAGGCAGGTTTTGTTAATCACATGAAAGCCCACGATGATACATGTTCCGCTGCTGTTAGTTTCATCCAAACCAGTGAACGTTATCAGTGTCATGCCCGCTTGAGGATGTGCAAGTCGCTGGCAGGGCTAAAAAGTCATCTTCGGGCACATTGACTTTCAGTGACTGAGGGAGTGGCTCTCGTCTGACAAGACGTTGCAATCATCATCATATATATATATATATATATATATATATGTATACATATCGTTCATATTTAAGGATAAGTTTTATATCTGAAAAGGATTAAGGCTCCCGATCTTTTTTTCTTAGTTCTATATAAGCCTATCTGTTTGCTTTTTTCCGCTTATCTTTTATGGATCTCTTTTATATTCCCAACGTTTCGCTTTTATGCCGATGTAAATGTTTCGAAAAATATGAATATAGCATGTTAGCTCATTTTGTAAAAAAATATCTGAGAATTATTGATCATTTCTCCACATGATTATATTTGGTAAAATTATTTGGTCTTATTATTTGGTCCGCTTATTATTTTTATATTCCTATCTCCCCCTCACTCACTATATATATATATATATATATATATATATATATATATATATATATATATATATATACATATATATATATATATATATATATATATGTATGTGTGTGTGTGTGTGTGTGCGCGTGCGTGTGTAATTATCAAGGCGCTTTAAATTATTTAATATTGAGCACTGTCGTAGGAAAAAAACAAAAAGGCGGCAACGCATGCAACGTTCACGGCTCCCGCTCGTTTGGGCACTCTAGACCGTCTACTGTCAGCGCGTCACTTTGTCGTTTATAAGTTGCTAATTCCCCTCATTCTCATGGCAATTGTTTAATCGCCTACGGGTAAAGGCCTAGCAAATGGAGTGAAAGATGGTTTCGTGGGTGGGTTCGAATCTTCAGATCGGTAGGAATTGCCATGTCTTACACTGAGAAGTGCAAAAGCATGAAACACTAGTGTCTATAAAATAATTATATATATATATATTTATATATATATACATATAAATATATATATATATATATATATATATAAATATATATATATATATTTATATATATATATAAATATATATATATATATTTATATATATATATATATTTATATATATATATTTATATATATACATATATATATATTTATATATATATACATATATATATATATATTTATATATATACATATATATATATATATAAATATATATATATATATATTTATATATATACATATATATATATAAATATATATATATATATTTATATATATATATATATAAATATATATATATATATTTATATATATACATATATATATAAATATATATATATTTATATATATACATATATATATATATATAAATATATACATATATATATATATTTATATATATATATATATGGCGTGATAATATATAATTTATTGTACTAGAGTTTATATACACGCAATATTTTTGTCGAGACTATAGTAATATTAATTTATGGCGGTCCTTTCAATGAAAAAATGATATATCAATATATTACTGAAAATTTCTTGCTTTATGCGAGAAGGTATGTCAACCGGTAGGATGCCTCATACCCAGACAAACCTAAATGAAAAGACAATTGAACATATATATATATATATATATATATATATATATATATATATATATATATATTATTAAAAGCAACAGAGATACCTTGCTTAATAATTCTTTTTACATTTTTTCGATCTTTCGTAAGATTTTTTTAACTTCAAGGTAGAAGGTATTTACAAATGTTCCATGGTTCACACGAGCGCTTTCGATTCTTTCTTAATCATCATCAGGTGGAGATAAAATACTAAAAATAGAAGTGAAATATATAGTTACGAATGATAAAAAGAGTCAATGAAAAGTCGATTAAGATATACATTTACGAGTGATAAAAAAACTCGATTAAAAATTAGGATGATAAAAGGCAATGTTAGTAAAACCAGTCGTATACTGGTTATGCTAAACATTTCAGCACATTATTGCTACTTTCAAAATGAATGCTATTTATAGATGAGTTCTGGGGTTTTTATATATAGTGCTTCAAGTATTTATAATTTTTTACAATTACTTTCTCGTTACAAAATCTTTGTGTTGTCCACGAGGACCTTTCTAAGATTAGGGGGGGCAGCTATGTTGATTTATTAAATGCTGGTATATTGAGCTAGTACTGTTCAAATGCATCGTTAATCGACGGGACAATGTTGTTTTTGTATGTCCAATATATGCGTTTTTATTTTCGGAGTTACATTCTCCTAAGGGGCATGTAAATTTGTACACGATATTGGTTTGCTCCAACATTTTTGTCGCCGGCGAAGAGTTATTTTTAACCATGAGGTTCTGGGTTCGATACTTCTTATTGTATATAATAAATCTAATCTTAGAATTGTTCTCTAGAGGTGCTGTAGCAGTATCAGAATTTTGGGGGAATTTTTGACACCCCTAACAGAAAACTGCGATTAAAATATAGAAAACTCGTAATTTCTCTTTCTAAAGTGGGTTATTTATTTTCTTTATAGAATATGCTTCCAAAATAAACTATTTAAGTTGTTTAAAAAATAATAGAAATATTATTTTTCATTGTTTAAAAAACATTGTTTACAAAGTGCGTGCGTGCGCTCTGGGGAGCCATTTTGTTACGTAATGAAATCAATTGATTTTTATGAGATGAATATTTTTCAATTTTTAAACTTTAAAAATCTATCAAAATTTTCCTATTCGTTCAATTGTTACGTTTTTTTCAGGGTGAATGTAAAATTTTATGCTCTTTCCGATAAACTAAATATAATATTTTAGACAAACGTTGTTTTATAAATTCACCCCCCCCATTTTGGAATGTCTATGAGAAATTTAATAATTAATTTTGCTTGAAACGTTTTATATATCACAAATTGAAGATAAAACATGAATAAATAAAATACTCAAATTTAAAACAACAAAAAATATCACTTATCTGGTAATTTACCGGTAAAGTCCAAAATTTAAATCCTTCTTTTTTCGATAACCACGTGCTATTTTTTTGTTTTTTTTTTACGTGGAAGCTTAATTTTTGTTTAGAATGTTCCAGTAAATAATAGTCGATCAGTTTATATAATTATATTTAATTCCTGGTTTCCTTTTTTTCGATATATAAAAAAAAAGACGAATTCGGGTTATGCAGATGTATAGTATAATAAAAAAATATTCAGGTATTTCTTTAAGATATTAAAAAAAGAAAAATACCATTCCACATCTGCGTCATATAGTAATTCGTGTTATTGAAAAAATGAAAACTATCAGATTTTTTCTACGATAGCGTCAAGGCACAATAATAAAAAAACCGGACAAGTTATCTCCCTTAAGTCAGGCAAATACACCGTCCACGAAGGCCACGCTGACCCGACATTCAGCATTCTTCTTTTATAAATCTGTCCAAGGAAATTTAGATTTTCTTATTTTATTGTTAAAAAAAATTGAATCCAAACCTTTTATTCTGAATTCAAACTGTTTGCTGGAAAAATTTATTTTCTTGTAAAAAAAAAAATTATTGCAAACTTTCTATCATGTTTTATAAATCTGTCCAAGGAAATTTAGATTTTCTTATTTTATTGTTAAAAAAAATTGAATCCAAACCTTTTATTCTGAATTCAAACTGTCTGCTGGAAAAATTTATTTTCTTGTACAAAAAAAAAAGACAAATATTGAAAAACTTTTTATTCTGGAATTTAAATCTGTCTAAAGAGAATTTATATTTTCTTATTTTGTTTTAAATAAAATTATTTAAACTTTTATTCTGATTTCAAAATGTACGCTGGAAAATTTTATTTATTTTTTTGTTTTAAAGACATTTGCAAACTTATCTTAATTTGTTCCCCCTGAATTTAAAATAAACTCAATTTCTTATTTCAATAAATGCAAATGGAATTTCTTTGTCTTTCTGCTTAATTTCTCACATCTTTGAAGAATTTATAAGAAATTATTTGATTAAAATCTTACTTACATTGCAAAATAGGAACTGTCAATCCTAAAGTGTTACCTTCGTTTATTTTATACAAAACGGAATAAAAAACTTATATTATAAAGAAGACGTGTTTTGGTTTGTTATTATTGTTATTATTACATTAAATATTTGTTTAATCATATATTGTAAATATGAAGAATTCCACACTTTATTCATATAGGGTCAATATGAAGCCACCCTCGAAAATTCCTTTAAAATTACGGCCAAATCTGTTCATTGCAATGTGGCCATAAAGCGGGTGCCCATTTGACGTCACATCATTATAGAAAAGTAACCCTCCACTTTGTGACCATTTGTAAAATTTTTTATCTTGAAAACTACTAGTTTCGATTGCCGTATATATATATGGTTATTTATGTTTACAGCGCCTCCGAAAACCTTTAAAAGTGGAAAATTTGAAGGAATATAATCCAATATCGAGATTATTAAGGTTTCTGAATTAGTGGTTTTTTTTTACACTTATAGGCCTCCGTACATAAGTAAGAGATAATTTTTCACTTCCGGTGTCATTACAACTTGCTTTAAAGACACGCGTGGTCGCGATGTGTGTTGGAAAAATCCTTCCATTTAAAAATACATGGATTATAATACATAAATATGAATAAATTCTCATACAGGAAGATTAAAAGAAAGCATATCTTACTCATTAACCAGGTAAGTTCTTTATTTTGCCGTTAAAATAATTATCGTAAGATTCAAGTAATGTTATTGTTCGAATGTTAAGTGAAGAAATCGACGGAAAAATAAATAAAATTGTTTATTTCTCTATTAAAGCTTTTATGATATTAAAATTTGGTCTTTGCTCGTTTTATTGAAATAAAATTTACGGGTTTAAATTACGTTTTACTATTATAAAAATCTGAAAGAAAGATAGGTGTATATTCAAAATGGCGACTTCGCCTGCGAATGTCTCCAAAATTCTGATACTGCTAGAGGTGCTGTATATCTATGTATGATGCTTTTAATTATTTTTCTTCCACTCTAAAATTTGGTGTCATTTGGTTTTTGTAAAATATGTCTATAGGGTTAGTGTTAGAAGATTGACTAGTATTGCTGTTAAGGTTTTTAGGGGACTGTAAAAATAGTTAAATTTGTTGATCAACAATATAATTCGGAAAGTAATTATTTATAAGAACCTGTTTGATATTTTTAATTTATATTAGTAGTGCTTTTTTTCGTAGAAGAAATCATCTTAGCACGGTTTAAAAGATTTTTAATTATGGCAATTTTATAACACTGAGGGCACTCACTCTTAAAGTTCAAGAGGTTGGATTTTGTACTAGTTGGTTTGTTGTATATCGCTGTGTCGAAAGTATTGTTAGATGAGTCTATAAGGACGTCCAGAAAGTGAATTTGTTTGTTATCATTTAATTCTGTTGTAAACTTAAGGACAGCGTTTTTTTGAAAAAGATCTTGAAGTTTATATATCTGTTCGTCATTATCAGCTAAGAGGAGTATATCGTCAACATAACGTACATACATAGGGGGCTTTATATTATTTTTAAATGTTTTATTTTCTAAGTCTGTCATATAAAATTCACTTAAGGTAGGTTCGAGGACTGATCCCATTGCGATGCCATCTATTTGATTATATATGTTGCCATTAGGATCATAAAAAGGTATTTCCGTGGTGCAGATTAATAATATTTTTTAAATATATAATGGGGGGAGTGACGGATGATTGTAGATGTTGTTTATAATTATATCTATGGTTTTCGCTACAAGGACATTTGTAAAAATACTTTCTACGTCAAGGGAAGCGATATTTCTATTTTCGGCTTGCATTGTTTTAAGTATTAGCATGAGCTCATGTGTCGATCTAACGCTGTACTTGCTAGGAATGTATGGGCTGATAAGTTCGTTTAAAGTTTTGGTAAGTGAATAAATGGGAGTGGGGATTTGCGAAATGATAGGGCGGAGAGGAGCATTAAGTTTATGTATCTTAACCATCCCATAAAGATAGCCGGGTTTATATTCACCAATTATCTTGGGGAGGTGATAATTTCCAATTTTTGCGTTATTTGCTGTGATTAATTTGTTAATTTGTGTTTTTACAGGGTTCTTATTAAGTTTTTTAAATTTCGTATTTCGGACAATCATCCGTCACTCCCCCCACTTTAATACCTTCCATCTTGAAGTTAAAAAAATCTTACGAAAGATCGAAAAAATGTAAAAAAGAATTATTAAGCAAGGTATCTCTGTTGTTTTTAATAATGTTTGCCTGAATGAAGGAATGCTGCCTAAATACACTAATATATATATATATATATATATATATATATATATATATACAACAAAAAGTATATATATATATACTTTTTTGTTGTATATATATATATATATATATATATATATATATATACTTTTTTGTTGTAACTTTTGTTTATTTTATCTTGGATTTCTTCATCACAGCTATTTCGTAATGGGATGGCAAACTAATAAATAGGAATCCGAAACCAAACAAAATACATATTGCAATAAACACACATAAATGTAGAAATAAAATTATATAAAAATAGGAAAGAATGAATACTAAGAAAAAAAAGGAAATTAAAACAGAAAATAAAAAAAAATACGAAATTAAGGTTTAAAAACAGAAATGTTGGTTAGCATGACACCCAAGATGACCGACTTGTAACAACGGGGTGATGGAATTTATTTTCCCCAAAACGCCGGGTTTATCATATACCAAATCAAGTTTTTGTTGGTAACATGGAACAGAAACAACATCTGATGAGTGGGAATGAGGAAATTTTTATGAACACATAGAATCATAAATTACCATCCCATTAACGAAACGGCTGTAATAAAGAAATTCAAGATGAAATTAACAAAAGTTACAAAAAAATATAAGTCTTTGAATTTCAACAAAGTTTTGCACTATATATGCTTTGCACCTATGATATAGATACATTGAGATTCACTCGAAATTAATGGTGATTCAGTTATCATAAGGGTCTCGACCGTTAAACGAAAACGGTATACATTGAAATTAACAATATTACAAAAATAAACATTTACGAATACATATATATATATATATGTATATATACACATATATATAAATATATATATATATATGTATATATATATGTATATATATATACACATATATACAAATATGTATATACATATATATATGTATATACATTATATATATATATATATATATATATATATATATATATATATATATATTAACCGGATCTCATTGAACAACGGGGCAAATATACCGACATTATTTAATAACTAACAAAAAACTAAATATATAAAGTATAAAATAAAATCGAAATTAAAAATAATTCGCCCCTTACTATCCTAAATCCACCATTGTAACCAATTAAAAAAAACTATAAATACACCAATCCTCAAAGATAAGGATAATAACAACTATCGCTCCCGATGCACCGATAGAAAGCGCTAGATAAAAATATGGCTGAACAACAACTTTTGGGCGCCATTGTATACCATATGGCAGCTGAAATAAAAAAGACCGCTCGGTGAATGGTAAAAATATTCAGAACAATCGGAAAAAAGTATAACTCTGTCGTGTTCAATCAGATGTGCTTGAATAATGACTTACTGCAAATATATATATATATATATATATATATATATATATATATATATATATATATATATATATACTAGCAAAAGTCGTTGACTGGGTTCAAAAACAGCCTACAGAAAATGGACTCTGATTTATGAAAGTATGATCGATTATGAAAAGGAAGGGTTGTAAAGAGATAACTTCGAATTTGGGGGTATCAAAACCAAAGCAAAATATGATGAAAGCAAAAATAAAATAGATAAACCCCATAATTTATATACCTGTTCACACTGAAACTCTTATGGCAATATTGTGTGGATCTATATTAAAAAAGATTGTTAAACTTTGTGACATATTTCCATTCTGTGGAGGTCAGGCGCGAACGAACACCCCATAATTTTATTATACCATATTTCTTCAAACTGAAACATAATTATCAAAGTATACTTACGCTGATAGATATGAAAAGTCTTTATTAAAATGTGTGCGTATTTCCATTCTATGGAAGCCAGGCGCGAACGCAGACCCCACAATTTTATTATACCATCCCTATTTAAGTTAAAACATACTTATCAAAGCATTCTTATGTACATCTATATCAGAAACCCTTGTAACTTTTTTTTTTCATTTTTTATTTCCATATTTTGAGGGCCAGGCGCGAACGCAGACCCCACAATTTTTATGAACCACTGTTCTGCCAGATCAGACATACCCATTCCTGTGTCTCAATACATTTTCTATCATTATATTCCATCAGTTTTTTAAATAGTCAAGCATATAGGAGCCTATTCGTAACAAACACACAGACAGACGTTCAGCTTTATATCATATATATATATATATATATATATATATATATATATATATATGTATATATATATATATTCTCTTCAAATAAGCATTACTTTTAATTTCAGAATTACAGTGGAATAAATTACAATTAAATCTTAGAAGACCGATTTATTAAAATGATGTTGAATCTCTTCTACATTTAAACAATTTCGGAGAAGGCGGAACATAAGACTAACTAAATATTCTGGAGTTGGATTGAGAAAGCCACACTGATACGATGATTATTTTTTTTAAATTCTACTGAAGGGAAATCAACACTGTGTAAAATAAAGTTAAATAAATATATTTCAATAAATTAGCAAACGTTGATATTCCTTGAACCCAATAACCCAAACGGTGTATGTATGTGAACATTTTATAATTTTCATTATTATATGTTTGTTATGCCATTTTATGCATCGTCACGTCATTCAGAATATTTACATTCAATTTAGATTTCCATTCTAATAAATGTTGCATAATAGAATTAGATTTAAACCGCAATATTTTAATCTCCAACCTTGACGTGATGATTTATCAAGCCGTAAAAATATCCTAAATTTTCTCCGTTTTGTTAAAATCGGCAGCTGCAATATGAAGCTCTTCATGGTTTTCATTAAAATCTGTATTATATCTAGTAACATTGTGAAATACACATCACGTAGAAACCTTTAAATCTAAACTCATTTTTAAATTACCCCCCCCCTTTGTCTATATGCTAAGTAATATAATCTTGAAGATGCAATTTATTTGATGTGATTTGTATTTGCAACATATAATTAAAGTTTTAGCATGTATCTTTTATATGTGCGTATTTATTTTCTATAGATTCTCTGGAAACTCATCCTACCGAGCTAAAGTTGCTCAACGTCATTTATATGTACCCTCTATTTTCATAGACTATATAAAGTAATTTAATAAAACCGAAGGGACCAATGGAAGATAAAGTCATGTATATTATAATCTTAAATTATTAGGTTTGTGCCAAAATAATGTCGTTTTTTTATACATAAATTGAACGTCAAAAACGACATTATTTTTGCACCAACCTAATAAGACACATACATATTATAACAAGTAACTATATACTCTAGTTATTTTTTATTACATTAAAGTACTGCATATACCCAGCATTTTCTAACGTAAGATATTCTACATGAGAACATTTGAGAAGAAATACTTAGACATATGTTTGAATTTTTATATTATTTTTTATATATTCATTATTTTATGTTTATTTTATTTTTGGTTAAATAAATATTCTATTAATAATAAACTAAGAAAATAATAGCTGAACGTGTATTTATCAAAGTTATATATAAACGATTAACGCACATGCACAACGTTTTGTCTAATTATTATTATTGATAACAAGTACGCAAAAAAAAATTAGATGAAAATTACAGCTTAATCTTTTAATATTCGTCAATGTATTATTTTATAAGGAGGGGCGATGCATGAAGCAATATAAAAGAACGATACACGTTGTTTCATAATCATACATAATTGTTTTGTTATAAAGTTTCCAATTCTTAATCATCCAATAGGAAAATACAAATAATTATTTAATTAAAAAAATGTTAATTCATTTATTACTTTATTAATTTAAAAAATGCAAAACTAAAAGCTAAAGATGACAGAAACTTTGCAGCTAATTCTATCTAATGCGATCAGAGCCACCACTACGTATTTCTTCCTGCGTCTGAAAACAGGCTATGCGACATACACATAACTGTGCATAATTTTGCCAAGCTAATCAAAAACCTTGATTCCAGTAAAGCAACTAGCCCTGATGACATTCCTATAATTGTGTTCAAAAAGCATCAACCAAAACTACCTCCCATATTATAAGATGTTTAAGCGTTCTCTTATGGAGAGTTGCTTCCAAAATCCCTGGAAAACCTCATCAGTATATCCCGTATTTAAATATTCAGGTGATCGCTCATCTCCCTCTCAATACAGACCAGTCAGTCTCCTGTGCGTAATGTGTAAGTTGCTGGAATCTATACTAAATATATATATATATATATATATATATATATTTGTATATATATTTCCAGCTACGGTATAACTGGAAATGTTTTCTCAATCATTAAATCATTTCTCTTCGATAGGCTCATATCAGTAGTAGTCAATGAGCAAAAATCAGAGGCCTGCAGTATTAATGCTGGAGTCCCTCAAGGGTCAATCCTGGGCCCAACTCTCTTCCTGATCTACATCAATGACCTCCCTAAACACATACTTAAATCATTCGTTGACATCTATGCTGATGACACGACCATCTACGGCAACACATCAAAGGCTGTAAATGCCAAAGTTCTCTCTGATTCTCTCTCCTCTGATCTCGAGCGCGTGGTTCAGTGGGGAAGTCATGGCTGTTTCCCTTTAATGCATCTAAAACCAAACTTCTATCTTTACATCATCAACGCTCTGATTCCCATCTGCCATCAATTAAAATGGATGGTTCTCGTCTAGGAGAAGCCCCGTGTTTTGACAAGCTTCTGGGTTTGTCCTTTACTCCTGATCTGAAATGGAACATGTGCATCAAGCCTGTTGCCAAGGTCGCTGGAAAGATGGTGGGATCCTTCTACCGCTCCAGAAGATATCTCACTACTGATGCAATTCTCTATCTATATAAAAGCCAAGTACGTCCAAGGATGGAATACTGCTGCCATATCTGAGCAGGAGCTGCTAAAAACAGCCTATCCTGCCTTGACAGAGTACAAAATAGACTTCGTGGCTTAGTGGGGGATGCCCTTTTCTCTTCCCTGCAACCTCTCTCCCACAGAAGAGACGTTGCGAGCCTATCCTTGTTTTATCGTTATTTCCATGGCAGGTGCTCGTCTGAACTCCAATCTCTGGTCCCGCCTCGCCAATCTTTCACGAAAAACACCCGTCTAGCTGAATCCACTGTGAAAAATTTCTCCCACTCTTTATCTGTGCCTTAATCAAAACGTGGATTCCATGAACAAAGCTTCTCTGTTAGAACTGCACGCCTGTGGAACTCTGTTCCCTCTGCCTGCTTTCCACCTGACTACAACTTGGATGTCTTCAAGTCCAACGTTAACAAATTCCTAATGAACCGCCCCGTTAAGTAAACACTTCATCAAATCTCCACACTAACGTACTGTACTTACAATAACCCTTATCCCTGAGTGGCTTCCGGGCCTTGATAAGTGGTGACCACCGTGTAAATATATATATATATATATATATATATATATATATATATATATATATATATACGCGGGTATGTGTAATACATCAAGGAGATGAATGCCCGCACCTTGCAAAGTTCCAGATTACACTTGCGGAAGGTTATAACCTGTTGCCGCACTCTGAAGCAACAGGTTATAACCGTCCGGAAGTGTAATCTGGAACTGTTTCCCAATGGAAGGTTACAATTACATGGAGCTAGAAATACCAAGTTGGAATATTGCGTAGGGTAGTCTTTCCTCGATGAGTGGTAGATGGACCTCTGATTCTTGACTGATAATCCATAATGAGATGATATCCTCAACCTGGTGTTAATACACTAGCTTCTGTTTGTCATATATTATAACTGTCGAAGCTCAGAAATTGCCAGCTTTCATGTACAGGCATTTCTCTTTAAAATCCTTACAAAACCAACGAGTTCCAAGTATACCGTCTTAAATTCTTACATTGACGACTTAAAGTTTATTTTAGCATCATTGCTAGTTTTATTAGACAGGAACTAGTTCTAGTTGAAATTTTGCAACTGAGCAGCCCCTTTTTTAGGATAACGCCTTTCATCCAATACATGTGAAGGTTCTATGAAAGGTGATCTAAATACCGACTGTTCAGTCTATAGGTAGTAAGCTGCACACACTTGATTGTTGTTCACTGTTTCAGGGAGTACAACAGACTAAAAGTTTTTTCAAAGGAGGATTTGAAAGGAATACTGATATACAGAATGTGAGGACACTTCTTGATCATAGGAATCTGCTGCCCAGAACGGAGAAACGCCATTATGTCTACTGAAATGCTAAACCACAATGTGGAATTGTTGCTCTATGTTAAACTGATTTCAGTGAATAAACATATTTATTGAAAAAGTTGCTAGGTATGTATTCTTTTAAAAAGCCAATTCTTAAGCCACCAAACGGAAAGGAAGTGTAGGTTTTGCAATTCGCACAAGTCTTGTAGGTCAACTTGATGGTTTGTAATCACATCATATCTCTGAGGTTGTATTTGCTGTGTGGTCTTTGTGCATAAGTTATTTCAATGTATGCCTCTACTTTATTATGTAGTCAAGATTTCATTATAACATTTTACCAAGACTGCATTTCAAGAATACCTAAGGATGATAAAATTGTGTTACTTTTAGTCGTTAATTCACAAGTTTGATATGGTTATGAAATGTAGGGTGTCTTGGGGAGATAAGGACTAAGATAATTATTATTTTCTAGTTGTGCATAGTTATTACTAGCATCAACAAAGGCTTATTCACAAAGCAACATGTATAAAGCCTAGGTCCAAACATGGGCGCATTCTAGACTATATCATGACACGAGGATGTATCTTTTAGAATATTTGTACTGTTATAGTCATGCGAGGTGCTGAGTGTGTTACTAACCACACGCCTGTTTGTGTGAAGAATAAAGATGTGAATCAAAACGAAAATGAGACTAATTGGTGTTCAAGTGCATAAATACCTGAAAGTTGAACTGTGAGAATAATTTATTCTATAACACCATATTTGAAGGAACATCGGATAAGTTCAAAATAAAACGTATACAGAACTGGTGTAGAATATCTGGCTTTTAAGAAAAAGCAAACGAAAAGACTAGCTTGACGAAAATGATGTTGTTATCTTCAAACTTATCGTGAAGAGCAACAAAGTGCACAACACATTTCTTAGTCCTCATATAAGGATCACGTGTTAGCCCCATAGCAATAACTCCTTTATTTCTGAGAACTTCGACTGAAGTAATATTAAACAAAACAGTAACGAAAGGTTTCTTTGCAAACAAAAAGCTTTCCCCAACCCCCACAAAAGAGACTTGTAAAAAACTGGACTATAATCTGTTTTGTCTATAAAAAATTTGGCTATATAACAAATGAAACGCACTTGGTGAAGAAGAAATAAACTCATTGGTTGCCTGACTAAGATATCTAAGCTAGAGATGGGATTAAATATGACAGAAGGAAAGATCACCCTCATTTAATATGTCGAGCTAATAGAGCAGAAAATGGCTACTTTTCTATTAAGAAAAATAAACTACTAGAAGACAAGCGTCTAGATTGAAAACGGGAAAAACAGTGGACATTGTTATTGGCTATGGCTTGGACAAAAGATGCTCCAAGAAATAAAAGGACAGAAACCTGGATGGAAATGATCTTCCATTTCTGTCCAGGTAAAAGAAATGTTTCGAACCCAAAAGTAACATGCCAGTGACCCAACAATCTGTAAGGTTCAAATGAAGCTAGGATGGAATAACAGGAGAATTATCCTTCATTAGAAAAAAAAAACAGAATCCATTCGAAAACCCTATCAGAATTCCTATCATTGACCAATACATAACCTTAAAGCGCAGAACAATACCGCCATTAATCTGTTGATCCAGTGGGAATATTTGTGCTCATGACACTTCAATATTATTACTTCAATATTAATCTGGTTTAACACCAGAATTAACTCCGTTAAATGGAATCCCTGTACATCTCTAATCCTCTGCAACTAGAAATGTAAAAAAGAAAACAATCATTACTTCGGTTCTTCCTCGCAAATATCGATAAATACATTACTGTCAACACATATACCAAGGAAAAGATACGTAAGACCATTGAGGATGTTCAGAGTATAGAAGCTGGTGGAAAGACCTAAAATACCAAACGTTCAATGAGAACTACTAGGGCTCAATTAAAAAGTGTTAATGTTGCTCGTTAAGGATTTCTCTCATGGTGCTTAACCGTAAGCTGTATGACTCTATATTGCTCGAAAAACTGTCTCAAAATGTCAGATAGAAAAGCTATTCAAATTCTGAACAAAACACGAAACACCACATTAGAAACGAAACCTCCAGAATAAGCTGAACATTTGCGGAAGAAAAAAATTCCTTGTCGCCCGTGCAGTGATTGTAGCGCTGAAAGACATCATCTACAAAGTCAGTGTATAATATGGGACAAAAGTAGAGGATCTGAAGAACATAGCGAGAAAAACTGGTGGACAGAATACCAGCATTTGTTAATAGAATAAAGAAAGAAAGCAAGACATTGGCCAAAAAAGTAACGGTAGAAACAAAATGCACGACTTTTCCACCGAAGCTTAATAAGGCATACAATAATGATAGAAAAGCAAACCGAAAATAAAGAGCTGGAGGAGTAATGACGTCCTCTGTTCAAAATGGAGGTGACTTACAATGAAGAGGCCACATGGATCCAAAATCTTGCTAAAGCAATGCAAACAAACCAGATATGTTCTAATCATATGTAACAGCTGACATGATAAAACAAAAGCTGAATGGGTTCCGGAACTGCAAAATTACTCCCATAGCAAATTTACTCAATTTCTGACTTAAATAACTAATAGCACTTTATAGTCATTATTGCAGGTGCTTCCCCAGACTATTGAAAGGTAAAAGGTGATACCAGTATAGTAAAATGCCCAAAACAAGTAAAACATAGCACCTTAGTGAGTAAAAATCTATCTGTTGTATCACTACTGACTGCAAGCTCTTCACTGATTCAAGACAGCATCTATCAACACGTCTCTTGGGGACATTTTTAGAAAAAAAAACAGGTTGCAGAAAGAAGTGTTTACGCACCATGTTTCAGTTGTTTTTTTTAATAAGACCATTCTTGAAGACTACAAGAAGAGGCAAAAGAACCGAAAATGTCTTGGATTGATTACCAAAAGGTATATTAAAGTGTGCCCCACACGTGACTACTCTAGTGCCTTGATTTACATAAAATACATCCAGTAATACAACAGACTATGGCTGTGCATACAAAAAATGTATAAAAAAACTATGATATTATGCTAATAGAATTATAAAAATCCATAACGGAAGAGCTTTTCGCCTTTACTCTTCTGGCTAATGATTGCTCTATTAAGCAAGCTACCCAATAAACACCAGACTTCGTATTATTTGGAAATTTTGGACTACTGTTATCATCTCAAGTGTGATGTTCACAACTTTTCGGTCGATATAACCTCCGAACTTCTTCAAGTTTATCTTGGCGAACTCGGAAATGTTTTTGTCGAATTCGTAAATTTGGACGAAATTTCACACGGAATCCTTTACTTACCTCACGGAGGGAGCATTCCCTCATTCCGTTAACTATTAAGTAATTCACAATTTTATTGTTTGGTCGCCCACATTGAGAATAAAACCGCCAACATTCATAATAATATCACTTTTACAGTTGATTTTTCCAAGTATTCTAACCACTGCGCCACGGGCCCTGGCAAGATACACCTGAATGAGGTTTAAGGATATTCCAAACAAAACGTTGTGAAAATGACACTCAAGATAAGAAACATAACCAATCCTCAATTCAAAAATTTAGCAACGTAAATGTCAGAATGCTTACAATCTGAGCTTTGGTCGCCAGCAAGACCCGAATAAAAAGTCAACCTAATCTTAATGGATGACCTCAAGCTGTATGCTAGCTTATATGCTGACTTAAGTCGACTGTTGCAGTTCGTACATGATTTCTTCAAAGATATTGAAATGAGGTTTGGCTAAGATTAATGTACAAAATGTTGCGTCAGAGTTTAAAAAAGGCTGAAATCAATAAAAGCTTCATGAAGATAGTGACATCAAAGATCTAGAAGAGCATGAAAAATAAAAATAATTTAGAAATGTTCTCTTCAGTACAACATGATAAAAGAATGAGTAGTGGACATATACGGTTTGTAGAGAAAATCTGCGACAAAAAACAACACAACTACCATTAAGCAACTAGTCATGCCATTGATAGCATACAGTTTTGGCATTGTTGACTGGCCACAAAGGTGCATATACTGGCTGAAAATTAAAACAATTGACACAACAGAATAACATACATAAATCAATATCTACCTAGGTCGTATCTGTCTAGGGAAGCAGGAAGTATTAATCTCTCACAAATCGGCAATCCATATTGTAAGCAATGAAGAATATTTGATGAGCTCCCAAAATCCAAATCACCAAACAAGAGCTATCAGAACAATCTCCATCACGAAACTTGGCGGCCATTTTAAACAAGACTGTTTTACTAATGAAATAGAATCAGAAAACTAGTTCATCACAAATCATTGTGTGTACAGTTCCCACACTGACACCAAACTGTTCACATATTGTCTCTATAAATATGCGAAGGCTTTTATCCATCTTCTTTTTTTCCAATCAACTCTGTTGTTCTAAATTCCTTCCTCCTCTCACACCTTTCCTCATCATTCCTCACAGACTCCTTGCCATAATTGAATCTCTTATGCCACTCAAAAACTGATGCTTGATTCATGCAAGATAGTCCAAAACAGTCTGAAGATATCCATACGTTTCGGTTGAATTTTCCAAATTGAAAACAGAATGTCATTGCATATTCTTCTTCTAAATGCCCTCAATTGATGATTGCATGTTTGAAAATCACCAGCTGTAACAATCAGACTTTAGTAGGGTGTATTCCAATTTCTTCTATAGCTGTTAATTTTAACCTAAAATCATAGATATTGGTCAGTCATCCCATAAAATGTATAGCAAAAACAAACTTAAAGTTCAAGTGTCTGCGAAAAATTTAAAAGTTCACAAAAAGTCTATATATACACATGAGATTAGTGATTTTGTTTTAATTCTCACATATTTTAACTACCTTTAGCAATCATATTTTATGTTAGCAAGGTGTTAGGACACTTTTCAGGAAAATACTATCATACATTGTTGCCATGATTTACATGTTTTTCGAATTTACATGAGAATAGAAGTAAAATAGAGCCAGTAAGAGCGAAACACCCCAAGGAAATTTCTGCCGTGGCTTGGAATAGTCTCTAAGAAAGACAGGCACACAGATACGGGTTCGAAAATAGTATTTTTATTGGGAACAAAACATAGTTCACAAAGAACAACAATCGTAGTACTTAGCACATAGATGGTGTACAATGAAGTACACACACGACCATGGAGCATTCAACTGTTTAAAAGAGAGTATATTTTGTAACTGGACGAGTTCCCAACTGCATCTGACTCCCAAGCCTTTTTGCATTGGAGAAGGCTTGTTATATGTTCGATCTTGGGTCGATGGTCAGTGGGTCGGTGACTTTCCTCTCCGCTCCTTGCAAGTGGGTCGAGATCTAACGGATAAGAAATAGCGTTTATCTGCTCTGTGTCTCTAGTGTCATCTGAATGACTTCTTAAGAATTACTTAAATATATTTTCAGATTTTTTGGGAAACGTACATCTTCAATTTTTAACTGTAGAGTTAAAATTTACTGGTAAAAAGATGCGTTTCTTGAGTTATTTTCCACTAAAATTTATAGTATTGCCAGTCACAGTGCTGGTTGGCTTTAGCGTTTTCTGCAACGTCGGTTTGTTGAGTTTCTTGTACATATTTAAATTTATAATTGAAAGAAACGTGATAGTTTTATTAAGTAACTTAACTATTAGCTAATTGCGTAAAATTTGTTGGATATTTTGGACTATATGTTTGTATTGCGTTTGATTCTAACGATTCTACATTTTATGATCAAGCTTGCAATCATTTCGACATGTTTTATTCCGAAATGGAGAAGATTCTTCTCATTGTAATTCTCCTCATCGATGATATGGTCTTCTTGGAGTAGGTTCTCTTGATTATGAATTGTCCGAGCTTGTTGAAAATGTGGGTAGCCATTTACTTGTACGTTATTTTTAAAGTAGTTTTTACTTTTTTTATCGTTATTTCACCCTAAAGAACCTTCCAGTGCCACTTTATTGTTAGGGGCTTATATTTGGGAGCAAATTTACAAGGATACTATGTAGAGAGCTAGATAGCAATACATATGTTCAAATTATACCTCTGCATGGCAGTACAGTCGTTGAAAAAGAGACCAGGGAGGGAATACAAAAGTAGTAGTTCCAGTGAAGAAGCTATTTAGTAAAACGTTTTATGGAATCTAAAAGGTAGGAGTGAGATTTTTATGCTTGACGGGTTTGTCATCGAGGGGGTACAAGTACATTGAGTTCATCAGAGCACATTATGTGAAACTAGTAAAACAGGTACAGAAGTTCCACTTTTCGGCGATGGGACAGATGTGCGAGTTAGGTTGCTAGTGCGTAACCTATTTGGTAGGCGACTCTTTTTTAAACTTTGCTTCGTAGCGAGAGACTAGTGACAGATGTATCAGTTAATATATGGCAACAATACTCTATGCGTGGGCGAATAATGGCTTAATAAAAGTACAGATTACTATCAGGTGTGAGTAAATTTCTAACACGGTCGGGAGAGACCTTCTTTAGCAATAAATCTAGTAAGGAAGGTCTGAAAAGATTGGCCTCTTGAAGGCGTTTCGAATAGATCCTCTCATTATAATTCTGTATAGTGCCAATACTCGGCTGTTAGATAGGATTTCCTTCATCTGTAGAAGGACCTTCAAATCCTACCGATACTCGCGATACAAAGAACACTCGTGTCGGAGCAAACTGTGTTCCTCCCATAATCAGGTGCACACTTTTCAAAGTCTTGAAGAATTTCCTTGTTTTTATCTTCCAGGATTTAGTTTTCCCGGCAAGGTGTACACATTCAATCGAGTTAGCTTAAGCGAAGCGTATATTGACAAATCAAAATGTTTGACATACCTAGACCACCGTCAGATGGATGTACATAGGTACCCTATTTCCCGACCAAGCATGGCTTGCTTTAACGGCATAAGGTCTTGATGACTAGGGAGATTTTGGAGCGGGAAGCACTGATCGACAATAAAGGATAATAGGATAAATGGCGGGAAGCACTGATCGACAATAAAGGATAATAGGATAAATGTTCGAATTGCAAACCTCGACTCGACCCTCAATATAAGGTTTCTCAAAGACACCAGAGAGGCGGTTTCAATACTTTAAATCATTTTTCTCCAACTGCAAATCAGAACTAAACATGCCGTTTAGTATCTTACAAGTCCCATTCGTTCAATTAAATGGTTCCTGAAGGAGTACCAACATCCAAGTATCAATGCGTGACCCTACGGACTTTGCGCAATTTATTTTGTTATCTGCTGCATGTTCATGCCGTCTTATTTTTGACGTTTCTGAATTTTTGAGTTGAGGATTGGTTATTCGTATCATTTTGATTCATCGGACTACTATTTTCATCTTGAGTATGATTTCCACAACGTTTCGGTCGATTTAACTTCCCAACTTCTTCAAGTGTATCTTGTTGCACTTGGGAATGTTATTGTCGAACTAGGGAATTTGGAGTAATTCGTAATTGTATTTTTCGGGAGCAACGGATCTTTGCGGTATTGACTGACGGTACAAAACTACCGTGAAGTAAATAAGGCGTTCTGTTCGAAATTCCTCCCACATTCCCGAGTTCGACAGAAACATTCACGAGGTATACAAGATACATCTAAGGAGGTCGGAGGTTACCTCAACAGAAACGTCGTGAAAATCACACTCAAGATGAGAACAGTAGTCCGATGAATGCAAATACGGATGTCTTATTTTTATATCGACTATTCTGCTCGTTACAAACACGGTCATGATGTCATATAGGCGGACTACTATATACCCTGAAGGGCCGGATTCACCTCACACTTACCAAAGAATAGTTCCATTACAACTCTCCGGTTTATAGCCCTCAAAAAGTTTCTCCGACATCAAAAACGCATACTCCTTATAGATCCGCAAATACTGCGTTACAAGAGGCATTTAGAAACTGCTAAACAAACCAGGAGACTCCACACTGCGTGGGAATTCAAATGTGGCGAATAGAGCTGAGAGTCCTTACGAAGCATATCGTGAGAATTACCTGGAATAAACATAGTCTTCTGTATAAAATGTATATCCACAACACGGTGTTTTAGGTCGGGTGTACTAGAAATTTACGGATGGCGCCCCTCAGCTCTCGGACTTTCAACTTGGTAATCTCAAAACCGTTGTTGTAACTTGTTGGGTACTCGGATCGAACATTGACTGGATCAAGACAGCGACAGATGTCTCCATTGATCCATTGGTCATCTCAGTGGTGATGATTTTGTCTGAGGAAAGACCGCTGATGTCTTGCAAAGTCTGCAGTGTAGCATTTTCAAGTATTTCTTATTTAAATTTACACATACGAACACATGCTGAAGTAAAAAAAAAGCTTATACTTGTGAATTCTGGCGACAGTATTTTATAAAATCTCTGATTAAAAAATACACGTGCGTAAATGAGAATGGTATCAAGTGTTAAAACTAACCAAAGTTCAATAATTTAAAACAAAGAATACAACCTTATGCTTGTGTAGGACGGGAGGATATAAGATATGCAGGTAATGCCCGTAGTTTATTCATATTGTGCTCAAATTTGAGCTGTACAATCACTTCTATTTAAATACTCTTTGAAAGAATCTTTCCTGTCTCAACCGTGGATGCATAATACGCCCCAAATATGATAGCACAAAAACACCTATCATTCTTTACCTCTTAAAATAATGCTGTCGTTTATCATAGCATTTCTATATTGTCATTGAATTAAAGCAATGTCGCCTTAGTTATGAACTGCGCAAACAAAGCTTTAATATAAGCGTCACATACTGTGGAACATCAATCACAAGCGATGATACCCTTAAAGCAGGGTTTAATATAGATTTTTCGTCCATCGTAGAATATATTATCATATATTTTTCTCGACATAAATGTTTTCTGAAACGTAATTTCTGCCAGTAGACGTTTCGAAATTCATTCGCGATCATTAGTTTGGACGAATGTCAAAATCTATAATGTTCATACGTCAATATAAGTTAATGTTATTGAATGAATCGACGTTTTTTCTCTTTTATCTAATTTTCTGGCTCGTTAGACTGCAATAAACTATTGTGGCACGACTGAATATTTTACCTATATAGGTAATTTTACGACACCTACAAGCGTTTAACGAGTCCAAAGTTTCTATATGTTAGTAATCAAAGTAAACATGATTTAAAATTTGCATCATTTTTACATACATTCACACATTTTCTATTTATTTATATATATTTTTTATATTTATATAAACTTTAAAGATGTGTTATACATAAATAAGGTAACAGTCACAACATTTTAGTTTCTTTGAAAAATTTTAAATATATTAATGAGACATAATACTAGCATTACCTTATCTATAAAAATTAGCACATCTCAGATAAGAGCTAATTTTTACTAAGTATTAAAGGCCCTTAAAATAAATGCTTTAAAAAATAATTTCTAGAATCGAAATTCTGTAATAGATAATGCTCAATATTTGAATACAGAATATAAGGATCATATTTTGATTTCAACCTCATGAAGCGACATACAATTAGGGCAAATATGTTGTGTAATGAAAATCATTTATCCGAGCTGTAGCCGGAAATTTTTTTACTATATATATATATATATATATATATATATATATATATATATATATATATATATGTTCGGATATGTCTAACTGATGAGCCCAAATGAGGGCGAACTCGAGTCTTGGACTTCCGGTTCTTTGACTGTCATGGCTCTTGTGAGCTGCGACGTTGTTTGGCTGTGGAATTTATTATATACAATCTCTCACATTCTCAAAATCCTATCATAAGTTGCTCGCTTGGTTAGCATTGCTGGATGGCATCGTCCTTTCGGGTTAAAACTCCTACTTGTGAGACATCAGCTTGGGGTTATTAGCTGGTTGGATGACCGCATCTCTTGTTGAGACAAAGTAGGTTCATTTCACAGTCGGATTTCGGCGCGGCTTGCTTGATGTGTGTTGGTTAATAGAAATTCTTGTGTGCAAGGCGTTTGCTCAGTTGGTAGAGTGCTTGCCTTGCATGCAAGAGGCTCGGGTTTCGAATCCTGCGTCCGGATGTGTCTGACTGATGATCCCAAATGAGGGCGAAACTCGAGTATTGCACTTCCGGTTCTTTGACTGTCATGGCTCTTGTGAGCCGCGACGTTGTTTGGCTGTGGAATTTATTATGTGTGTGTGGTAATAAAATAAAGATAAAAAATTTCAATTGTAAGGCAAATTTATCTGAATAAAATGCTTTATCTTATTTATTTGTAAAATATATACAATCATTTTTCTCCGTTCGGCAAAGAGTTTCCTACGCTGTAATGACCAAAGAATCATAAAGTGTATTTTACATCTTTCATTAAATAATTCACATTTTTGTTTTTCATTTTGAGAAAAAAATGGATCGATTTTATTAATGTCATATGATAACTTTCGATTCTTAAGCAAAATGTCAAAGATATTGTAATTTAATTTGATATAAATTATATATTGATTCTTTGACACAATCGATTCAAATAACGAATGTCAACAACAATACAAAGAAATTCTCTTTCATGTTTCTTATTTTATATTTGTGAAAAAGTATTTACACATTTAAAAAAAACTTTAAAGGTAGGCATTGCATACCTGAGTATATACTTAAATACTATATATAGTCCACAGCAAAATCATACAGACTTTTCAAGAGTCCAGAAAAAGTAGAAAAAGTCTGGGAAGTTATTTTAGACACCTCACACTTGTTTACGTAAAATAGTTTTGCCTGAGTGTTTTCTTATCAGTCAGGCACACACCCCTGACATCTGTTCAATAACTGGTTATGGTATTATTGTGTCCATTTTCAGAAGGTCAAACATTTCATGCGTTATTTGCATTGAGGACGGTTTAGTCTTTTCTAACGCACAGGAGGTCTTTACTAGAGTATGCCAACGACGAATTTACTCAGGCATTTTAGTATGTCGGAGTGCACAAATCCTATAGCGTCGACTTCTCAAAATCGCATCCAATTCTGAGGTGAGCGTGATATAATACATTAAATGTTTCATTATTGTATTTCCTAGTTTTCTATTTGAAACAGCTTTTCTTTTATCTTTATTCTTTTTATGAATTCTTGATATAAAAAGTGTAAGAGTAATATAAAGAGAAAGGCCAGATATTTCGATTGCATATGTAAGCGCATATAATTGTGCATTGAATCTGCACATTAATTAAAGCGGTTTTAACTATTGTTGTTATCTCTAAGAGTTAGATTTCTGATTATGCTTTGTTAAAATTCATCGAGTGACGATCTATCTAATCGTGCCATTCGATACACACGCACGTACACACATACGCACGCACACACACACACACACCCATATATATAATTATTACATTTAATCACATGAATTAATATACAAAGATATAATTTTATGCGAAAGTTTCAGTATTCACTTCAAGAGTGCTCGATATATACGTAGAACTGCATAGTAAAATATAAAAATATATATGGCAATTAAGCTACACAAAATATTCCGCGTTTGATTCTCGGGAGAATTCGTCAGGCTTATGCGAAAAGTTGTGGTTAGCGCGCCTTTTTTATGCGCACATGTTATTGAATTTTCTAGTTAGTCAATCAGCTTTCTAGTTGCCGCCGCGCCCATCTTAATCAGACAATGGGTGGACACTTACAAGAGAAAAAATAGTTGTCTTCAGGTTCACCCGTCTTCTTTGTGGGTTTTATGTAGGTTTTAAGGACGGATATCTTTTGTTGTAGTAAGTATATATATATAATTATTTATGAATATGTATATATATATATACATATATATATATATAATATATAAAGTTGAATGTGTGTGTGTGGGTGTATGTGGGTGTGTGTGGTGTGTGTGTGGTGTGTGTGTGTCTTGTCACGAATAGGCTCCTATAGTGTTGACTATTTTAAAAAAAACTGATGACATATAATGATAGATGTATCGACACACAGGAATGGGTATGTTTGATCTGGCAGAACGATGGTTCATTAAAATTGTGGGGTCTGCGTTTGCGCATGGTCCACAATGTATGGAAATGAAAATTTGAAAATTATAAAAAAAAATTTACAAGTGTTTTTGATATAGATGTACATAATAATACTTTGATAAGTATGTTTTAACTTAAATAGAGATGGTATAAAAAATGTGGGGTCTGCGTTCGCGCCTGGCCTCCATAGAATGGAACTAGGCACAAAATTTAATAAAGACTTTTCATGTGTATCTGCGTAAGTATACTTTGATAATTATGTTTCAGTTTGAAGAAATATGGTATAATAGAATTATGGGGTGTTCGTTCGCACCTGATCTCCATAGAATGGAAATATGTCACAAAGTTTAACAAGTTTTTTTTTAATATAGATCCACAGAATATTGTGATAAGCGTTTCAGTGTGAACAGGTAGGGTATAATAACTTATGGGGTTTATCTATTTTATTTTTACTTTCATCATATTTTGCTTTGGTTTTGATACCCAGAAATTCGAAGCTATCACTTTACAACCCTTCCTTTTGCATAACCTATCATACTTTCATAAATCAGAGTCCATTTTCTGAACCCAGTCAACGAGGGGTACTTTTGCCACTATATATATATATATATATATATATATATATATATATATGTATATATATATATATATATATATATATATATATATATAGTCTTTCAAGTTTTAAACCTTTAAACCTATACAAAAAATACAATTTGTTATCATTCGTTAAAAAACCGTCTAGTCAGCCATTTAATCACCTGTCATCACTGCATCAGACGGCTCTAGAATTTACCATAGTAATAATAATTTATTTTTTTAAAGGGATCATCAGTTGCTTACTATGAGACACTGTTTCAAGGTTAAAAAAAAACAGCATATTACATAATGTCTACCCAGCAGTGTTGATAAAATACCACCTCCCTTACTCTTAGGAAGAAGACATGTTACAAATATTTGATCTAATTTCCTAGTCTTAATTGCATTATCTAACTTTTTCATGCTAGAAAAATGAATTTTTTACCTGTATGATTCATCAGTTTCAAAATTTTAAAATGGATATATTTTTTAATGTATCAGTCTTGTATTTATAAGTTTATGATTAATCCATTTAACTACTTATCACCTCCACTATGATTAGTATTTTGTACATTTACATTCATATTTATTTAAAATTAAATATATAAAGGTTAAAAATATTTATACATATATACATTTTTTTAAATGTAATTACAAATACATTTTATACATTACTAGTAGTTTTGGATTTCCTTTATTAATATATTCTGGTTAATTTTAAACGATTCAAAAGCATCAGGATAACGAACAAATGCTTTATTTAACTGTTTAAATATTTTAGTTTTATCCCCACCCCTTGTTTAATCATCTTTATTACTAAGCTTGAAACTGGTGGTATAAAATCTATTAATTTTAAAGTAACGCGAGCTATTCCCAAAATCTCTGGCATAATGGTTCCATAAAAAATAAAAACAGGGCAGGTACTATCTTTGTGCGGCATACGTACGATTTGAAAGGGGAAAGCGTTTCTTTAATCAAATATTTTATAAAGAAAAATCCCATCCTCAATTTTTATATCTGAATCCAGAAATGTAGCCTGTTATCCTCTATGTTCACAATTTTATTCTAATTCCTTTGGATATATAAGATGCTTATTTTTTTCGAATTCATCATTATCGTTTATACATACAAGACCATCTATAAATCTCCTACAAATCCATATATATATATGTATATATATATATATAGCTATATAGATGTATATAATGAATTATAAATATATATGTTTATTTTAATTTGTAATTTATTTTTATTTATTTTATTTTAATTTAATTTAATTTTATTTTATTTATTTATTCATTTATTTCATGTTGTTATTAGCAATTTTAAGATTATTTTGTATCGCTATCCTAGAGTAAAGTTTATCCTCTGCACATTGTTCGGTATTTCTCTCCTACAATTTAAGAGATGGCGTTTTTTAAAGAATATGATAGCGAATTTTTCATTCAGTCATAATCTACATGGATTGCCTAGGTCCATACATGTACTTGCTTGTCTTACTATTTTCCACTCGACTATCGGCCAACATCCACTTTCTTTGAGTTCTCAGTATTGGTTTGCTAGTTCTGTTTTCATTCGGTGTTTTTAGCGTTTGAACGCATTTTTATGGTCATAATAAAAGTATGTTCAAAAACAAATTGGTTACACAGATTGAAATATATATGACAACTAACGAACACGCCATCATAAATAAGACAACTCGAAAATGGAAGACAACGACAAAGTTCCAATCATTGGAGAAAGACAATATTTTGACTGATTACCCTACAACTAGTAGGTAACAATCTTAAAAATCAAAACCTCTCACTGAACAATGGATATTCCTACCCACTATTGACATGTACACTACTGCCAACACCTTTGTTATATAAGGCTGACGCGCGTACGCAGATCTATGCGAAATTACATCACTGGTAAGTAAAAATAAAGCTTTTAAAAAGGAGATGACAGGAATAACGTTCGACATTACGTCGGAGGCGTAGATGTCGTTCCAGAGCACGATCATGTGAGGGATGATACAGCGGTACGAGGGACATGCAATAAGTAATGCTCCACCCCCACTTCCCATAGGAGTGGAGGAACGAAACTTGGCACAGTTGTTAGTCTTTTTCTACATAGGAACCACACAGAGTTATGAATTTATCCCATCGAGTAGGGAGGATGGGGGAGTATTTCATAATCACATGCCCGTGCTTCTGATCTGGCGACATGCGAGTTGTGGACCGGAGCGTTGTCCTGCAGGAGGAGGGTACCTTTGCTGATCTTGCCCCGCCTCTTGATTTTGATAGCTTCCTTTAATTTCCTCAGAAGTGAAGCATAATAGGCTCCTGTAATTGTGGTACCCTTTGCCAGGAAATCTGTCATCACTACTCCGTCCTTATCCCAGAACACTGTGAGCATGATCTCGCCAGCGGAGGGCTGCACTATTGCCTTGTTTGGAGGTGGTGAGTCCAAGTACTTCCACTGCATTGGCTGGGCTTTGGTTTCTGGATCATAGTGATGGACCTAGTTTTCATCCTGTGTAATCAGTCTTTTGGAAAACTTTGACTCATCTTCTTGGCACATCTCTAAATTTATCCTCGAGCACTCGACGCGTTCTCGCTTCTGCAATGGTGTGGGCAACCTGGGAATCCGTCTGACAGACACCTTATGCATAAGCAAATGGTCATGAATGATAGTTTCCACAGACCCCGTACTAATTTTGACATCTTTGGCTATTTGGCGAATAGCAATGCGCCGATCTTCCAAAATGGCAGGCTCAACTTGACGGACAGATGCCTCATCAATGGCAGAAGAGAGGCGACCAGATCTGGGAGCTGTTTCCACAGACTTCCAGCCATGTTTGACTTCACGATGTTGCGTATTACAAGGTCATATGATGGGACATTATCACTATAAATTTCTTTCATTTTATCTGGAATCAGAGTTTTTTTCTGTCTGTTTCGATTTACTCAAAACCGCACACACCTCGTCTTCTCATGTATCGTTCTCTTCTTCCTCTTCTACTTCTTGCTCTTTTTCTTCTTTTTTCTTCTCAGTCGTCAGAAGCGTCGTCTTTGTCTTGATTACGTTTTTTCCTCTCCCTTCTTGCTCACAGTGACCCGTTTTTATGCTAAGCTGAACTCTCGTATGTGCGAGAGAACACGAGATTTTGCGTGATTACTTCGCAATATTAACCGGCCGCCGCCATCTTGCCATTTTTCTTTGGACGTGCCCGCTTTGCAGAGTGCACACCTCGAGCGTTTGTCAGGTAAGCCCGTCTGTTCGCAATTTATTACACACTCCCCCCTGATCTCATTATCAGAGAAAGAGCAGGGAGGCGGTGGCCTTTTTCTTCGAGTGATTCTTCGGAGAGGGGGATTCGGGGCTTCATCATCGTCTGCGCTGTCTTCCGTGACACGAAGGTCGGCGAACCTTAAGCTGAGCATCGCAGTATCACTGTCCGGGTCTTCATCATCAGCAGGAGGGTCAGTACTTTGAAGGCTACCACTCTCAGTGTCGCTGTGCGTTGAAGCCGTCATGAACCAGAATGATGGGTCGCTGGTCACGGATTCAATTTCACTATCTTCGTCAAGCGGCAGCTGCGTTCGGAATACTGATCTTAAGTCTTTAATATGACGAGGTACTCCATCAACTTGAACTGTTACTGCAGGCAGCGCTTTGTTCAATGCCGCGTTGGCGAGGGTGCTAGCGCTGTGGCGTCCTCCCCTTGCCCGTTTCGCGGACAATTCCGCGCTATGTGGCCTGGCTTATTGCATTGGTGACACCGTATTACTTGTCGTGCTTCATAATTAGGGGTGCGCCTTGTACCGCTTTTGCAGTCTCTGGAAAAGTGGTTGGGGCCACCACAGGTATAACATCGTAGACCCTTCGTTGGCGAGTCCAGAGTGTCAACAGCTGCGGAGACTAGTTCTCGATCGTCTTTCAAGATGTTTCGTGCTCTCGCCAATAACTCCTCCAATCCAATCTCAGTGAGTCTTGACGATGCTCGCAGCAGTCGACTTGCCTCATCCGGAAGTCCCGACAAAAAGGCGCATGCCAATATGCGATCACTTGCACCGCCGAAGGGAGTGGCAAGCTTTTTCAAGTCGGCCATGTAGACATCCACTGTCTCCCCCGGCCCAAGTCGGCGTTCGGAAAACTGCCTCCAGGCGATAAAAGGGTCTGTACCAAATGCCCCGTATAGCGCTTGTGTAATCTGCTCCATGGTCGGATCCTCCCCTAGCTGCTGGTACACGGCATAAGCCCCTTTAGTGAGTCTCAATGGGATAACCATAGCTGGGTCTTTAATCTTGCACAACCGGCAAACGCGCTCAGCCTTTTCCAGCCATTCGACCACCGAGGGACCAGTGGGGGAGCCATCGAATTCCGGAATTAATCTGATTTCAAATTTCTCCATACCAAAGCCGAAATAGCTTGTAATCAGAGTTTTTTTTCTGTCTGTTTCGATTTACTCAAAACCGCACACACCTCGTCTTCTCGTGCATCGTTCTCTTCTTCCTCTTCTACTTCTTGCTCTTTTTCTTCTTTTTTCTTCTCAGTCGTCAGAAGCGTCGTCTTTGTCTTGACTACGTTTTTCCCTCTCCCTTCTTGCTCACAGTGACCCGTTTTTATGCTAAGCTGAACTCTCGTGTGTGCGAGAGAACACGAGATTTTGCGTGATTACTTGGCAATATTAACTGGCCGCCGCCATCTTGCCATTTTTCTTTGGACGTGCCCGCTTTGCAGAGTGCACACCTCGAGCGTTTGTCAGGTAAGCCCGTCTGTTCGCAATTTATTACACATCATCAAAAGTCTCCTGTAGTGTGTGTCAAATACAAAATCCGGATCACTGCTCGACATTCAACAGGCTCCATTTCACGCCCGACTCAGTTCAAAACCTGTTAAACAGAAACCACATTTAGTTCAGAGCTGTAATTTGCCACATAACCCGTAGAGATATAAATCATTGCACATGCAAAATTTCAGCTAGATCAGACAACTGGAAGTTGGTCAGTGGCATTACTTATTGCACGCCCCTCGTAACGAGCGAATAAAGAAATAATAGTCGTTCTATAAAAAAACAAAGTAGTTGAAGATCTTTCATATTCTTTGTCAGCTTTGATGCTGAGATATACGTGTTGGTTCTCGTGCAACATTAACGAAGATAATTTTGTGCCTTAAAGATCAGACTATTTCTTTAAAAAAAAGGTAAAAATGAAGGAAAGAAAGAAGAAAAAAGTTTACCATAAAACTATACGCTCGCAAAGAAAAATAAGAGGGACTAACAAATCTGAGATAAAAACCTTATAAGTATGCTAAAATGGAGTTAAACAATTGATACAGAATGGGCTGAAATTATCTCAAGTAAGCTCGTTAAAATTGGCTGAAGAGGTAAGAGACAAAAAAGTGGCCGTAGACAAAAAAAGAAGGTTAAGTTAACTAATATTGTCTCGAATAATCTCGCAATATTGAACTAAGCAATTAAGAGGAATAAGTCTTCGGACTAGGCAATAGGTTATACTATCTAGTATTTAGTATTTTGGCGAGAAAGTTAAAAATATTAAGACAGTAGGTGTGGAAATCTATCAAGCACAAAGAAAATATTAGTATGATAGGTAGAGGATATTAATGTCGTAGTTAGAGAAAATTAATGTAATAGATAGAGAAAATTTGAAGGGTATTTAAGAAAATGTAAAAGAAAATGTAAAAGAAAAAAAACTCGCAGGACGAAAAAAAATTAACAAACGAATTTCGGTGTATAATGAACAGTGTAATATGTTTATCATTAGAACTAACAGGGCTGCAATAAAAATAAAAATATCGATCTCCAATGCGCTATTTAATACAACATATGTTTCATGGAGCGCATCCGATTCATGTTGCAGGACTTTACATCGATTACAAGTGCCCAAATGTAATTGCAATGGATGTCCGGATCACAAATCAAACGATCATGCTGCAATCGGACCATTTCATGAGTGAAAATGTCTTAGATAAAACAATTCCTTGTAGCCTCTTCAGTGCAGGGCCAGCTAGAGAACATGGTCTGGAGGCTCAGTGTAAATTATTGACACTGTACAGAAAGACAGAGAAACCAGTGTTTGTCTAAGCTGTATTTCAGCAGAAAGGCAAAAGGTATATCTCGTTCAAAGATTGACTATCAACACCATTGCACTATTTTTAGCGTCCAATAATAGATGACGAGCTCTCAAAATCCAAACCAGTACCTTGTACATCTATTACGAAACGGACCAAACCTATGGGAGAATAAATGAGATAGAATCAGGAGACAAGTCTGCTACGTAAATTGCCTAAAATGTCGCTAAAAATACACTAACGCCTTTCATCGCAAAAGTAAAAGACAGAAGAACTGAACAAGAAACAACATGCCGAATATCAGATGGATGAATTACCTGAAAACTATATACTTAAGAAAGAATATAGATCGGCTAAAACGCGGATAATTTCACTATGATCAGGAGAAAATTATAGTGCTGCCCAAGATCAATCCTTACTGACCAATGCTTATAAAAAGATGAGTAGCGTCAGTCACGCAGAAGTATACAGTTTTAGTCAGCTGACATCTAGAGTTATAGTTCGGCTGAGGAACGACTATATATATATATATATATATATATATATATATCCTGCATCCGAGATTGTACTCACTAAACGAGTACATGAGTCTGTAGTGTAATTCAAATATTGTCGGTAACTGAATAATAGATACTTCGCCAGGGGTATAAACGGTATTTATTATTGTGAAGCTATCACTAGCTGTGATGACTACGACAAGGAACGAAGGATAGACAGCACCAGTTTTTACAACTGGGTATTTTTCCTCGCGGTAGATACAGTGCCTCGTCTTTCCAAATGGACACCCATCTGGCGTTGGCCAGGCTAAACGTTGTTTAACTTCGGTGATGTAGCGAGAACCGGTGTGTCAACGAGATTGTGCCATATATATATATATATATATATATATATATATATATATATATATATATATATATATATATATATATATATACATCCCACACCACCGGATAGATCATGACCAAACCTGACATAATAATGATTTCCGACCCAGGAATCGTGCACACAAATTGTTAAGATCAAGATCAAAGGTAACGTCATATATTGTGCGGTCATTCATAAACCCCCGCAACTAGAAATGGTGGACACCAAGTTTGGGCATTTTTGCTATATCTTTGATAAAAATGTGTTTGTGATACTAAACAAATGTTAACCATCGTGATTCTTTGGAATTGTTTTAAATTTGATGTGTTAGAATACAATTGTCACATTTGATATAGCTTATTTGCTTTAAAGTTCATAGTTTCATTTTAGATATATGAGGTAATAGTGAAAAAAATTAAACACCTTAAGCAATCGTTGCTCTTAACAACATCCACTTATATCAAGGATGCCCGCCAAGCAGATTCGCGAGCATACAGAGATGTCACACGCAAAGGGCGGATATTTTTGCAAGTATACATATAATCAACTAAAAAATAAATATTAGCATTAGATTATTCATTGATGTAAAACAAATCTCTAGCTTAAATATACATAAAGGAAACCCTTTTTTCGCAGTAGTAAAAGTATATGTCAAATAGAAAAATAATTTGATTGCATGAATAACAAAATTTTAAATTCATAGTTATGAGAAAAATGAAAATAAAAATAAGAATAATTATATTTCTAAATTATTTTTATATTAATCTCATTATTTTTGACTGAAATATACTTAGAATTAAAAAAATCCTGCTATTAAAAATATATGCAAATTAAAATATACTTGGAATAAAAAATTTGAAAGTTTTACTATTAAAAAAAATATGGAGATTGAAATATATTTGGAATAAAAAAGTAATTTTTTTACTATTAAAAATATATGTAGACTTGAAATTTGCGTTGGTTAGCATTGACAATAATCTTATGTGCTGACAATAATATATAAAATGATAACACTGGAATTATATAAAATATATACGAAAAAAATATTTTAATCGATATTTCTATATTGAAAATGCCATTAATAATTGACTTTTAAATAAACACGACTAAAAAGAATATATATATATATATATATATATATATATATATATATATTCCATTTTAACAAGGCACACTTTGATGCAGTGGGCTACTATTGGGGACATAAGTTGCAGACATACTATATAGGGAGTTGAGTACCAAGATGTATTTGAACATTACCTCTGAACTTCTTCATGTCAATTCAGTTGGGAAAGCAGGAACCCAGGAGGGAGTTCCAGATTCTAGCAGTACTGGAGAAGAAACTATTAAAGTAGAAGACTTTGTTACATCTGGAATATCTAATGTGTAGGGGTGTGATTTTGCTGATTGTCTGGTTTGTCAGGGCTATTTAAGTCGAGGAGGTACAAGGATTTGTAGTTCTTCAGACGATCAATTATTAAAATAATTGTAGACCAGGCATAAGGATGCAACATTTCGTCGATATAACAGAGGTTGAAGCTTGAATGACAGTTTTGGAGCTATCAGGTTGGCAACTCTCTTTTGAACGCTATCCAGAAGGGAGAGACTAGTAGAATTTTCACGAACCCAAATGTGACAACAATACCTCATACATGGACAAATGGTAACCCTGTAAAGGTATAGCACGGTAGAGAAAGCCCACTTTCCTCGCAGCGGCCCTTGCAATGCTCCAATGTATCTATTCTAACTCATGTTTTCTGTAGAGATTAAGCCGAGGAGTTTGAAAGAAGTACTTTTAGGTAATATATTTAGCCATAGCTTTTGGTGGTTAAGAATTATTGAAGGAAACAAGCTTAAACCTGGCAGCATTAAATGTGACCATCCATTTTTGTCTCCATTCCACTACAGATTGTGTTTTTGCCATTTCTTTGGATATGTGTTCATTTGTTTTCATTCCTACCTGTTATAGAGGTGGTTTCATCAACAAATATACTAGAGATAAAGTTATCAGGGAGGTCATGAATATTAGGAGTAATAAAGGTCCAAAGATAGACCCCTGAGATACACTCATATTCATATCATATTGTTTAGATGTACAACCGTCGAGGAAAACCTGGATACCGCTCTTATTTAAAAAGGATTTAATTATGTTCAGTATTCGTCCAGTGACACCGTATGATCTGATTTTCATGAAAAGACCATCGTGCTATTACCCTGTCAAATGCTTTAGGTATATCTAAGGCTACTGTTTTACCCTCTTTTGCTTTGTCCAGTTTATGGCATATAGGTTCAGATATTACAGTTAGGATATTTGTAGCAGAACGGGCTTACCTAAATCCATATTTTTGGTTGTTCAGAAGTTTAGCAGTTGTAAAGTGATGGACTAGAGCTTAATTAATTATGGACTCAAATATTTTGGCGATAATTTAATGGGTCAGTTCTTTCGCCAGGATTCCTGTAAAATGGTACCACAGTAGCAGTTTCTCAACAATCAGGAAAGCAAGATTAGCGAAGGCTATTTTTGTAAAGTTTAGAAAGGGATGCAGCAACTTCAGCCAAACATTTTTTTAATAACACGATCGGGATGAGATTGGATCCACATGCTTTTTGAAGTGTCTAGATTTTTTTAATGATATAATGCACCTGAGAAGGGATTATTTTCAGATCATCCAGTGTGGCGTCTGTCCGCAAAAGAAAAGTCAGGGTCCAATGTGAAGTTTGCTGGGTCCAATGTGAAGTTTGAAGCAAACCGATTGGAAAGCATGTTAGACTCGGTTGCTGTACGCATAACCTCATAGTTGTTGGATAGTGGGGGAATTGTTAATTGCCGTTATATATATATATATATATATATATATATATATATATATATATATATATATATATATATATGCAAATTAATAATTGCCTTGGGTTAATATAATAAAACTGTTAAGATATTAATAATTCTAGAATACATATTCATAGTATAGCTATAATATTATGTAAACACTTCCACACGTAATAGAATAGTTCTACATTTATATTATACATCTCTCAGTCCGTCTGTCTTTTTCACCATTTCTCGGAAAATACTTAGCCAATTTGATGGAAATCTTGTCTGGATCTTTCTATATAAACATGAAATGAACTAAGAATTATAATATTTGTTCAAACTAAAGTTAGGTATTGATAGAGATTAGCATTTAATCCAAAAAATGTGCAGAAAGTAAATCATGTATAAACCAGCAATTTGGCTAAGGAACTCATTCTAAATCGAAGGGCTAAATATTTTGTCCGTTTCACGGCTAGAAAGTCTAATATATTCATTATAATTAAATCGGAGTATATATTCAATCTTTATTCTCATAAATATTTAAATAGTTATACCAATACTACTTGAACTAATACGATGTACAAACTATAGAGGAATTAACTTAGAAAACACATCTCTTTTCCAATTTTATGTTATTATTATTATTATTTTTATTATACTTATTATTATTATTATTATTATTATTAATAATAATAATAATAATAATAAGAAGAAGAAGAAGAAGAAGAAGAGAGGAAGATCGAGGGGAAAGAAAAAAAAGATATGCGTACTAATAGAAAAATCTAGTTTATTATATAGTTTGGGTAAAATTTTTATGTTTAATGTTGTAAGCGCGGCTAGTTTTATTTTTAGTATATTTTACATTTTGTTAAGGGAGAATAACATGGAAAATATTCCAGAATGGACACGCTACAATTTTTATCTATCAAATTAGATAGATTATTCTTCAGGCATATTGATGAATGGCAAACGCTACGGTTAAAATGTTCAATAATTAGTCGTTTTTGTTGTAAATTGTAATATTTTCATCTTGGATATATTTGTCTTAAATCTCTGATTATATGTCTATGAAGCAACAGGTTTTATACAACTTCTTTCTACTACATTTCCTACTGTATTAAGAAGGAATAACAACCATGGAGCTATTGTAACAATACCATTATTGTGATAGGACAATGTTATCTTTACAGGAAATATCTATATTTCTATTTTAAGTTTGTGTAATGAAGCCATTTATCAAATATCACAAATAAAGTAGAGATTCGTTCGTCTAGATACGTTCAAATGTTCCAATATTCAATGGAGATTTGCAAACACCCACCCTTTTCAAACAGCCACCCTTTGTAAAACTAAAGATGGGTGTTTGAAAATCTCCATTGAATATTATTCTCTTTTTTTTCTTCATCACTGAATATTGCAACATTCGAACGTATCTAGCCGAACGAATGATGTTGAAATGAAGCAAGGGCATGCCATTCGTTTTCCCATTTAGCGTTTTTTTTTCATTTAAACAAAACATTTGAGTATTAAAAAAAAGAGAAGCTGTCATTGTGTTTGGAACTTGATGGTGGTGAAAAAGAAAACATTATGTGTACAATCACTTGAATAAAGTGCCCCAGAATGTGTGCTGTGTAAAGAATAAAGCTAACGCTCCCATCAATGCATTAAAATAATGAACGCTCCCATAAATACATTAAAATAATGAATGTCTCCATCAATACATTGAATTAATGAACGCCTAAATCAATACATTAAAATAATGAACGCCTCAACCAATAATTGGAATCATTAACGCTTCAATTAATACACTGAAATTATAAACGCCTCAATCAATACATTGAAATAATAAACGTCTAAATCAATACATTGAAATTATAAACGCCTTAATTAATACATTGAAATAATAAATGTCTCAATCAATACATTGAAATAATAAACGCCTCAATCAATACACTGAAATTATAAACGCCTCAATCAATACATTGAGATAATAAACGTGTCAATCAATACATTGAAATAATGAACGCTCGCAGCAATACATTGAAATAATGGAGGAAAGTTATAAAAGGAGATGAGAATCAAAAATATAAAAAGAATAGCTTATTTATACGACAAAGTAGTTGCTTTAATGCACTGACATTTCACATTTAAAAAAAATTAAGTTTTCAAACTTTTTTTTACATGTTAAAAACTCTTTTCTTTTTATTACAATTACATGCTTGTAGTCAGAAAGATGTAATATTTTTCGACATCATCTTCGAAGAAATTTGTAATGTTACAAAGTGGGTGAATAAAAGAGTCGAAGAGATTCAGAAAAAAGAGAGATGTTTTTGAAATTCAATTTTCACCCCAAACAAGGCACAGTGCCGCTTTAAAGTAGGGGGCTACTATCGGGTAAATAAGTTGCAGGGAGATTATGAAGGGAGACGAGCAGCAAGATGTCTGTTCACACTACACTTGAACTTTTGCATATCAGTACGGTTGGGAAAGCAGAACTCCGGAAGGGAGATCCAAAGCCTAGCAGTTCTGGAGACGAAACTATTGGAGTATAAGGTTTTCTTATACCTAGGGGATTCTACTATGTGTGAGGGGGACAGTTGCTTGTCGGGCTTGTCAGGAGTATTTACGTTGAGGGCTACAGGAGCATTTACCATTAAAATACTTGTAGAACAGGCATAAAGATACAACATTTCGTCGATGGGATGTCCCAAAAGCTTAGATGACAGTTCATGACCTACCAGGTTAGCGACTTTTTTGGACCCCTGTCCATGAGTGAGAAACTAATAGCAGATACACCAGCCCAAATGTGACAACAGTACTTCATACGTGGGCGAATATAGGCACAGGACACTTTCAGGCGTATGTAGCTTTCTAGCACGGTAGTGAGATAGCCCACCTTCTTCGTAGAAATCTTGGCAATGCTCTCACTCTTGTTCCAACACTTGTTCCCTGTGAACGTAAGGCCGAGGAGTTTAAAAGAAGTTCTTTCAGACAATGTGTTTTTTGCCATTGCTATGGTTGGTAGAGAAGGTTTCTTGTAATTATTGAAGGAAGAAGCTTAGCCTTGGCAGCATTCAATCAGATCATCCATTTTTGTCCCAATTCAGCTACTGATTTGAGGTCTTCATCTAGTTTTTCTGTCTTTTCCTTAGATATATGTTCATTTGCCTATTGCCTATTATAGAGCGTCGTGAGATCAGCAAATATACCCATCTCAGAGATAAATTTGTCAGGGAGGTTATTTATGAATATTAGAAATGATAAAGGTCCAAAGAAAGACCTTTGAGATACCCTCGCATTTATATTTCTCTAATTAATGAATATGAGTCGAAAGTTTATTACATAGACTCTTATTTAAAATTAAATATGTGCGTCACCATTCGTCAGCAGCGTTTAAAGTCGACCATGAAATTCATCAATTGATTTCACAAGAATTTCTTGTGGGATGCAATTAATAACTTCACGATTTACTCATTAAATATTTTAATCCAAATTTATATAACCGATCTGAAAAGAAAACAAATAGATAGAATTAATTATCACATATAAAGTAATATACAGAAAAAAACATATTACAGCGTCTGAATATATTATTTTAATATGGGAACATATTATACGTTACGTCACCCATACTATCTTTATTGTATAAGAACACTATATAGAGTATAAACAAATGCCTTTAGTTAATCATAAGAATATATATATAATTTCTAGAACTTTTAAAATAAGAAGTTATTGAGAATAGTTGACGCTTTTAGGGTTGTTAACGATTTAACGTTTAATGTAAACCGGTTTATCTTGTTCCTGTCACATTTGCACATATTTTGAATAAATTATTTGAGAGTTCCTCATTCGACCCCTGAACAATAATTCGTATTGTGATGTTTGACCAGGTATTGATCGGAATATGCACCAGCAAAATCAACACACTTTTTCAACGCAAAATAAGTGTGTTCATACCAGTAACGTAAAAATCTTGCGTTCTGGTAGTTGTGAAGTCGGTAAAGGATTTTGATATCGTTTAGGTTTTGAAGTATTTTTCACGCAGACAGTTGTCGAGATACTTGAAAAAGATTTAGTTTGTAGGTGAGGGGGCTGGAGAGTATATAGGATGACGCAGAATTTCGTAGCATAACACGTTCAACTTTTGCAGGGGCGATTTAGAAACGCACGATCAGGCATTATCGTGGTGGAGATTAAGGCCTTTTCTGTTGACTAATGCGGGGTGCTGTTGTCGAAGTTTCGGATACATTCCATCAATATTTTTACAGTACTTCTCCCCCGTAATAGATTAGGCTGCATTCAAACAACTGTAATCGATGAGACCGGTCGGAGATCATCAAGCAGTCAGCATGACCCGCTTTTTCAGTAACTCTGGCTGTAGGAAGTGTCGTGCACCTTCGTCGCCAGCTAACTACTAAGCTACGCGTCGCCGGCTGTCATAAAGAACATACTTTTCATTGCAAGTCAAAACCCGGTCGAGAATTTGGTCGTTCTTGTTGCGTAAAAGAAGAGAATATTACATTGCATAACGACGTTTCGTTTTGTTATCGTTCAATTCTTCAGACACCTATCTATCAAGTTTTTTTTTCTTTCCAATCTCTCTTAAGTGGTTGGAAAGTGTCGTATACGTTGCGTCTTATTCAGAACCGAGCTCTCGAACAGTTGGCTTCTGCTAAGACTCTTAATTCAACGTTGTCATCATCCATGGGCGATCACTAGCTCACCATCTTCAAGACTCTCTTGACCGCCACAAAATTGCTAAAACCACCATTGTGGTGTGTGTTCAGTTGTGAGTTCCTGTGCCAAAAGCTTCGTTGATAGCGCGAACTGTTTCAGCAGGCTTTCGGCCTAGCTTGAACTGCAATGAGAAAATTCTGTGAATTTTCGTTATTAACATCTTGTATTTAACGTTTTGAAAAGAAGACATAATTGTTTTCAAATGATTGACATTTAAATTAATCGAAACACGCTTTACAATGGTATATAAAGTAAAGGTATTATAACGAACACTTATTTGCAAATACATCCTTTGAAATAAAAATTTCGCACAACTTTCTTCTTAACATAATAAGTGAATAAAATATGGTTAGAACATACATAGAATAATGCAAGAAAAGCGTTGCCCTAAGGAGAAGTGCTTCCCAATACCCTAGGAAACTTCATCAGTATGACCTGTAATTAAGAATTCAGGTGATAAGTCGTCTCCTATTCAGTACAGACCAATAAGTCTCCTGTGTTTCATGAGTAAGTTGATGGAATCCATATTATATAGAGAAGTAGTTAACCTTCTCATTGATATGCAATATGGTTTCCGTTGTGCCACATCTACAGCAGATGTGCTAACGGTTATATCTCATACCATTAGTGAATTTCTTGACAAATCCTTCCTTTATAGGGCAATTGCTCTTGACATATCAAAGGTCTTCGATAAGGTATGGCACAAGGAGTACTTCACAAGATTTCCAGCTACGGTATGACTGGAAATGTTTTCTCAGTTATTAAATCATTTCTATCTGATAGGCTCATCAGAGTAGTGGTTGAGGGGCAGAAATCAGAGGCCCTCAGTATTAATGCTGGAGTCCATCAGCGGTCCATGCTGGGCCCAACTCTCTTCCTTATCTACATCCATGATCTCCAAAAACACATACTTTAATCATTCGTTGACATCTATGCTGATGACACAACTATCTATGGCAACACACCAAAGGCCGTAAATGAAAAAGTTCTCTGATTGTCTCTCCTCAGATCTCGAGCGCGTGGTACAGTGGGGGAAGACGTGGCTGGTTACTTTTAATGCATCTAAAACCAAGCTCCTATCTTTACAAAATCAACGCTCTGATCCTCATCTGGCATCAATTGAAATGGAAGTAACGATAAACCTGACCTGAAATGGAACACGTACATCAAGTCAGTTGCCAAGGTCGCTGGAAAAATGGTAGTATCCTTCTACCGCTCCAGAAGATATCTCATTGATGATGCAATTCTCTATCTATATAAAAGCCAAGTACGTCCAGGATGGAGTACTGTTGCCACATCTAGGCAGGAGCTGCTAAAAAAGCATATCCTGCCTTGACAGAGTACAAAATAGGCTTCATGGCTTAGTGAGTCACGCCCTTTTCTCTTCACTACAACCTGTCTCCCACAGGAGAGACATTGCGAGGCTGTCTTTGTTTTATCGTTACTTCCATGGCAAGTGCTCGTCTGAGCTCACATCTCTGCCCCCCTCGCCAATTTTTCACGAAAAACACCCGTCTAGCTGAAACCATTGTCAATAATTTTCCCCACTCCTTATCTTTCTTAGAAGTGCACGCCTGCGAAACTCTGTTCCGTTTGCCTGTTTCCCACATGACTCCAACATGGATGTCTTCAAGACCAACATAAACAAATTCCTGATGAACCGCCCCCTATACTAAGACACTTTATCAGATATCAAATTACTAACGTACTGTACTCGCAATAACCCTTATCCCCGAGTGGCTTCCTGGCATTGATAATTAGTCTACCTTGTAAAAAAAACCCAGAAAAAGACAAACAAGAAGAAAAAAAGAAAATAGTGTGAGATTTACATAAACGGTTTCATTAAAGAAAGACACATAAAATGCACTTAACTTGCAGAGACACCAACCTTTGTCTATGAAGCCAACTACGGTCAAATTAAGTTTGTAATGAGAAAATACTAATCTGTTGAGGAGAGAAGGATGAGAGCGTCGCTGACGTACGGGGTAATAGTGTTTATTTGGCCACTCGCCTAGAAAACATTTTCTTTTTTTCTTTTAAGGGTGTTTTCGATTGTTTCTCTTCATATAGTCTATAATGCTTATAGAATGTATCGATATATACAAAATGCAGATGTAACCTAGACTTTTCTCATGCGGCAGGGAGGTGTGTACACGCCTTCAAACATGACAGCGTGCAACTAATCGCTTCCAATGTAAACAAGAAATACAAGAGCGTCTTAAATGCGGCGAGGCAAACCTGCCTAAACGCATTCATTATATGTAAACGGATGGGGGATGTGACACGGCAAAACTATTTAAAAGATTTTCTATAATTCAGATTACACTAAAGGCGTAATACATACCCTTACCATTACTGAATGACGGATTCTGCGAGGGTTAACGGTTTAATACATCTGACATAAATGAGAAGTAGAGAATGAAATAAATTCCTTTTTTTGTCAGAGAAAAGGTGGATCTAGACGTATCGTTTAATAAAATTAGAAAATAAATATTCCACAATGTGATATTTTTAAAAAGGTATCACTACTTATCAAGGCCAAGAGACCATTCGAGGATAAGGGTTAAAGAGTGTACAGTAGACAATTGAACAATAAAGTAATCCCTAGTAATGGAAATTCGGTAAATTTGTTAACTTATATGGACCGGCTTAGCAAAACTTGTTTACGTTAGACTGGAAGACAACCATATTGTAGTCAGCTGGAAAGACAATTCTATAGGCGTGAAGTTCTGAGAAAGAAGCTTTGTTCATGGAATCTACGTCTACGTAAAAATTTGTATTAATATAAATTTATACATTTTGCTTTATATTTTATCATATTAACTATATTTTACATGAGAAAGTATAAAACTTGACATCTTGACATTTGATACTAAACTTATGCATGATTACACGTTAATGTCGTTTATGTGCACAGCAATTCAAAATTAAACAAACGCGAGTATAAAAGGGTCTTCACAATCGATTGTATTTGGCTGACCCAACCAAATGCGCCAGGAACAAAGTCAGTTTTCAATAATTACTACTTATTTAAAAGTGAAATGAAGTTTCATTGTAGGTTTTAAAACCCAGTGAAGAGTGAAAAAGAGTAGGGGAAGCTGATCGAAATAGCAAAAATCAATAACCACCCGCTGACCCGAGGTATGACATTGTAAGTTGTGAATAAAATTCGTTTCTTTTGTTCATATCTCTAGATAACCAATTGTGAACGGCATTCCATAGAACTACTGCTGTACTTTCTAGAATTATTTTTCTCAGTATGAAAATCGAAAGTTATAGATTTTTAATTTGATTTTATTATTGTGCAGCCATGCTTAAGATATTCACCGATAACTTGTCACGTATTGTGTAATGGGGCGAACGACTATCAAATATGGCGTGCATATGAGGTTAACTTTGCTCCACACATTTCCTGTTTCCTTCATTTTTATCTATTAGTTAAAAGGCAGTAAAGATTATTAGGTAATGTCGGTATCCAACGTTATGACACGGCGGTAGTGTCAATCACCACATATGTCATAAAAGTTATATTAACTTTAAATATATACGTCTTATGTATTAGTGAAATCACTAATCTAGAAAAAGTTGTAGTTACCTGCTATATAAGTAATGTGTTAAACACAGAACTACTCAGCTGGCTCGATTGTATAGAAATAAATACTTTATAAAACAAAACACAATTTATAATCTAAATCTCATCTTTGTGTACATATTCTTCTACGATTATGTACTTCTAATAATACAGATTTTGTGTCTGTCACTAACCTAAAATAGCGACATTCTGTGAAGATTTTGAATACAGATTATCATATTCAACTTTACTATTTTCACATTGAATACAACGTTATTACTAGAAATGCTATCGCTGTAATATTTTTTATTCAATTTTAACCCCGAACAAGGCACAGTGCCACTTTAAAGTAGGGCGCTACTATCGGGGACATAAGATGCAGCAGTATTGTGAAGAGAGATGAGTAGCAAGATGTCTGTTTTCATTACACTTGAACTTCTGCATGTCAGTACAGTTGGGAAAGCAGAATCCTAGAAGGGAGTTCCAAAGTCTAGCAGTTCTGGAGAAGAAACTATTGGAGTAGAAGGCTTTCTTACACCTAGTGATCTATACTGTGAAGGAGTGGGATTTAGCTGCTTGCCGAGTTTGTTGTGGGTATTCACGTTGAGGGGGTACAAATGCTTGGAGTTCGTCACAGCATTCACCGTTAAAGTACTTGTAGAACAGGCAGAGGGATGCAATATTTCATCGATGAGACAGAGGCTGAAGCTTAGATGAACGTTCAAGACCTATCAGGTCGGCGACTCTCTTTTGAACCCTGTCCAGTAGTGAGAGAAAGATAGCAGACGCATCAGCCCAAATGTGAAAACAGTACTCCATACATGGGCGAATGGTAGTCTTATAGAGGTACAGGATACTTTCAGGCGTAAGTAACTGTCTCGCACGGTAGAGAAAACCCATCTTCTTCGCAGCAGCCTTGGCAATGCTCTCAGCGTATCCATTCCAGTTCATGTCCCCCCCCTGTAAACGATAATCCGAGGAGTTTAAAGGAAGGACTTTTAGGTAATGTGTTCTTGTCCATTGCTATTAATGGTAGTTAAGGTTTCTTGTAATTATTGAAAGAAACAGTCTTGGTAGTATTAAATGTGACCATCTATTTTTGTCCCCATTCCACTACAGATCGAGGGTCTTATTCTACTGTTTCTGCCATTTCCTTAAATATGTGTTCATTTGTGCCTTTTATAGAGAGTTGTGTCATCAGCAAATATACGCATCTCAAAAATAAATTTATCAGGGAGGTCATTTATAAATATCAAGAATAATAAATGTCCAAGGATAGACCCCTGAGGAACTCCTGCATTTCTATCATATTGTTTAGATGTATGACCGCTGAGGACAACCTGGATGTTTCCCTTACTTAAGAAGGATTTAATTGCATTATGTATTTTTCCAGAGACACCTTATGATCTAATTTTCCTTAGAAGACCATCGTGTCATACCCTGTCAAAAGCCTTAGATATATCGAGTGCTACCGCTCTAATCTTATCTGTTTTGTCCAGTGAACGGTATATATGTTCAGAGATTACAGTTAGGATAACTACTGTGGAACGGACTTGCCTGAATCTATATTGATTGTCGGTCAGGAGTCTAGCAGCTGTAAGGTGATGGACTAGAGCTTGGTTAATTAAGGACTCAAATATTTTGGCGAAAAGCGGGAGGAGGCTAATGGGGCGATACTTTAATGCGTCAGTTCTTTCGCCAGAATTCTGTAAAACTAGTACCACAGAAGCGGTTTTCCAGCAGCTCGGAAAGCAAGGTTCGTTCGTATTAATTATTTTAAATTTATTAAGTTGATAATTTGATTATGAGATATCGACTTTGTATTTTTAAAGTATTAAAGTGTTTTTTTTATTTATGTAAAGAAAGTCGATAAAATAAAATTACGAAAAAGAAAACAAGAAAAAACAAACAAAACAAGACGAACGATAGCCAACAATAGAATTTTCAGGAAAATTTTCTATTAAACCACAAACTTTTGAATTAATCTTTTTTTTCAATTTTATTGTTGAAATTATATCATACATGTCAAACGTTAAGGATTAATGCATAATATTATTTACAACGTTCAGCTGTTGAGTAGTTTTAAATCATATACTGTTTTTCTTTTATGTTTGAACTTTAGTAGTAGGAGTAATGCTATTGTTCTGCTCCTCGGCATTTATTCTTAGAAATTTTGCTTCAGCATCAGCGTCGATACATCGGCCGTCAGACTGAAGAAATCGTGCATCAGGCAGGCGGTTTCAACTCAAATTAAATCGACATAACAACGTATTACGCTGAATATGCTTTATTAACTAGGTAAAAAAAATCTGAAGCAAAACAAAAAAATAAGGGAATTAAAATTTAGATAAACAAAAATAAAGTAATAAATAAACATATATACATATAAGGCACTATGCGCCATTGAACTGTGCCGAGATAACGACGGCATTATTTTGGAAGTTATTTACAACGTGGAGAAAAGAGAATATCGTAACTATTCCATGCTTTCACCTAACAACACAGTGAAAGATTTTGTATTTAAAAAATAGCTTGGTTAAACGACGCTTAACCACGTGAAACAAATCTGTGCAAGCAAAGGAACAACTTTAAATAGACTAAAGAAATTACAACTTGGTTCAGCATGGAACAAAAAAAAGAAATGGAAATAAAGAAAAACAAGTAAAATAAAATAAATAAATAAAATGAGTGACTAAAAATATTGTCCGGCAAATAGGGCAAAAGTGTAATGTTCTTTAAAAGGAATGACGGAGTCCAACGTACCTCATGCTATATGGGGGGGGCGATTGATCGGAGCGAGGAAAAAACGCGTGCGATGCGATGCGTCTGAAGTCACATTAAAAAAGGGCTCGCTTAGCCCTTCAAACCGGAAATCCCAACGAGATCTCGCAAATCACGAAAAGTGGGGAGGGAAGTGTCCGTATGAAAATAAATCTATATAAATATTTATTTGTCACTTAAAGCACAATGTTTACCCGAAATAGACGGGCTGACAAGGGGATAAATAAAAAAAAATAATATTCAAGAAAAAGGCTTGCACAGAAAAGTTATTCACACGATACTCAGGCCTCTCTCCGGTGACGACCGACTGTGTCCCTCTCGCAAAAAACGCCCGGCCTGAAGACAGAACACTCCCCGTCCAATTGTTATTTATGCAATTGCACTATTAATACACTATCAGTGTGCAGGCAAGGGCTCCATTGGAATCCCCCGGTCTTTTAATCGGTCTTGGAAGGATTTGTTTTGACATCGTAGAAGGTCAAATTCTTCTCCTAGATCACAGGGGGGAAGCCTTGCCTGTAGGGTTTTAATTTCATACTTTAACTTTTCAATTTCGGCCTTTTGTCCTTCTGTGATACGGATCAGTTCAGAGACCCGCCCATCTTCGACCTTTTCCTCTCGCTCGAAATTGGTGAGTAATTCAGCACCGTAGGCCATGGCACCAGCTGGTGCCGACGTCGTCTTTGGTAATGATTTCTCTTTGGTTACACTTTGTTGGTTGTGAGCTGTTTTCATGGGTTGAATCTTCGTTCCATGTGACACATTTTTATTGGATGCACTGCTTTTGTCTAAATTCTTGGTGCTAGACGCTTTCTGGATGGTGCTGGTTGTAGAACCTTTTAAAACCTTTGACGGTTTTGTAAAGACGACATTTTTGTCTTTTTCCTTCAGAACATCTTCGTTATTAGTTTTTATGGAATCCGTCTTTGTACTAGTGGTGGTGGTAGTAGGGGCAATAGTAGTAGTATTGGTAGTCGCAGCCGTATTAGTATTCAGCTTGGATTGATCTGTCACTAGAGGGAGTTTCTTCTGACACACGGCAAGATTTTCATGACTTTTACTGAGATATTGCTCCCCAAGTGGAGTCCTTGTTGGCTTCTGGTCTTCTGTCGAAGTTGAGCTGGTACTGAGGCCAGAATTTTCAGATTTTGATCGCATTGGACCCACAGTATCGGCTGCGGAAGTGACAGACCGTGATTGTCCAACATTGTTCTGCTTCTTCATGATACCCGATCTCTGACCAACCTTTTTCTTGTTTTTCGTTCTTTCAGGACAAATTTCGCCCACCACGCTCCATCCTAGGTCCAATTTCTGGGCATAGGGGGCACCGCGCGGACCGTTGATCGTTCTCCGGACCTTGTGGGCTTCGATGACGTCGCGTCCCAGAAGTAGCAAGATGGGTGCATCCGGATCCAGGGCAGGCACCTCGTCTGCGATGGTTGTTAAGTGGGGAGGTTTCCGCACCACGTCGGGTGTCGGTATCTCAGACCGGTCGTCTGGAATCTCGTTACACTCGATCAGAGTTGGCAGGGTGTAGGTGGCCTTTTCGTCGAGCGATTTCACACTGTAACCTAGGGCTCTCCTGCCTGATGCTTCCGTGGTTCCGGCGCAGGTCCTTAGGGTGTAGGTTGAAGTGGGGCTCTGGTCATTGAAATAGTCGAAGAGTTCGGAGCGAGCCAGGGATTTGTTGCTGTGCTCGTCGATCACAGCGTACGCTTTGAGTGATTTCTCTTGACCCCTTAAACACATGTTCACGAGGCAGATCTTTGAGCAGGACCGCCCGTTCAGTGCGTCTCGGCAGATCTGTGAACAGTTTGTCGATACATTTTCCCTCTCCCCGCCGTGCAACGGCAAGGGTTTGGTGTCGGTTCGTTGAGGTGTCGAATGTGGATGGATGGCAGTTGCGTGGTTGTCACTGCCACACTCGTAGCACTCAACGATGGCGTCGCATTCCTTAGCCGCATGCTTTGTGGTGGAACCACCATCTGAAACAAATCCCATTTCGTCTGAGGATGTCTTTTCTTTCGGACAAGGGTTTCTTCCTAAAGGCCCAGCAGTTTCGAAGAGGATGAGGTGTCTGGTGGATGGGGCTAAGGCGGTTGCAGTCCTTTGTGTTTACTTTGATCCTATGAACCGAGACTTGGTTCACTTTCTCTGGCCTTTGAAAGGGTTGGACGTCTCTCGTCCTGTAGAAGCTGGGATCCGTTCGGTCTTCCGCTTGCTGTCTTATGAACGCGGTAAAGGCGGAGAATGGGGGAAACGACACTTGGTGCTGTCGTTTGTATTTCGCACCATACGATGCCCACTTGTCTCCTATAGAGGGTGGAAGCTTGTCAACTATTGGCCAGATGCCATGGGCAGAGTCTAAAGCAGAAAGGCCGGGTAAATCTCCGCCTTCCTTGAGAGCTTCAACCTCGGCGAGCAGATCACTTAAGTCTCCGAGCTTTGTGTAGTCTCTCGTGATCTTAGGGAATGCTTCAAGTCTTTTGAAAATGGAGCTTTCGATGACTTCGACAGCTCCGTAGTACCTATCCAGCCTCCTCCATAGCTCCGATAGTCCTCGTTCTGGTTGGTTAAAGTGTGCTGTCCTGAGTCTGTCGGCTTGGTCCGAGGAGTGTCTACCGAGCCACTTGACCAACATGTCTATCTCCTCCCGGGGGGAGATTTTCAGTCCTGAGATGGCATTAAGGAAGGAGCACTTCCAGGCCTTGTAGTCTTTCGGTTGGTCTGAGAATTTCCTTAGATTTGAGGAGAGCACTTCCCGACGAGCCATGTATAGTAACAGGTCCGAAGTTTGATTAGAGGGAGGAGGCAGATAGTGTTGCCCGAGAGGAGAGGGAACTTGTTTCTCCGACTGCTTCAAGGAGTTCTGGCTGATGATATAGTCGGCGGTGCGCTGCACGGCGTCGAGGGGGTTGGGTCGAGCCTCGAGCCGGTTTTGTGGCTGCGAGAGGAGACAACCGAATCCTTGTCTCTGTTGGAGCCAGTGGCTGTGAGAGCCGCGTCTTTCCGGGCCTTTATTTTTTTTAGTTTAGTTTCTATTGCCACTTCTTTCTTCCTAATGCGCAGCATTTCGAGCTCCTCTTCCATGTCTGCCTCACTGTCGATGAGGGCAAGATGAGCCTCGGTATTAGCACGTGTTGAAGTGGACGACTTGGTTGAGTGCGAAACTTTCGATCGCGTGTGGTAGGAAGGAGAGGCAGACATATTGTCCAAGGTCGGCAACGTGGAGAGAGTTTATAATCCGTGTAATGTAGAAAGTCTGTTGCTACACTCATGTAGCCACGTGGTTGAGAATTCTGCTGCTCCGTGTCCGATAACCCACTCAATACAGGAACCAGAGATTTTTTTTACTGTTCTGCTCCTCGGCATTTATTCTTAGAAATTTTGCTTCAGCATCAGCGTCGATATATCGGCCGTCAGACTGAAGAAATCGTGCATCAGGCAGGCAGTTTCAACTCAAATTAAATCGACATAACAACGTATTACGCTGAATATGCTTTATTAACTAGGTAAAAAAAATCTGAAACAAAACAAAAAAATAAGGGAATTAAAATTTAGATAAACAAAAATAAAGTAATAAATAAACATATATACATATAAGGCACTATGCGCCATTGAACTGTGCCGAGATAACGACGGCATTATTTTGGAAATTATTTACAACGTGGAGAAAAGAGAATATCGTAACTATTCCGTGCTTTCACCTAACAACACAGTGAAAGATTTCGTATTTAAAAAATAGCTTGGTTAAACAACGCTTAACCACGTGAAACAAATCTGTGCAAGCAAAGGAACAACTTTAAATAGACTAAAGAAATTACAACTTGGTTCAGCATGGAACAAAAAAAGAAATGGAAATAAAGAAAAACAAGTAAAATAAAATAAATAAATAAAATGAGTGACTAAAAATATTGTCCGGCAAATAGGGCAAAAGTGTAATGTTCTTTAAAAGGAATGACGGAGTCCAACGTACCTCATGCTATATGGGGGGGGGCGATTGATCGGAGCGAGGAAAAAACGCGTGCGATGCGATGCGTCTGAAGTCACATTAAAAAAGGGCTCGCTTAGCCCTTCAAACCGGAAATCCCAACGAGATCTCGCAAATCACGAAAAGTGGGGAGGGAAGTGTCCGTATGAAAATAAATCTATATAAATATTTATTTGTCACTTAAAGCACAATGTTTACCTTAAATAGACGGGCTGACAAGGCGATAAATAAAAAAAAATAATATTCAAGAAAAAGGCTTGCACAGAAAAGTTATTCACACGATACTCAGGCCTCTCTCCGGTGACGACCGACTGTGTCCCTCTCGCAAAAAACGCCCGGCCTGAAGATAGAACAGGTATTATTATTATTATTATTATTATTATTATTATTATTATTATTATTGCCTCACATGGAGCTTTCACACAAGTCAACAAACGATCTGATTGGAAACTTGTGGTGTTCTCTGGAAGATGAGTGACAACAAGCCTCCCCAGACGTCCAGCTCTCCCCACCTCCTTCGATAGCATTTGCAAATGAATTCGCATCATCGCAACAGCCTCTTACCATTGATTTCTCGCTGGCAGTGGCCATTGGTTTATACTGGAATTTGAGTGGCACTCAGCCTCCCCAAGGTCCCAGCTCTCTTTGCGCTTGTCCAGCCGAGGTCTAGCTAGCGCTCTCTCCTCGGTATTTCAGTCCTTCTTGACCCTTCTCGGCTCTTTGGTATCACTTTTTATTGGAGGGGGAGCGGTGATGAAACAAGGGGGCCATGATTGGAGTGTAGAACTTGTAGATATGCAGCTTCGGTTTTCTTCACTCCCTGTAACGCTTATTCGTTATATTGTCTTGTATTATTCTCCGCATTCAAGGGCTTTCCTTAATATTTCCGTCGTTTTCATTATTGTTAGTCGTTGTACTTTTGCAGTTGTTTCTCTGATTTCTGACATTCGTTTTTCGAAGTTTTTCGGAATTGTTCCGTGTGCCTACTATTATCGGTACTATTTTGATTTTCTTCATCATCCAAATCCCTTTTAACTCTCTGGCTAGCTCTGTGTATTTGCTTCGTTACTCCTTTTCTTTCATAATCACCCTGTGGCCAGCTGGGACAGCAAAGTCTACAATTTAACAGGATATTTCTTTCTTGTTAATTATTACATCTGGTCTTCTTGCTTGGATGGCTTTGTCCGTTTGTATGGCCATACCCCATAGGATTTTGTGGTTCTCGTTTTCGAGTGCTGTTGCGGGTTTATGCTTGTACCATTTGTCTGTACGCTCAAAATGCAGTCGTTTGCACAATTCCCAGTGCACCGCTCTCCCCACTTGGTCATGCCTGTTTTTGTATTCCTTTTGGGCCAGTTTGCTGCATTCACTTACTATATGGTTTATCGTTTCGTGTCTTTGTCCACATAGTCTGCATTTGGTGTTTTCTTGTGTTTTATCGATCCTTGCTTTGATATGGTTGGTTCTTATCGAGTTATCTTGGGCTGCAGTTATTAGCGATTCAGTTTCTCTGTTTATATGTCCTATTATTATTAAGTTTATTATTATTATTATTATTATTATTATTATTGATGCTGCTGCTATTGTTGTTGTTGTTGTTTTTTATGTTGTTGGATAGGGTGGACGTGATACACTATTCGAAATGAAAAACTGTTTCGGGTAGACTTATTTCATATTTTCAATCTAAGCAGGAGACATATTGGAAGTCGTAATTGTAAAAGTGAATGCAATTTCATATCATAGCTACTAAAGGAAGAACGCTTCATATAAAGTGATTGTTTTCGTTACGGTCAACTTGAATTATAAATCTAGATATCAGTAATCATAATAAAATCGTTCTAAATAGAGTGAAAATTCTTCAATTTTATGATAAAATAATAAAGGCAACAAGTTTGTGCCACATGACCAATCATAGAAAACGAGTATAAAAGACTGACGCGAGGAAGATTATTAGGTAGCAAAATAATAATAATGAATTAATATAATTTGAAAAATTGAATGAAGTTGAGAATAACGTATGGTAAATAATTCATACGAAAACTGAAGATTTCTTTTGTAAATTCGACATTTAAGAAATCTTAAGTTCCGTCGACAGTTACAGTAGAAATCTTAGGTTCATTAATGTCACGTTCATTTTAAATAGAAATGAATCGTGCGTCATTACTTCTATTAAATGAAACTGATAAACAAAATTATATTCAAAATTTATTGTGGCGTGACACGTTGACCTTTTCTTTGCACCAAACGTGAATGCTTAAATGGACTTGGGCCATGACAAAATTTGTTTTTCGCACTAATTTTAAAAACATCTATCTACCATTAGAATATTGGTAAGGGGTTCACTTTCGGATTTCTCGATACAACATTCCAAAGACAAAAATTTGACGATAATAATTGTGAAATACATACTTTTTCGAAATGTTATTGAGCTATAGGCATTCTGTATTAGTAAACTGTTGTTCTTTGGCTTCGGGCCGGGATCAAAGTGTAGTATCTGTTCCGGCAGATACTGCAAGCAAAGACCATATGTGGGGGAAACCCCACATATAAGACCTTTGTCAATGAAGGGGCAACCCTTCATACCAATTGTCACTATCCAGCTCCCCTACTCCCCGGGGAGTTGGTCCCCATTTCCCCTTCACTCCTCACTTTAAAAATCGGCCTTGTGCCTAATTTGCTCGGTGGGGGAGCAAATAAATACCATCTGTTCCGGCAGATACTGCAAGCAAAGACCAGATGTGGGGGCAACCCCACATACCTGACCTTTAACCAGCTCCCATTTCCCACCTCTCGGGAGCTGGTCCCCTTTTTCCCTTCCCCCTCCCTTCACTCCTCACATTAAAAATTGGCTTTGTGCCTAATTTGCTCGGTGGGGGAGCAAATAAATACCATCTGTTCCGGCAGATACTGCAAGCAAAGACCATATGTGTGGGCACCCCCACATATAAGTTATTGGCCAATGTAGGGGAGACCCTTTATACCAATTGTCACTATCCAGCTCCCTTACTCCCCGGGGAGTTGGTCCCCATTTCCCCTTCACTCTCCACATTAAAAAAAACGGTCTTGTGCCTAATTTGCTCAGTGGGGAAGCAAATAGATACCCTGTATTAGTATTCTGTATATGGTATATCATTACTATGAAATTTCATTTGTCAGGTTTTATAGAATATCCATGTATATACCGTGTTATAGTTAAACATTGCTTATGATTGTTTGTACATCGTAGTAAACAATTTCTATACAATACACACTAAACTTTTTCTTTCCTTATTATTTTCTTATATTATGAACAATATATATGAGCGACAGTGTTGGCGACTGAAAAATACAATTGTAAATTACTAAGGACCTCTAGCCAGTCATTGCTGATGGAACAAATGCATGCTACCCCCGTGTAGTACATAAAGGGTTCCGCTCGAAATTCTGTCCAAATTCCCTAGTTCGGCAGAAACATTCTCGAGTTCGGCAAGATACACCTGAAGAAGGTTGGAGATTTTATCGACCGAAACGTTGTAAAAAGAACATTGAAGATGAGAACAGTAGTCCGATGAATCCAAATAATAGAACACTTTTATTGTTTTATTGGTTAATAATTGAAGAAATTGTTGAACACAAATTATATTCTGCCAAAAACAAAAGATAAAAAATTGGCAGCAATATAATTGGATTGTTTGGGATTAACACAGTTTAAATGTCTGGTTTCTTAGCGTAGTCTGGTTTTTCTATTCAGCACATATTTATAATTATAATCTCAGACAGAATGGTTGCATCGAAATCGTTTTGTTGTATAGAACAAGTGTAGTTTTGTCTATTGCATTTTGAATATGGTGAATATTAAAACTTCTAGAGGATATCGTCAAGGGTGTGAGTTCCTTTATAAAAACGTTGATTTGATTTAAATAAAACAAAATACGCATCAAAAATCGCTCGAAAGCCAACCCACAACGTAATATTAGAAAAAAAAAAACAAATATTTTACTTGTTTTAAATTTATAACATAAATATATTTTGGAGCCAAACTCCATTCTCATTATGTTGTTTTCTTTCTTTGTTTTTCTCTTCTTCTTTCTTGCCATTAAAAAAAATTAAATAAATTTTTTTTTTTAGATATTATGATTTTTTTTTCAACTTTACAACATAATTAAATAATTTTTTTTTTTAGATATTATGATTTTTTTTTCAACTTTACAACAGGGTATCTTCCTAGATAAAAGTACATTTCGAGGCAAAGACTGGGAACAAAACAAAGGGTGGACTCTTGTAGAATGACAGTGCATCCTGAACAAGCCTGCATGTGATTGGAAATTCAGAAATATTTAGATAACTTGTGAATGGCGCTCAATTCCACTGTGAGAAGATCTCCTCCCTCGAAATGCGTAGTCGCTCAACCAGCAAATCTTTTGCGGTCCCCACCACTAAATCTCGATATAGCCTCTTCCTAGACCGAGCAACGTCACTAGATCCCGGTACCGCCCTAAATGCGGTCCGGCATACAGTAAAGAACAGCGTCTCCCCACCTAGTAGTCGAGTACCTTAAGCGGGTCTGAGTCGAGGAAATGGTACTCGACTCATACCCGCTGAAGGGGCGCACAGAGAATCTTCAAGTACGACTCAGGAAAGCCAACCTTTCAGCGTGTCGATAACACTCCAGATCGGGCATCCCTAAGCTTCCCTCATTTTGCAAGACTTTGCGTACAGACCTGTCTACGGACAAACGACTTTCTTCCTTTCTAATGATGCTTGAAATGGAGCTGCACAAAAGCCCTATGGTAGGTCGCAGATAGAGGAAGTACAGACATACGGTAAAGGATCAATGGAAAGACAAAAGATAAACACGGCTCTTCAAGGACAATTTCCTCCAAATCCACGTCCCAACAGACGATTCGACCTTAGACTGTACCTTTGACCAATTCTTATCCAGCTGGATGCCTGGTCCGAACTATACTCCAAAAGTTAGAACCGGGCCGTCGGTCAGACTGGAATCGCCTGGAAGTGTTACAACTCCTGACCAGGCTCCCGACCGCAGGTTAAACAGACTTGCTACGATTGATAACGGTCCCTGTGATGTCTTCATACTTAGCGAGCACATTAGTCATGGCTTTTTATGTCTTTGCGTCGGGAGACGCATACAGTGATATAATCGGCGTAAGTGGACAACCTGGCACGTTTTCAGCAAGGTAAAGGAATGCAACTCTTCCCTTAACTATTGAAGGAAGGGCTCAAACGCCAGGACATAAAGAAGTGTCGAGAACGGACAACCCTGACGCACTGACCGAGATACCTCAAACGACTCCGAAAACCAACCGTTAACCTGACCCGCTACCGCAGCATTGCGATCCACTTGCGAAAGCCCGGACCAAAACATATGTCAGGAAACAATGGTCGAACCTATCGAACGCTTTGGACTGATCCAAATTGATCAGCGAGGCTTTTGTGTCGTCTTCTTAGTCCTCTAAGATCGTGCATACCAAGTGCAACTTTTGAATCAATCCACCCTGCACAGCGTAGTTCTGATCGGGTTCCCCAATAACAACCTGAAGTCGGTTTGCAAGAACGCGGGACAAAATCTTCAACTCTATGTTTAGCAGAGTGGTGGGCCTATAATCATCCAACCTCTCCCTACTATGCCGATCTCTTTTCTTCAGTAATATGACCACTCCTTTGGTAAATTGCCACGGGGTTGATCCCTGGACAAACCAGTGGCTAAACACATCCTTCAGAATAGAAACAAATATAGGCGATATCCTCTAAATACAGTCCGTAGGGTAGACCATCGAGCCCTGGAGATTTGTCATAGCCGACCTGCTTCAACACAGTAATGACCTCACCCTCCGTAACCACTGCTAGCTGCTCAGGCCGCAGTAAGGCGATGTGAGGCAGCTGAATAGCTGCCAAACTCCTGGCCACGTAATTGGGTCAACTTTCCTCCAAATGCTTCTGAAACCCTTGCAAATCTCTCGAGTCGATACAAGATTACGTCCTTCCAAGTTTTTCACTTTCCGAATATACCCTCCGAGCCCCGGCGTAAGACGGTCATACGATCAACAGCGTCAACGTTAACGGCTTAGTTAGCGACTAGCCCTAATTACTTGACGTTCATATTGCTTGCTAGCCAAGTGATTGATCTCCCTCTTAAGTCGCTATCGTTAGGGGACCCCCCCATCGCCCGGGTCAGCCTATCTTCTACGTGCTTTTCTTTCTAGTCCAAGTTAAAGCAAGACTTTGACTATATTGGACGCAAAAGCACTGCAAAAGCACCAGCTACTCCCGGTAATCGCCCTCACTAACTCCCGCTGGATTACTGTCGTCATCTGGCCCCGGAAGTCGGCAATCTCCAGCAAAGAGGCGTTCAACTTCCAGTACCCAGCCAACCTAAGCCTATCGCTTAAGTTAAAAGGGCCATAACTAGTTTATGGCCCGAATGTCCTAGCCAGTGGAACGTGAAACAGGATAAGGTGTCGCCTCTTCTAACTAACATTCTGTCCAATTAGTTTCTCGGATAGAAGGCCACACTAGTATGCCACTTCCACATCTCCCTCCTCAGGTGATCCATACGGAATCTGTCGAAAAGATCGCATGAGGCCATCAAGTCAGACAGACTGCTTTCACACCTCTCTGTTCCTATATCCCCCGATATTATCTATGTTGGAGTCCAGGATGGCATTCCAGTCCCCCATTAAAACTACTCGCTACGGACCCGAGAGAAACACCTCCACACGCCGAAAAAAAGGAAACCCTCTCGCTAGCGATATTTGGCGCCACTTTCCGGAACTTACCTCTTTAACGGCAACTTCCACCACGACCAACTTTCCATGAGCATCCGCATGGACCGCAGTAACCGTAGCAGACAGGGTGCGACTGATACAGAAACCCCACAACTATGAAGATTCTCATATGCTGAGATATGTAAAACTCGTTCGCCAGCACACCGCAATCCCCGTGAGAAACAAAGTGGGTTTCCCGTAAAAACACCTACATCTACCTCAAGGGCCACGAGATCCGTCAGCATGCAAGCATCCCTGCGTCGGGATCTAGTGCCCCTCCTGTTCAAACTAGCTAGGTTCAAGTTCACTATAGTATTCGGCAACGACGGGTCTAAATCTTCGGCTGTAAGAACGCCAAAGGAGTTGCTGATGCTGCCAGATAACAACTCCGTTGTAAACTGACAGAAATGGGGAATAGTAGACTTTGCCTCCTTCAACGCCACAATGCCTTCACCCTGGTTCCCTTCTCCTTTCTGACAGGAGCATCTCTGAAAATTTCCGAATTCTCTATTGCCTTCTTAATCCTCTCCAACGGCCTCAAGTTCTTCCTCTGGCTTCTGCTGAGGTCCATCAGCTGTTGGGTTGGTTCTATCTCGCATACCCTTCCTCCGGGAAATAACAGCCACTTCCTGGTCCTTTCGGTCCGGACTGGTATTGTTGGCGGGGCGGTGTGCTCTTTGTCATGTGTATCTATATCGTCTGGAGACTTGGGTGATGGAGTTTCGTCACCGGGTGTAATGGCTGTGTTGAAAATAAGAGGATTTTCTGCTCGTCCATGAGGATGGCGAACTGAGCAGGGTTGTTGTCGCCCTTGTGGTCTTTTCTAGCTTTCTTCGTGGTCGCCGTAGGAGTCTTATTTGTCTTTCTCTCCTCCTTTTCCTCGAATTCTGAGGCCAGTTCCCGCTTCTGCCCCGATTTTTCGTCCTTTGTTAGCTACTCTGCCTTATTCTCTGTCTTCTTCTCTACTGCTGCTATCTGCTTTCCCTTTCTCGCTACCATGCTCCAGTTGGTCGATGCTTCTTTTGTAAGTTTGTCTCTCCTTTCTCTGCTTTTTCCCAAAAAACAACTGTTGGTTGAGTTACGGTTTTCCTCGTATAGCCCCAATTGTTCTTCTGAGAACAGCCTTCTCCTCTCCAAATATTCTGCTTTGCACCGCAGCCCCTTCTGCAGCACGTCTGTCTTGGTAACCTGTTTTACTTCTTCCGCTGTGGGTAGGAGAATGCCCCACATAGCGTAACTCCTTCGAACTACATACGTTGCTGGGATGTTCGTTTCTACAAACATTGTTATGAACTTTTCTTTGTTCACACCGGTAAGTTCCTTATTCATGTCGTCCGATGCCACTAGTGATACTGGCCTGGCCCTCAATCTCTTTAGTGTCCCTGGAACAGGCTTGATCTTGTTCCCTCTGTTAGCATCTTGTACGTCTCCTCAAAGAGCCTACGGTAGTCCTCCGGGGTTTAATGCACCTTTGGTCCCGGTCTTCAGTTGCTTTTCTGGCTATTCTCTGGCTTGTCTGGTTTTGCATCGTTGACCCTCTCCAAATATGGGCCATTCCTCATTTGTATCCATTTCCGCTCTTGGGGGGCCTTCTGTTGCTGCCTTATTCCCTAGCTTCTCAAAATCCAGTGAATGCCACTACCTTAACGGTTGCCCCTTCTTCTGCGGACTACTGTTTGCGGATTTTGTCCCCCTTAATTCCTCTTTGCTCTTTCTCCTCTGATTTTCGTATCTAGGGAATGAGTATGTGCTGCTTGTTGGCGTTTATGGCACTGACTATTCACCCCCTGGAATGTTCTTTCCAAGATTTCTTCCTTTTTCCCCCCGTTCTGCTTATCAGCATGTATTTATCTGCATCTGTTACACTACCACTTGCGAATGCCCAAGGGTTAAGGAACTAGTTCAGCTCCTCCTCCATTGATAACGGACACTGTGTGCCACCGAGTGTGGTTTATCCTTGTCGGACACTGCTGCATTCGAATCGGGCGCCACGGATTGTGAGGACAAAAGGGCGGCCCCTAGTGATGAGTACCATTGGGTGCGGTAACCCCTGAAACAATCGCCAAACGGGGCGAGGGCTGGTCAGCGGCACTCAGTATGGGATGCCCTTTCCTTTAATCTTCCGCTATTTATTGAGATTGGAATAGTCTATTAGTAGGTAACATAGGTTAGTTCCGCCACAACACCCTCTCCCAAGCTGATAACTCCGGGCAGTGTATTAGAACGGCTCGGTGATTTTCCTTTCCATCGGAACGTTGTGGTTCTGGTGTTATTTGGGGAGGTTCAATATAAAACGTGTCATACACAGTTATAATAGCCTTTACTTCCAGGGTGGAGTCATTGTTATGGACGAATATTTTTATTTTGGCTTGCAAAAAACCCCATTTTATTGCAATTTTCTCAAGTATAAATCGCGAGAAATTAATAGAACAATTGATTAAATGCATGAGCAGGCCACAAGTAATTAAGAGTCAATAAACCTCACCTAGGACTCCGCTTGTAATAATCCATCAGATAAAGGGCGAGATTGTCACAGAGTTTTCCACTAGTGTTTTTTACCTGATGACCTGTCTAGTTTGAAAAAACGTTTGTAAAACTGTTCACCAGTCCTTCTATATTGTGGTAAAACAGATTTAGTGCTATTATTTTTCTGCACGTAATATCTTAGTGTGACATTGACTCACGGTAAATAATGTTCCAAACTGGAAAAATTAGGTTACGACTGGTAAATTCGCCGTGCAGATATTAGTATCCGATACAAAAATCGGTTGCAGTCGCATAGACATTTATGACTGGTGGTTGGCGAGGGTATTATCACTATAGGACTAGCGATGGAGTAGCTTGCTTATTTTTGGTGTCTTGGTGTGTAGTCAGGCTCTGTTCTCGACAAAAGGGAGCTACTTTTTTTCGGTTTGTTTCCACATTTTGTGTGAGATTTCGTGACTTAGAAAAAGAAATGTTTCCTTTTAAATTGTTTTTCAATGTATGGCCGTGTTTTGTACTTTTTATTTATTTATTATTTTTTTTGTTGCAAAAATTATTGATTGCTTGATTCCAGAATTTAAATTCATGAACCATAATAGTATGTTAGTGATATTCCTTAATACATAGGTATTTATTTTTTCGTTTTACCCAATAATGTTCATTTTCGTACCGTATACGGCATTTGTTGGTTTGTATGTTCTCAGAATTGTCTGCTTTTTTTATCTGTGAAAACCCAGCTTCGATATTCATCGAATATTTTTTCAAGATTTCTATTTTCTGGCAGTCTACCGTTAACTTTTTAGGGTTAGATCTGGTTCATTTTCTAATTTTGTTAGGACACGCTTTATAATTTCCGCATCTTTAGCAGAATTCAGTCCTGGCGCAAATGCTAACCATTTAAAATTGTCTGCACTAAAGTGTGCAAGTTTGAATTCATCGCAATGTTTATTTACCATCGCTGAATACGTTGCGAAATCATCTTCGTCATCCTCCTACAAATTCAGACATGACCAACGTTTATGGAATAAAGAGACTTTCGGGTAAAACGTGCTGTAAGAAATTCCATCGTCTCGGCGAACGTTAATACTGACGCTTCCCGAGGTGAAATATAATCCAGAAACTTGTTATGCTCGATCGTCTTTAGTTTCCGTTATAGTAAACGAACCTTCGCTGGTCCGACCACTGTTTGCAGTCGATATGAATAAAATCTTCATACCGTCGGAAATAAGCTTAACATGATTTACCTCCCGGTTCGTATATTGACAGAATTCTATACCGAATCTTGTTGTAGCAGAATATATTAACAGTCTTGCGGTAATATGATCGGTGGACGTATCGTTTTTATGACTTGAGTAAACAGCTCTTTCATGTGTTGTTGATTGTCATACCGCTGTGCTTCTAGCCTCATCAGTTGTTCTTGTTGTCTTTCATCTGAACGTTTCTAGTTTTCAAATAATTGTTGCTGATATTGTTTAATTTGCAATTTTAATAATTGTTCCAATGTACTTTGTAAGGGGTCCATTTTTGTATGACGAATAAAATACTGCCTTTACCGAAATTATTTATTTTTTATTTTTTTTTAATTCAAAGCACAGTGCCACTTTGAAGTACGGGGCTATTATCGAGGACATAAGGTGCAGGGATATTATGAAGGGAGATGAGTAGGAAGATATCTGTTCACATTACACGTGAACTTCTGCATGTCAGTACAGTTGGGGAAGCTGAATCCCGGAAGGGAATTACAAAGTCTAGCAGTTCTGGGGAAGAAACTATTGGAGTAGAAGGCTTTCTTACATCTAGGGATCTCTACTGTGTAGGAGTGGGATTCAGCTACTTGTTGGGTTTGTCAGGGGTATTTTCGTTGAAGGGGTACAAGTGCTTGTAGTTCATCAGAGCATTCACCATTAAAATACTTATAAGACAGTCAGAGAGATGCAACATTTCGTCGACGGGACCACGACTGAAGCCTAGATGACAGTTCAGATGTTAAGTAAGAATTCATTCAGTGGAAGCAAATAAATTTGCAACATATTAGTTTGAGAGAGAGGAGTTAATGTGTGGTTAAGGTATAGTATATATGTTAATTTAGGAATCAGATAACATGTTAAAGTATGATTAACTTGATAATCCGAAAATTTGGTGCCCAAACTCTGAATATTTAACACTCAAGAAAGATAAGATGTATATTCAATATAGGTACAAGTAGCAGCACTTATGGTTTGGAGTACAGTTCAGTAAAAGTATAACTGGAAAATGATATATAAGCTATGGTGTATTCTGTAAGTATAATTAAATATAAATAGATAAATAACATTTTTCAGTAGATACGAATATATGTAATCGTAGATATAAAGTATGTTTGTTATGTTCAGACTTCTAACGAAGGGTGATAACTTCGCTCTTTTAAAATCCGGAAGATTGTATTTTGTATAACAAAGAGTATCGGTTCAGTTTTTATGTATTAATTATTGTAATACTATCTCCTATTAAAGTGAAAGAGATAACGAGTTGCTATTTATTATAGATCACGTTAAATCTATGTAAAAGTCTATAGCTAGTAAGAATCTACTTTAAAGCTTACTAATGTGATAAGAGTATACTCAAATGCATGCTATTGCAGTAGAAATCTTTAGATGTTAATGTGTTTATCGATTTCGAAGAAAGGTCAGTCTGCTAAGGTTAAGTGTTGAGAACTAAACTCCTCCAAGTTACACGCAATGGATTAGATTTAATGGCAGCTTGGGAAGTAGAGCAATTGGTTAGCGATCAGGAGAGAGGGTTTAACTAACAGAGTGCAGTATGTTTACATGTTAGGATATAGCGTTTTGGATAGAGTTTAGGAGGAAAAATTATGTTTGTAATGCGCAACAGACAAAGGCAGTCATCTTGGAGGTAAAGTTTTTCAAGGATATAATTGGATATACGCAGCATGCTCGCAGCAGTTTTGAGAGAAATCATAAGCATATAACCAGGTTTTAGTATTTTGGAACAACCGGAGGAAGAGGGAAAAGTATTTCGTTTCCGTTAATAACTTTGCAAAACGAATGTTGAACATACAGTTTTAACTTCTTGGAAAGTATATTTCTTCAAAAAATGTAATATTTAAAGACGAGAAAAACCTTTAACATTTTTACAAATCAAATGTCTTTTTCCATGGAACAGATAATATATATATATATATATATATATATATATATATATATATATATATATATATATTAGGATATAGAGTTTTGGATAGAGTTTAGGAGGAAAAATTATGTTTCTAATGCGAAACAGACAAAGGCAGTCATCTTGGAGGTAAAGTTTTTCAAGGATATCGTTGGATATACGTAGCATGCTCGCAGCAGTTTTGAGAGAAATCATGAGCATATAACCAGTTAAAAAAAAAACCTTTAACATTTTTAAAAATCAAATGTCTTTTTCCATGGAACAGAGAATATATATATATATATATATATATATATATATATATATATATATATATATATATATATAGTGAAGAAAAAAGCGCACAAACCGTTTTTTTCCTAAACCAAACAATGCACGCTGACACACTTATTTTATTACAAGAGAAAAAACACGAATATTTCTATTTATTTTGTATTTACAGGTGCCCCAAGATGTGATAGTACCGAGCAAATAGAAGAAAAAATGAAAATATTCTTACTTTTCACGAGTTTTCAATTACATTTTTTTTGTTCACGCACACATTTGGTTTTCGCGAGTTCATCTACTTATCCTTTCGTTAGTGCTTTTTTAACACTTGTTTGGTTTAATTTAGCTTTTCGTCGTTAGTTCATTTGAATGCTGTATATTTAAAATTTGAGTGATCTCTGTTCGATATCCGACGTTTCCACTGTAATAGCCCTGTAAAAGGGCTACAAAGGAAAACAGAACGCCAAAATAAAGTAACAACTTGTATTGCGAAGCATATAATAGGTGAGTTCTTTGTCGTAGCTGACGAACGACCTTGGTTGGTCCACCAGATATCGATGACGCCTTACGGTTTAGTCTTCTTCGGGTTTAAAATAGTCTATTAGTAGGTAACATAGGTTAGTTCACCACAACACCCAATATATCAAGTTTCAAAAGTTTGTAAACCAAAAAAAAAAGATAGAAACAAACTTTTTCCCTAAATGCAACTCCAAATGGCATGCATCTATGCACTATAGACAATATACACATATAGGTCTGTGCGTAATAATGAAATGAAAATAATCACCCAATACGAAAACAGAAAAAGATATGACAGTTAACTAATAAAAGTTCATTTCTAAAAGAATATGCAAATCAGTTATCATTTTTTAACTCACTGTTATTATAAAGACTGAGTATCTAAGATGGTTGTATTTATTTAAGAAATAGGATTTTAATATCAATGTTAGTGCAATAAATGACGCAACTACGTATATATATATATATATATATATACTAATTTTATTCATACAAACATTAATGGCTACATATGTGCATACATGTTTCTGTAATCACCCACGTTGGGGGATTACGTCTTCAGGCCAAGAATTACCGTCAAAAGTATGCACATATGTAGCCATTAATGTTTGTATAAATAAAATTAATATATCTGCTCTGTTCACTCATTGAGCACTATTTTGGTAGACACATGTTGCTTCATTGGATGTACTTCTAGGAAACTAAACTCTATTGGCTATATATATATATATATATATATATATATATATATATATAAGAACAAGTAGTTAATAAAACATGTTAAAAACACTTTGAAAAAGGTTTTTTTCAAAAAGAAATACGTAAAATGTTCAATCCCATATATGAGTACTAAAAACAGATGATGTATTAAAACTATTTTATTATATCCCTACAACATTTATCAACTTGAGTTTTCTTATTCATATACGTAATATCGATAAAAAATCTCATATTTTAAGTTCAGATGTTTGGCTTGTATTAACTCCTTCCATTTTAACCTGCTTTGATTTTTCATTGATTACAAATATTTACACTGGGAATTGTCTGAATTAGAATTGATAAAGTATATGTACTGAACAGACCAATAATAAATTCCCCAATGTTAAACTTGATGTACATAGAGATAATATGAACTTTCTAAAGAACATGGTGAAATATTAATAAGTGCTACTTTTTGAGATTTGGGAAACGATATGAATTATGACATACTTTTATATTTTATTGAATCGAAACATATAAAGTCAGTTTAGCACAACGTGGGGTTGAGTTTACTTGCAGTTTTTGATATATAGTGAAGATTGTTATGCAATCGTAATAAATTATATAATTCGTGTTCGGTAACTCCAACTTCTACTTACACACACACACACACACACACACACACACACACACACACACACACACACACACACCCTACCCCACCCTAAAGGAAAAGAAAAAAACATTAGCAGAAAGAGATAGCGACTACAGCGAGGTCAACGTCTCCCTGGACAAGCCAAATAAAAAAGCAATAAAAATTCAGCATACCAATGAATAATAAACACTTAAAAGCCTCCACCCCTTGGAAAAACTTCAAATTAACTACGAAAATCGCCATTTTTACACATTTGAAAATAATTTCTGACGAGGACGCATCAAGACCGTCTGAAACGCGCGTAAACGATTTCAATGACTTAAAAACATTATTACAATGATCCAAACATAATTCTCAATGAAAAACAAAGACACGGAATAATAAAATAATGTTAAAAAATACACATTGTTGGTGACTACTCTCTTATATATATATATATATATATATATATATATATATATATATATAAGGGAGTAGTCACCAACAAAGTGAGGTGCATTATAGTCATCCACATATATATAATGCTACCTGCTTGTCTAGCCGTACTTATGAGCTGTGAAACAGCGAAATAGTACCGTATGTGGATACCTATAATGCTCCCTTTCTTAGATTAAGCATATTGGGGAGTGATACACGAATTACCATAAGCGTATGAAGCTATGCTCTTTGCGTAAACAAATTGAGCTTAGGTATTTGAATATCGTCAAAACATTGTTAATTCACTGTCCGCATAGCAGCAGCTGTACAGCGGTCGTTTCGACCCTGTGTGAGATAGTTGCTTGCCTAGTCGCACTGATGAGCTGTATGGGGATGATATATATATATATATATATATATATATATATATATATATATATATATATACTGTATAAGCAAAATCAAGACTTCAGAAAAGGTGTTGATAGCAACAAAAAGTGTATTTTATTTTACGTTACGATTGTTTCCATGCCAGAACGACAATTTCAAACATTATGGCATTTGAAAATTTTCACAAAACCAGCATTTCTTCAGACATTATGATTAAAAACACTCTTGACGAATAGAACATTGTTTAAAGAAAAAGAAAAAGAAATTAATTTATTTATTTACTTTACCCTATGTTCTAAAGAGTTTTACCCATAAGTGCAGGCGTAGACACCTTATCATCGGAGTGAAACACATTTGTAGCTATTGGGTGGGTGTGCTGTCAGAATAATAATTAGAGGATATATACTGTTTGGTTTAGATACCCAAGAATACAACACATGAATTGAAATTTTGGCTTTGAAGACATGAATAATCCAAGTTGTTATTAGATAAATAACAGATGTAGGTTAAACCCATGTGTAAACAAACAGTTTTTAAGATTAAAAATATAATTTATATTTTTAATTTGTTAAATAAGCTATCGGATCTGTTTGATTAAATTAATTAGTAAATCATAGACGCTTTCTAGTAATCACCAGACCGAAAACATCAAACGGCCTTAATTATCTCCCTTTAGCTGTTATAGGAACTAATATTGACCTCTTTTCCAACAGAATTAACTATTAGCAATTAACAACGTAATTGGGTTATCTCCGTTCGCAGTTGTCTTTTTTAGTAACGATATGGAAACATATTTAATTAGAATAATAATAAATTTTAAAATATTAAATAATGATAAACATCCTTTACTTGAAATGCTGTATGAGGATTCATATATATAAAGCAGTATTTTTCTTTATTCTCAATTAAAGATTAAACCTAAAATTGTCTTAAATCCAATTATTAAAAGAACCGATAATTTGTAAACATTACTTGCCACTAATGAGCAAATACGAAACTAAAATTAACCGTAACGTTAATGCAAGGTTGTTATTGCCAAATTATAAATATAGAAATAAAAAAAATACTTTTAAAAATTAATTATATGAAATAAAGAAATATAGAACTCTAATTTAGGAATTCAACGAATGGGATATATTAAAACAACTTTTTTAAATGGCTAAGGGTTTTTGTGGAAACTTCTTATGACTTTGTTTTTAAATAAGGATACGAAAATTAGGTGATATATTAATATTTAAATGGGATTTTCACGGAGGTTCCCTCCAAAGTAAATGTTTTTCACATGCTCCTTTTCCGTTTAGGGAATTCTTCATTTTGTTTTTCTTTAAACAATGTTCTATTGTAAAGAGTGTTTTTATTCATAATGTCTTGATTTTGCTTATACAGTATATTAATGCTCAATTATTAAATATGATAATTTTGTATCTTACTTTCTAAGTTATCTTTTTTTGGCTTAAAACTTATTGGTATATGAACACTTACTGGATTACACGGACTCAGTACATTACATGCAAATCATATATATATATATATATGTGGTAAGGAATATATATATATATATATATATATACATATATATGATAAGGAATATTATATGTTAATTATGAATTTATGTACTCGGACGAGGTTAAATAGTTATGTAACTTAATTCCTATGAAGTTATTTCTTAATAGCGATTTATAAGTATTTTTTATAATCTATAAAAAACTTATCTAATGCCTTTGTGTTTTAGTTTCTATACACATATTTATTAAATTTTATTTTCACACACGTACTTAATAAAGTTAATTCTCTCACATTTACTAATTCTATTTAATGATGACGGATAGATTTACTGCATTACATATTAAAAAATGCAATAGTATATATGCTCGCAATTATTTCTTGCGTACTTAATTTAAAATAATCTTATTCAATTCGTGTGATGAAAATTCTAAAATTAAAATCAGCTGACACTCATAATATCATGCTTATACCTATAACACTGCTTTGTTTGGTAAGTCATTGCAACAAGTTCAAGCGCCGTGAACTCAAACCGACAACTAGCTGCTCAACGTAATAATTGAATAAGAAGAAAAAATTCTGGTGGTTCCCGAACCTTTTCATGAAAATGCAATGGGCTTCGTCAACGAGCCAATATGATGTCAATCAGAAACAAAGCAACAGAAACCACACTCGTTATCAATAAAATACGTTGGCCGTGGTTTGTATTTCAAACGTTGTATTTAAAGTCACTTGTTCATATAAAAAATCAGGGTAGAAAATAGTCTACAAAACCCTAAAATGTGTACCAACGGGATCGTCAACAAACTTCTCTGAAGGGTGTTATCGCTTCTCTCTCTACTTTTCTTTTTCTCACTTAATGTCAAAGCGAGATTTCTTGCCGTTTCCTTCATCCGGTTTTTTCTTTTATTACAAGATGTTTTACGGATACTCTGGTAGAATTCTGACGGAAACTGCAACTTTCGCCGAGTCTGGAGCAGCTGACGAGGCCTGACTAATCAACTTCTTCTCCCTCTCTCTCTCTCTCTCTCTTCCTCTCTCTCTCTCTCTCTCTGCCAGCTGATATACTAAACTCTGAAAACAGCTCCGCACCGGTATTTATCCAGAAAATACAGCCAGGTATAGGCGCGATCTCTTCCCACACTCGTCAAATCAACGCGTGCCACATGGACTCATGTAGAAGTGGATTAGTCAATCCGACATATCAGACCGATTAACGCAATTCCCTGATGACACGCGATGACAGCGTGTTTTGGGTTTTAGCCGTGTCAACGGGTTTATTCTCCGGTTTTTATAGTTTCCTTTATCATCAATTGAAATAGCATTTAACAATAATTTTTAAATAATTCTTTGAATCGAATCTCAAAAGCAACTTCCAATGCCAAATTTGATATCATCAACGCGGTGCAATGTTAAAATTCTTTCGAGTTGAACTATTATTTTTGTTCTCAATCGAATATCCAACCGATTATCAAAAGGAACGTCAGTGCGTTTAAGTTTATTACTTATTTCTATTTTTTTGAGCAGAATTAAAGATTTAAATTAAAAAAAAATCATTCGTGTTGGTCGGTTAGTTCAATTTTATTACGTAGCCTCAACTACACAGATCATTTAAATTTCCAAAGTGAATGAATACCTCTCTTCCTTCGAAGAAATATCTTCAGCCAACAATGATTATTAATCATTTTCGCATGAATATTGCGTAATATTATTATTATCCAGGCAACACACACACATACACTGGCCAGTTGACATTTTGATAATAATAATCACAGCCTGTTGGTATTATACTAATTAGCTGGGCCTGAGGCTATTTCTCTTAAGGGACACTTGGGCTCTGCTTAAATGTTAGCGTTAATACCCTTCTTGAACCGCTCAGATCCCTTGAAACCCCAGTAAATCCTGTGATATATAATAACTTCTTTGGCCATTCCATGTTTATAGATTATGTATTCATCAGAATCCAAGAATGAAGTTGGTGTTGATCTTATTTGTTTTCTAAGTAATTCTGAACACCCAGTCCAAGATAAGAAGTAAGAATATTGTATAAACTTACCAGCATATAAAATATACTGAAACCAGCGTGGGAGTATTGGAATTTGTAAGAGCATCTTTTTTTACATGGAGGTCACCACTTATCAAGGCCCGGAAGCCACCCGGGGATAAGGGTTATTGCGTGTACAGTAATCAATGGGATAGTATCGTAGAAATCGTTAGTATTGGAGATTTGATAAAGTATCTTACTTAAGGGGTCGGTTCATCAGAAATTTTTTATGTTGGACTTGAAGACATGCAAGTTGTAGTCAGGTGGGAAACAGGTAAATGGAAGAGAGAGCTACAGGCGTGCACTTCTAAGAAAGAAGCCTTTTTCATGAAATCTACGTTTTGATTTAGCCACAGATAAAGAATGGGGAAAATTTGTTTCAGCTAGACGGGTGTTTATCGTGAAAGATTGGCGAGGGGGGACCAGAGGTTGAAGCTCAGACGAGCACTTGCCAGAGAAATAACGATAAAACAAAGACACGCTCGCAACATCTCTTCTGTGGGAGAGAGGTTGCAGGGTAGAGAAAAGGGCATCCCCTACTAAGCCACGAAGTCTATTTTGTACGCTGTCAAGGCAGGATAAGCTGTTTTTAGCAGCACTTGCCCAGATGTAGCAGCAGTACTCCGTACTTGGCTTTTATACAGATAGCGAATTGCATCAGTAGTGAGATATCTTCTGTTTAAGTCCTCATCGTGTTAAAGGAAAATTACGAATTAATGAACACTAATTATCATTCACCTTTACAATTTATCGTTGACTTTATTTAAGATATCATACAATAATAACATCTAAAGATTATATCTGTATTACAATATAAAGATTTATTACATGAACTTGTATTTACTTATAAAAAATATTGATTTTGTAGCATTGTTCGAAGTATATGAGATTTATCAATGGCTGGCCTAACATATCCCTTAAATCTTGATTTTTCACTTATCAAAACACAATATTATTAGACTTCCTTACAGCACTTCTTCGAAACGGGTCATCATTATTACTTTTCTATAAGTAGATAAATATTAGGATGAGTGTTGTGTTTGCTGTTAGTGTTAACAAATATGAAGTAACTATTTGCAATATCAAATAATTTTAACCGCTTTCTTTATTTTTTCTATAAGAGTAATTTCTTTTTCAAAATGTACTAATCTAAGAATAATTCTCTGTATTTTCTAATTACTCGTTGGAAAATATTAGGAGTGGAAACATTAAGATTCATGCCATACAACATTTAATAAACTTATTACGTATTTTCTGACTAACTTGACTCATGAAAGTTTGGAAGAAGGTTGAGTTGTGAATATTCAATAATCAATGGATAGCAAGAAAATTATTAGTTCACACGAGTTGGACGAATAATTCAGCAACCATTTCAGGCTGGACATTTCAGACATGTATCTTATCAGTTTCAATAAAGTATATCACGAAACTCAAAGATAATTGCACGAATCTGCGACTAACGTGATCCACATTCAGAAAATAGAAGTTGGAATATCCTTGCAAGAATATGGCAAAACTGTATATATACTCTTGTAATACTGTACACTTTACGAATGCAGATATAACAGGATTATTAAAAGTTTTCACTGCTACACACACACATAGACACACACACACACACACACATATATATATATATATAAATATACATAAAGAGAGAGATAGAGACACATACACACTCACAGACAGAGAAAAATAAAAACGAACAAACCGAGTTATGTGTTCATCAACGTTTCCTCTTAATTTCGAGACTTCTACTGCATATATATATATATATATATATATATATATATATATATATATATATATATATATATATATATATATACTAACAAAAGTAAGCGTTGTTGACTGGGTTCAAAAACAGCCTACAGAAAATGGACTCTGATCTATGAAAGTATGATAGGTTATGAAAAGGAAGGGATGTAAAGAAATAGCTTCGAATTTGGGGGCAACAAAACCAAAGAAAAATATGATGGAAGTAAAAATAAAAAAGATAAACCCCATAATTTATTATACCATACCTGTTCACACTGAAAACCTTATCACAATATTCTGTGGATCTATATTAAAAAACCTTGTTAAACTTTGTGACATATTTCCATTCTATGTAGGTCAGGCGCAAACGAACACCCCATAATTTTATTATACCATATTTCTTCAAACTGAAACATAGTTATCAAAGTATACTTATGCAGATAGATATGAAAAGTCTTTATTAAAGTTTGTGCCTATTTCCATTCTATGGAGGCCAGGCGCGAACGCAGACCCCACAATTTTATTATACCATCCCCATTCAAGTTAAAACATACTTATCAAAGTATTATTATGTATATCTATATAAAAACCCCTTGTAAATATATTTTTTTATTTTTATTTTTTTTATTACCATACTTTGTGGACCAGGCGCATACGCAGACACCACAATTTTAATAAATCATTATTATGCCAGATCAACCATACCCACTACTGTATCTCAATACATCTTCTATCATTATATGTGATCAGTTTTCTATAATAGTCCGCCTATTCGTGACCAGACACACACAGAGACGTTCAGCTTTATATTATATATATATATATATATATATATATATATATATATATATATATATATATATATGTGTGTGTCAGGTCATGTCATATGCTACTGGTACCATGTAACCCAGTACTACCTGCCTCATGGTCGGGTCACCGGCGACTAAAGTGGTTCCTCCACCAGACTTGTTTGGTGAGGAGGGCGGCTAGTCTCCCTGAAGGATTAAAAACAAGACCTTCCAAAGGGCGAATGAACTCTTTTTCTGGGGCAACGGCCAACTAGCACCGTGTATATTTGTGTGTGTGTGTGTATATGTGTATTGGGGTAGAGAGGGCTCCCGTAAGCCGTGGTGAAGGCAACCTTTCTAGGAGAAGCAAATCTCTAATTTAAAAAACCATAAAGCGGAAGACCAGTACCTGCATTAAGCTGGTCTGCAGTTTAATTTGTTGCTGGCTATCTTGCTCTTGCTTGTTGCTGGATCTCAACATTTTGAACCGAGAGAGAGACTTAGCTGTCGTACAAAGCTAAGACTCTGTAATATCATATTTGTATAGATAATCCCTCAGACATTTGGAATCATGGATTTTAAATGTCTGAGGGAGTGGCACTCGTCTGACAAGACGTTGCAATCATCATATATATATGTTACATAAAAGGGCTGTCCCCTTCTCATGTAAGTAAGAGGAACTAGATAAGTGAAAATAATATTAGGATAAGGTTAGAATCGAACCCTGTAGGCAAGTGTTAAAGATGATAGATAATGGAATGTTAAAAATTAAGTCCATTATCAATTCTATTAGAAATAGTTAAATATTGTTTATGTTAGAAATCTGAATATAAAATAGGTCAGTTAAATGAATGCGAGTTAAATATACTGTTTAAAAATAGGTTAAAAATTAGAATTGAGAATTCTTGAGTGGTCAAAAGTTTGTTGGACGGACATGTGTAGAAAACGTGATATAGTCATGTGTTGAATGTCCTAAATAAAGGGTATTTCCCGATATAGTAATCTGAGGGTTCGGAGTTAGTTAGTTGATGAGAGATGATAAGAAAATCAGAGAAGATCACACACGGTGATAGATTCAATTAGAGAGTAGGCTCCCTTAGAGGGAAGGGAGAAGATTAAACTATGTAGTCGAAAAGACTGGAATTCCTGACATCACTGGTCGATTTATTGTGAAGAACCATCTATGTTTGTAACTGTTGTCTTGTGCCGGCATTCCTCACAACCAAAAACGTAAATGTTTTTTTATCATTATCTTTTAACGAGTATTATGTGCCCTCCCCACCATCAGAAGTGAAGTATCTCTTCCCTTCTATATGTGTTAAGAACTGTTGCATCATATCTCCCAGCCGTATTAATATAAAGATAACAAGAATCATCCTCAGTCAGATATAAATATCTTCCTCATTATCATCCTTTGAATCTCCGTTAATGTTTTCCCAATATAGGCCCCCTGCTACACAAATATATATATATATATATATATATATATATATATATATATATATATATAACTTCGTCTCTCTCTACAAATATATATGTATATATATATCACTTTTAATGGTACCATAACTATACAGTGCTTTAAAAATAATATACAAACAATAATTTATCGTTGAATATAAAAATATGCAAAAAGACAACTTAAAAAGCGTGACAATTTAATTCATTAATTTGCAATTTGCATCGTTTGATATCCAACGATTAACTCTTGATGAGTTTGTTTGTGAAAGGGGTCTCTAGGGTTGGTTGTATATTATTTTCAACCTTGCCACTATCTTTAATTTTTCCAGCCATTATATTAGGTCGCCCTCCCCAGTGAAGGGTCTCAACATATGAGTGGTCAGTTCCAGTAAGGCATGTTAATCTGCTTGACACGCCGAAATAGCTTCTAAGATTACAATCAGGATTCGGTTTTGGGGTTCAGGAAGGAGTGAGTCACCCGCTCGATAACAGCACGTATCTGCCCTCTTATTTTCCAATCGATCACACCTGGCCTGTCGCCACCAATGTCGCCCAGCACAATCTCGGTCAGCAACACGAAATACTTTTCAAGAGAAGATGTTCACGACTCTTTTCTTTTTGTCCCGTCCAGTGAATTTTTCCCAGCTTTTATATCCTCCTATTAAAAAAAAGGAGGAGACAAGAAAAAAAGTAGCTTCTCCTATCATACCCTGCCTTCCTACGATGCCCTTCGGATATATAAATGAGCTAGCCATCCTTTCCTTCTTCTTTCCCAAAGAGCGATGTAGATACGCCCGATACGTCGTATATTACTTTTTTCCCACCTTTTCCCATATACCCCACAAATATATATATATATATATATATATATATATATATATATATATATATATATATATATATATATATATATAGGAAAGCATTGTAAAAACTAACAGCGTTGCTGCTTAATTGCGCTAAATATTCTTTTCAAAATTTTCTAATGATCTTTTTAGTATCAAATTTTAAAGGAATTCATGTATCTTCTGTATGTATTACAATATTTTTCAAGAACATAAAGAATAACACAAAATGTTTTTCCAAAACTTCATTGTTGTTTTGAGCAAATAAATATTGACATTAAAACACATTCAATATGCTGACTTTATGCAGGTGTTAAATGAAAAAATAAGTACGCCATATAAACGCTGGTTTTTGGATGACAAAATATTATGGAAATATAATAAATATTTTTATTTTTTGTCATAACTATGTTGTTCTTCGAAAAAAATAGGCGTCAATGAAAATGAAAGACTCCAAAAATATTTCATTTAATATTAATTGAATAACCATTAAATAAGAATTTTTTAAAATTCGAATAAACTTATACTACACTGACACATAATCTGTTTTGTTCACGTGCTACACCTGTTTTCACCGAGGCTTATAACAAATGTTTAAATAATAAAAACCTTTCTATTTAATGTCATAGCAAACCTGAATTAATTAAAAAAGAAAGAAATATCTTCATATACATTTTTATATTTTATAATTTATAATTTTGAAAGACATTTTTTCCACAAGGCTATTCGTGTGTGCATTATTTGGCGTGTATGTAAAACCATTATTTAGACATTTTTCATATTTGTCTATTTCTCTCAATTTCTTTTTAAATTCATAATTTTATTTTGTTTAATTTTTTACAATATCATGAAATATATTTTAGGCAGATATATTCTTAAAAAATCAGTCCCAAACGAACTATTTCTATACTCATAAATGATTAAACAAAATTTGCGAGTCCATAGTCTCCATTTAATATAACAGAACTCTCTATTTCCATCAAGTAATCAAATATGGCTATTATATTTTTATGGCTCTGAATTAGCCACAAATAAAAACAGAACAACGGTCTAAGACAAGACGTGTATTAATAAAAGACAAATAAAGAATTACAGAATGAAAAGAATGTTTTGCGTTTCATGGAACACACGAGGCTAACTCCAGAAATAGAGTCCTTCCTGGGATCGTTAAGAGTTCCGGTATATGTGGACGGTGGTTGAGTCTTTTCCACAACAGATATGGAGAATTCTCATTCAAGGTTTAATGTACTTACTCTTTGAAAATTACTTCCAAATGATAATGCGGGTATTTAGAAGTCCCCTATAAACTGAATTGCGGATATTACATGAATTACAAAAACCTGCATAAAAAATGTTAAACAAATAAAAAGAAAATCATTGCTAAAGATATGCTGAAAAAGAAAAAACTTCGGAAATTGCTTGCGATTTCATCATGTTCAATTTGTAACGACAAAAAATGTAAAATGCAAAAAAAAAAAAAAAAACTTTGTCGATCTAGCCTTCGTGACAAGATCTAAAAATAATCCATTGCGTTAGGAGAAAGGCAACCTGATTCATTCCTAATGCTTCGACATCCAATGAACAAATTAAATTTGAAAGTAGGGGTCTTTCTAAAATTACATAGGGATTTAAAAATATTTTTATTGATAAATCCAAAATGGTAAGAGCAAAGGAAAGAACAAACAATAATGTCTATCAAAGACATAATTTAAAAAAATTGAAATCAAAATTTAAGAAATATTGTCTGTATTGGTTTTGATGAAAAACGTGATGAAGACATTTTATTTTACAAGGGAATTGTGGGTAAAAAGTGGAACAAAAATTATAGAGATGTTAAAAGGCAGGAAAACTATTGGACATTCACAAAATAGTTGCGATATCGCAGTAAAAAGGAGTATCTCACACATAGAGTTTTCTTTGATATTGTTGCAACTGGTGAAGTTCTAGCAAAAAAGTTATCAGTGTTTTTAAAGCAATAAAAGAGTGTAGGTAAAGGTTGTTCTTTTAGAAACACAAATATACTGAATATAAATATATATAAACACAAACATAAACTGATTACGAATCACATTACATCTTTAGAAAATAAACTAAAGTGAATAATTGGTTGTTCCTACACAAGATCCGTCTTCCATTTTAGAGCATTAAATTTATTAAATGAAGTATTCGAATCCTTACATCATTCACTGGCCAACTTGAAAATTATGTGGCAGTAATTACCATAATTGACCATTTACCAGCCTCACCGATTACAGTTTTTCGAATGCAGGTGAAACCATGGTAAGAGGTCTGTACTGTTGACAACTGGATGAAAAGCACCAGAAACTCTGACAACAACACCCAACATTAGTCTACGGAAAAGTCCCAATCCTTCACCACTGCAATACCCGTAGAACATTGCTAAACCTACTATGTGGATTTTGAACAAATAAGGCTAGGAATAGCTACCGTATCTACCGTAATCTCCAGATATATACGCTACTGACTTTTTTCAAACGTCTAGAATATTTTTACATGAGAAATGCTTAAAAAACTAAGTGAAATAAAAAAAACGCATTCAGCGACTTCATCGCAACCAGAACGCAAGAATTTTACGTTACTTTCGTAAATACACTTGTTTTGCGTTGGCAAAAGCAAGTTGATGCTGATGATGCTTATTTCAATCAACAAATTTTGTTTGAGCCGAGCTATGTTCATCTGAATATTAAAGGTAAAACGCAAAGACTTTCTTGCTAACCCATATATATATATATATATATACTAGCAGAAGTACCCATCGTTGACTGGGTTCAACAAACAGCCTACAGAGAATGGACTGTATGAGAGGTTATTAAAAGGAGGGATTATAAAGAGATAGGTTTTGATACTCAAAAATTTTAACCTAAGCAAAATATGATGAAAGTAAAGATAATTTTCACAAAAATAAATTTTTTATACCTCTTTTGTTTCCATTCGTAGCCAACAGTGACCAACAAAATAATGTTTCCTTACAAAGAGAAAATTTTATATGCATAATAATATAAATATACAAGAAATAAATGTTACCATAGTTAAAAGTTACTTTTATGGTAGAAAAGTCCATTGGTTTGTATTTTTAAGTAGTTTGTAAACATTTTTTTTTAATTCACGAACCGGTTTAAAAAATCAAAATGGCAGAGACTTTGAAATGGAGAGCCCCGTTTCCAATTTGAAGGATGGACACCTGAGCATTTTGTGTTAACAATTTAAGAGACTTCCGTCAATGTAAGGAATATTTATAAACATAATTTAATGTTTTCCGTTGCTTGAGGAATATTCGATTATGCCATGTGTAGTTTATATAAAAATTGATTTAAGTAGTTATCGCCTCAAATTTCGTTTTAATTTCTGTTCGCTGAAATTATTTCAAGTAGAGAGCATTAAAAACTATTTAAAAAAAAATGAACTGAACTTTTATTGACTATGTTAACATTTATTTCTTCATATTTATTTTTCGCGTAGTCGTTTGTTGGCTTTTCCGCTAAACGCTCTTATTAAATAATATCGACGAAATATTGAAAAACAGTTTTGAAAAATAATGAAGCTTACTTAAATAATCGTTAAATAATCCGAAACAGCAAAAAGGGATATTAAAAAAGTAAACACGTAATTACTTTAGTTTTTTAAAGCAAAGAATCGATATAAATATGAATAAGAAGAAAATGGCGCCCTTTTCAAGCAGAACAGCTTCGTTTCAGTTTTACAGTATTGAACGGTGTAGTATTGCGCCGTCGGATTCAGGGTTGTACTATTGTAATATAAAGAACACGCAGAAAGGGTTGTAATCAACTGAATTCCTTCTAGTACACTGACAAAAAAGCTTAAACAGATATATAAATAAAATAAAAAGGTTATGGAAATGTTTTTAAAAAGACACGTGATCACGTGAGCAGGATTTTTTCCTTCTTTTGACAGGATAACAAGTAACGTTCTTATTTTTTATTATTTATCTACTTATCTATTTTCGAAAGAGTGCCACATACAAGTGGAGAAGGTAAAAAACAGAGTCATGCAATATTTGTTTCGAGAATTGTCTAAAGTTCCGATTTTTTTGACTTTCACTTTAATAAGAACGTGAATTTATGAGGTGAATTTATTCGACACAATATGATTCAACTCAAAAAAATAAATAAATAAAAGCAAATGTGAATTAAGATTAAAGTTAAGGTGTTATTGTGGTCCTCACCCCTTTTAAAACACCTTGTTAAACTTTGTGACATATTTACATTCATGGGGATCAGGCGCGAACGAACACCCAATAATTTTATTATACCATATTTCTTCAAGCTGAAACATAATTATCAAAGTATACTTACGCAAATAGATATGAAAAATCTTTGTTAAATTTTGTGCTATATTTCCATGGAGTACAGGCGCGAACGCAGACCCCACAATTTTTTTAATACCATCCCTATTTAAGTTAAAAAAAAAACGTATATAAGTATTCTTAAGTATATCTATATCAAAAACCCTTGTAAACGTTTTTTTTTTCATTTTTTATTTCCATACTTTGGGGGACAGGATCGAACGCAGCACCCACAATTTTTATGAACCACCGTTCTGCCAGATCAAACATACGCATTCCTGATCCTCGATACATCTTCTATCATTATATGAAATCAGTTTTATTAAATAGTCAACTGTATACGAGCCTATTCATCACCAGACACACAGACAGACGTTCAGCTTTATGTTATATATATATATATATATATATATATATATATATATATATATATATATATATATGGTAAAACTGGTAATTAGTAAAAACCTGGAGAAGCACACACACATATATATATATATATATATATATATATTGTGCATACCAGGTTTTATATAGTTTATTAGACTATTTAAACTAACACACTCCTTGTCAGTGCTGAAATTGTAAAATACTTAATAATTAAAAAAAAAAAGCTTTATCATATACAAAGCAGGCTTTCTTTAAAATAAGATATTTATCAAACGGGTTATGATGAAAACTTAATTATTTTTTATTTGTACTTCCCATATATTTTGGCAACTTTCTAGGCTGCAATAATTTAACTTATAAAAAATTTTGCATGCTCCAGATCTTTTGTTTGCGAAAGCTGAATGCACACACACACACATATACTTTATGTTGCTAGAAATTTGTATAGATAGGTTTTGTATTGATAATCGAAAATATCTGATTAAAGAACGAACAGTCAAATTTCTACCAAAGTTAACTATATATAATGTATGTAATGAAAACAGGACAAGAGGTTTTCTCTAGTAATCTTTTAGTCGACCATTCGCTTTGTATAGCTTGTCTCTAAGTCTAATAGCGATCTGATGGTATGCACTTTTCAAGTCCAGCGTGCTAAACATACGATATGTGGCTATTTCGCCTATCATTTCACTCATCCTTGGTAGTGGGAAGGCGTACTAGAGTATAAATGCATTTGTGGTCTGGGAATAATCTATAACCATTTTTTAATGGTTTTCAGAAGTGGTTATAACTACCTGAGACCTCCAGCTCGTTTTTGCTAGGCTCAATTATACCCTCCCCGAGTATTTTTTTTTTAATCTCAGAGTGAATAACTTTTTTATGATAAAAAGAAAAACATCTGCTCACTGCTCTGCAGTTTTCAGTTAGGTTTTCGAAAACTGACGGGTACTGTCGCCAATCCACAAATTTTCAATCCAGGCATTTAATCGCCAAACGGAATTTCAATCTGTTGCTGCAAAAAAATCGTGTCCCAGTATTATTTCGCAACAAAGGGTTTTCATTACGGATGATATAGTGGTTTTATAGGAGACATCATTAAAGAGTAAGTCCCCCAAACAATAACCATTACTTGTGCAGACAATGACCCGTTCGCCATTGTTACTCTGCTGCGGGAGGAGATAAAATACAATTTCTTGGCTTTTACAAAGCTTTCTTTAATGACATTTTCTGAGTTCCCGCTATCGAGCAGAGCATTTGTAGATCTTCCGTTACTTTTCATTTTTACAATAGTTTTTGAAAGGCAGTAAAGGGAGGCGGCTAAAGTTGCAGATGTATTTTGACGAGTGGCTTTGTATAGAGTTTTAGAAAATTTTCATACCTTTGAAAAATGACCAAGTTTTCCAGATTTGTGCAACGAGTATCTCTGACAGAGCCTGAAACTTATAGGTGTTTAGATAAGTCACAAAAATAGTAGGGACCCCTTTTTAAAGCAACGAAAACCGATTTTTCTCAAACCATTCGGACTATCCTTATGAGGGGAAGCAAAATGAAACAGGGTTGTTTAGCACGGCGCCCACACTGTCTGGCTGTAAATAAGAACTAGACTGCTGTTTAGCACATTCGAAGGTATAAGCCTGCTCGTAAACTGTTCTAAGTGTAAGGAAGACGTTGCCTCACCTGAGCATCACGTTGCTAAACTTGACCCCGAGTTCAGTAACCTATTTTTCAAATAACATTTTTACAAAATATGTTGACGATTAAATTCCTTAACAGAAACAAATTTCATTATTACATTCCTTTTCCATATACAGATATGTAAGCTAAACAATTGCAATTCCTTATTTCAATAACATTCTGTATTTATTTTAACTTATGATTGGAATTTTCAATTCCAAATCTAGCTTCGCAAGTTCGAATCCTTGACTATCCTATGTCATGTTTACATTTAACTAATTCCTTATTTTTTACTTACATGCAAAGGGGACAGCCCTTTTATCATGTAACATTAGGAGCGCACGCTTATTGATGGGCTGTCCTGGTCTTTCTGAATGTAGAACCTCGATGAAATTTGTAAATATCTCCCGCCAATGTTTCCAGCATTTATCGGCTGGATTTCTTTCTGGATCTGTTGTAAATCGCTTCACACGCATTCTTAATTGAATAAATTGTAATGAAAAGGGGACAAGAGATTCCGTCTAGTAATCTTTTATTCAATTAAGAATCTTACTATTTGTCTACTTGACAAGCGAAAATGTACTGATATGTACATATGTGATATGGATTATCATCCTTTTTTATAATCCAAGCTAAAAATAGCTTGGATTATAAAAAGGGTGATAGTCCATATTCATAGCACACCCTTACATTAAAAGTACAATTGAAAAGTTTTACCAGCGCACAAAAAGAAGGAATCGGCATATAAAACTTAATGTTGGATCACTGTGGACAATATCAAGATTGAAGTCGTGTCTTAAATTTGACGTCGTCTAATTGTTAAAAGAAAAAAACATTCGAAATAAAGTCAAAAGAAAACTGGAATAGTTTTTCATTTTGTTGTAAACTGTAGTTTAATTTGTTATTTTTTTATTAGTTATTTGTTCATTACAGGATAGCAATATTTTCATCTTACACTTATTTCCAAATATTGATATTTTTATAAAGCCCTCATACGAAAGTTATCTGAAAGTACATTATGTTTGGATTGAGATCTATTTTTATTGACATTTAGACTCGCCGCTAATGCTTGCGAAACTGACTTGTATGCTTATAGAATAAAGAAGCATCTGCGAAACATTCATCCCTGATTGATTCAAAAGCACTAAGTTAAGAAAAATTGATTTAAGAAAACAGGTTCAATTGGGGACACATAAGGAAAACGTACACCTGGTCAATAATATTTATCATAATCATCTATATAAATGTACAATAAGGTCCATAGGTATTTTTTAATTAATGACCTAAAATTATATTGAGGGAAGGAATTAATAAAGTTGTACTGCAAATATTTTAGAGGATGTTTTGATGATGAATTCATTTAAAAAAAATATACAGCAATATTTCAGAGTGAGGATATCGTTTACGATACGTAATGAGTTAAAATATAGTCACTAAATAATTATGATATTAATTGTCATATGGGAATAATATTTACTTAATCATGTTATCTGTAGTTTGATATACATTGATTTGCATAACAATTAGCCACCCCCTATAAAAAGTCGAGTTCTTGGAATCAAACTGAGTAGGTCAAATCAGGGGAGGTAGTACAAACGCTGACAAGAATCCTTTTTTTTCTCAAAGTATTCCAGCATGAAATATATAATGTCGATGCGAGCGAGATGAAATTGGGATTTGGGAAAATTAATAAATGATAAATTCAGATTATAATGATAAATGTGTATTAACGATAATATTAAATAGGCAAAAAATTGCGAGAGTGGTATTCAATATACCACCTTTAACTTGTTACATACGTAAATGCTTTTATAAAACGAATAAAATTCAGTTTTAAATCCAATCATTTGATACACACACCAATATAATAAGAGGTTGGCGTTTTTCAATGTAATATAATAAAAAACAATAATCAGAGGTAATATATTTTGTCTACAAATAGTATTTAAACAGTAAGTGCGGGTGAGATACAGCCAGACATCGAAAAATATGTACAAAGAAGTTTTATTATGCTTCTCTATTTTATAAAGATTAGCGTTTGTTAATTATCTAATAATTATTTGGTATTATTCATGTCAAAACTATGTGGAATGTTTAACGTATATAAAATTAAACAAATAGTGCGTATACTATTTGCGGATTTCATAATCTTTGCTGTGGCTCAGTTTTCTTGACTACCTTGAAAGACGTAAGATGTGAACTGAATAATTAAGATTGAGATACGACTATTAAAACCGCGCTGAAAGGAATATTCGCCACAAGTCAAAAAAGTGCCACAAAAACCAATTATACACGGCCAAGGCCACATAGAACCGCTTTGCGAAATCTAAGAAAATCCTTAACAAGATAAAACATACAGTCCACTAGGAGATTATGCATGTGTATTTTTTCCAGAACTAGTTTCAAATCGCACGAAGCAGCAGTTGACTAAACTACCATTCCTACAAACTAATTCGCACTTCATAAAGACCGGATTCCATAAAGCGGTCATACCATTTAACTGTTTTTCTAATAAAGTTCAATTTCAAAAGAAACGCTCAGTTTCAATTCAAATAAACATTTTGAGTTGCTCTCCCCACTGTTGCTTTACGTAAATCGGATTCCTTTAATAAAGCCATATTTAAACAAGAGTATTCAGCTTTGAGTGTATAGATGCGGAAAATTATAAAGTGTTTGTCTCAGAATTTCCACGATTCCATTAATCGAATTATCAGCCCTTAAATTGGTTGATTTAAACCCCACGAGCAGTTTAGTGTGAGTTTCAATTTTTAAAAAAGCGACAATCCTTACTATCAATAAGACAAAAGACGAGTTGATCGACAGATTAAGGACGTTTGTAGGCTTTTCTCGAAAGACTCAAGGTAGATTGCATGCGTCAGTTATGGGTCTATGCTGGAAGCCGAGATGGAGGTTTAGTAAGACATTGTAAGAAATACAAGTACCTTATCCTGCATTGAAACAGTTCAAAATAGACTAGCGATGTAATGATGTCGGTGCTATCTCTTTCAAGCCTCGTGTGTTTTGACGTACTTCTACTATTCTCACTCTTTCATTAATATGCCTTGTATTTATTCTTACAACAATCACTTAACTATTTCTTATACTAAGATCGATACTCCCAGGACAAACCTTTCCGATGCCCAATCTTCTCTTGTTGCAAATCTTATCATATGCTCTCTCTCTCTCTCTCTCTCCCTCTCTCTCTCTCTGGGTGTAAATTAGATTATTCTATTGATAGCAATGATTTATATGTATCTAGTTATTTGTCTATTGTCCGCTTAGATCCTTCTATGCAGTTATAAACCCTTTGTACCGCTTTATTGAAGGTCAATATTTTTTAAAATTTTGATATTGCTATGGTATGCAAATATATAAAATTTGGTACACTGATAGACCATAACAAGGCTCGTATCTCCCTGATTTTTGTGGAATTTTAACAACTATTTTGAAAATTATGCTAATTTTTCCATTTTCTGGTAATTTTAAGTGTGTATCACTTTATTGCCCTTCACATTTTCAAGTATCTGAATCTATTCTTTATGTCTACAAATCTACTATCAAACAATATAAAGATTTTTCTTGTAAAATTTAGGTAAATCTTTGCCCTATTTGAAAGTACATAGATGTATTTGCAATTTAAATGACCCCATTCTATCTTCTTCTATGCAACTTCTCTCACAGACGTGATGTTGCTAGTCTTTGTCCCTTTCTCCATGTTTCCAAAAAGTGGATTACTTCTCTCTGCTATATATATATATATATATATATATATATATATATATATATATATATATATATATATATATATATATAAATATATAATTAATAATTGTTATTTATTTCATGTAAGGCCAAACTACTACGTTAAGAGAAGTAATATTTAGGATCTAGATATTTACATTTTAACCATTGACTAAGATGTCAGATCAATATATTCAGTTCTCTTTGTATAGTCTTTATCAAGCTTATAGGGTTACTTTAATTTAAGATAATAATGACAAATAAACCTCTATATCTACTAATAATTAGATTTGGAACCACAAATATCCATGTGTATAGAATATCTAAACTTATTAGGAGTGACGCTTCGGTCAAATCAAATTAGAAATATAAAAACAGCTTTTCTACATTAACTTTTAATTACAAAGTGCCTTCAATAAGTTTCCAGACTTACTTGTATGGTCAATTTTATCTATAGTACACATATAAAACTCTTGTTTCTTACAAAGGAATCTCCTTCGACAGCACTGCGCTTACTGTACCGTTCACACAATTTCGGGAAGACCCCATGAAAGTCCTCTTGCCTGAGTGTGTAAATGACTAGAGCTATGGCAACAGCATATTCTTTTCATTGTTTTTACTCTCGAGTATATATCCGACACAATTAGACACAATGAATCAACCGATGATAACATTATTCTACATAAAAACTTATAAGATATCAATGAAGATATATATATATATATATATATATATACACAGTGATCACCACTTATCAAGGCCCGGAAGCCACTCAGGGATAAGGGTTATTGCAAGTACATTACGTTAGTGTGGAGATTTGATGAAGTGTTTACTTAAGGGGGCGGTTCATTAGGAATTTTTTAGCATTGGACTTGAAGACATCCAAGTTGTAGTCCGGTGGGAAGCAAGCAGACGGAACAGAGTTCCACGGGCGCGCAGTTCTAAGAAAGAAGCTTTGTTCATGGAATCCGCGTTTTGATTTAGGCACAGATATAGAGTGGGGGAAATTTTTCACAGTGGATTCAGCTAGACGGGTGATTTTCGTGAAAGATTGGCGAGGGGGGGCAGAGATTAGAGTTCAGACGAGCACCTGCCATGGAAATAACGATAAAACAAGGATAGGCTCGCAACGTCTCTTCTGTGGGAGAGAGGTTGCAGGGTAGAGAAAAGGGCATCCCCCACTAAGCCACGAAGTCTATTTTGTACTCTGTCAAGGCAGGATAGGCCGTTTTTAGCAGCTCCTGCCCAGATACGGCAACAGTATTCCATCCTTGGACGTACTTGGCTTTTATATAGATAGAGAATTGCATCAGTAGTGAGATATCTTCTGGAGCGGTAGAAGGATCCCACCATCTTTCCAGCGACCTTGGCAACAGACTTGATGTACGTGTTCCATTTCAGATCAAAAGTAAAGGTCAAACCCAGAAGCTTGTCAAAACACGGGGCCTCACCCAGACGAGAGCCATCCATCACAATTGATGCCAGATGGGGATCAGAGCGTTGATGATGTAAGGATAGGAGTTTGGTTTTGGATGCATTAAAGGTAACTAGCCACATCTTCCCCCACTGAACCACGCGCTCGAGATCAGAGGAGAGAGAATCAGAGAGAACTTTGTCATTTACAGCCTTATATATATATATATATATATATATATATATATATATATATATATATACCTGAGAATCACAATAAAGAAAAGAATATGCTGTTGTCATAGCCCTGTCACAGCGTCATTTATCTTCTCAATTGTCTCATAACGATATCTCTAAGATTTTCCTTGATCTTACAGAATAACGTAACGTCACACAAAGCAAAGTCTGGACTCTAGGGAGGGTTAGGAAATGTCTGGATTCCAAGCTGGGCCAAATAGTCCGTGACAAGGAGTGAGCAGCTTGGGGACAAACTTCTCGCACATCTTCCACATCTTCAGTTCCTCGCGATATATTATGTGTACAGTTCCCACATCGACATCGAACTGTGCACTTATTGTCTCCATACACACAAATCGGTCCTTATCCATCAAATTCCTTATTTGGCAAATCAATTTCGTTGTTCTAACGTCCTTACTTTTTTTACATCTCTCACTCATCTGCTTTCCTTGAATCTCTCATGCAACTCAAAAACTAATAATCAATTCATACAAGATGGCTGAAAAGCAGTCTCGTACATTTCATATGTTACCGTTGCATTTTACAAATTTAAAACAGAATGTTAATACATATCATTATTCGAAAGTGTCCTCACGTCCAGATTGCATTTTTGAAATTTACCTGCTCTGAAAATCAGGCTTTAGTAGGGTGTATTCCAATTCCGTATATAGTTTTTCATTTGAACCAAAAATCATAAAAAAATGATCAGTTATTTCATAAGATATGTAGCAATGACATACCGAATTTTCAGGAGACTACAGCACTTTTAAATGCGTGAAGAAACAAAGTCTGGAAACATTGAAAGCACCTCGTAATTGGAAAATTATCACAGAGCGATTAATAATTAAATATTGGAAACTATTTCAGTTATAAGATATTATCACATGTGAATTTGTCGTAAAATGCTTTCATGTATCAGAACGAATACTATCATAGAAGACATATATCGATTGCTGCGTTGTGAACTTGTTGATATGTAAATGTCTAAAATGATAGCGTGATAAAGATGTGTGCATGTTTCTTCGTAAATGAAGTCGTACTCGATGAACCCTAGTGATGTTTATTAAAGAAAATACATGTTAATTGAACTAAGTCATAGAATTACATTCAATGGAAGATTTCAGCAAAGCATGAATGAATCGCCACTGTGCAACGAAATTGACCGGCAGATCAAAAAGAACTAAAAAAGAATAAATGCCATTGCAAAGAAAACTGAATAACTCTGTCTAACGAGTTGCGTTTTACTGTATGCCATCGCGTTGACAAAGTGAATTCTTTGTTAATGTTAATATATTCAAAGGTTTCACGCTGCTAAAATGCAATCGCCTCCTGACTTTCCATTCTTGGCTCGCCATGGGAGTCCTATAATAATACTTTTGTTGATTTAACGGAGTTCAGTTTTGATGTCAGGAAAATTTGAAAATTCTATTTAAATTTCCTCTATCGCCTATTCCATTGTATTGTTTAGTTTTATTGATTCCCAAGTGGACGCTTGTAAATTATTATTCATAACAGAGTTTGAGAGACAGCTTTTTGAACATCGATTGGTTTATTTCAATCTTATTCGTGGAATGATGACCCCGAGGGGGATCGATGAACACGGAAACGTTTAATATTCACAATGTAATATTAAAACTTTCCGTCATTTCAAATAAGTTCTTTTTCCTGACACATGGCCTATCGCAACCAATAAACACATCTGTTGTATCCAAAACCTTACTTTATGTGACAGGAATTTCTAGTTTATATACTGCAATCACCTGTTACGCTACAATATAATATAGAGTTGAGTTTAGAAAATGAAAAGGTGTATTGTAAAGAGTAAAGGAAACCAATTATTTTTAATCTTTAGCTTTTTATTGAATGATAACACAATTCTATATAACTTTTTCATTGAATAATAACACAATTCTATATAGCTTTTTTATTGAATGATAACACAATTCTATATAGCTTTTTTATTGAATGATAACAAAAGTCTATATAGCTGTAAGTATTGATGCTACAGTTAAATTATATGTAAAATATCTCATACCAGTGTTACGTTGTCGTATCATAAGGGATATGAGAGTGTTTGTTGTATTGTCTCTATAATAAAGAGTTGTGAGTGTTTGTTGCGTCATCTCTAATAATGGATTAGAAGAGATGACGTGTTATATTATATATTTATGTTGTATCATAAAGGGAATCGTGTGTGAGTGACATGTATTTTCAGAACCTACCTCTGCTTCTTCGATATTGGACCATCTGGAATTTCTCGTCCTGGATGGAGACTTGATACCTGTTTTTGGATGAAGATTCAATCACTCAAAGACAAGAAATTAGTTCTATAGTTTATTTCACTTTTCCCAGATGTCTTGCAGAAGGTGGAAGTGAAATCGGCCTGTGTGGGTTCTTCTTCTACACACGTCAGCGTTCGTCCCCCCCCGTGAAGAGGAGGAGACAACGGGAAGCCGTCCGTTGTCTTCTGAGTCCAAATCAAATCTCCCCGATTCAGCTAACCTGATCACATGACGCGCACGCAATCCAATCAGGTGATCTTAACTTCCGGTCAACGTGTCTACACTATAACTCCACTCTTCCTCTCTCTTTCTCTCCCTCTCTCTATTTCTTAACACCAGCACCTATCCGAACAAACAGTATATTTTTATTAACATAGTTCTCATTATTTCAAATATTCTACATTTAACTTTCCAGAAAACTAACCTTGTCAAAAAAGAGAGCAGCGCTATGTGCATAAATTTCTGTATGGCTTTTTAAAATAAGCATCAGTAATAACATATATTTTTAGTAAACATTATAATCATTTATTTAATGTATTGTTATAATTATCTAGACGCGCAATAAACTGTTGAGTGGGCTACAAAGTTCTTGTCGTTTATAAATATATTGTTTGGGACATTCATTTGTTATATTTAATTTATTTGGATTTTGGTTCAAGTTATTTCAATTTATTTATTTTGACATAATCAAAATAGAATGTCAAGGTGAAGAGAATGTGCACTTTCGACACCCTCTTCTCTCTGAATTTAACGGAGGTTTTCAGGCTGCAAAAGCCGCTCGTGATATTTGTGTTGCGTATGAGGAAAATGGAATGGCCAAAAGTATCGTTCGTTACTGGGTTGCTAAATTCAAACAGCTCAACGATACACTTCGTTCTGACCGGCTAATTGAACTTGATGAAGGGCAGTACAACTTACTTATGTATGAAGATTCACGCCAAATAAAAAGGAAATTGGCAGAGAAACTTAATTGATCCTACACGTGTATAGAGAAGCATCTTCACTGATGGGAACAGTTCAAATATGCGAATGGAGAATACATCATCGATTAAATAGTTGTTAGGTCTTATTAAACTTTTACAAATTGCAGGTTTAAAAAACGGCAAGAACTTAGTTATCGAGCTAATACAAGATTTTAATGAATTATTAAGCGTACATTGTATTCATTCGCTCGAATTTAGAAATGAAACTCAGGATTACCTTTGTTACACATGACTTCACATATTTCACACAACATTTTAAAAACTAGCATAATCTATAACGGTAAACCAAGAATAACGGTAATTTCAATATAATAAATACTTATTATCCACTTTATACACTTTATTCATATACTTTATGTTGTATATGCACAAATAATTTACAAGAACACAGAAAGTAGAGGTTTACAATAATATATTAGGAAGAAAAGTTATATACATATTTACATGTCTTCAGATTACTTCAGTTGGAGATATTCCGGTAGGTGACGTGTTGCATGTCTTACTGGAGGCAGCATAGGCGTCTTGGACTCTCCCGGTATTAGTGATTGATACCTTTATATATCTCACTCACCCGCCTATGTTAATTAGTGGGCGTCTCCACAACACTTTATTAAACCCTACGTATAGAATTTTATAATACTATTCTCTATATTGAAGGCACATAAGGTATGTGATTTTAATTTATATAGTAAAACAGACAGAGAACAAATAGAAGCAGTAATCTTATAAAAAAAAACAAGATGGCCAAAATTCGCAATACTTCTTAAAGTCCGATGTGTTCTCTTCGGAGCCAAACATTTAAACCCTTCTTTTCCAATTCGGCCTTTTTCATAAATTCTTTTCTTTCACATATCCTAATGAACGCATTTCAAACTACACGTCACCGAGATCCTTAAAGATAATTTCATAGACAAATCCGGTCTCAGATGGGTACTGGCTGAGAATCATTAGACTAAAGTAATCCTTAACAAATCGCCAGACATAGCTAGCGCTGACTACACCGCATTGATTAAAGCTGATTTGCTTTCTGGGCGTTCCCGGCGCGAAAGCCGAGGAACAGAATCGTTTCGATTTAGTTTAACTGTATTTATACTAAAAAGCCGAACAAACAGGCGACTCAGCGAAATAGCGCGATTTTTATAAAAATCGGTCAAAATAAATCTAGACACGGCGTCCCTTCACAAATCATAGATATTATTATCTAGGGGGCATGTAAACAGCTCTAAAACATAGTAACCCCCCCGGAGAATCCCGGCGAAAAAAGCCTTTGCTGCACACACATTTTGCTTTATATATATATATATGTATATATATATATATATGCATATATATATATATATATATATATATATTTGTCTTTACATAAGCAGTAGTTTGTTGCTACACAGTCATTAGCATGTTTCGGTCTACTAGTATTTACTAACTAGAGACCTCATCAGGCAACAACCCTTATTTTCGAAAACGGAATTCCAAACGACGAGCGAAAATCTATCCTCGGCAAAAGGGGGCTTTTTTATCATGAGTGTGAAGAACAGGGTTGAATTGGATGCGAATTTATTAGTTTATTACATACGAGAATAAATAAACTAATAAATTCGCACCCAATTCAACCCTGTTCTTCACACTCATGATAAAAAAGCCCCCTTTTGCCGGGGATAGATTTTCGCTCGTCGTTTAGAATTCCGTTTTCGAAAATAAGGGTTGTTGCCTGATGAGGTCTCTAGTTAGTAAATACTAGTAGACCGAAACATGCTAATGACTGTGTAGCAACAATATACTGCTTATGTAACGACACATGTAACCTGCTCTACTTCTGTATTCAGAACACTTGTATGAACCTCGTTATATTTCACTGGTTACTCTACCTTTAGAAAATAGCAACCTTAATTTATATATATATATATATATATATATATATATGCTCTAACCAAGTATGCCGACCTATTCCACAAATCCCAACACCTCAACATGAAATATCTCCAGAATAAAAACTCGATTAAACCTAGAACCCCATCTTCCAACGTAGACTCCTACTACCAGGTGTCCTTCTCCAACATCAGGGGTCTACGTTCCAACCTTCCAGAGGTTGAAACCCAATTACAGGAGACAAAACCGAACATATTATTTCTACGTGAAACTGGAATAGGGCCGACCACTTCCCTAGATGAGTTCATAATTAACAGATACTCTAACTTAACAGCTAAATCTGACCCCCAAGATCGCCATGGGCATGGAATATGTGCCTACATTAAGGATGGCTTCCCGTGTGGCAGGGATATCTTTAGAGAAGCTCCTAATTTACCCTATATGTGCTTAAGGGTTTCACTTGCTAACACCACTGCATTTATATTTGACCTCTATCGGCCCCACAACAGCGGAGTTACTATCTTTAAGAGCATACCTCAGAAAATAGACCACATACTGTCTGCACATCCCTCGGCTAACATCCACATCTGTGGTGACTTCAACGTCCATAACGTGGAATGGCTGACCCATTCAAATAAGAAAGACGATGAGGGGAGGTTTTGTCATGATTTTGCCATTGCTTATGACCTCACTCAGATTGTTCGCGAACCCACCCGTGTACCCGATACACCCGGTCAATATGCAAGCCTCCTAGACATTATTCTCTCAACTTCCCCTGAGCTAGTTCATGTTCCGTTCATTCTCCTCTAGGATCCTCCGACCACTCCGTTGTATCAGTTAAGATAAAAGCGAAATGTAATAAGTCCCCAGACGTACCCCTCCACCGTACTGTATACCGATACTCTATGGCTGACTGGGATAGCTTCCGTACATTCATATCTGATTTACCTCTGCACTCCATGTTCAAAAAGGAAGTGTCCTCTATAGTATCAGATCTGACCGAATGTGTAATTGTAGGCATAGACCTATTCATACCATCTAAAAAATTCCAAGAAAAACCTAACAGCCAGCCATGGTTCTCCCCAGAATATGCTGCTGCTATTATCGCGCACAGAAATCACTTTTTCCATAGCTACCAACGTAATAGATGCACTGATACTAAAGCTGCTTTCAGGACTGCAAGCAACCACTGTAAAAGAGTAATAAAAAATGCAAGAGAGCTTAATTCCCAGTCTGTTAAATCAAAGGTAGCTGATCAGCGGCTTGGTTCCCACCAGTTTTGGCAAATAACAAATAGGATCTTGAACAGAAGTGTGCGTTCTATCCCAACAATTATCAATGGACCAGAGGTCATCTCGTCAGCGTCAGACAAGGCCAAACTATTTGCAAAGAACTTTGCAGCGAAGTCTACCCTATGCGATGAAGGCCATCGACTACCCATATTTCCTCCTATAACACAGAACAAGCTAGGTAACATACAAATATCCGTGCATGAGGTCGCCAAACTAATCAAGAACCTAGATTCCAGAAAAGCAACTGGACCTGATGGCATCCCAATTATAGTGTTAAAAAAGCTTTAACCAGAACTTGCCTCCATACTTACGAAACTATTTAAGCGCTGCCTTAAGGAGAAGTGCTTTCCGACTCCCTGGAAAACCTCATCAGTATGCCCTGTATTTAAGAATTCAGGTGATAAGTCATCTCCCTCTCAGTACAGACCTATAAGTCTCATGTGTGTTATGAGGGAGTTGCTGGAATCCATATTAAATAGAGAAATAGTCAACCACCTCAGCAGAAACAATCTTCTTAGTGACACACAATATGGTTTCCGCTCTGCAAGATCTACTGCAGATGTGCTGACGGTTATATCCCACAGGATTAGTGAATCTCTTGACAAAGGCTTCCTTTCTAGGGCAATTGCTCTTGACATATCAAAGGCCTTCGACAAGGTATGGCATAAGGGTCTACTTCACAAGATTTTCAGCTACGGTATAACTGGAAATGTTTTCTCAGTCATTAAATCATTTCGCACCGATAGGCTCATAAGAGTAGTGGAAGATGGACAAAAATCGGAGGCCTGCAATATAAATGCTGGAGTCCCTCAGGGTCAATCCTGTGCCCAACTCTCCTCCTGATCTACATCAATGACCTCCCTAAACACATACTTAAATCATTCGTTGACATCTATGCTGATGACACGACCATCTACGGCAACACATCAAAGGCTGTAAATGACAAAGTTCTCTGATACTCTCTCCTCTGATCTCGAGCGCGTGGTTCAGTGGGGGAAGATGTGGCTGGTTACCTTTAATGCTTCCTAAACCAAACTCCTATCCTTACATCATCAACGCTCTGATCCCCATCTGGCATAAAGTGCGATGGATGGCTCTCGTCTGGGTGAGGCCCCGTGTTTTGACAAGCTTCTGGGTTTGACCTTTAATCCTGATCTGAAAGGGAACACGTACATCAAGTCTGTTGCCAAGGTCGCTGGAAAGATGGTGGAATCCTTCTACCGCTCCAGAAGATATCTCACTACTGATGCAATTCTCTATCTATATAAAAGCCAAGTACGTCCAAGGATGGAATACTGTTGCCATATCTGGACAGGAGCTGCTAAAAACGGCCTATCCTGCCTTGATAGAGTACAAAATAGACTTCGTGGCTTAGTGGGCGATGCCTTTTTCTCTACCCTGCAACCTCTCTCCCACAGAAAAGACGTTGCAATCCTATGCTTATTTTATCGTTATTTCTATGGCAGGTGCTCGTCTGAACTCCAATCTCTGGTCCCCCCTCGCCAATCTTTCACGAAAAACACCCGTGTAGCTGAATCCACTGTGAAAAATTTCCCCACTCTATATCTGTGCCTAAATCAAAACGCGGATTCCATGAACAAAGCTTCTTTCTTAGAACTGCACGCCTGTGGAACTCTGTTCCGTCTGCCTGCTTCCCACCGGACTACAACTTGGATGTCTTCAAGTCCAACGTTAACAAATTGCTAATGCACCGCTCCTCTTAAGTAAAAACTTCATCAAATCTCCACACTAACGTAATATACTTGCAATAACCCTTATCCCTGAGTGGCTTCCGGGCCTTGATAAGTGGTGATCACTGTGTAAATATATATATATATATATATATATATATATATATATATATATATATATATATATATAACTGAAGATTCCCGAAAGGATGAAACACTAGTGTCTGTAGGTATTTAATTATTATAGTAAAAAAATAACTATATATATATGTATTCGGTCTATATAATAAAATATATATAGTAGAAAAATAATTATATATATATATATATATATATATATATATATAGAGAGAGAGAGAGAGAGAGAGAGAGATGGAATGATATTCACACTGTAATATCGCACAAGATTGCTAAATCTCTTGACTGGGGCTTCATTTCTAGAGCAATTGCTCTTGACATGTCAAAGGCTTTTGATAGAGTATGGCATAAAGATCTACTTCACATAATTTCCAGCTACGGAATAGCTGGAAATATCCCATTAGTTATTTACCCTTTCTCTATGACGGGTTTATAAGGGTAGTGGTTGATGAACAGTAATCAGTCTCATAGTCCATTCTATGCCCATCTATTTTCCTGATCTTCATCAATGATCTATGAAATCCCATTCTTAGATTATTCGTGGACACTTATGCGAACGACGCTGCTATCTATGAAAACACCTCAAACGCCGGCAATAAATAAGATCTTTCTGATTCGCTCTCTTCGTACGCCTGTAGCTTAATCGGGGGAAAAGTTAGTTAATCCATCTAAAACCAAGCTCCCTCTTTCTACCACAAGCGCTTTTACTACCGGATGGAGTACTGTTGCCACAGTTAAGCAATAGTTACTCGACGCACTCTATCCTGCCTTGATATAATTCAAAACTAGCTTCGAAAACTAGTAGGTGATTCCCTTTATAATTTCCCCGCAATCTTTTCCCCACAGGAATGACCTATCAAGCCTGTCTCTTCTTTATCATTATTTCCATGGCAAGTACTTGATTGAACTTCAATATATAGTCCCCTCTTGCCAAACTTTTATAAAAAAACAACTCTCCTAGCTACAACCTCTATTAGCATTTTCCCTACTCTTTATCTGTACCAAAATCTACACGAAAATTCCAGGGACAAAGCTTCCATTTTAGATCTACCCCTCCATGGAAAATTGTTCCGCTGGCCTGCTTTCCAGTTGATTACAATATAGTCGTCTTCAAGTCTAATGTAAATATTTTTTGTTGAGCACTCCCCTTAAATCAATGGTTCTCAACCTTTTTTTAATCATAACTTTCTTTTCTTTTTAATGTATTTTGGTGAACCCTTATAGCTTATTTTATTTTTCAGTAATGTAAAGGAAACCAAAGAACATATATGAACAGTTTATCTTGAAGGAAGACTGAACTGATATTAACGTTACATGTAACATGGGGGTCCACATGGACCCCAGTTGAGAACCATTGCCTTAAATAATCAAGTTATATCTAATTTTGAACCCTTACTACACTGCTCTCTTGATGACCAGCGTGCACTCATTAGTTCTTAACAACGTTCGGCGCCCGAATGTCTATTCAAAATTCTGTACAAGGACAAGCTTCAAAATGCTTGGTTTCCGAATGGTTATCAAAATTTCTAATTGCATGCCGACGATAAGTACAAAAAATCCGACATTAGTTTCGTAATTTAATTACTTCTATAATTCAATAACTTTAATTTTCAAGACGTTCGATTGAATCACAATTTTATTTCTCCATTTCCTAACGACGATAATTTTAAAAAATCCGAACTTCGAATACACATTTAAAATACATCATAACATGATAGCCCCATTTCTCAAAAACCTGACTCGATTAATAACTTCAAACTCCTTCAATGTTGTGCTAAATGTCGAAATATCTTGTAATCTAATAAGAAAAATTGATTGACAGCATTCGCATGACGTCTTCTTCCGGCGTGTTCTTTTCGGTTCTAAACACTTTAATCTTTATCCTCTCAAACTTTTATAACGTATTTCTCCCACATATGCAAATGAATGCATTTCAAATCACATATGCCTAACCAATACACTGGGAATAAGTAAAAATTGAGTTGGTCGTGAAATGTAAAACGATTAGTTTTATATATTTGTCATTATAGTGGATAAAATCATATTTCTCCTTTTAACGTCAAATAAAACAAGTACAATGCTTGTAATTTATGAATGAATATGCTTTATATTAGTTCATCTTCCGTTTGCCTGTTTACCATCTAACTACAACTTGGTTGTCTTCAAGTCCAACATAAACACATTTTTGATGAACCGCCCCTTAAATAAACCAATCTACCAAATTTCCATTACTGACAATTACTGCACTATTATCCCATTGCTTACTGTACACTCAATAACGGTTATCCTCGAGTGGCCTCCGGGCCTTGATAAAAGGTGACTCCCATGTAAAAAAAAAAATTACCAGTATTCATTACAGGTAGTCGTATGTACTACGCACTTCTAGCGCTCCTGCTGATTTTATGATAATACGATACTATTCCCTGAAAATGTTTATCTCACACCGTAATCTCGTACAAGAAGAGTAATACAACTAAAAAACATTAACATGTGAAAAAGTACGCAAAAAGACGATAAGTTAATTTAACAGTTACTTTATGGCATTTCTCTCTTTTATAATCTTTGATGTACAGTTCAATGAAATATATCTAATCAAGGCCCAACAAGAGTCAGACATAACGCCTGAACGAAATTAGCAACCGTTGTCAGTTATTTAGACGTCATATTGAAAGCGTTCTCTTTGCTCCTCACTAACATCAACATCATTTTTCAATATTCGAAAATTACCCAATCAAGACCATTGTATTCCAAAACTTCGAGAATAATATTGATACAATCATAGTTTTCTGTAATTTTTACAGCGTATCTTTTTAGTATTGAGCCATACAAAATTTTGTTTATAGGAGAAATATGTGCAAGATGTTTTAACTTGAAGCGGACTCAGTAAACAAAACACACGAACCATATCATCATATCGTGTGGCTGACCACACAAACAATGATTATTGTGATCTATATCAGGTTCCTTAAAATGCATCAATCTGATTCCATTTGTAGGCGAATTTAGGGATTTGACATAAATCCCTGGCAGCTGTGTAAATATATACACAGAACACATATTTGAGTATTTGCATTTTTTGTTTAGTTTTCTTATATAAACTATTTACATTGACAATGCAAGAGTAGCAGTAAAAACTTTATATTGGTTTGAATCATAGCACCCTCACAACAGACGAGCTAAGAATTCTACACTTAAATCTTTGATAGCATAGATTCTACACACGTGTTTCACAATCTATGCAGAGTACAAAACGGTCCTAATCACTTTTTGGACTTTCTTGAAAATTATTAGTTTCGTCGATAATTTTGAAAAGTACACGTAAATGGCAAAAATACCCCGTGTAAAATACTAACAATTCCTTCTTTAAGATACTGTAGTAATGTTTTATGGACGCAGTAGGTTCCAATAAAAAGTTAAACGACAGTAAATAAATACTAAAAATATAAAAAGGATTTTTCATGGAAATTTCTGCACAGCTGTTTCTTAATTAGGACGTTATCTCAAATTACTTTTTGATTTAGAAAAAGGGTTAATGCCTGACATTACAGACACAAATTATCTCAAATTACTTTTTTTTTTAGAAAAAGGGTTAATTTCTGATTACCATATTACAGGCACAAACTAATGCATCAACACATATGTTAATGGATACATTGTGATAATTATAGTTTACAAAATGAAATACATCAATACATTAATGTTATATATGATACATTACATACAATTCTCTCTATATATTATATACTATCGATTTATCATCCTCATCAGCTAATTTTTATCTGTAAATCAATTACTTATAAATCTTTTTTCTGAAACGTATTATCATACTCTTGCTCCAAAAATAAATCAGAGAAATTAGAAAATTTATTTTCCATATTACTCAGCTGCTCATCTACACATGGCTATCTACCACTGGAAAAATCTCAAATAACACTAAAATTAACGTGTTCACTATTGTTATAACTTGAGGTAAATAACGCTTAACCTGACGTGCATACGGCGAGAGAGACGGTATTTAATACATCTCTAAGAGCTACCACAGGTATCAGATATACTACTATTCTCTTAATTCTAATATTATTTATACTGTAATTAATAAAATTGTAAGTATAATAATGAACTTCTATTAAATTTGGCATTGATAATGTCTGGCAAATAACATTTCTTATTATTGTCAGTATTCTATTATTATTCCTAATACAGTTGCGGCAACAAAAAATGTTAATGTGACATAATTCTAAACCTTGCGATTACTATTTCTAGTGATAATAAATACTTAAAAATAGCAGCTTAAATGTGGGCTCGATAAACTACTTGTTTAAACATATGCCATCGTTCATTGTATATAAACTATTTATTTTAGTTATTTTATCTAATAAGAAAAATAACGATTATTTATTTTTAATAACAGCTTAAACATCTAAACGTTTTTTAAAATCAAAATAAAATTCAGAAATTGACGATTAGAAAAACAGAATCGGATGTTTTGATTCGGTACATATTTTCGAGATTTCGGCATATTTTTATATTTTGCTAACACTTATAATTAAAAAAATTAATGGAAATAACTCATTAAAAAACAGATTTTCTAAGTATCTTTCAAATGCATTGTTTGTAAATCATTTTCTCTTAAACGTTTTGGTCACAGAGAGAGAGAGAGAGAGAGAGAGAGAGAGAGAGAAAGAGAGAGATAGTGTGTGTGTGTGTGTTAATAGAGGACTACATTACTCCCAAACTTGATAGGTACACATGGAGTACTATTTATAATGCTCACTATTTAAAACTGATTTTTTTTATTTTACGGAGCCCTAGTTCCTCCATTTCCTTTCTTGCTCTTTCTCTCTCTCTATCATGGGCAGCTTCTAACATGTTTATCTACTACTAATCATCGTCCAATCGCTGCAACGTTGAATGTCCGACGAAATTGTGCTCTCTGTCAATGAAAATACTTGCGACATGCAGTAAAATTACATCACTTAACAGTATGTTCTCCAGATATTTAAATCCTCTTCCTATTTTCTCAAATGAATCAAATTGCAAAAATTTAATGTAACTAACTGCCTTTCTGTAGAACTCACCACTGAAAATGCTCTTAGATATATGACCATTAATTTACAGTTGAACTCTAAGTGTACGTTCTTTGAGGTTAATTAAAGTAAAATAACACAGAAAACAAAATTACCGCGCAAAGTTAATATTACATAAAAAGGGGGTTTCTTTATCCATTTTTTGCTAAACTATGACGGTTGATGTTATAAAAAAAACTTGTTGTCTATTCACTATAGCAGCTGCACATAGGAAGGATTTTCGAGATTTTGATTCGTGCGACAGTCCCTTCTCAGCCTACTTTGATTCGTACTGTTACTTCATTTGCTGTTTACAAATAACTCCATTGGTCATATCTGATTAAATCGCTTAGAAATTCCCAATCCACCCGTTGTCATACCTTGCCGTTTAAAAGAATGGCTACTTTGCTATAAAACTCAACCATTATGGCATTATGACAAGCTAATCGTTATGAGAAACTAATCATAATGACAAGCTAATCATTATGACAAGCTAATCGTTATGACAAGCTAATCATTATGAAAAGCTAGTCATTATGATAAGCTAATAATTATCACAAGCTATTCGTTATGATAGGCTAATCATTCTGACAAGCTAATCATTATGACAAGTTAATCAGTATGACAAGTTAATCATTATGACAAGCTAATAATTATGACAAGCATATCATTATGACAAGCTACTCGTTATTACAAGCTAATCATTATGACAAGCTAATCATTATGACAAGCTAATCATTATGACAAGCTAATCGTTTTGACAAGTTAATAATTATGATAACCTAATAATTATGACAAGCTAATCGTTATCACAAGCTAATCGTTATTACAAACTAATCGTTATGACAAGCTAATAGTTATGACAAGCTAATCAATATGACATGCTAATTATTATGATAAGCTAATTTTTATTATAAACTAATCATTATGATAAGCTAATCAGTATTTCGAATTCGATTATGGATATCCTTCACACGACTATCAGGCAGTGTAGTTATATAAATTGTGTTTTGTCATTATTTTTTCATGATTGTGAGGCTTTTCCTGTAAAAATTCATTTCATTACAATTATGAGAGAGATTCTTAGAACTGACAAATTCCGAATTACATCCTTAGATTAAGGCGGTGGCCATTAGAAAATAATTATGAACCATAAAAACTGTAATTTGGAAGAAATTACATAAGATTACATGTTTAATATTTTAAACAATATGTTGCAACAATATTCTAGAAATACAAACTTATGAACCTGGATTAAAATTGTTTAGTAGAAAGTAAGCTATCGATGATAAAGAAACGATAAAGAATTTCTATTTAGTTTATACACTAGATCAAATTTTAGCGTGTCCATGACAGCTTACATGAAAATCTGAGAGAACCGAAATGATGGAAGGTCATTGGCACCTTTTCTTTTCTATTCTTATCAGACTCCCTTTCATGCAAGTTGTTAAAGTTATTTTATCTTCTATCTTTGTACTCCGTCTGGTCCGAGAGCGTTCTTATTTAGAATTTGCTTATATCGTTTGTTCAAATTCACTTGCACCACATCTTGAGTTCGGTTGAAATTACTTTACATTTCAGTCTTTACATATTTCAATGACTAAGCACGCCCATTAAGTTTCTTTCGTACAGTCAAAATATCGCTCCAAAATTTTGGGCACTCTTCTTCTTTTCTTTTTTTCTTCTTCTTTACTTCGTCTTCTTTTCTTTTTCTTCTTCTTCTATTTTAATTCTCCTTCTTAACCTTTTCTTCTTTACTTTTTTTGTTCTTCTTCTTTAGTTATTTTTTCTTTCTTTTTTATACATATTCATTTATATATACCTACAAGAATATATATGTACTTACATATTTTAGGAGTTTAAATTTTATGATTTGAAAAACTTAATTTCAATTATGGAATTTTTACTGTGTGCAATATTAGCTGGGATTGCCTTATATAAAATATTACATCCAATAATATTTTGTAATATAAGGTAACAACTGGATATACATACCAGTGGATTTATTGCATTTAATTATTCTGAAGTATACGCACACACAAACACACACACACACACACACACACACACACATATATATATATATAGTATTTCGTAGTATAACATCTTTTTCATGCGGCTAGAATAGTAACTCAAGCTAGGACTTCAATTAAACTGCCTCGATGAGAGTCGGCGTTTCTAACTTCTACGCTATTTTAGCTTCTGCTTAATAGTCAAATGAAATGCAATTGAATTAACCATAAAATAATTGACATAAAGAATAGGAATGAAGCCTGTTGGTGTTCATGATCTGGTAAGCGAGTTGGGAACTCTACTCTCTGCATGAAGAAAGGAGCTATAGAGAAACTATAAGTAGAGCGTCCGGCTTCATATGCGCAACCTGAAAAACTAAGCCAATCAAATGGTGGACGTTAAAATCAATAAACACATGAATTTGGGCGTTACTATAACATTGGATGCATCTATACTATCAGAGACATGATCGATTAGGGTACAGTCCTTACTTCAGGGTAAAGAAAATATAAGTAATTAACCCAGTGATAAAATGCTAGTCGAAAGCACATAAATGTCTGGTCATCCAATCAAGACGTTGCTCTCCAGTTAAAGGAAGGAGCTACGAATATAGACTCCAAGCCCGTTCATACATCTATCTTAGTCCTTACGACAAAGAGGGCCATGTTAAACAAGTTAGAGGGGATTGAGACGTGTAGATTTCTTTGATTTAATAAGATATCCAGGGATTTTACTAAGAAGCAAAACTCTATAAAACCTAGATTACTTCTAAGTCTACAAATATTTGTGAATGTGAGGTTCAAAGAAGGAAGCGAACTGGTTTTGTTTGAGTGGTTGTCTGGTTTAATCATAATATTTGTTTGGTTTATCATTTGATTTCGTTTTTTTTTTTTTTAGGTCGGGGAGAGTGTTGAACAAAGCGGGCTTATTAAGACGCCAAGTATACACACAACGGCCATTATATATATATATATATATATATATATATATATATACATATATATTCATTATATGAAATAGTTGTCTGCTTAAATATGTTTATAAGGAATTGTGTTCACTATCATTGACAACATACGCAAATCTAAGCATTAGTTACATATACAAAACAACAACTCACAGGTTTATTTGTTTGTTTTTAATATTATCCGTTGATCTATATTTAATCCCGGGCAACGTTGGGTCTCCCTGCTAGTGTATTTGTAAATATAGCTAAAATTAGTAATAATCAAGCAACAATTCATATATAAAGAATAATGAAAGAATAATTTATTCATATAAAGATACATATTTCTGAGAGTTTATTACTTAATTCCAACATCAAATCTATACTATAAGTGTTCCATAGCTTCTTAGATGCTTGAAAACATTATCCACGAACGTGTGTACACATCCTTGTGATATTAGGTAGATTGTCATTATTACGACTAATATTAAACCTGCAACTGATCATACCTCTCCTACTACTATTGTAATAATAGCAATAAAAAGTAATAATAATAATAATCACATATTTATGAACTGAACTAAATTTCATTGTCATATATTATGAAATGCGTCATAGTTGGTGAAATGTTATGATATGTGTCATTTTTTTGGCACGGCAACTATTTCTTATTGGTTTCAAAAAATGATTGATACAAAAGAATCATATCTTTATCGATTTAATAAAAAAACAATAGAAAGAAAGTATATAAATAAAAAGAACAAAACTAAAGTCAGACAATATGGATTTCTGGCTACGTAATTCTGTAATAGAGGTGATTCTCTCCTGTGTATACACGAGTATTAAACTTTGATTCATGCAATGATTTTGGACAAAAGGGTTGTTACACTCATAGTAATCCTGGGAATATAAAATAGAATGAAATATGCCGATAGAATGGAAACATACGAGTAAAATAACCACACTTTGGCCTATGTGACAGAACTGACGAGAGAAAGAGCAAGAGCGAGAGTCTGTGTGTGTGTGTGTGTGTGTGTGAGAGAGAGAGAGAGAGAGAGAGAGAGAGAGAGAGAGAGAGAGACCTTCTTCAAACTGTGTGCGTATGTTTATCCGTACGGTAAGCTGTCGAGGTCTGACATTGTTTCTTTAAATATCGAATCAGACTTAACGGGGGATGAAATTTATTTCTGATGGAGAGGCGCTGTAGGATCAGGCAACCAGCCATTTGCCATAAAACGTTCGAGTATCGTTTTACATTTGTTTCGAACTTAAGTAGAGAACCAAGGGCAGGGTTGTGTGGCGATACGGTTTCTATTGAAATTTGGGCATAAAATACAAAGCGAAGACATTTATAACCGACGAAGTTTTCATGGCTACTGTTGCTCCCTTTAACATTCTATGCTCCTTCTTCTCGCCACTGGCCACGAGCGCAACCGCTACTCCCATCTTCGGACGAGCTCGGTACTTAACGGTTTCCGCTCTACACTCAATTTCCTTGGCAGGATCTAAAAACATCTAAATATCTTTCCCTTTAATGTATTTTTCTTTCGGCCTTTACTAATCGTGTTTCTTATTCATTCAATCATTTGCTTTCTTTCGTTTTTTTCCTCACTTTTATTCTTCACTTTTATTTATCTGATCTCTTTTTTCTCAGTATTCACCTTTACGTCCAATACGAAATTCATTCTTACAAACATTTTAACGTAAGCCGAATCTAATGATATGACTAATTATTCTTTCCATAACAAAATGTACTATTGTATGTTCGTTCTCTTTCTTTCTTTTCATACAATATTTTTACTAACAGGCCAACAGGCGTTGTTCGGTTATAAATACGCTTAGATATTATATATAAGCTCATGCAGATTTCATGTTTATTAGTATAGAGTTAATTTCCTGCTATATATATTATAACAATAATATTGCAATTATTTCAAAAGTTACAAAACAAAAACATGATTTGGGTGCCATCAGTTAGAATCGAAACCAAGCATATAGCTCTCCTGCAGTATGCGTTGCCATCTGAGCTGTTTCCATACCCATATAAAAATTTAAAAACGAACGCTGTTAAAAGTATAAACGTATATTTCTACATGCATCAAAGTAACAAGTTTAGACGACTTATGTGTGTCAGGTTGAAATTGCTCAATGTTGACCCCTAAGCAGGCTAATTTACTCGCTAAAAATCAAATCTAATTTGTTCCTGACAGACAGACAAAGTCAAGTATATATATAAGTAAAATAGAGGCCATCTAGACCATATGTTGTAGTACGGAGAAAAAGGGGTAAATACCCTAGTGTTTTGATGTGGTGTTTTGAATATAATAAACTAGTTATGACCAAAGTTTCATTTCATTCGGACAAAGCACTAAGAAACGGGACCCAATTAGAGTTGGGGCCTGTTTTTGGGTCACCATGTATATATATATATATATATATATATATATATATATATATATATATACGTTTTATTTTTTATTACCGTATCTTTCTGTTAAGTTACATTATTGTTTCAGCTACCCGGCCGTTTTTTGGCCGTCTGTAGTTTCCTCAGACTTTTACCTACCTATATATATATATATATATATATATATATATATATATATATATATATATATATATATATATATATATATATATATATATATAATAGGAGGCCACCTGGCGTTGCTTGGTCGTAAAATAAGCTTAAATATATTTAAATTTGAACAGATCTCGTATTTATTATTATAGAGCTAATTCTCCATTGTTTATTTTTATTGTACCTTATATGTAGCCTTTCTTTTCTTTAATGCGGATTGTTTTCTTTTTTTACAAAAGTGAAACCAATATCTTTTACCTTTAAATATTTGTAACTTTAAGAAAGAAAAGTAAGTAATTATACTTTCCGAGGTCGTATGTGCTTGAAACGCAACGCAAAATATACGTATTAATTTTTATTTATATCGCAACACCTCCGCATTGAATCTGATTAGTTTTAAGACACAGTTAAAAGACAGAATATACGATTAAAATGCAATTTTATTTAAAAATTTCATAACAATTGTGGTTTAAGGTTAATAGAACGTTCGTTGTTTTCCTACTTTTGATAATAACTATGCTTACAACTTACTATGCCAAACTTCCCGTAAGCTATATTAATAAGTTTAATATAAATCAATGTTTTTAATCAAGTGTAAGTAATTGAATTTTAAAGTTATAACGAATAAAAATACAACAACGTCGCTTTGTAATTTAACGTTAAGATTCTGCCGAAATATGCGTTGAATATTTCTTGCAAATTTTCTTTTGTATTTTACGGCAAGTTCAGTATTGTGTTGTGATAAAGTGTACTTATTTATCCTTAAATTGCAAATGTGAATAAGAACATAATTATAATGGCAGAACTGCTAAAACACTTTAATTGGAAATATCAGTGTCAAATTAATTATAAAATTAATTATAAAATCAAGAGTACATATTTATTAATATTAGAATAAAGATGTCTCAATCTTAAACGATTTTCATGAAAAGCAATGAGATGAAAGATTAATAATCATTTTCTAAAGAAAAAAGCTGTAGAAACTTCTATAGAAATGTTAAGAAAAATATAAATTAACATAGGTTCAAAAGAAAAGTCATCGGTTATAGATGACTTAATTGCCAAAATATTTCCGTTTATTCTGCGTAACGTTTTATATCTGGATAAATATATAATAGTTTTAGAAAATGTAGCAAATATAATTTTCAGTTTAATGCAAAAGATATAAGTAATAAAACAAAATAGTATTTGACTTTTGTATTTTACACCTTAATTCAAATTCGATTTGATTGAAAAATGCATAATCTCACCGTTTTTGTTTTATAAAATGTAGTAAATACAATTTGTCTGCTTAATTCAAGAAATATATCCATAATAATGAATAAAGATTTTTACACGTGTGTTAATTGCAAACCTAGCTGTCTGTTGATCTAAAAAATTTTAAAATCATGATGGCATAAAATATTTTGAGTGCAATTATGAGTTCTTATATCCACATACGTTTGTATAGTTGATTGCTTCAGTAATAGAATAATTATGAATAGTAGGTTTAATTCCATGACCGTATGTGAAACGATTGCGTTTATTAAAACGATGGTGTTCTAATAATAGAAGATAATTATGTCATTTAATAACAATGTTAGTCTGCCGTACTTCAGAGCGAAAGCTGTGCTTTGTAAATTATTACATCGATTTATAGTTTTGGAAGTGAAATAAAGAGAAAGCTAGAACTTGGTGGATAGAGAATGAAAATGTTTTCTACCGTCTTTGCTGAAACAACTTTTGAGAGGGGCTTTGATCGGAAGGCATATATATATATATATATATATATATATATATATATATATATATATATATACATATATATATATATTGTTGTGGAGACGCCCACTAATTAGCATATGTGGGTTAAAAGATATAGATAAAAGTATCAAGTCAGCAAGACCGGGGAGCTGCGTTCGAACGCCGGATAGGCAAGACGCAGGTGCCGGTTGCTCCATGAAAGACTTTAACGCGCCTTCTGCCGGACAATCTTCTAACTGCACCTTTGTAAATATGTATTATCTTTTCGTCTTAATATATTTGTTTTACCTTTACTTATTGTTATTGATACAGACACAACAGTGGCGACGGGATTTCGAAAAAAGATTTACGCGTGAGAAAATACACTACCAAACTCAACAGTGGTATACGTGAAATACTTAGTCGTTAAAGATTGAAAAAAAATCATTCGGGAATTCAATGTATAAAACACAGCAACTACGAAATTATCGAACGCGATATAATTGCAAAACACCAAGATTTTTTTTGTGACTACTTGTTCCGCTAGAATACAGTGAACTCATTAGGTAGACGGTTTTGAAAGAAAAAGTGATTTTTTTCTCAGTGTGCTAAGAAATGATTTTTTTCTTTCGTAATTTCGTAATTAATAACGTAACAAAAGGAATCGGTTGTTCGTAGTTATTAAAGAAAGGAAATGGTAAAAGTGACTGATTTACTAATTTGAAAAACAAAATGGAGGATCTTATCAAGTTATTCGCGGAAATGCAAATGCGTCAACAAGAAAGAGACGAAGTACAGAGAAGGCGTCTACAAGAAAGAGACGAATTTCAGAAAAAAAGAACTACAAGAAAGAGACGAAAACAAAAAGAAAGACGAAAGACAGAATGAACGGCTTCTTAAATGTATAGAGCAAATGCAACTTGGTCAAAAAGATTTGTTGGAAAGATTAACGACTAATTCTGCACAGGAAAGCAATACGACTTTTTCCAATGCAACAATTGTGAATAGCATAGATGTGTTCACGTACCTACTAGAAGAGGATAAAACTTTTGAGGCATACTTTAAGAGGTATGAATATATTTTCAAAACAGATTGCGAAAGCTGGTCAGACGCAAAGAAAGTAAGTTTAGTACTTCGAAAGCTTGGTACCAGTGAACATTGCAAATGTGTTGATTTCATATTGCCAAGGAGAACGAATCACTTAGACTTCGCTGAGACCGTAAAACTTCTTAAGGAGTTATTCGGATCGAACATGTCTCTTTTTCACAAGAGATGGTCGTATATGAACCTTAAGAAAACGGAGGAGCAGGACAACCTGACATATGCGTCAGTAGTGAATAAACACTGCGACAATTTGAAATTATCGGAACTTACGGTGGACGACTTCAAATGTTTAATTTTTGCACAGGGGATAGTTTCTACGAAAAATTCAGAGATCCGAAGACGCGTTCTCTCAAAATTAGAGACAACAAGGTCTGACACTGCAAAAGTTAGCAGAAGATTGTCAAAGGGCAGTATCACTAAAAAAGACTCCAGAGATATAGAAGAAGCAGGCGTGTCGTACATAAGGAAGATTAAAACATCTGGCAGAAACGCAGGGCAAAGAAAGTGTGAGACTCGTCAAAATCCAAAAGATTACGCGAGTTATAAATACTCAAACTCTAATTACAGAAAACGAAATTAAGATTCAAGTCGAAGGAACTATAAAAAATCGGGACCAAGTAATAATTGCGGAAGATGTGATGAAAAACATTGGGGAAAGGATTGTCCTTACAAAAATATCAAATGTTTCAATTGCGGCAAAATCGGACATAAGAGTATTTGTTGCAGAACAAACTATAGAGTACACCAAATGAGAACAAACGACAAAGAGAAAGAATTTACGAAAATATGAAATATGTATTGGTTAATATTTTTGGCAATAAATTTCAACTTTATTCTGGAGCAGATTTGTCGGTAATAAACGTTAGCACTTGGAAAAAACTGGATAAACCCACTCTGAAAAAGTCAAGTAAGGGTACTAGAACAGTGACAGGAGACGAAATCAAATTCGAAGGAGAAGTCGGCCTGCCCATTAATTTAAATGGCACGACGAAGAAATTGAAAATCTTCGTAATTAAAGAAAGTCAGAATTTATTGGAAACAGATTTTATTGAAAAATTCAACCTTTGAGATAAACCGATGAACGCTTTTTGTAAAAAAAAAATAACCAGCTGAACCACAACGTCAGAAAATATTAAAAATGAACTAAAGAACGAATTCCCAGAAATATTTACTATGGGACTGTGAAGATTTAATAAATTTAAAGCTTCGTTCGAGCTAAAAAAGGATGCAACACCAGTATTTAAGAAAAAACGGAACGTGCCGTTCGCCGGATTAGACTAAATAGATAGCGAATTAGACAGACTTGAAAGAACGGGCATTTTATCGAAAATCGAAACTAGCGTTTGGACAGCGCCTACGGTGTACGTAAAAAAGAAATCGGAACAAATTCGAGTCTGCGGAGATTTTTCAACCGGTTTAAATAATATGCTACAAGATCACCATTATCCTTTACCAAGCCCGGAAGAGATTTTTTGCCAAACTAAATGGTGGGAAAATTTTGTCAAAAGTAGATTTGTCCGACGCCTATTTGCAAATTCTGATAGAAGAAAAATGCTCAAAGATTTTATGCATTAACACAAACAAAGTGTTATTCAAGTATAACTGATTACCGTTCGGGATAAAAGTCGCGCCGGCGATATTCCAGCAAACGATGGACACAATGTTGAACGGTTTAGATTGTGCTTGTGCATACCTGGATGACATGATCATAAGGAGCGCGTCCATAAGTGAACATATAGATCATTTAAAACAAGTGTTCACAAGAATAAACGAGTACGGATTCAAGGTGAAAGAAAACAAATGTGAGTTTTGTCTAGACGAAATCAAGTATTTAGGACAAATAATAGGTAAAGATGGTCAGCGCCCTGATTCAGAAAGAGCGATAGCAATTAGGAACATGCCAGCACCACATAACGTGACGACTTTACAGAGCTTGTTAGGCCTCGCGAACTACTACCAAGTATTTACCAAAGGCATGCACGACCTAAGAGCTCCGCTGAACGAATTATTAAAGAAAGAAACGAGGCATATGGACAAAAGAATGTCAAGACTCATTTGAGGACATTAAAAAGACTTTGACGTCAGATTTATCCTTAAATTATTACAAATAATTGTTGCGAGTGACGCGAGCTCGTATGGTATAGGAGCATGTATACAGCATATCATGCCAGATGGAACGAAGAAACCTGTAGCGCACGCTTCAAGGACCCTAATTCCGTCAGAGAAGGCTTACTCCCAAATAGAAAAGGAAGCATTAAGCATTATTTTCGCGGTGACGAAATTCCACCGTTATCTGTACGGAAGAAATTTTATACTGGAAACAGATCACAAGCCCCTAGTGACTATTTTCGGCTCAAAAAAGGGCTTACCAATATATACGGCAAATCGGTTACTCCGTTGGGGTACGATCTTGCTAAAATATGATTTTCAAATAAAACATCTACTTTCGAGGAAAAAAGGTCATGCGGATGGATTGTCAAGGCTTATACCGAAAAGGGATGAAACCTTTGAAGAGTCAGTAATTGTAGCTATACGTTCCAATTATGAGGAAAAAATCATGGTGGCGAATATAATAAGAAAATTACCAGTCACGCTTACCGATATAAAAAGGGAGGCTGAAAATGACGACGTCATCAAAGACATAAAGAAAAAATTAAGGGAAAATGACGGAAAAACGCAAAGTATATTTTCCTTATGCAATGAGGTATTATTATATAGTGAAAGTGTAGTTGTACCGAAAACCTTGCAGAAAAAAATCTGTCGTGATTTTCATACAGGACACCCGGGTATATATAGGATGAAGACACTTATTAGGAGTTATGTTTACTTGCGTAATATGGATGTGGATATTACATTAACAGTAAACAAATGTAAAAGTTGTGCGTTAGCCGCTAAGGCACCACCGATAGTTCATAAACCTTGGAAAAAAACTGACCATCCATGGTCACGCATTCATCTAGACTTTGCTGGACCGATCGAGGGACAATACTACCTAATCATAGTAGATAGTTTTTCCAGATGGCCGGAAGTAAAGCGGGTAAAAAAACCAAGGACAGATAACACAATAAGTTTTCTGCATGAAATATTTGCACGTTTTGGGGTACCAGACATTGTAGTTACAGATAACGGAACACAATTTACTTCAAGTGTTTCAAGGATTTTTGTGAATCGTTTCAGGTAAACCATATAACTACACCACCGTCCCATAAAGCATTACAACAGTTCCTACAAATATACAGGATAGCTGAGAACCCAAATACACCGTCGAAATTATCGCCAGCAGAATAAGTTTTTCGAGAAAAATAAAATCACCATTTGATAAATTAATACCAAAGCAAGCAGTCGTATATAAAACGACACACACACATCACGTAAAAGGTTTAAACCTGGTGATCAGGTATATTTTAAATGTTTTAAAAATAATATGTCATATTGGGAGTCGGGTACGGTAGATAAACGTATCGGCGACTTGGTCTACATGATAAAAGGTCCAAAAGAGATACACAAAAGACATTAAAATCAGTTGAGAAAACGTCATAGCAAGGACAATGAACAGGACAAACCTGAGGAACCGGAACATCCAATTGATATAGTATACAAAACGTTTGATATTGAACCACCACAGACCATGCCCGAACCGAGGAGATCGGGAAGGAAAAGAAAGGCTATAGACCCGATGATAATGAATCCCAAAAGGAAAAGATATTGAAATCTACACGACTTCAAATCTTGGGAGGGGGGTGTTGTGGAGACGCCCACTAATTAGCATACGTGGGTGAAAAGATATAGATATAGGTATCAAGTCAGCAAGACCGGGGAGCTGTGTTCGAACGCCGGATAGGCAAGACGCAGGTGCCGGTTGCTCCATGAAAGACTTTAACACGCCCTCTGCCGGACAATCTTCCAACTGCAGTACAATTGCACCTTTGTAAATATGTATTATCTTTTCGTCTTAATATATTTGTTTTACCTTTACTTTCTACGTTCCTATTGATACAGACACAACATATATATATATATATATATATATATATATATATATATATATATTCGACAGAAAGTAACAATAAAGACATATTATTTGTTACAAGAAAGTATAACCCCAAAGCCTTAGTATGTAATATCTCACCATCGCCAAATATATACAAAGAACCCATTATTAATATCATTTGCATAAACTCTTATAATAACTAGTAGTTACACGTTCATTACTATTACATTTTTGACATAGTATTACTATTCACCTGTCCAAGTAGAGTTTAATATACAACATATGTCAAAATATAGTTTTATATACAAAATAAACTAGCAACAAGTATTTCATTATATAAAACATATGGTTGGGAATGTAACAAAATTGTCCAAAAATATTTAGTTTAAATCGATGTTTAAAATTCAAAAAGCAAATATTACCTTTCAGATGTGCTTTAAACGCAAATATTCATTTTGAATGTGCTCTTGTAATATAAAAGAGTCTACTGTCGATTTTATATGTCGAGCATATCGGCTTGTGTTCTCATAAAACTTTTTAAATTCACTTGTGATGCTGGGCTGCGTAAAGTATTAACTTTGGTTGAAATCTTCTGTTCATTCTTTGATCTGAGTATTTCGATCATCAATTATTGATAATTATCGAAGACATTCGATAGAAACCTAGCTAAAAACTTTTAAAGCCACCAGAAACTCCTTTGTTTGGAATTTCATAGAATGGGCTCAGCCACTTCCGCGTATATAAGGAAGAAAATAGCCCACAGGGACACACACAAGCAAAATTTATGCATATATATATATATATATATATATATATATATATATTAGATAAGTTATATATATATATATATACATGTATGTAAATATACATGTACATGCATATATATAACTTATCTGATATGTTATTTGAATGCACTTATTTTCGATTTTTAATAAATATATAAGTATTTCATAAGTAAATGTCAATTATAATGTAGCGTGAGGCATAGTTTATAAGCATGACTCATCTACTGATTCGCACGTGCATAATTTCTCCTCACATCATAGAATTTAATCGATTGTTTGTAATCGATATACCATTGTAAATGTCCAGAAATTCTGGCTACACAGAAGCATTAATTGCGATTCATTACTAACAAAATGAGATGCATTAATCCTGGTTTGTGTTACATTTTATCATTTTAACCTGAAATAATGCATTAATAAACTTCATATTCAATACTTGCACCCAATTCTATAATATGTTACAAAAACCCTGTCATATTTAAAGGTAGAAATGACACGGATACTTATTTATGACATAAGCAATGAAGAAAACAATAAAGGCAACTTCTGGTATTTGAAACGTCTATAACGTGTAAAAATACTACGAACTTGCGTTTAATTTTGTACTTTTTTTACGTTAAAATACACGAGAGAATTATTGACATAGGTTAAAGTTGTTCTTTTCCTCGTTTCATTAAACAATTGACTATACACCTGTTTTTTTTAAAAAATCTAATATGTATATCAAAGCTTCTTGGGTTAAAAGTTATTCATATTTCAATGCCAAAATAAGGACATAATGTCAAGTTAAAATCATATAAGTAATTATTTAAAGCAAGCATATTATTTTCTCTCCATATTTATTTAACAAAGGCTAGTGATGGATTTGTGTTGAAAGTAATTACCTACGCGATATATATTTGAGTAACCCACATATCTGATAATTTTCGAATGTGTAATAAAATAATATAAGGTTGGTGCAAAATAATTTCTGTTTTTTATGAGATATATATATATACGTTAAAAACAACATTATTTTTGCACCAACCTAATAATTATCATATTACCGTGTCATGAGATCCAAACGTTAAATTACAAACATACGCGAGAATAAAAACCCTAGAAAGAAAAACGAGTATGAATATATATATATATATATATATACATATATATATATATATACATACACATATACATATATATATATATATATATATATATATATATATATATATATATATATATATATATATAAAGCTGAACGTCTGTGTCACGAATACGCTCCTATATGGTTGACTATTATAGAAAACTGATGACATATAATGATAGAAGATGCATCGAGACACAGGAATGGGTATGTTTGATCTGGCATAATGATGATTTATTAAAATTGTGGGTTCTGCGTACGCGCCTGGTCCACAAAGTATGGAAATAAAAATTTAAAAGTTAAAAAAAAAAACGTTTACAAGTGTTTTTGATATAGATGTACATAATAATACTTTGATAAGTATGTGTTAACTAAAATAGGGATGGTATAATAAAATTGTGGGGTCTTCGTTCGTGCCTGTCCTCCATAGAATTGAAAGAAGCACAAACTTTAATAAAGATTTTTCATATCTTTCTGCGTAAGTATACTTTGATAATTATGGTTCAGTTTGATGAAATATGGTATAATAAAATTATGGGGTGTTCGTGCGCGCCTGACCTCCATAGAATGTAAATATGTCACAAAGTTTAACAAGGTTCTTTAATATAGATCCACAGAATATTGTGATAAGTGTTTCAGTGTGAACAGGTATGGTATAATTAATTATGGGGTTTATCTATTTTATTTTTGCTTTCATCATATTTTGCTTTGGTTTGATACCCCCAAATTCGAAGCTATCTCTTTACAACCCTTCCTTTTCATAACCTATTATACTTTCATAAATCAGAGTCCATTTTCTGTAGGCTGTTTTTGAACCCAGTGAAACACGAGTACTTTTGCTAGTATATATATATATATATATATATATATATATATCCGTGTGTGTGTGTGTGTGTGTATAGTCAAAATATATATAACAAAAGTAAAACCTTAATATTTTTTCCGTTTTATGATATACATGTTCGATACATTGGGTTAAATGATAAATTCACACACCCACCCATATATATATATATATATATATATATATATATATATATATATATATATATGCGTATATATATATGCATATACCTATACATATATATATATATATATATGTATACATACATACATATATATATGTATAAGAATGCTTGGCGGTTCTGTGAAAACTCATACATTTAATTTATGAGATATGTCGATCTGTACTCTTACATTGTTTTATCTCTTTGTGTCCAACGATTTCTACATTTGTTTATAAAGTTTGCCTTTGAGTAATGTTTTCATTTAGAAACTCATAAATTGCTACGTTAATTTGATTATCACTGCATATTGTTTGTGTGATTGAGTGAGCTTTAATGACTGGTGCGTGAAAGGCAAATATTAGTACACCAACACATATTTCATACAGATTCGTATACAATGAGGTGATATTATCAAAGGTTTAGCTCAAGAAGCATCTATGAACGTATGCGTACGCAAATATATTTGTAAAAAAATCAGGAGACAGATAAAAATCAAGGATCATATGATATACGAGAACACTTCATCATTTTATATACATGTGTGTATATATATATGTATATATAACTATAAATGAAATAAGAAAGAGAGATTACATATATATGCATATATACATACACACACACACACACACACATATATATATATATATACACATATACATTTACATGAATAGAATGGAAAAAGAGAAGAGTGGGAAACAGAAATAATAGGATGAATGAAAGTGAAAATTTTACATACTGATGATTCTGCGCAGATCGATAGACACATTTTGTTAATTTTGTATAATAATATAAGCGACATTTTTCTATAAATTCAAGATGCATCATTAAAGATCACTTGTAAAATTTTTCTGTTGATATTCAAACACAATTACCAAATGAGCTCTTTAATAAGATTAAGAAATTTCCGCAGTCTAAAAGAATTACAGTCTGGCAATTAGCTCGATCGCAATTATACGCTACATACTCTGGCGTCACAATTGGGTGCTTAAGAGAGTAACTGTTTAGATTTGTGAAGTCGTTTAAGAACCAGCAAGTCATGTTTTCATATATATATATATATATATATATATATATATATATATATATGTGTGTGTGTGGAGGTATAATAAAGCACTATTCATTACTTGTGAATAGTGTATTCTGAGGTGACTTAAGTGCATTTATTAATGCTAGCAGGACCCGTGGAAATTCCACGGTAGTTAAAATATTTTAAAACACTTCAATAATAATTCCTTATTGTTATATTACAAAAATGAACGTATGGAAGCAAGTGGAACAAACAAAGAACTTTAGTTAAAACTTTTATTGAAGGTCAATGCGATCGTAACTGATGCTGTTGATATTGTCAGGAAGTGCTGGTGATGATTGACGCGGTGACAGGGACGTCGATCAGCTGCTTGGAGTGAGAATAGTGGTCAGTCAGCAGGTTCTTGGGAGTCAGACTGTGAATTTAAAAAAACTCTGACATTGTTGACATCGATTTTGTGAAAGTTCTGATGACCCCAAGTTGTTTAATATTTCAGGACATTTTGGATTACACGTGTGAGTAATGAATAGGTCACAGAAAACTGCCATTGCATCTTGATAAAGCTGTTGTAGATTCCTAGGACTTCCTGTAAATGTAGATGGTAGAATAACTGGTACACCAGAATAACCATCTTCATTCCTTGCTAAATGATCCATTAAGCCAGAATATTGAGCAGCTCTTTGTTGACTTTGATAGCTTTTAATGAACTTAAATAAGCAACCGTCAACTTTTACATATCAGAAAAAGAGCTCAAAATGAAAATAAAATAAATTCTCCGCTCAAAATAAGAAATGGGGAAAAAAAAAGTTAAATTCTCCACTGTGTTAGTAATTAAACACTAAAACAAATTCTCAAAATGAAAAGAAATGTTAGATTCTCTGCTCAAATACCAATATAACAAATGGGAGAGAAAAAAAAATTAAATTCGCTAAAACAAATTATTTTTTACTTGTAAACTGGTTTATTAATTGTAGAAAACAAAAACAAACGAGAGATAAAAGGAGCTCCAAATGAAAGAAAAATAAAACAAAATATTTTTAAAATTGTAGCCATCCGTATTATAAGATTTGTGTGACGTCACTTCCAATGTAAATAAAGAAGTGCAGAGCGTCAGGATAACCAAAATCTTTAAATAGGAAATAAATATTTCTTTAAATAAATTAAATCGTAAGTAATGAAACAACGTGTTTTATTTTCATATTAAAAAAATTGTTGTGTCCATTTTTTATAGTATTTAAATATGTATGCCCTGTCGGTGGGCATTAGAAGATGATGTAAAAGAAGCAAAATAAAACAGACTCGTAACGTTAAATGTAAAAAATATATTTATTACTGAATAAAATAGAATAAGCGTTCCGTATTACGCTACAATAATAAACAGAAGACATCGTTAAAAATGTAAGTAAAATACTATGCTACTTAAACTGTGGAACGATACCTTCTATGCATAATTGTCTTTAAAATAATCCAGAACCAGAAATAGACAGTTCATATATATATATATATATATATATATATATATATATATATATATATATATATATATATATATATTTGTTGTTGTTCGGGAAGTTTTGGAAAATAAAAGGCGTTAATGATTTTTTTAACTAATAAAGAGTGAACAATAAAGGGAGATAATTCACATTAATTAATGTTTGCGATGATGATAACGCGTTTCATTAATTAATGTTTGCGATGATGATGACGTGACACCGTAGGGACAAGCATATTAATATAAAGACTAGTAGGACCCGTGGGAATTCCACGGTTGTTAAAATCTTTTAAAACACTTCAATAATAATTCCTTATTGTTATATTACAAAAATGAACGTATGGAAGCAAGTAGAACAAAGAACTTTAGTTTAAACTTTTATTGAAGGTCAATGCGATCGTAACTGATGCTGTTGATATTGTCAGGAAGTGCTGGTGATGATTGACGCGGTGACAGGGACGTCGATCAGCTGCTTGGAGTGAGAATAGTGGTCAGTCAGCAGGTTCTGGGGAGTCAGACTGTGAATTTTAAAAAACTGTGACATTGTTGACATCGATTTTGTGAAAGTTCTGATGACCCCAAGGTGTTTAATATTTCAGGACATTTTGGATTACACGTGTGAGTAATGAATAGGTCACAGAAACTGCCATTGCATCTTGATAAAGCTGTTGTAGATTCCTAGGACTTCCTGTAAATGTAGATGGTAGAATAACTGGTACACCAGAATAACCATCTTCATTCATTGCTAAATGATCCATTAAGCCAGAATATTGAGCAGCTATTGGTTGACTTTGATAGCTTTTAATGAAGTTTAATAAGCAATCGTCAACTTTTACATATGCAATAGACTTTTCTATTTATTTTGAATTTTATTCAATGTAGATTTGGACATTCACAAATATTTTTAAGTCGAATTATTGATATAGATTTCAATTAAATAAGATATACTGTAAATCTTTTAATAAGGAATAAATATTTATTTAAACCATAATTATTGAAACAAAGTATTTTACTGCATAAAAACGGTTATGGGGAGAAGGGTTAACTATTTTGAACCTTCACCTTAATAACGATTTAATGAAAAAAATGTTTAAAATGTTCTTGTATCTGTTTTATAATTTTTGTTAAATAAGAAAAATCAATAAACTTTGATAGCACTATTGTAAGAATTATTCTGAAAGTCATTCTTAATATGAGAAGGGGGTAACTATTCTGAAACTACACTTAACAATGTAAAAAAATAAGGGAAATATATGTATGAACAATAAATATTTCTTCAGTTAAATAAAATATACTGTAAATCTTTTAATAAGGAATAAATATTTATTTAAACCATAATTAGTGAAACAAAGTATTTTACTGCATAAAAAAACGGTTATGGGGAGAAGGGTTAACTATTTTGAACCTTCACCTAAATAGCGATTTAATGAAAAAAAAAATTAATGGTCTTGCATCTTTTTTTAATTATTTGTTTTAAAATAAGGAAACAAAAATCTTTGATACCGCTATTGTAAGAATCATGCTGAAAGCCATTCTTAATATGGGGAGGGGGGTTGAACTATTCTGAAACTTCACCTAACAATGTAATAAAAATAATGGAAAAATTCTTTAGTTAAATAAAATATACTGAAAATCTTTAAATAGGAATAAATATTTCTTCAAGTAAATTAAATCGTAAGTAATGAAACAAAGTGTTTTATTTCATATTAAAAAAAAAGTGTGTCCATTTTTTATAGTATTATGTCGGTGGGCATTAGAAGATGATGACTGCCTGTAAAAGAAGCAAAATAAAACGAACAAACCATAAGTAATAACTATGTAAACAACGTGAAGTTGTATAAATGTTACAAAATTACTCGATTCGGCATTAAATAACACGAAAAAGGATTGATATGCCGTAATACAGAAGCAAAACAGAACAAGACGTAAACTATGTTTTGACTCTGTGTTACTCAGTGTATTTGCGAATGGTGACTTTGGTGACTTATTTAATAAAGTTATTCTTGACTTTTGTAAGATTTATTTCTAAACATATTTTTTATTATATAAGGCTCACTAAAAAGTAAAAAAAAAGATAAAGTGGCACAGTAAAAAAAACAAACAAACGAACTCGTAGCGTTAAATGTAAAAAATATATTTATTACTGAATAAAATAGAATAAGCGTTCAGTACTACAGAAGACATCGTTAAAAATATAAGTAAAATACTATACTATTTAAACTGTGGAACGATACCTTCTATGCATAATTGTCTTTAAAATTATCCGGAACCAGAAATAGACAGTTCATATATATATATATATATATATATATATATATATATATATATATATATATATATATATATATATATATATTGTTGTTCGGGAAGTTTTGGGAAATAAAAATGTTTAATGATTTTTAACTAATAAAGATTGAACAATAAAGGGACATAATGCACATTAATTAATGTTTGCGATGATGATGACGCGTTTCATTAATTAATGTTTGCGATGATGATGACGTGAAGCCGTACGGACAAGCATATTAATATATAGATATATAATGACATGAAGTAGCCTAGCCTGAAAACCAACAAAAACTTTATAGTCTATGAAAGCTTCATCTCCTCCGTGCAGATTATCGGCCGCTTTTTCTTTTTTGTTACACGGTGTTCACCACTTATCAAGGCCCGGAAGCCACTCAGGGATAAGGCTTATTGCAAGTACAGAAAGGGGCAGTTCATGAGGAATTTGTTAACGTTGGACTTGAAGACATCCAAGTTGTAGTCAGGTTGGAAGCAGGGGGATGGAATAGAGTTCCACAGGCGTGCAGTTCTAAGAAAGAAGCTTTGTTTATGGAATCCACGTTTTGATTTAGGCACAGATAAAGAGTGGGGGAAATTTTTCACAGTGGATTCAGCTAGACGGGTTTTTTTCAAGAAAGATTGGCGAGGGGGATCAGAGATTGGAGTTCAGACGAGCAACTGCCATGGAAATAAGGATAAAACAAGGATATGCTCGCAACGTCTCTTCTGTGGGAGAGGGGTTGCAGGGTAGAGAAAAGGGCATCCCCCACTAAACCACGAAGTCTATTTTGTACTCTGTCAAGACAGGATAGGCTGTTTTTAGCAGCTCCTTCCCAGATATGGCAGCAGTATTCCATCCTTGGACGTACTTGGCTTTTATATAGATAGAGAATTTCATCAGTAGTGAGATATCTTCTGGAGCAGTAGAAGGATCCAACCATCTTTCCAGCGACCTTGGCAACAGACTTGATGTACATATTCCAATTCAGATCAGGAGTAAAGGACAAACCCAGAAGCTTGTCAAAACACGGGGCTTCTCCTAGACGAGAGCCATCCATTTCAATTGATGCCAGATGGGGATCAGAGCGTTGATGATGTAAAGATAGAAGTTTGGTTTTAGATGCATTAAAGGTAACCAGCCACGACTTCCCCCACTGAACCACGCGCTCGAGATCAGAGGAGAGAGAATCAGAGAGAACTTTGTCATTTACAGCCTTTGATGTGTTGCCGTAGATGGTCGTGTCATCAGCATAGATATCAACGAATGATTTATGTGTTTAGGGAGATCATGGATGTAGATCAGGAAGAGAGTTGGGCTCAGGATTGACCCCTGAGGGACTCCAGCATTAATACTGCAGGCCTCTGATTTTTGTCCATCGACCACTACTCTTATGAGCCTATCGGAGCGAAATGATGTAATGATTGAGAAAACATTTCCAGTTATACCGTAGCTGGAAATCTTGTGAAGTAGGCCTTTATGCCATACCTTGTCGAAGGCCTTTGATATGTCAAGGGCAATTGCCCTAGAAAGGAAGCCTTTGTCAAGAGATTCACTAATCCTGTAAGATATAACCGTTAGCACATCTGCGGTAGATCTTGCAGAACGGAAACCATATTGAGTGCCACTAAGAAGATTGTTTCTGCTGAGGTGGTTGACTATTTCTCTATTTAATATGGATTCCACAAACTCCCTCATAACACACAGGAGACTTATTGGTCTGTACTGAGAGAGAGATGACTTATCACCTGAATTCTTAAATACAGGGCATACTGATGATGTTTTCAAGGGAGTCGGAAAGCACTTCTCCTTAAGGCAACGCTTAAACAGTTTCGTAAGTATGGGAGCAAGTTCTGGTTGAAGCTGTTTTAACACTATAATTGGGATGCCGTCAGGACCAGTTGCTTTACTGGAATCAAGGTTCTTGATTAGCTTGGCGACCTCATGCAAAGATATGCGTATGTTACCTAGCGTGTTCTGTGTTATAGGAGGAAATATGGGGAGTTGATGGCCTTCATCGCATAGGGTAGAATTAGCTGCAAAGTTCTTTGCAAATAGTTTGGCCTTGTCTGACGCTGACGAAATGACCTCTGATCCATTGATAATGGTTGGGATAGAACGCACACTTCTGTTCAGGATCCTATTTGTTATTTGCCAAAACTGGTGGGAACCAAGCCGCTGATCAGCTACCTTGGATTTAACAGACTGGGAATATAGCTCTCTTGCATTTTTTATTACTCTTTTCAGTGGTTGCTTGCAGTCCTGAAAGCAGCTTTATTCTCAGTGCATCTATTACGTTGGTAGCTATGGAAAAAGTGATTTCTGTGCGCGAGAGCAGCAGCACATTCTGGGAAGAACCATGGCTGGGAATTTTTTAAATGGTATGAATTGGTCTATGCCTACAATTAACCATTCGGTCATATCTGATACTATAGAGGACACTTCCTTTTTAAACATGGAATGCAGAGGTAAATCAGATATGAATGTACGGAAGCTGTACCGGTCAGCTACAGAGTACCGGTATACAGTACGGTGGAGGGGTACGTCTGGGGACTTATTTCATTTCTTAACTGATACGACGGAGTGGTCGGAGGATCCTAGAGGAGAATGAACGGAACATGAACATAGCTCAGGGTAAGTTGAGAGAAAAAGGTCTAGGAGGCTTGCATATTGACCAGTAGTTTCGGGCACACGGGTGGGTTCGCGAACAATCTGAGTGAAGTCATAAGCAATGGCAAAATCATGACAAAACCTCCCCTCGTCGTCTTTCTTATTTGAATGAGTAAGCCATTCCATTTTATAGACGTTGAAGTCACCACAGATGTGAATGTTAGCCGAGGGATGTGCAGACAGGATGTGATCTATTTTCTCAGATATACTCTTAAAGATAGTAACTCCGTTGTTATGGGGCCAATAGTGCAAATATAAATGCAGTGGTGTAAGCAAGTGCAACCCGGAAGCACATATAGGGTAAATTAGGATCTTCTCTAGATATATCCCTGCCACACGGGAAGCCATCCTTAATGTAGCACATATTCCATGCCCATGGCGATCCTGGGGGCAGATTTAGCTGTTCTCTGCATTATTGAAATGCTTCCATTAATAACAAGGTATACAAGTTGCTTTAGGGGTTTAAAACTATCTAGAAGTGTTTGCATATTGTCTTAGACGTCTCTAATCACAGACAGATAAAACATTTTTGTCATTTTAGCAATGATGATTTTCATTTCTTTTTTTTCAGATATCTCACAGAAAATATTTTTAAAATAAACCATGGATAAGTATAGCATTGAACAATGTACGCAATTTTTAAATTGTTTTAAAAAACTCAGACGTCAATGCAAATGGCAACCACGTTCCTCAGACTTGACTAGCCCCGAGTTTTCCTTGTGGGGATATTTCAGAGATTAATTCTAGGTAGACAAAGGGCAAATCTTGCAAGAATTGACGGAAAACCTCAGGGATCAAATAAGGGTGTGAAATCGCAATCCAGAAATTCGGCACAAATATGCGAAGCTGAAAATAGGCAATATTAAACAGATTATTTTGCATAAATACAAATTGTTTCAATTTGGCATTTTTTAAAGCAATACTTCATTGTGTTACTGAGATTGTGTTAAAATGGCAGAGAGATTTCATCAAAGATAAAGAATCTATTTACGTTCCTAACCCTTCAGTAACTTTTTTGGACGCTCTCTCTCTCTCTCTCTCTCTCTCTCTGTTTCTCTCTCTCTCACTATATATATATTTATATATATATATTGGAAGAACATAGAACCTCTGGAACTTAAAGAACAAGAAAAATTAGAAATCCCCAGTTACCTACTTTGAACAGGATTTACTCAATTAGGCACTCAGAATGAAAACAATCATTCCACTATAAATTCCGTATACTTACATGACATAGTATGAAAGGACGAGTTTCCCCTCGTCGTAATTAAAATAATTCTTTTGAAATGAATTTTAAGTAACAACCCAATACTAAGGAAAAATAATTCTAAGATAAATCGAGACGTAACATCGTAGAATCAAAAGACGGATAACGTCAAGATGAAGGAATTGCACATGATCGGAAATATACAGAGTTAAATGAAAATCTGACGACACCGCCTAACATTCCAAAACTAGTAAAACATAAAACTAATTGAACTTTAATAAACAACTCAGGATGACTTATAACACAATTAAGCGTACCTTTTTGGGATTAAGATAAAATACTAAATTTTGTTGAATAAATAAATTAGCAATTCAGAGTTACTGCGTTTCAATAGCACTTTACTGGTTATTTCTCCGAAGTGTAAACAATAATAAATACCAATGTTCAACATCCTAAACTACTAGTAGGATATATAAATTTATTTTCCTATATCTTATTTTATTTAATGTTGTTATGCCCATAAGAGCAGTGGTTGATGGGCAGAAATCAGAAGCTAATAGTAATGATGCTGGAGTCCCCCAAAGACCCAATTCTCTTCCTAATCTACATCGATGATCTTCCAAATCACATCCTTAGATCATTAGTAGACATTTATGCTGATGATATTCCCATCTATGGCAGGACATCAAAGCTCTCTCTGATTCTCTCTCCTCTGATCTTGAGCAAGTGGTACAATGGTGAAAGAGGTAGCTGCTTACTTTTATTGCATCAAAACCAAGTTTCTATCTTTAACTGATCAACACTCTTATCCCGATCTGGCATCAATTGAAATGGATGGCTCTCGTCTTGGAGAAGCTCCATGTTTTCACAAGCTTATGGGCTTGAGTTTACTTCATATCTGAAATGGAACACGTGCATCAAATCTGTTTAAGTCAATGTCAAAACGATAAAAGCCTAACTTTCTATATATGTATGTATGTATGTATGTATGTATTTGTGAAATAATGTGTGAATTTGTCCATATCATCATCATTTACTACCCAAAAGTGTTAGTCTCAACCAAACTTTTTATTTAAAAAAAAAGAGTAAGCGTCTTTAATATATGTCGGTTGGACTGCGTTTACATTTGACTCGTCGTCGATTTTATTTGTGAAATAATGTGTAAAAATGTCCACATTATAATCATTTTCTACTTCAAAAGTGATAGTCTTATAGCGAAACTTTTTTTGTAAAAATAAGAACAAGATATAAATCCGTGCTACTTTTTTTTAATCGCGCCCATCACCATCATCGTCGTCCTGATCATTGAGTATTTAAAACTTTTGGAATGTTCCTTCATGTGTATTATGTGTACGTATGTATATGCATATGTATGCATATGCGTATTTGTGTGCTACTATGTGTGTATGTTTGCATGTGTGTGCACGTACATATGTCTGTTGGCATACATCTGTATGTATGCATGTGGTCATTTCCATGTGTGTGTGGGACGGAGAGGGCTCCCGTGGGGCGTGGTGAGGGCAGTCCCTCTGGGAGAAGCGGATCTCTGATTAAAAAAAACAACAAAGCGGTAGACCAGCGCCCGCATTAAGCTGGTCTGCAGTTTGACTTGTTCCTGGCTATCTTGCTCTTGCTTGTTTCTGGATGTCAACATTTTGAACCGAGAGAGAGATTTAGCTGTCGTACAAAGCTAAAACTCTATAACATCATCTTTGTATAGATCCCTCAGGCATTTGCCTATTAAAAAAAAGTCATGTGGCGATAAAAAAGCTGTGACGTGTGTACGCCTGAAATGCTGGATGCATGTAACAATTAATCTGTCATCATTATATGTATCTATGTATGTATATGTGTATGTATATTCATATATGTATGTGCGTGTGTATTTATATATGTACATGTGTGTTTATATGTATTTATATCTATGTGTATATGAATGTATATGTGTCTGTGTGTATATATGTTTGTGTGTATGTATATACATTTATATATGTTTGTATGCATGTATGTGTGTATATGCATATATATATGTATGTGTATGTATGTATGTGTGTATGCATATGTATGTGTATATGTGCATGTATGTGTGTATGTGTATGAATGCATATATATGCATGTGTATGTATATGTAGGTAAGTGTATGTATATATATGTATATATGTGTACGTATATGTATGTGTATGTGTAACTATATGTATGTATGTATTTGTATATGTGTGTATATGTATGTATATGTGTATGCATGCATGTGGGTATGTATATATATGTTTGTGGATTATGCATTGTGTATGTATATTGGTATATATGAGCGTATGCTTATAGACATGTATGAATGTATGCATGTATATATTTATATATATGTATACTAATGACCATCCTGTGTATGTTTGCATGTGTGTGTATGTATATGTATGTGTGCGTAATGTGTATTGTGTATGTATGCATGTATATGTATGTGTGCGTGCATATATATATATATATATATATATATATATATATATATATATGTATACCACTCTTTACCTGTGCCTAAACCTAAACGTAGATTCCATGAACAAAGCTTCTTTCTGAGAACTGCACGCCTGTGGAATTGTCTTCCGTTTTCCTGCTTTCCGGCTGACAACAATATGGTTGTGTTCAAGTCTAACGTAAACAAGTTCTTGATGAGCCGTTCCATATAAGTTATCAAATTTACCGAATTTTCATTACTAATGATTACTATATTTTCCAATTTCTACTGTACACTCTTTAACCCTTATCCTTGAGTGGCCTCTTGGCCTTGATAATGTGGTGATGCCTATGTAAAAAAAATACCAATGACCGTTTTTAGTGTCATGTCTGCTTGAGCATGTGAATTCGCCGACAGGACTATATGTCATTTTCGGGCTCATGAACTTTCAGTGTCTGAGGAAGTGGCACTCGTCTGACAAGACGTTGCATTCATCATGTATGTATGTATGTATGTATGTATGTTGGAGCTCAAGGATTAGTGTGGGCGTGTGTTAAAACACACAGATACTCTAGCGTCATATATAGCACTCCCAATCTAATCACCCCACGTGCACGTCGTGAGTTCTGCTACGCTAACGGGGCTATGGTCAATGGCGAGTCTTTAACGCCAGAAAAATTAATCCCCACTGCTTTGTAGCATAAGGTCTTTGAACTAAAGTTTAAGGGTGAGGTAACCCTGACAGAAACCTCCGGAGGAGCTTAGGCCCTGTTGACTGCGGCATTCATGACCCTCCGGCGTGTGGACCATGCTCTGGTGCCTGACTACCTAAGTCGCAGTCATGGGTAAATGACATTAGCGGGGTAGAAGGAGCTCCTGTAAGCCGTGGTGGAAGCAATCCTTCTAGGAGAGGACAACTCTTACGAGAAATCTGCGGTCAAAGCAATTACCAGTCATCTTGCAATGGCTTGTCACTGGATTATTGTTGCGGAGACTTAGAGAGGTGCACTCGTGTCGTACAAGTGCTTTCCTTCCACTATCCGTGATCGCATCATGAAACTTCGTGTTTCTCTCTCACACAATATATTAATCTCTATTCTTTCGGTCTATGCACCAACCCTTTAAGCGAATGAAGATGATATCTTGTATTTCTATGAGTCTCTGCGCTCTATTGTTGCATCTACACCAATTAATGAAAAATTGTTACTCTTGGTGATTTCAATGCTCGTGTTGGGAATGACTATAGCTGGAGTAATCTTGGCCACTATGGTATCGGTACCATGAATGCTAATGGCTTTAAGCTACTAGAGCTGTGTTCAGTATTTAATCTTGCTATCTATAATACTTTTTTTCGCCATAAACTGAAGCACAAAGCTACCTGGATACATCCACGTTCAAAGCATGGTCACCTAATTGATTTCATCATAACTCGAAAACGCGACCTTCGAGATGCATATACTGTTGGTGTCATGCGCAGTGCTGAATGTGACACCGATCCCAAGTTGGTGAGAAGAAAGTTTAATTTACGAATCCGTAAGAAAGTTCGTCAAAGTTAAGGTGCCTAGCCGTATTTATGTCGCGAAGTTAAAGTTGCCTGAAGTTCAAAAAAGTGTGTCGGAAAATCTCGATAATCTTGCATTTGATGGTAAATTGGTGAATTTTAACACTCAGGTTTGTTCTGCTGGTACTGAAGTTCTTGGCTTCAAGAGGGATAAGAACAACGAATGGTTTGATGACAATAATCTTGAAATTAATCAGTTGCTGTGAATAAACAGACAATTTATGAATCTTTATTTCGTGAAGATCATTCTGATCATACAACTAATTTGCGACAATGCAAAGAGATCAAAGACACATTGCAACGTGAGATAAGAAAAATGTAAAACCAATGGTGGATGAATATAACGGAGCAGATCCAAAAGGCTTTTGACACAAAAATTCGAAGGAAGTTTATGGACTCCTGCGCCAAGTATTTGGTCCTCCTACCTCTTCAATATCTCCTCCCCTGATGTCGAAAGATGATTCGGTTGTCATTAAGGATCAAGAAAATATCCTAAAAAGATGGCAAGAGCACTATACTGATGTATTTCACAATCCCTCAGCAGCAGATGCTGATGCAATTGATAGCCTACCACAATGTGATATCATATTCAGAAAATCGGTTTCCTAATCTGGTTGAGATGCAGTTGGCTATCGCACAAATCAGCAGTGGCAAGGTACCTGGTTTGGATGGTGTTCCGATGGAACTTCTTAGGACTTTAGGTGTGAATATTGCTAATGCTATCCTTGGTTTTTTGAGGAAATCTGGGAAGTGCTTCTGTTCCCAGGATTGGAATGATGGTGTCTTGGTGACCCTGTTTAAAGGAAAAGGACAGAAAAATGTTTGTGACTACTATCGTGGGATTATGCTTTTGGAAGCTGCTGGGAAAGTTCTTGCACAACCTCTATTAAACAGGTTACTGGAGGATGTTTGTCCTAATGCTATTCCAGAGTCACAAAATGGCTTTAGGTCTGGCAGAGGAACTATGGATATGATTTTTTCAGCACGGCAAGTCCAGGAGAAATGCATTGAACAATAGGTATCAAGTGCTTGTGGATCTAACCAAAGCATTTGACACCGTCAACAGGGATGCTCTCTGGTTAATCTTAGAGAAAGTAGGATGCCCTCAAAACCCTTGTTAGAATAGTAAAGGAACTGTACAGGGACATGAAAGCTCAAGTCTCGTTTAACGGAAAATTGTCTGATGAAATCCCAGTTGACAATGGTGTCAAACAAGGTGATATTCCTGCTCCTAATCTTTTCTCTATATATGTTGCTGCTCTACTTGCTCATGCGTTTCGAGATTGCGATAGGAGTGTCATGTTAAAGTTTCAGGCCACAAATCGCATTTTTAATCTTAGAAGATTTAATGCCAGAACTAAGCTGCATCATGTCTGGGTCAAGAAGTTACTGAATGCAGACGATGCTGTTTTTTGTCGCACACTGAGACTGATATGCAGCATATAATCGATACATTTACTGACTCATACACTGCTTTTGATCTGGGGATCAGTCTGTCTAAAACAAAGATGATGTTAACTCCTGTACCAGAACAATTATACGTGGAACCGAACATCATAGTCAGTGGTGCTAGACTGAGAGTAGTAGATTCATTTGTGTACCTTGGTAGGTCTCTATCGAGAGATGGCTGTCTCGACACTGAAATACACAGGCGAATTCAGAAGGTATCTGTAACTTTTGGAAGGTTGGAGAAGAGAGTGTGGTCTGATCGTGGCATCACAGACAAGACTACTATCTGCATTTACAAGACCTGTGTGCTAAACACACTGTTGTATTCATCGGAGACATGGACATTGCATCAAAGGCACATTAAATGGCTTGAACGATTTCACCAAAAATGCTTGAGACGTATCTTAAACATCAAGTGGCAAGCACAAGTACCCGATGCTGAAGTCCTTGTGAGAGCATGTTGTTCAAGTGTTGAGACCCTTGTAATCAGATCTCATATGCAATGGGTGGGCCACTTGGTTCGAATGAAATATTGTAGGCTGCCAAATCAATTTTTACGGGGCGCTGGAAAATGGCAAGCGTCCTCAATACAAACTTAGGTAGAGGTTCCGGGACTCTACAAAGAATAATTTGTAAAGTCTTACAAATCTACATCGACACATGGGAAGAACTTACTCTGAAAAGGCCGAAGTGGCGAATGCTTGTACGTGAAAGTTGTGATTCTGTAGAGAAAAGAAAGCAGCCCCACAACAATCTGAAGCGAGAGCTTCGCAAAGGTTTAATTGATGGTCTTAACCATCACATACAGAGCTGGAAATGCGACAAATGTGAACGAGTGCTGGCTACATCAACCATCTTAAGTCACACGAAACTCCTGTTCAGGTGAACTTTTCACCTATTAGTCCGAGCCAAACGATCTGATTAACATGCAGCAACGTTTTCAAGTGTGCTGCTGGTTTGAGGAGACGTGATTGTTCATAGGAATATCCTTCAACCTCCAGAGGAAGTCAACTCGATGGGAATTGCTCAATTTTTACATCTGCTTCAAGATGTGCAAATCTGCGGCGGGAGTGCAGAGTCATCTGAGATGGTGTGGACGACAAAATTGGGAGAACTCAATGTGACGGCAGTCATCTGGAAAGTTTGAGCAGAGCACAAAGCGTTTGCAAGTGTGTAGGGAATCATCATGTATGTATATATGGATGTATGGTTGTATGTATACATCTATCTATCAATATATATATGTATATGTATATATATATATATATTGATATATAGATTTAAACAATAATTATTTAAAGTAAACTAAAAACTTCTGTTTGATTATAACTATATATATATACATATATATATTAGTGTATTTAGGCAGCATTCCTTCATTCAGGCAAACATTATTAAAAACAACAGAGATACCTTGCTTAATGATTCTTTTTTTCGATCTTTCGTAAGATTTTTTTAACTTCAAGATGGAAGGTATTTACAAATGTTCCATGGTTCACACGAGCGCTTTCGATTATTTCTTGAATCATCATCAGGTGGAGATAAAATATTAAAAATAGAAGTGAAATATATATTTACGAATGATAAAAAGAGTCAATGAAAAGTCGATTAAAATATATATTTACGAGTGATGAAAAACTCGATTAAAAATTAGGATGATAAAAGGCAATGTTAGTAAAACCAGTCGTATACTGGTTATGCTAAACATTTCAGCACATTATTGCTACTTTCAAAATTAATGCTATTTATAGATGGGTGCTGGGTTTTTATATATAGTGCTTCAAGTATTTTTAATTTTTTACAATTACTTTCTCGTTGCAAAATCCTTGTGTTGTCCACGAGGACCTTTCTAAGATTAGAGGGGGGAGACAGCTATGTTGATTTGTTAAATGCTGGTATATTGAGCTAGTACTGTTCAATGCACCCGTACCGATAAGGAGGAAAAGAACGTGAAAAGAAAAGAAGGTGACGCTTTTTCCGTTGCGTCCATCGCCAAAACCGGAAGTGGCGACGCTTTAAATTAAGACTTGTCAAATCGAAAATATCGGCGAAAAAAGCGACCCCTCCTTGAAGAAAAGTGCTTAGTTGAGAGTGAAGGAATTAATGTTTTAAGCATATTCTACGTTATTTGTCGTCTGTAGGGTCGAGTTCTTAAACAGTACCGATCACGTGAACATCCATCGCCTCTGTCGAAAGTTTTTGGCAGACATACAAACATACATACATGCATACGTACGCACATACATACATACATTTAAACACACAGGTAAGATTTATATAATAGATAATTATTGGTATAGTTAGATGCTTCGTGTAGATTATGCCTGAACGAGAAATATGAGGGTTTATACATTAAAACCTGCACAAACCTCTCTACTGTAAATGTAAAATATCAACAAAGTATGTAAACAGACTAAACTTTACTTGCAACTACAATACGCAATAAAAAAGTAAAATACAAAAATTTAAAAATGAACAAAACCAACATCAGAAATATAAAAAATTGTTCCGAGCAGGCACCCCGATACAAAATGAAAAAAAAGGAAGTAAAAGTCAGTACTACGATTGTGTGAGAGAAGCCTTGCCAATGGTAAATGAAAATATTACACCGTAACAGGTAATAACAATTACACTGATTGGTTAGTTATCCAGATTGACATAAAGTAACTGCTAACACGACTCCATGAGTTTTAGCCTGATTATTCACTACGGGAGTGAATTGCACAAGTCAATGTGTAGCTTAATTACCATAACCACATTTATATAGCTTACTATACATTCATTGTATATATGCGCGCGCACACACACAAACACACACACACACGCACGCATATATATATACTATATATATATATATATATATATATATATATATATATATGTAAGTATTATATAATTTATTTCCTAGGAATTCTATACATACTTACCAAAGCTTTGCGCTCTGTTAAAACTTTATGTTATGTCAAAATTGAAAAATGGTAATAATAATAATAATAATAATAATAATAATAATAACAATAATAACAATAATAATAATAATAATAATAATAATAATAATAGTAGTTGGGAATTCTGGAAGCGGACACCATCAGAGCAACAGAAATGAAAGAGAAAATTGGAAAGGAATACCCCAGGAGAACAAGAAAACTCCTGGAAACGAAATTATATACCAGAAACCTAATAAAAGGTATAAATACGTGGAAATTATCACTAGTAAGATACTCTGGACCGTTTATAGGGTGAACAAAAGAAGAACTGAGACAACTCGACCAGAAAACCATGAAACTCATGACCATGCATAATGCACTACACCCAAAGGACGATACTGACAGACTCTACGTGGAAAGGAAAGACGGCGGGAGAGGACTGATCTGCATAGAAGACAAAAAAAAGAACTAGAAGAATGCATAATAGAAAACACTAAAAAGATAATTATGGCAACGAGATACACAGAAAAAAAACAAAAAAAAACAAAATAGAAACCAGAGAAACAAACGACAAAACGAGAAAAGAGAAATAGGAAGAGAAACAACTCCACGGAAGATTCATAAGAATGACAAAAGATGAAAATAACGAAAACACGTGGACATGGACGCGAAAAGGACATATACATCAAGCAACAACCACAACAATAGCAGCAGCATCAATAATAATAATAATAATAATAATAATAATAATAATAAACTTAATAATAATAGGACATATAAACCGAGAAACTGAATCTCTAATAACTGCAGCCCAGGATAACTCGATAAGAACGAACCATATCAGAGCAAGAATCGATAAAACACAAGAAAACACCAAATGCAGACTATGTGGACAGAGAGTCGAAACGATAAACAATATAGTAGGTGAATGCAGCAAACTGGCCCCAAAGGAATACAAAAACAGGCATGACCAAGTAAGGCGGGCGGTGCACTGGGAATTATGCAAACGACTGCATTTTGAGTATACAGACAAATGGTACAAGCATAAACCCGCAACAGCACTAGATAACGAGAACTACAAAATCCTATGGGATATGGATATACAGACGGACAAACCCATCCAAGCAAAAAGACCAGATGTCGTAATAATTAATAAGAAAGAAAAATCCTGTTAAATCGTAGACTTTGCTGTCCCAGCTGACCTCAGGGTGAGTATGAAAGAAAAGGAGAAACGAAGCAAATACACAGAGCTAGCCAGAGAGCTTAAAGGGATTTGGATGATTAAGAAAATCAAAATAGTACCGATAATAGTAGGAACACTCGGAACAATTCCGAAAAACTTCGAAAAAAGAATGGCAGAAATTGGAATCAGAGGAATAACTGCAAAAATACAACGCCTAACGACAAAGAAAACGGCTGAAATATTAATGAAAACACTAGAATGTGGGGAATAACACAAGACAATATAACAAAGAAGCGTTACAGAGAATTAAGAAGCCGAAGCTGCATATCAACAAGCTCTACACCACCATCATGCATCCCCCCCATTGTGTCCTCACGCCCCCCCCCAAAAAAAAAGAAAAGTGATACCAAAGAGCCGGGAAAGGTCAAGGAGGATGGAAAAACCTAGGAGAGAGCGCTGACCAGACCTCCGCTGGACAAGCCTGAAGAGAACTGGGATCGTGGGGAGGTTTAGTGCCACTCAAATTCCAGTATAAACCAATGGCCACTACCGGCGCGAAATCAATGGTATGAGGCTGTTGCGATGACGCAGATTTATTTGCAAATGCTATCGAAGGAGATGGAGAGAGTGGACGTCTGGAGAGACTTTTTGTCACTCAACTTCCAGAGAACACCACAGGTCTCCAAACCGACCGTTTGTTGACTTGTGTAAAAGCTCTATGTGAGCCAATAATAATAATAATAATAATAATAATAATAATAATAATAATAATAATAATAACAACAACTAGTAAATAGATGTAGAACATATTCGTATGTATGTAATTAAACTGTCAATGTATCGTGTTATAAATGGCCACATCAGATGTTAAATTTGTTTTTTGTAATGCACATAAATAGCCGACATGACGTTTGTTGCAATAGACATTTACAAAATTTCATCAGACTTATACGTCAGTCATAAATGGTGAGTAGACAAAAGAGATACCCCCTACCTATGGGTTCCATCCATCTTCTGCGTTCGTTCTGCAAAGGTTTTCCTAGTGCAAAGCATTGTTTATAAATCAGTCTTGCATTAAAATGTAAGTACTTATTGACCAGAAAATAGACAATGCGAGTGTAGAGGAAAAATGAATCGTAAATGTCATAGCAATACATTACTAAGTACAATAGTAAATTCGTAATAATTTAACAGAGTAATATTCAACGCCTATTGCTTATTTTGTAAAGAAGCGGTCAGTCGATGCTTATTGGAGTAATACTTTTGGTCAAATTATAATTAAATAAAATAGAATCAGTTATATAAAATAGCAACGTCTATCTTTATAGGTGTAAGCTGCGTGGAGTCAGGAAATACTCACATACAGTAAATGCATAACATAATCGTATTCATTATAGAGAGGAATAGTTCTTATTAAAACTAATTTACAATATTTATAAGCTCATTGTCATGTGAGGTCAGATTCCTGAATAACGGTGCAGATATTCTGAATACAAGAAAAACTACTTATTTTAGAATGTTATTAAATGTTCTAAATATATCATTAATAGTAAAAAGTAAAAAGAAAAAAAGAAAAAGTCGGTGAGTAGATCGCGAGAGTATTTGCGTATTGAAGTAAGATAAATAGATAGATAGAAAGACAGATAGATAGAGAGAGATGGGGGGGAGAGAGAGGGTGGATTTACTTTACAAGTCAGGAGATCAATAATTACATTTTATTATACTAGCGGGAGGGGGCCCGTCTTTACCCGGTTGGAATATACGCTTAAATATGATATTTTAATTTGTATATATTGTTATAGAGTCGTGATTTATTACAAACAATGTATTTGGTTGCCATCAGCCAGAATCGAAATAGAAAACAAAACTAGCATTCAAAGCTAGTGACGTTACGACTGTAACAACGTGACACGAATATGAACTGATTAAATCTTAAAAATAAACTATGATGGATGTACAAAATATTTAACGCTTTTTTACTTTCAATTTTGACCTATTTTTGACCCCTTGACCAACTATTTTAACCGGCTACATGTCCAGAAAATAACGGACCATAAAAATACAATTATCTGACGCCCCTAGCTCCGCTTTGCGAGTTTTAGTCTCGGTAGAGATAGATTTTTAAATTATGGAGACAGGCAAACATATATATATATATATATATATATATATATATATATATATATTAGATTAAAAACGTGATAAAACTGTTCCATGAAAATGTTCTTTCCTTGTGCATGAATGACAAAGAAATGAATACAGCACTATGTACAGTATGACATATCAGAAACTATAAGAAGTATGGCGACGGTATAGCAAACTATTTTAAGAAATCTAAGACCGAGAAAAATGAGAAGTGAATCCGAACAACAAGGATCCCTAAATTAAATTCTGGAATTACTGTAAGCAAGACTACGATAAGCAGAGCTCTGTATGATACAGACTTTCATTCGAGATCATCCAGAAAAGTGAACTTTCTGAAAGCCAAACATGTCAAAGACCAAATACGTTTGTCAAAACTTATCGAAAGAAAGTTATGCAGACTTGGAAAAAGATAATCTGGTTGGAAGAAACGAGAGTTTAACTATTCTGAAATGGTATGAGTATTGTAGCGAACGAGAATACACTAAACACAGGATGGATTTTTGACTGATCGTTTTACTATTATTTTATTTCACTTAAAAACATAGTTTTTGTTAATGAAGAAAGATTGTTAAAAAGAGGGCTATAGAAAAGTGTGGTGTGAGTCCCCGGTGAAGATAGAATGAAGTTGTGTGCGGAGATATTGCGTGAGAGAATATTAGATCGAAGAAATATGGTAATAAAGAGTTAGGCGATATTAATTCGGAACTTGACGGCATGAAGGACTTGTTCGATGCGGGCCACAGCTAGGTGGACTTAATAGCGAAATTCGGAGAATTATTTCTTTTGAAGCTATCCTTGCGACATAAGTCGTGGGTTTGACTGAGAAGGACGTGTTTGATGCATGCCATCTCACGGTGCTTACTTGCGAGATTCAGGGATTTATTCCTTTTGAAGTTGTTGGTTGGTTGTATTTGTTTTACGGCATATCAACCTTTTTTCAGGTTATTTAATGCCGAATTTAGTTATTTTGAGGAATGATTTTTAATGAAGTATATTTGTTTTTTTAAGTCGGATTCTATTTAACCCATAGTTGGGACCCTAACAGGTACTACCACTCCGGGTCAGAGAGGACCTGGGAGCAATGGCAATTAAAAGGTGGCACCACACTCCCCAAGGCCCGCAAGGTGGGGACTCACCATCGGATATAGTTTTAGGTCTTATCTAGGACCTTTTGAAGTTGTCCTTACAATCTGAGACGTGGGTTTGACTGAGAAAGACTACCCGCGAACGTAGTTCAAGACATGTTATTAGGTGATATAAAAATTGTTTTTTTTGTGGCTGATTGTATTAATTTCTGCGTCCTGATACACGATGAAGAATTATCTGTTTTAAGGAAACGTAAGCTTGTCTACCACAGACTAACGGCAATAAATCTACGGATAAATTCGAGTTAGAATTACTCTCGCAGTGACTTTTGAATAATTATTGGTGTCAGTACATCCCCTGAGAGATTCTGAAAGTGTAATGCTCGCACATCGGACCAAATTGGTTTTTTTTATCGAATAAATCTTTTTTAACATTTCTTTTGCTAAAAGGAACTATGAATTACATCTATTGAAACAATAAATAGTCGCTGACATTTTAGTATGTGTTAATTATGCCCGATTGATTTATGTCAACATAGTTCATTTTCAGCGTACTAGTGCTATTACTATCGCTACACCTGCTAATTCTGTGTTTTATGGATAATCCTGCTGCTGTGGCTAATCTTTTCACTTCTGCATGCAATCTGTTGGTAAAGCTACTAGTATGAATGTGTGTCAGTAAAAAACTACACCATCCGCTACAACCACAATTCGCATTGGCAATCAAGTCGAGATGTAAGGGGATTCTATTTAGTGAATGACTAGGAAAATGTAAGTCGAGATGTAAGGGGATTCTATTTAGTAATGACTAGGAAAAATTAATAAGATATTAGTTTACATTACATTTAAAATTCTGCATATCAGCGCAGTCAGGGAAGCAAGTAGCAAGTAGCAGGAAGGGAATTTCAAAGTCTAGCAATTTGAAGGAAGAAACTATTAGTGTAGAACGCATTCTTGCATTTGGGAACCTAAACAGTGAAGAATTGTGTGATTTTGTAGCTAAACGGGTTTGTCGTGGAATATACGTCGAGGGTACAAGTGCAACGAGTCTATCTGCGCACATTTCATGAAAATATTTGTAAAACAGGCCCAGAGATGCAACATTGTGGTGATGTGTTGTGTATAAATCCATCTATTAAATGGGTTTTTAGTGGAAGAAATACGAGAAAAACATTTTTTTTAGGGATCCAAAGTTTGATATTAGAGTTAAAGCTCCTGGTGTTTTATTTAATGTTGATACTTTTATATTTTTCATCCTATATACTTCCCAAGATTTAATTTGACATCGAAATAGCAATCACAATGTTATTTCCACAAAATTGGAATATATATATATATATGCATACATATATATATATATATATATATATATATATATATATATATATATATGATTAGAGGGCTCAATTAAAAGGAAAATCCAAAAAATAAGAGCGTATTTATATTTTGTATTTTGTGTACATAAAGTTGTTAAATGAGACAAGTCATTAGTACTGTCGGTTTCAATCCCGATAATTAGGCCCGTTTTAGATATCCATATACCAGAGATGAGTATTGGCTCAAGAGAGTTTGATATGGATATCTAAAACGGTCTTAATATCGGGTTTGAAACCGACGGTACCGATGACTTGTCTCATCTAACAACTTTCTGTACACAAAATACAATATATATATATGTATATATATGTGTATATATATGTGTGTGTATGTGTATATATATGTAATTATAATATGAATGCATATATATATATATATATATAAATTATTATTATATCTAAAATATATATGTTGTATGCGTCAGCAAATTATTTCCAAATTATGTTTATTTTAGACTAGTTAAGCCTTTTCATTGAAGTCTATTTTTGACGAGTCAATTAAACTAAGAGAAGTTATTTTTTTTTATATATTAGGAATAATAAATTAAAAACGATTTCGGTTATCGCTTTGTCGATCATTCAAGTTCTTCAACAGAAAATATATTTGCAGCAAATAGTTGAAGCATAAATCATACGAAATATCTTTTTATTATTTCGGATGATTACTATGGATATAGTTAACTATTTAATATTTAATTGCTATATAGAAGTTAGGAATTAGGTTTCTAAACTGTGATATTGCGACAAGTTTCTAGGTTTTCATGGTGAATATAAAAATTTAATAAGAAAACTATCCTCCCTTAAAACCAAAGCGTACGCCATGCATCACCTGTTGTAAGAAAATGTCAGAGAAGTTTTTAGATTTGTTACTTATCAAATGTTAAATGAGGCTTTTACAAATTATGAAGAAAAACGTTTAACGGCCCATCAGAGTTCATTTCAATCAACATCAGTGTCGACATTTATATTACAATAAAAATCGAGGAATTCTAGTGTATATGCGTAATAATTGCACTCTGATGCCTCTAGGTAATGATTAATCCAACACCAATTTATCAAAATAATGGAACCGACATTTGTGTATCTTGACTAAATAAAAACAGAAGAAAACATTCATTAATTGAAAAGTGTGACTTGGGATTCGCAAATGTTTCCTTGATTCTCCAACTTCTTTTCTTTGTTTTATATATGTACTCCTGATTCTAATGCTGCTGTTTTGTACGGATCACAGGAATGTCGTTACCCGCGTATAAATACATTGTATCCTGCATTAAGAGGGACCCACATGTAATGAAGATCTCTCAATGTCGTTTTCTCTTGGTGCATCATGGGGAATGTTAAGAGTCGTATTCTGATGTTTAAATATGATCATATGTCAATACTTAGATCTCTGTGTTGAAATAATAAAAATTGATGCAACTTAGAAAATTTAGTATTTGATTGATCTGGTTTGAAATCCAAAAACAAAAGGCGCTTAACTTCAAAATGACAAGTATTATTGAAACCCACACAAAAACAAATTGACAAGTATTATTGAAACACACTTGTCTGATAAGCATGAATACATATAAAGTTTATCGTTTCCTTGTACTTGTCTTCCGGCCTGAACCAATCATTTAATCGAAGGTACATCAACTGCTTAGGTATTTAAATCTTTTCAATATAATATGGACACAAAAATATCGACTGCGCAACCAGTCAGAACTAGTTTATTGAAGCTTAGCGGCAACACACGTATAAAAATTGACTTTAACATGAATAAAAACAAAATATTCACTGCGTATTTGCTGTCTACATTGACTATGAACAGCACAAAATACTGTTTTATAATATATATAATAACTATATGATATAATTTTACTTCACTATAGGATTTCAAAAGGTGTAGCTAAAATATACGGTTTGTTTACTGTGTATCTCCGACACTAAATCAATATAACAAAGGCGCAGACATCAATGAGAACAGGTTTATATATGTACTAGTAGGAGTGGGAAGAATAAGCATCTAATTCGATTAGATATTATTATTATTTTTACTATTAAATAAACAATACAACGTCCATATAACTTAAATGATACCGTTATATATTATTCATAAATTATATGTCGCCATCCAAGATAATATTATACATGTTCGTGTTTACTAACGACAAGGAATGTCTCATTCATCATTCAAAAAAATAAAAAAAATCACAATTTCTCACTCGCTAGCTCGTAGATCAAACACGGTTTCGTTTATATTTATTATCCGCTGGTGTAGTTAGAAGTTATGAGCACACTTTACATATCAACTGTCGGACGACGTGTATTTAAATGCTATACGTACAAATATAACGTTGTCTGAGATCCACCATTCTACACTACATCCACGTGATATCGTGCGGTTTTCAAAATATTATATTAAATAAATTCGAGGTTGGGGAAATGCTTGCTGTAATACACACGAGTTATATAACGCTTATTTCTCTTCATCGCTTACACGCTATTAATTATATATATATATATTGCTTTGAAAAGTATGAATGGAGTTATTATGGGTGAAAAAAAAAAGACAAACGGGAAATTGTATAGACAGATCGACTAAAAAGAATTATAGGTAAAAAAAAACATCGAATAAAAAAGGATCCATACGAAACTTCGTGTAAAAAAAAATTAAGGGCTCTAGAGGTTAACCTTTCGACCGACCCTTTTCAATTTTTCCGCGTTTAATCAACACTAGGAATATTCAGGCATAAGCCTGAAGATTCCTAGAGTGGATGAAACCGTGGCTACCAAGAAAGAAGCTGATGCATATGACAGCGTAACGTCACTTCCTAATTAAGTTGTAGGTATAGACAGCTTCCGGTATTCAACCACGTGGTCATGCTAACAGGCATAAAAATATGACTACCAATATGTGTTACCGATTGTCAATGTATGTTCTAAAGAAAAATAACAATTCTCCATTCGGAAAATAATCATTATAATTGCACATTTGGGATAATTTTAATCAAAATATCGTAAGTTAATTCGTGTTTGAACTTTTATTTTTATTGGAGAAAGTCAAATATTTCATTTTATTTTATTTTTTTACTGCAAAACAAACAATTTTTGGGTTTGTATTACTGTACACATAGATTCGAAAAAGTTGTCAAAAAGCAAATATATAACAAATAAATGTTATCAAAAACAAGATAAGTTACTTTTCTATCAAACTGGATATACTTTTCGTGTTTTTATTCAATGTAAAATGTTTATTCAAATCGAAAACCATACAGTGTTTACCGATGTATTGGAAAATTCAAAATGGCGCCCGACTCTTTCTATAACACGGTAAGTTCGGGAAAAGGTGTTAAAAATAATAAAGTAGACAAAATACTATTAAAAAACACCGATGTCACGGTAATATATATTGAGCGAGTTTCTAACAGTATTTTGTCTAGTTTTATATTTATAGCACCTTTTTCCAAACTTACCGAGAGAGTCGGGCGTCATTTTGAATTTCCAATACATCGGTAAAAAACAGTATGTTTTTCGAGCTGAATAAACATGTTACATTAAATAAAAACACTGAAAACATATCCAGTTAGGTAGAAAAGTAACCTATCTTGCCTTTGATAACATTTATTTGTTATATATTTGTTTTTGACAACATTTTCGAATCTATGTGTACAGTAATACAGACCCCAATTTTTATATAATATTTTTCAGTCCGTTCTTTTAATAATAAATAAAACTTTTCACTGCGTATTATCAAATATTTTAAAGTAAGCATTTTTCACGGCAGTGTTTTTTTTTACGATTGGTAAATTATCACGCACGGGGCGTAATTCATTTCTTGGAAATATATTTAAAACTTCAATTCTTTGTTTTTTATAACATTTTAACTGTAAAATATTTACATAACGAGTTTGTTTTACTGTACACATAGATTCGAAAAAAGTTGTCAAAAAACAAATATATAACAAATAAATGTTATCAAAAGCAAGATAAGTTACAAATATGCCGACATTTTTCTTTTTAAAATATATTGATAAACATTGTATGATTTTCGAAGCGATTACATGTTTTAAAGTGAGTAAAACTACTAAAAACCTTTCCAGATAGGTAGAAGAGTAACTTATCTTGCCTTAGATAACATTTATTTGTGATATATTTGTTTTTTGACAACTTTTTCGAATACATGTGTACAGTTATACAAACCTAAATTTTAATTTAACTTTAAAATAATATTTAAAATACACGTGCGTACACTTCACATGTACCCTTATTATTATCATCATAATAAAAAAAAAACTGGTGTAGATGACATCGACTGGCGCCACACCACACCAACTAGTTGTGAAGGGTCAGGGAGCATGGAAAGACCGAGGTGAGAGAGTACTGACCAAATCTCCATTGGAAGGGTGCAGTTCAAATCTGGTACCTTGGGGAGGCATTTTGTCACCCAGGAAACACCAATGGCCGATGCCAACGAGAAATCAGTGACAACGGCCGTTGCGATAACATGCAATCATCTGCACAAGTGGTCAAAAGGTGGAGAACACTGGAAATCTGGGGAGACTTGTTGTCACCTGGTTTCCAGGGGACACCACAGGTTACTGACAGTGAGCAATCACTGATGATGGCTTGTGAGACAACTAATACGCTACACATTTTGATGGGGAAAAATGGACATAGAAGAACAGAAAATCAAAACTTTAAATACAATTTCTGTATTTAAAGTAATAGTTATTTAAATATTTCGACATATAATCTTGTGGAGAAAATCCAGCTTCCCCAATAAGGGACACTCTGGATAGGAACAAAAATAATCTCAGTCATGAAAGATTTCCCCTCCACCGACCGAAGACAGAAAAGGTAAAGTGTAGCATCAAAACAGATACTACACTGATCTTGTTCCGAAGACCAAAAAATATTTGTTTAATGTTTCTTTAATTGTCTGTTCCCTTAAATCATAATTCGGTTTTATCAGTATTAAATTGTATATTCCTTTAAAATTACTTAATTTTACACAGATAATATTTATATTTAATACTGAATACAGTTCAGTTTAATTAGTAATCGTTCTGTGTTACTTTTTCTTTTTAAAAATGTTTTATTGTTCTTTTTCAAATGGCCCTCATATAGTACTGACAGTCTGACAAATCTTACCTACATTGCCTGCAGATATTTTTCAGTTAACAGGCCTTCTTACTCTCGGTGGCCGTGATGAAACGCGGAATATATGTAGGCTAATCGCCATATATATTTAATAACTTATTAACTAGCTTTTACATGCATATTGAACACTGTCGAAGTAAATATTTAAAGTTTACGCATAAAGTTATACTTTCGTATATTACTTTTATGTGAGTAAACGAAGTAGTTATATATATATATATATATATATATATATATATATATGTACTCCTATTAATTTTTTTGTGTATTGATATTCATAAAACCCCTCGTATTTACTTATCTAAAAAGAAAATAAAGCTTTTTTAACCAAAAGATCTAGCTAATTTTTATATTTTTTTGACATATACTTTAATAAATTCCCTATTAGTTTTTTTCAGTGTTCTTATAAGCTAATAATCTTTAGTTAACTATTACTTATAATTATATTCATGTAAATAGTCCACGTGATTTATACTTGCGTAATATTTGCGAGAAAAAGTTTATAGTAAACACGCATCTCCTTCGATATATGTTTATGTATACATATATTTTTTGTTTAAAGAATTTTGTCTATCCAACTCCTCCTAAAGTTTTAGGTCGATAGATGTGAAACGTAATATATAAGGTATTTGAACGCATGCAAATCTTTATACTTGTATTTAAACCCGGGAATATCGGTACAAAAGTGTGAAAATTAAAAGAAAATGAGAATTCTAGGTGATGGTCGAAGGCCAGCATCACGAATATGTCACATAGCTCAATTATTAACGGCAGAGGAAAAATAAATCGTAAACTAAGCATTTTGGTTTCGATACTCGGTGGTGGAGCACGAATCATTTTTTTAAAAACATTTTAAATTATCACTATATATTAGATCCAATAAGATCTCTTACATAATATTTAGTTCCAGAAATTTCTCTTTAGACTAAATATCGTAGGTTTCCAACAACAGATGCCACATACAAAGTTTTTATGTCTAGACTATTATACACCATCTGATGTAACTTAAGAACGCTATTATAGACCCATTTAGGCGTTATATTACAATCCTATGCTACATCCTAGGAGTACCATCATAACAATTGCAACCATCTTTTGAGAAAGTAATTTCTTATTTTTCTAAATAACAACCACTCTTAGCGCTCCGATGAGCTATTCCGTACTTGGGACAAATATGGCGTTTCACCCTTCGTAACTGGGCCATAAACTCATTGACATAATATTATCTTACTTTTTCCATTAAAAAAATAATAACGTCTCCCAGATTAATTCCGCTTCTTCTGCTTAGATGATCTCTGTCCATTGCTATATTTCGGAATAACGGTATTATCAAGTTAAACGAACGCTAATGTACTATAAAAACATAGCGTTGCAATGATACCTTTTATTGCCTTATGAGTGAATTGCTCGCTAGCTCGATTTGCACCTTAGTTTAAATAATTAATTATAGTTTCTACAAACATAATTACTTTTTCCCTTAGTTAATTAATTCATATATACTTTATTTAAACCTGCAAGATTTACTAGATTCTATCACTGTATATATTCCCCTCTATGTCTGTCTTGCTGCCCCGCTCACTTAACAATTTACGATTTTGGTAAAAAAAAAAAAAACTATGATTTTTCTCACACAAAAAAATTTTATTAAGCAAAAACAATTAATGATTAAAATCTCGAAAAATTAAAATACACTATTTACACTTTAGGTCCGAAATAAAACATTTCCCATCGCACCCGATTCTTGATTGACATAATATCCCCATAATGCGGGTCACATTCTGCAAAATTACTTGTTCTGATATTTTCCATTTTGTTGTTTCTATGCCTAAATTGACAGACCTGCACGCGTTTTTACAACTAAGGGTCTGGTTTACGTCACAATTACCGATTTTTCATACTGATAAACTACGTTACAGTTTTAACGTAATTTTCATTATATAGGGAATTGAATTCGATTGAGTATTTTATTTTAATTTATTTTACAATCTGATGCGCGAGATTGCGCACATGTTAAGTATTTTTGTGGGGTGTAAATTTGTACATTAGGTCCACCTTCACAATTTTCCTTTGAAAGACTACATATAAAGGTTATCGACTATGCTGATTAAGAAAATCCCATTCATGTTGTGTAGAAAGAAGTGATTATATAGATATAAAGACCTATATCATGCACTGTAATTCACTGACTGCTAAGTTTGTATGCACGAACTATAAACAAATCTATTTTTCTCCTACCAACACTGCCACTCCACAATTTGTTTTTTTAAAACATTTTTGCTACAAGCGATTATCATGGTTAAATTCAGGTGAATTATTTTTCCACATACTCTAACCTCAATAAAAAGAGGGTTGTCTAGTCCGAAAGCTGTTCTTTACATGGGGATCATGGTGGATGTCCATTCCGAACGTCGTACTGAAGATAAGGAGGTCGGTAGTGTCTACCCCCTAAGCCGTTCTTAACATGAGGAGTTTGGGATGTTTATTCGAAAAGCCATTCTTTATATGGCAATATTCAAAGAAGTGAAGTGAAAAAGTCGTAATTGTTTTGTTTTACACGTTAGAAAAAGACGACATAAAAATGGAATTTACTTTAATACTGTTCGTGAAAGAGTTGAAAAGAAGAAGAAGACTTGTAAAACAAACGGAAACAAGTAGGTCTGCTACCACAGATTTAAATCATTTTAAATAGTCCGTATATAGTGATAATCCCAAACTTCTATAACTTCTGTTTTTACTTTCCGTTATTATTCTAATAGAACATTTTTCGTACTTTTATTAATACATACTGATTAACGCATTCCTTTAATTGCTTTTTAAAATTCAAACAGTACCTGCGTGTTATCGCCGCAAACCACTATTAATCGCCAGCGAAAGCCAAATTATATCATTTCGGCCACGGCCGCCAGTGTCCGCGATTGTTCAGGGACGGCGGTGGCCACCAAAAATAACCGCTGTTTATTTTTGTTGCGAGAGGGGACAAGCTTCCACTGGGCAACGCCGGTTAATGTGTCTTGCTTGTATAATGATGCCCAGGTAACCTACATATAAATTTCAAGTGCTTAGACCCAAAATTGGCGGAGGAGTTTGGTAAAGTCTGCAATGGTAAACTCTTTCAATTTTGACTTCTTGGAAGCCAAATTTTCGCCCAAAAAATGATTAAAAAGTCTGCTGCATGTGTGTAAAATTTTCAAATGTTTAGACCCAAAATTGGCTGAGTAAGGTCTAAGCTTTTGAGCTTTGACCGTTTGGACACAAAATTTTCGACCCCCCAAAAAAGCTTGCCCTATGTCTGAATACACTTTATGTAAAATTTCAAATTTTCAGACCAAAAATTAGTAGAGTAAAGAGGTCAAAGTTCTTTATTTCTAATTTTCCCTCAATTTTTACCCCTTTACATTTATTGTTTTGAGCTCAAACAACATTAAATATTTTGGTCCACGTCCAAGTAACTTGCATCTAAAATTTCAAAATTAGCGGAGGAGTTTGGTAGAGTTTTCAAAAGTCAAATCGTTGAACTTTAACTCCTTGACAGTCAAATTTTATGGCCGAAACCGATGTATAAATTTCAAATGTTTAGACCCCAAATTGGCTGATTAGTGTGCTAGACAATGCGAAGGTGGAATCTTTTGAACTTTGACGCCCTTACCATCTCAAATTCTCGACCTAAGCCGATTAAAAAGCTTGCGCTCTCTCTGAATGTAAAATTTCAAATTGGCTGAGAAATTTGGTAGAGACCGCAGAAATCAATTTCTTTTTAATATTGGACCCCAATTTGGACCCCTTAACATGTATTTTTGGGGGCTCAAATCAAATTTAAAAGTTTGATCCATGTCAAAGTAACCTACATTTAAAATTTCAAGTGTTTAAACCCAAAATTGGCGGAGGAGTTTAGTAGAGTTTTCAAAAGTAAAATCGTTGAACTTTGACCCCTTGACAGCAAAATTTCTGGCCAAAAACTAATTAAAAAGATTTTCCAAAATCTCAATACTATTTATGCCAAATCTCGAGTCTCTAGACATAAAACTGACAGAGTTATTTCGAAGGGAGATGTACACAGACCCACACTCAGACATTTCACTTATATATATATATATATATATATATATATATATATATATATATATATATATATATATACGTATACTAGATTACCCGTGACACGTTTGGACTGTGTGTGTTATAGCTAACTCTTGAATTATTAGCATAAAAAAATTAATGTATGAAAGCGCAAAATTTGAATGCTTGAGCGTGCGAAAGCAAACATGGCCAACAGAGAAAATAACATAAAATACATGGGATAATAAAGGTCTTAACATAATTTCTTTTGGATTAAATGCTTTATATTAAAGTGGTGTAATCCTGTGCAAAATTGCAAAATAATAAAAAGATAAAACTACAATGCATTGTACAGGTTGACCCTATAATTGTTTTGTGTATGTTAACAGCCTTAAAAATATGGAAAAAAAAATAATTAAGTAATATGTATTTGTGAGACCTTTTCAAAGAAAATATTACCCCGCCACACACACATTTTGAAGTGTTTCCACGTATTCTAAAAATGTTTAGCACTTATGACCTTACACCATCCCACCCCGTTCTCTCTTTCTCTTCCTACCCCGCCGCAAAACTTGAAAAATATTAACGCTTACTAACGCTCGTTTGAATACGTGGCCAGGAAATGGGGGCCTATTTCACGTAAGTTTATATTTATATAGGAAAGTGATCCTTCGCCTTATATGCTTAATTTTTATTATTTTAAAAAATCCTTCTTTCATATTACCATTAAAGGCCATTGGAACGTATCGGCTAAAAAAAGTAGATTTAGGTTTTTTTTTAGGAGGTAACCTACGCTGGATGAGGACGTAAAAACTAGCTTAAAATATTCACCTTTTAAGCAACAAAGAATGTCTAATCATCATTATTATATGTTATTTATATGTTATTTATAAAATTTATGTTAATATTGTTTATATTGTTTATCTTTAAAAATAAGTTTTGCTTATTTAAAACTGTTAACTTTTATTTACATATTGTTTGCATAATAGCATAGCAGTGATTGCGAGAATTTTGTTCCTTTTATGTTGTATCGGGATCGAGGGTATTTTGCCACACAATCTTCAATCTACAATCTTGACATTTAAAATTTTATTTTAATGCAAACGAGTTTTTTTTCCAAATATTGATAAAAAAGTTAAATGTTATGTATTAAAAGTTAAGCATGGTTTAAGCTAAATTCAATGTAACTGTTTAAACCTCTACTACAATTTATTCGCCTTTTATTCCTTTACTGTTTTACCTGTTCATATTTGACTCTTAATTGAAGAATCCTATTGTTCACGTCAATTAAAAAAAAATCAAATCAAGAAGGCAAAAAGAAACTCCGCACAATGTAAAATTGTTATTTAAATGTAATTTTTGAACATTAATGCAACACAAATACAACAGAAACACTATGAACTAGTAAATGTTTATAAGCATAGCCCTCTTTAAATTTGACAACCTGTAATATTTGCGCACTCTTTGATTTAGTCTGCGGCAATATTCCAGTGAAAAGGCATCTTACTTCTCTTAGATTTTTATCCAAACTTCTTAAAGATTTGGAATTTTATCATTGCATAGCTGTTTCCTGATGTAATTCCATACGTTTTAGATGGAATTGATGTTTGGAGATTGTACAGGCTAATCCAAACACGAAATATCATGCTCTTCAAGGAACCATATGACATTGTTTGCTGTGTAAGTGGGAGCATTATCCTGCAAGAGGATGGGATTATCATCCGAATTCCAGCCAAAGTAGGGTGACAAATTCTCAGTCAATATATTAATGTAATTGGTCGAATTAATTCGACCTTGCAAGCGAACTATAGGCTCTGGACCATTGGCATTAATAACGCTCCACACCAAAGCTGAACCTCCACCATCTTGCAACGTTGAAACTGTGCAGCTATGATAAAATTCTTTGTCCCATCTTCGTCGGACCTTGTATCACTGCCTAGCCTATTAAACTAGCTTTCGTCGCTAAAAATTACTTTTGACTAATATGAAGAGTTATGATTTTCATTGCATCTGATGAAGTCCAGACGGCAATTTCAATCGTTTACAGAAATCATTGTCTTGCGTCTTGTAATACAGCTTTTCAAATTAAATTCCATTCTATCTGTTTATAACCGTAAAATATGCATTTTTAACACGATTACACTATTGTTGGATGTGGCGAGCCGTTTCAAATTTGTTTTCGAGGCTGCGGATCTTGTGGCATTGTCCTCCTTGTCAGAAGTAACTCTATGCCAACCAGATTTAGATGGCATCACGAACACTAACGGTGTTTTGGTGCTTTTGCACAGTCATTCGAACCTGTTTTTATAATATTTCTATCAACGGCCGATTTCAAGATTGGATAAAAGAACGCTGAAGCTTATTTCGATCCTGATGACCATTAAGAGAAAGTTGGGGCGTATGAACTAAATGCTACGTTGTATAACTTAGAACAACAACAATTACGATTAGAGATGCTTTGTTACCTAAAACGTGAGTATTTAAAATTGTTTTAAAGCTTATTTGTTGCTGCGGAGATCCTTGTTGGCTTAAGTTTTTTTTAAATTGACGTGAACACAAGGATACTTAAATTAAAAGCCAAATATGGACAGATAAAATTATAGAGGAATAAAAGGTGAATAAAATGAGGTATATGTTGTTTAAACAGTTACGTTCATTGTAGCTTTTTGGTGCCACTACACACACATACACGTATATATATATATATGTATATATATATATATATATATATATATATATATATATATATATATATATTCGTACATTGCTTTATATACCAGAAATGAATTATGAATTATTTCAGTAAATTATTAGCAAAATACAAATAGTAACAAATCCAAAAGATAATTGGATTTTAATTAATTATAAGGTGAAACTCTAATGATTCAAACTCAATAGATAACGACAAACTTCCACCCATTAATATGGGAGGGGAGATTATCATCAAGTGTCCTTCCCCCTTTTTTTAAATGGAGAGTAGATAATACAGTGGATGCGTTATCGGCAGCTCCAGTAACTCTCGCTTCTCCTATTTTGTCATTCAGTCCTCGTCCTCATTCAATGAGTGATTTTTCTGACAAAGGGTGAAGGAAAAGCTGCTTAAAGGTCGGTAGTACTTGGTGACCAGTAGTCTGAGATGTCGGAAAATTTTCTGTCTCTGTCTGTCCTTGTGGCCATGCCACTAGTAAGGGTGCTGGAGGTAAACGTTTTGTCTGGGCTGACGTTATTCGCCTGATAGTCAGGGACCCGAACCTTGGATTAACCACTAAGGAGGCTGTCCTATCAGTAGGCGCAAAGTACTGGGACTGCTGTATTGCCATTTGGTGAGTGGATCTGGACCATGCAGTAGTCTCTGGTGGGGCCTCTCGATGCCATACTAGTGGGTAATTGTTACGGCTTTACATTTCGTGTGCTACAAAAAAAATCCTGTCTTTTTCTCTCTTACTTTCCCTCTCTGTACTGCTCTAACCAAGTATGCCGACCTATTCCACAAATCCCAAAACCTCAACATGAAATATCTCCAGAATAAAAACCCGATTAAACCTAGAACCCCATCTTCCAACGTAGACCCCTACTACCAGGTCTCCTTCTCCAACATCAGGGGTCTACGTTCCAATCTTCCAGAGGTTGAAACCCAATTACAGGAGACGAAACCGGACATATTATTTCTAAGTGAAACTGGAATAGGGCCGACCACTTCCCTAGATGAGTTCATAACAAATTTCTAATGAACCGCTCCCTTAAGTAAACACTTCATCAAATCTCCACACTAACGTAATGTACTTGCAATAACCCTTATCCCTGAGTGGCTTCCGGGCCTTGATAAGTGGTGATCACTGTGTAAAAAAATATTCAGTATGTGTAGCCATATATGTGACACAGGTTTAAATACTGTGACACAGCTTTAAATACTGTGACACAGCTTTAAATGCTGCAAATAGCTTTACGTATATAACAGAAGAATATGATTGATATCACTTTACGGCTGTATATGATACAACAATTATTGAGTTCTACTTTTTGTCATTTCGTTTGAAACCAGGGTTTTTGTGGGGATTCAAGTTTTAGATTATATTGGCGCTATTATAATTTATTTGTTCGTTCTCGTTCGCAAATAGTCGGTCGTAGTTCAGCATATATACAAAGACCCTTAGTTCAATGGATAAAGTAATTGTCACTTTAGCAGTAACAGTCTTCTCGAAGTTTAAGGTTCGATCTACAATTTACTCATGACCTTTTCGTTATTATTGACGAAACGAGGGCAGACTACGCCGGGAATTAATTAAAGAGCTCCACTCTTAATCCACCATAAATTTTTGATTTGAAAATAAATATTTCCGTGTTCAAAAAGGCATTCTTCAAGGAAAACAGAGTGTGAATCGTTTTAAATGTAGTGTAAATAATATTCAAAACGAAAACAGTAGTCCTAATTAGCAGAATATGAATAATATGTGCACTTATTTATAAAATTACTAAACAAAAAATCTATACAACTATCATTGATATTAATATTATATCTATTTATATTGAAAATATTGGAAATTATTTTATTAAATAACGTAAACGTAGGATGAAATATATTCTATGTGAAACAACACACGATCTGTATTTATGGAGACAGCAATCTCATAAGTAACCTTACATATTATATATTATCTTATCTCTTATATATTATTCTACATCAACCTATATATTCCCACATCCGTTATGCAGTTCTTATGTTATCCCATAAATATATGTATTATCCCATACGCTTCATATATATATATATATATATATATATATATATATATATATATAAATATATATATATATATTTATATATATATATATATTGTTTAGTATGCACTATTGCTTCATATATCCTCCTTATAGTATCATATCTGCCATATTTCCCGCCTATATTGTGCTATATTATCTTAGACTCTTCAACTTTCTCAGATATTATTTTATATCGAATACATTATCGTATACACTTTTTCTTACAAAGGAATCACCACTTATCAAGGCCCAAAGACTATTCGAGGATAAGGGATAAAGAGGGTTCATGGGTCAAAAGGACAATATCGTAGTAATCGTTAGAAGTGCAAATTTGGTAAATTAGATTACTTAAGGGGTACAGCTCATTTAGAACTTGTTTACATTGGACTTGGTTTACTAAAACACTAGTTTATATTAATCTACAGGGCGGTCAAAAAGTCAGGTAACATGTTAAAGGTAGAAAAAACAATATGATCCATTATAATCTCTATTCGTTTAATATTATTTCTTGGATGAAATTTTTCCACAACGATGGATTGGTCGCCGTGGCCCAGTTGAATGGCCAGCGAGATCTCCGGATCTTACCCCCCTGATTTCTGGCTTTGGGGCTATGTAAAGGATAGCATTTATGGCAAGAAGCCTGATACAATAGCGTCTTTAAAGTTATTTATTGAAAAGGAGATTGCGCGGATATCAGCTGACATGATTACACGTGTTACACAATCAGTGGTTAATCGCTTCCAGCGATTGATAGAGAGAAATGGACGACAATTAACAAAATAAACATATTTCATGTTTGTTTCATTTTATATTTCAATGTATGGTACTTAAATATACGTGTATTGCTAATATCGTTTTTCTTTAAAATGTTACCTTACTTTTTGACCACTCTGTATATTCTCATAGATTTTTACTATTATTCCAGAATATTACATAGTTGCTATTCAATTATTTAAATTTCTGTTATAATAAAAAGATAGAGATACCGTAGAGTTGCTTTGAGATTTTATACAGAAGAAACCATTTGTACAATAGTAAATGAGAATGCGATTTCCGAATATGCATTAATATTCCATTTAGCTTAACGACTGTGCCGTGTCTTTACTGTCTTATTACTATTGCAAATTATGTGCGAATACATTTTATAGTATGTATGCTGGCATTTAATGTATATTTATATTGATTTAGATTTGGGTATGAAATATAACTGCGTTCGATGATTTATTAGTTTCGTTTCACGAGCTTTGTTGCTCTATGGAATGTGGGTATGCTCTTTTGGTTACAATTGACCGCTGTATCATCATGGCCAGGGATCGTAATATTCAACAGAACTAGAAGCTTCAGGTATATTCACAAAGGCCGGGTATGCGTTCGTTCAACTTGTCAGCTATTGCAGCAAATATTGATGTTGGTTTTCCCGACCTACCCATACCACTAGACAACATCGATTAGCTGTCACCAGTGCCGTTAGCAAGACAAAAGCAAGCATTACTTCAGATTCTAGGCAATCAATTTCATGAAATGCGGAGAAGGAATTGAATTATATCGAATTGCATTTCCCTGTGATTAGCAGGGTTTTAGGTTCTTCTACTTTGAAAACCAGGAACAAATATATTTGTACTCTTTTAAAAATATCATCTTTCTGACGAAATCCCTAAAAGGTTTTTCATGTTTTAAAAATTATAAAGATATTCAAGTTGGAGATAATAAGCAAATCTCATTTAATCACGTGACTCAGTTTATGATAATGGTGGGAGAGCTAAAATCAATGTTGTTTTTGACTACTAGAATATTAGAAGCAGGTTTACGAAGAATAATGTCTAACTTGTAGAATAAATATTTTGTCATAATCAAACACCGATATCATATTCCATGTAGGAATCTGTGCATGTAATTCCTGATTCAGAAAAGGTTTTCCAGTACTCTAAATAACTCATTATTTGTGGTTAATCACATAAAACTCACTCGCACATGTTACGCTGCATTTTACATTAGCATGACACATAACCGATAATAATTATCAAACATATTAGAAAAAGAATAGCTGATGTAATTATGCTTTGCTATTCTTCTTATTTTTGCCATAATGCATTTTACTTTCCTCTCTTCCGTTCATCAGATCAACGCATGCTCAGTCCCTGTAAATTACATATGCGGAATAAAACCAAAGCATTACAAGCCATATGTTTTTTTTAATACATATTGACGATCGATTGGGCCATTATTTTGTTCCATCTTGATCAGAGGATTCGCGTTTAAGGCATTCACTGACAATATTCCACAGTGATAACGTTGGCGTTAATGTACTCGATTAATAGAAAAAAGACTTGATACTCACACCTTAAATTAATCCGAAAAAGTAGAAACAGTCCAAAAGCTGGTCATTAGTGAATTACAAATCTATATATTATAATTATGTACGGCATAATCACTTTGACACACTAGTTCTCGTCGGATCACCAAAGTTAAGTAACGTTGGTCCTGGCTAATAACAGATGGGTTATTATTTGGGAATTCTAGGCGCTGTATATGGTCTCCGCTCAACTCAGCATTGTTTCCAGTCGTCCTGTACTTCAACTTGCCACTGGTATTTAACAATGTTGACCCTGGAAAGGCGTGGTGGGAGACTGCGCAAATCTTGCCACATAAATTTCAAGCGCAACACCCCTTACAGTGGGTATCCATAGTATGTCAAGACTGAAGGAGGCCTCAACTATAATTATATTCATTGAAGAGTTCTACCTCTGAACTGGATAAGGTCATCACTCTTCTAGTAATCTGATGAACGGTTTCGAAATTATTATGAAATGAACTGTTGGATTTTCATGTCATCTTGTTTGAATGGGTATTTCCATCTGATGGTCTGCAATTGTTTTTAAATGATTGCATCCAGTGCCAGAAATACGAACTAATATGTGTAAAATTGAAACAGGATATTTTGTACGTAAATCTGATTTACAAATTAAATTAAAGTGCTTTATCTACAGTAAGGTGACGGGGATATGACGGTGGGTCATTTTTTAACGACAGTAACTGACGATCTTCAGGTTATTCCACAATACTACTTTTACGTAGGATGTTAGCAACTATCACACTATTTCTCTGTGCAGTCTTTCTAGAAAGAATTTAAACTAGAAAATCAGGATAAACAATATTAACAGTAAAACCTTTAGACCCATATGTTATGATGGTGATCTACAGTGACAATTATTATTTGATTAACTTATCCATGTATTGTAATCGAGTTCCATAATCAACACACATGTATTATATTTTGCCGTTATTAATCGACTCAGTATTAGTTCTGACTCATAGAACGTGCTCGAATATCAATTATGTTAGTGTGTTAACTAATCTAATTGACTGAGTTAGTTGTATTATGGTTAACGTAGTTAATATAGTTAGCTGTATTAATTTGCCCATTTTCGAAAGCACAATAGTCAGTATTTCCAGGAGGATTCTTAAGGATAATTGCAATAATCATCAAGTACATACATAGCGTCTATCCATTTAAAAATGGTTTCCTTTTTTAACATGCATTTATACTTAACTAATCAGCTACTTTCATAGTGCATTTCCTATCTTGGGCACTTCCTTAATAAAACAAATATCTTCATTGTGCCATAATGGTTCATACTAAATAGACCAAAATAAAACAGAGGTTGACATATATTTTGCAACTCTCCATTCTAAAGATATCAGAAACGTTTTATAAAGAAGACATAATGTAACAACAATATTTATTTCTGACTGGTGTTAATATATTTTAATGTGATACGATTAGACGAACAATTAAAAAAAGTCACACAAATAAAACAAAAATTAAAGTACAAAGAATAATTGTCTCTTAGTTAATTGGAAGTGGCTGACATTAAATGTTATTTCATGTTTATTAGGTACCCTCTTTATACGCCCTTAATTGTGATTTTGCATTCATAAAAATAGACCGTCTACGTAATTAACACAATAAAATACAAGTAGAATATGTCGGAGTGGAAGGATGGATAGTGAGAAACTATAAATGTAAGTAATTAAATTAAAATAACTTTATTTTCAAGAATTTTTTCCATTTCAAATATCCGTTTAGGAGTATGTTTTATGGCTCCTTAGTCTCCAAATTCGCATTATTAATGAATAAATTGCAACGCTAATTTATGTTTAACGGGGAAAAAGTATATGAGAGTTTATGGCTATTCACTATTTATCTAAGAATCAGAATGCATCGACTCAGATACATCGAAATCAACTTACACAAAATGGGGTGTATATTACCTGTCTGAATATCACGACAGGCGATGATCCTTGAAATCTGCGTAAATTCAAGGCTAACAGTTTTTGATGATACTAGAGAATATATCCGGCGTTGTCCGGTATTAAGCGTAGCGTTAAATTCCTTAGAAAAATTAAGTAAAGATAAGAGAAAGAAACTGAGAGATGTCCATGCGAGTATTATATTTTACTTCTTATATATATAATCGTCCACATGCAGTACTGTTTCGCTGTTTCACAGCGGCTCGACAGGCAACTACCTCAAGCAAGGATCGAAATCCGACCGCCCAAATGACAGTCAATATATATATAAAAAGAAAATACTCGAGCTGAGATCGAAACTGAAACCTGAAGACAGTAAGTCAAGTATGACAAACATTAGTTTGGCTTCACATGGTCGTTAAAAAGTGTTTTCAATCCTACTTAGTTTTAATATGATGAATCTGTCATGTGAATTATTCACGCATGCGCATTCGTGAAGCAGTTAGCAAGCATAAAAATCTGATGATATCCACGTACAATTTTTTTTACAATTTTGACTCTTTTTAGCAATCTGATACAAACCGATTAAAATTTTCCCACATGTCTGAATATCCTATGTACGAAATTTAAAGTCTGTAGATCAAACATCCGTGGGTTATATAGGTTGAGGTGTCTTCTCACGCATATTTTCACTTTTATAATTACATAAATAAGCATAATAGTATTTTAAAAAGATTTCGAGTTCATAGATCATATATCCCATACACGTGGCATAATTATCTGCATTTTAATGTGCGTTCTCTATCGGAGTAACGAACGTTTCAAGTGTGATAACTAATGATCCGTATTTTCTTCCATTAAAGAATTTCGATTGCAATACGTTTCATGGGATATTAATGTGAATATCAGAGTGATGAATATTACATTGAAGTTCTGCGGGGAAATCCACGCACCAAATGCATTTTTTAGTTAAAAGGTGTGTATGTTTGAAGCAAGGTACGATAGAAATAATTCGGTCCAGAATGTTGAGTGTTATTTATCATTAAAGCTAGAACGGCCCCGTATTGTAGTCCGTAATATATTTTCGATTTCAACATTGGTTTTTAACTACTGAGGACATTAAATAAATTGTGTGAATCGTTTCAGTTATAAAACACTTTTTTAATTATATTTCATGAACCCTTTCGTGTTCTTTATTGTGTACGTTTTAATGGAAAAATAGATCTCCACGGTAATTAATTATTATCACGCTTTAAAGATTGATATATATTAACGGCATATGTAACTAAGTTTTCGTTGTATTTTATTATATAATGTCTCTAACAGATTCAGAGGCCACCTAGAAAGGATTAGAATATGGGAACATTTGCAGAGATAAATAATAAAACAACAATTAGAATGAGTACACTTTTTTTGGAAATGCAAAAGCAGACGACCTGTGCTTTTTTGTTGCATATCTCCAATTTTTGCTTTTGTAATCTTTGTTCCTCCTTCTCATCTACACTAACAAATATCACATATATTGATTTAGGAAAGGAAATTAGTTTCATTTCCTGTAAGTAAATTCTGATTATTGCATGTTACATGTATGCCTAAGCAGCAATGCTTTTGTTTCGACTATATTCAACAATGACTTCTATTCTCTTTTGTTAAAATCTAACAAACTTTTATTTGTAATTATGTTTGTTCAGATTTTCTGTTATTGACATTTTGATCACGACTTTACTAATTTGTCATGGCTTTATTCTAAACATAAAAACTTCCTGGTTAATTAACTACAGTATCACGTTCATTTATTGAGACGGCTTTCAATTTTCTATTGAACTTTTAAATTTGACTCCAATCAAATTTTGTTTCTTTTTATTTATCACACTATTTCTGCAAAGAGCATAATCGGGTTTGCCGCAGCTGATTATACTAAAAGACAATGGACATAGAGTTCTCTGTCAGGAGATTAAACTTAGTCACCCTTAATTGTTGCCATCCTTTCATGACGTAATTGAAATCAGTATATCTTTGTTTGTCGTCCCAAACCTTTGTAATTTTTTTTTACACAGGAATCACCACATTATCAAGGCCAAGGTACCACTCGAGGATAAGTGTTAAAGAGTGTACAGTAGAAATTGGACAATATAGTAATCATTAGTAATGGAAATTCAGTAAATTTGTTAACTTATATGGAACGGCTCATTCAGAACTTGTTTACGTTGGACTTGAAGACAACCATATTGTAGTCAGCCGGAAAGCAGGAAAGCGGAAGACAATTCCACAGGCGTGCAGTTCTAAGAAAGAAGCTTTGTTCATGAACTCTACGTTTAGGTTTAGGCACAGATAAAGAATGGGGAGGAATTATTGATAGTGTTTTCAGCTAGACGAGTGTTTCTTGTGAAAGTTTGGCGAGGGGGGACCATAGACTGAAGCTCAGTCGAACACTTTTCATGAAAATAACGATACATCAGGGAAAAACTCGCAACATCTCTTCTGTGAGATATAGGTTGCAGGGAAGAGAAAAGGACGTCTCCTACATCTTCAAACATCTAAAGATTTAGTAAAACGAGTTCTGTGGCAAAAAATATTCTTTTAATAATAAATTAGTAATGCAGACGTTATCATATTTTTGCCTAAATTACTGTACAAGTAAGACCCGATCAAAGCTAAGAAGTTAAAAGTTACGAATTAAATAAAATAAGTATTGAGCTAGTTGGAAAGAATGCTGCTTAATGAATCTTTTTTTTTTACACAGTGATCACCACTTATCAAGGCCCGGAAGCCACTCAGGGATAAGGGTTATTGCAAGTACATTGCGTTAGTGTGGATATTTGATGAAGTGTTTACTTAAGGGGGCGGTTCATTAGGAATTTGTTAACATTGGACTTGAAGACATCCAAGTTGTAGTCCGGTGGGAAGCAGGCAGACGGAACATGATCATCAAGAATAGGATAGATTTTTCACCGAGGAATCCAATTCTTTTGTAACAATTAAGTAACAGACTGCAGAAGTCAACTATGGTATTATTGCAACTTATGGATATCTGTTAGGACGTACGAAAAGTCTTCAGATTAGAGATAAGTAAACAATCTACAAGCAGAATCGAAAAAAATGTTCACTGCATATCACAAGCTGAAAAACGAGAAATTACATGAAATATCTGGTTCACTTATCGAAAATATATTTTCACCTTAGTTTAGGAAGGATTTCATCAAGCAAATACTTTTTTCTTTATTATCTTCTCTTCTCTTCTCTTCTCGTCTCTTCTCTCTCTCTCTCTCTCTCTCTCTCTCTCTCTCTATATATATATATATATATATATATATATATAAATAAAATGAACTCATTTTTTTCCCGTCTGATTTTGACATTAATAGGATTAAAAATCAAGATATTTCATGCAAATATAATATGCACAAACGGCAGAACAATATCTGAGTTGTGTTATAGGCTTATTATTTCTCAAATTCCTCGATAATCTTAGATTTCTATACTTTTTCTGCCGAGAAGTCACGGCCAAAATCGGTTAAGATCAATGGAAGTGGTAAAATATTTTCTCTCTAATAAATTCCTCCTCCCCCTGCCACCACTTAACACCGTTTGGGGATCGTTCACAAGGAACAGTTGAGAAGAGTACACCGGTTTGGCTTCGTAGTTCTTTCATGTGAAGTTATTTAAAATCACTAAACTAAGCTGCAGTGCTCTGTGGCGTAGTGGTTAGCGTGCTGGACACTTCACATTATATTTTCACGTTTGCGCCGACCTACCGTAGTCGTTTTTTTTTTCCTAAACAACTGAAATGGACTTTTCTTGGTGGCCGAACTGTTAACGTTGCAGATGTTTTTTTTTTTTTTTTTTTTTTTCACACTTTATTTTCCTACTTTTACTCATGACTCCGGGTTTGATCCTTCCTACTTACCTACCATAACATTTTTTACAACTCCCCCCCCCGTCCCGGAAACAAACACTCGGGCAACGCCGGGTACCCCCGCTAGTAGGGAAATAAAAACACGCATGTAGAAAAGGGTAAATTGCGAACCATCATGAAGAATGCGTTCCAAATTAAGAACACTAACAATGTTAATTAGAGATTGATAAGAAGAACTCTCCAGTCGATCGCTCTTTTTGTATTATGTGGCATTTTTTTTCAATATTTCTATGTGAATCAATGAATACAGAGATTTCACTCACTTTGAAGTCGTAGATTTTCAGTTTTAAAATCATCGCGTACTTTTCTATATGTTTACGCCTTGTTGGCCATCATAAAAACTACTAGAAAAAATTGCAATAGTGTTCGCATTGATATCTTCTTCAAAAATATATTTTTGTTTAAAAACATTTTATGCATACAATTAGCATAAGTAAGTAGTTTCATAAAATATATGATGCGTTGTTGAGTTACACCATTCTCTGGTATATGTTTTACATGTCTTTCAATACGAACATGTGTCTTTATACTTTATAAATTTTAATATCATTAACCAATCATTTTATTTTGTTTTCCAATTTAGTTATTTTATTTCGCAGTATTTTAATAACGGCATACGCTTACGTCCTTTTGAACATAAGTCGTTTAGGACGGTACTTGAATGTGGCACAACAGGACAATAATTGTTGCATTAAATGTTAATATCCAAGTAAGTTGGCGGCACGGAAAATGGGTCTCTACCTTTGAGTCCAGTGTCAACTATAATTGTCTCGAATAATCTCCCCACAAGGGGCTGGGCAGTTAAGAAACATATAGCTCGAAAGACGAAAACATATGTTAAGTTAACTAGTTTAATCACACATTTCGGAAGAGGAGAACACTAATTTATAAAGCAGCCTAAAACTCTCCCACACGAGCACAAGAAAAAATATCGATGGTATGATTTATATTATAGTATCGAACCGAAGTTTTTGTAATTAAATAAGACAGGAATTCATATTCAAAAGAAAATCACATGATCTAAAAAGTAAGAAACTTGGAATACAAGTAGCAGGAAACATTTCTGTTATGAACGCTGTTGAGATAGCAATAAACTGACTAATAGGAAAAATATAACTCATTTAAGGGAATTGCCAACGCAAGACATACGAATGGAAATCGGAAATGGTCTTGACTCGATTTGATTGAGGAAACTGCTATTTATTAACATTCAGAACTAACTTTAATTCCGGACAACCTTGCTGAAATATTTCAATTCTGCTGCAGCGTAATTTATGACGGTACAAAAAACGTTTTAGCTGTTTAAACAGTAAACTGAGTTTTTCTTTATTTTCAACATGTACAAGCGTTGTCCTTAAATATTTAGAAATATACGTAGGAATTCTTTTTTCTTTTTTCCAAAAATGTATAAATAAATGAAAAAGAAAGGATATTTGACCAACAAAATGTTAAAATTAAATGATCAAACAAAGTAAGACATTTTATCTGGATTTAGTTCTTTGTGTTTTTTGTTTGTCTGAACTTTTGAGTTTACTCGTCGTATAATAAATACTTGTTAAGAATTATTTTGGCATCGACAAATATTTAACAAAGACACTGACAGGTATGAAAATGGCCCCATTGTGGCATTAGCGTAACGTCAAAATTGAAAAAGAGAATAAAAATAAAAGCGGGAAGGAGAAAAGTTCATATCGATGTGGAAAGACAAAAAACCACGTGTCACCACAGCAGACTGTTTTAAACCACGTGGCAGATGAAACAAGACGCACAACTCATTAATCCCTCGGGCTTTTTACAAAGATTTTCTGACGACCATATACGGTGGAACGAATTATAGAATAACAGCTGGTTATAGCTGCAAACCAAGCAACTGTTAATTGACCCTGTGTACGAAAGTAGGAAGGCGACAATGTTATCGCTGGCTTGAGAAATACGTGTGACGTGGCTTGGTGTGGAAATGACCGGTAATAAGGCGTTTTTATTTTCAACTAAAAAACTCGAGTGAAATTGCTTTCTTTTGTTTCATTACGAAGCTTTTATACACAAAGTCTGGTGATAAAATGTAACCACTATGTCTAAGGTGTACATCAATAAAAAATGTTTATAGGGTAATATATCATATAAAGTGATATAAGATGTACGCAGAATAATAAGTTGTATGTCTATTTGCTCGCTAATGTTCCGTGACGTATGCTTATGAATGGATGCGCTTGAGTAAACTTTTGTTTAACTATTTATTGAGGAAAATCTGTTTTTTTATGCATTCATGGTTGATTGAAAACGGCAGTTTTTATAAATTCTGATAAAACATCTGATTAACTTTTGTTTTACTTATTTTTATTAATTCAGGCGTGTGAAATACTTACGGAGAAACACTTGAAACATTTTAATTTTGAACGCCGAAAGGTTAAACATCGGTCTCGCGGTCTAAGGAACACATCCAAGAATGACAGCAATTCATACATCTGTTTTCTTCTCTGCATTTCATGATTTCTGACCACGTACGACTACAGGTTGTCGGACCATCTAAGATTTTGGTCGACTATTAATCGTAAACATGAAGCGAAAAAGAAGAAAATGTATGTCAGCACCGCTGTAACATAATAATCGATCAGCTGTTATACAGTATCGCATTAACATTTGTATTAAATTAAACAGTTTCCGCGTAAGTTTTGTACTGTGCAGATTTTCTATTAATGAACTAGTTGTTTATGAGGCAATTTAGATACATGGTCTAAGGCACACCGTTTTCACCAAGGAAATATTTGACAAGAAATTTTAAATTATCTGAAAATCGTCTTGAAACGTAAGACGAAACCTGTTTCATCCTTAGTCTTCTTACCAGTTCCACGATCTTAATAAAATTAATAATCAATTTTGGAAAAAGTAGCTCTAAAAATTGCCATTATTTTTACTTTCAAATCTCCATTTAGTTTTGTATATATTTCATAGCAATTTTTTTTTCAAAAAATAAAGTGCGAAATGCGTCTCTCTTTTCTTTACAACGTGCATTTGACATGCTAATAATTATCCAGATAAAACGTGCGATTTTATTCATTTCATATATTGATATACATTTATCGTATATTAATTTATAGAATTACAGTTTTTACATGTAAGCGTACTTAGGAATTCCCGGAGTACACTACCCTGCTTTGACAGAGTTGAAAACCGGCTTCAAATCTTTTTAGGCGATGCCCATTTTGCCTCATTGCAACAGAAGAGACGTTGCGAACCGGTTTCAGTTCTACAGTTATTTTCACAAAAAGTGATCGTCTGAGCGTCATGCAATGCTCCCCATTGCTAAACTTTCACAAAAAGCATTTGTCAAACTATAACCAATGTCATAAAGATCGCCAACTCTATATCATTGTTTTAATCTGGGCGACAATTCCATGAAGAAAGCTTTTTCCGAGAACTGCTCGCACGTTTATACTCTGTTTCACTGATCTGCTTCCCCGTTGATTACAACATGATCGTCTTCAAGTCCAATGTGAACAGATTCTTTCTATCTCGTCCTCTTAAATATTTTAATTCTGCCCAATTCTGACCAATTGCAACTATCACAGAAATGTCGTCTCAGTGTATACCTTACACTCATTATCTTGGAGGGGCCACCGAGCCTTGATAATTTTGAACCGCTTTATTAAAAAATGCCACTGAGCCTTGATAATATTTGACTCCCTCGTAAAAAATATCACCTACTCAATTCTTTCAAACAATAAAGTTGCCATATAAAATTACTGTCACAAATGTGTTGTCTCAACTATTGGAATTATTAGATAGAAAGACGTCTTTCAATGTTAGGAAGTATGTTGATTTCAGTGAATTTAATTCATGTTTAGTTTAATCAGACATCAAAACCCTGAATAATTAACTTAATATTACGTGAAACGATACTAACTTTGAACCGGCGGGAAATCAATGTTGGAATTTATTTGAATATTTATGCTAGTTTATCTAGACAATTCCGTCCAGAGAATATTGAGATAACTTGTATAAATTTCTTGGATATTATTCGTGCGGATACGTGCGCCTATCAAAGACAGTGTCCTAACGTTATGAATTGAGCGAAAATTCGATAGCTACGTTCAATATTCTCCTAAGATAACGTCTCTTAATTAAAATATTAATCATTTTATGAAGACAACAGTCACTGGAAAATCAGTTAAAATTCAAGTAGAAGACCATATTATTTCCTTACTTTCGCTTCGAACGATTGTCATTTCGAATTGAATTTCCCAGACATTACATAATACTTTAACGCATCAGTTAATCTTACATAAACCTTTGTAATATTATATAAAAGATCAGAGTTATATAACGTTATATTTTCGTATAAAATATATGAATGCTTAACAATTCAGTACAATTAAACAAAATCCAAGCTATGTCCTCAACAACTGATCTTCATTAATAATACTTGCCAGATGAATTTTCAGAAATTCTACATGAGGAAAGATAAATATCATGATCGTCAAAAGCGATAAGGAGGTAATTAAATCCAAACATTTGTATTAAAATTTAAATTAAGATGTCACTATGAAAATCAGATTCACAGGAACGTATTTTGAGAAAAAAGCTTTTAAGAGTCCAAAGCAGATGCAGGACAGACTCATTATAAAAATACTAAAAAAACAAAAAACAAACTTAAAATGTGACGCAGAAATGGCAATAAACATGTTCATATACGAAAATGTAAATATGTAGACTTGAATGTGATAATCAAAGAAGAAAGCGCTCGCGTGCGTGTGCATTGTGTGGTTATATGAGGGGCGTGCAATAAGTAATGCGCCTGACCCACTTCCCATAGCAGTAGAGCAACGAAACATGGCACAGTTATTAGTCTTTCTCTACATAGCAACCACCCAGATTATGCATTTCTCCCATCGTTTGATGCAGCTCTGGAGACCGTTTTTGTAGAACACCCCAGGTTGGTCCTCCAACCACGATGTGACTTCAGAAATCAAGGCTGCATCATCTGGGAAACGCTTTCCTTTCAAAAACAACTTCATGGCTGGGAAGAGGTGAAAGTCAGAGAGTGCAAGATCAGGAGAGGAGGGAGGATGGGTGAGGATTTCATAACCACAGGCCCGTGCTTCTGATCTGGCGACATGCGAGCTGTGGACCGGAGCGTTGTCGTGCAGGAGGAGGATACCTTTGCTGATCTTGCCCCACCTCTTCATTTTGATAGTTTCCCTTAATTTCCTCAAAAGTGAAGTATAATAGGCTCCTGTAATTTTGGTACCCTTTGCCAGGAAATCTGTCATCACTACTCCGTCCTGGTCCCAGAACACTGTGAGCATGACCTTGCCAGCGGAGGGCTGCAATCTTGCCTTCTTTGGAGGTGGCGAGTCCAAGTGCTTCCACTGCATTGACTGGGCATTGGTCTCTGGATCATAGTGATGGACCCAGGTGTCATCCTGTGTAATCAGTCTTTTGAAAAACTTTGACTCATCTTCTCCAAATTAATCCTCGACGTGTTCTCGCTTCTGGAATGGTGTGAGCAACCTAGGAATCCATCTGACAGACATCTTATGCATATGCAAAGGTTCATGTATGATAGTTTCCACATACCTTGTACTAATCTTGACATAGTGTGCTATTTGGCGAATAATAATGCACCGATCTTCCAAAATGGCAGCCTCAACTTGACGGACAGATGCCTCATCAATGGCAGAAGGGGGTACCAGGCCTGGGAGCTGTTTCCACAGACTTCCGGCTATATTTAAATTCATGATGCCAGCGTTTTACAAGGTCATATGATTGGTCATTATCACCATAAGTTTCTTTCATTTCATCAAAAGTCTCCTGTGGTGTGCGTCCTTTCAAATACAAAAACCGGATCACTGCTCGACATTCAACAGGCTCCATTTCACACCTGACTCAGTTCAAACACCTGTAAAACAGAAACAACAATTAGTTCAGAGCTGTAATTTGCCACATAATCCATAGAGCTGTAAATCATTGCACATGAAAGATTTCAGCTAGATCAGACACCTGGAAGTGGGTCAGGAGCATTACTTATTGCACGCCACTCGTACGACTTACCTTCGGATGGGATCTGAGAGAGAAAGAGAGAGATTAACTATGGCAGCCATGGATTTATAAGATGTAGTCTCGTGAAATCTAACGAGATCTCATCGTCGACAGCACCCGTATGCAAACGGAATGGAGTCAGTTTTCTAATAAAATGTCGGTGGCAGAGGTGTTTGGGAGAACACGTGCTTGAAGTTGAGAAAGAAAGTTGATAGTGACGAATTCTAGCTGAACTTTTGCTTATTGTATATATTTTTATTTTATTTTGTTTTGCTGTTTACCAGCCCATTTAACTGAAAAATATTAAATATTGTGTTATAGACTGTGTGTATAACTGAGGGTGTATAACAGTGTATCTGTGATGTATGTAAAACATATTTTATATAGCAATGTATAGAATGAACTTTCGTCGACTTTTTTCTGTAAGTGTGGCTGTGTATAAACGTGTATGTGTTCATCTTTGTGTGAGAGTGTTTACACCTACAAATAGGACAGTTCCCAGCCGGACAATTAATATTTAGGGAGACAGTTCTTTAACGGGACGAATAACAGTTCCTATAGGGATACCAGACAAAGACATATACCGAGTTTGAGTCGCCTCTTTGACCTATAGTTTCTACATGTTGCCACGCTACCAGAAGTTCTTCTCTCGGAAGGAAACTATCAAGACCCAAATTCTATTTTTATTTAATGGCTGGATCCCTTTCGGCCTTACGCCAATCAACTTCCAGGCGAGTTAAGAGACCAACCATGGAGCTCAAACTCCGTTTCCAACTCAGTTTCTGATCCTCTCATTCTCAGACTATATTCCTTGACTGAAAATATAAACCTCTAAACTGGTCTACGTGTATAAATCAAACATTTTCTTTGATTGATTTTCTGACGTCACTAATCATGTCAGTAACCGGAGGTGTTGTTTTGATATTAAATTCTATTTGTTATTATTTCTAAAATTCCAAAGATGTTATATAAATATTTAAAATAATAATTTGTTATTCTAAAATACCTAATACGATTCAATAATATTCATGTTTATCTAATGGATATTTCACATTTAAAACATCCACATCTTTATAATAATAATCTCCTTGCTTAGGTGACTCGACGACGCCATAAACTGCTACCATAAGACGATTGAACTATTTTATAGTTTGAATATTTATTTACATAAACACCGATCTGGCGTTTTAAATGTTTCTTTATTTGTTACATATTTTATATAAGTATATTTATTGCATACTACATTACGAATATTTCTATTTCTATTTCTTGTTCTCTTTCATTGGAGGAGAAATCCTTCACGACTGAGACAATTTTAATTTTTTGTACCTTTTCTCCACGTTAAAAAACGACCCTGGTGTTTAACTCTGTCCCGTGGGGAGGCATAGTAAATAGGTACATTACGAATATTTCACTGAAGAACGAACACGGTTCAATAATGTGTTCACATTATTAATCACAACAAATAAAATAATTTTAGTGTATATTTAATATAATCTAGACTATATTAAGAATATCAACACATCTGGCAAAACAAGCGCTTGAATAGTCCGAAAGAGGTGATATTGAGTTTAAAGGGTTTTTAATGTTATGGAAAATTAGATATTTTACAATTATTGAAATCTGTTAAGAACTGTAGAATATTTATAGTTCTTCGTATTATTCGGATTCGTAAGACTACTTTACTCATCTTGAGTGTGATTTTTACAACGTTTCGGTCGATGTACCTCCGATCTTGTTCAGGTGTATCCTGTTTAATTTGGGCAAGTTTCTGTCGAGCTCGGGAATTTGGTCGGAATTTCAAACAATACTCTTACGGGGGTAAGATGACTTTGTTCCTTCAGCCATATCTGGATAAAGGTCCTACGTAATTTGCAATTGTATTTTTCGGTCGACCAAACTGAAAATTGAAAGACCTGTGGCGCAGAATGAGGGTAGTTGGAAAACTCAATTGTAAAAGTGATATTCACCTAAAGATAGAATGTTCAGTTCTCAGTGTGAGCGGCAATTTGCGAATTGTGAATTAATAGGCCCTCTATCCAGTCATGGCTGATGGAAAAAGAGCATGCGACACCTTTGAAGTAAATAAAGGGTTTTGTTCGAAATGCCATCCAAATACCCGAGTTCGACAGAAACATCCCCGAATTCGGCAAGATACTCCTGAAAAAAAGGCGGAGGTTACATCGACCGAAACGTTGTGATAATCACACTCAAGATGAGAACAGTAGTTCGAAGAATCCAAATATTACGAGCAAACAATCCCTATCTAATAAATTCAGAATCTTTATAGTAAAGTTTCATATGATTGATTTATATCGTATTAAAGAAAATATATATTTATGACCGATTAATAAATATGTGCACACATAAGCATTTATATATGAATATGTATACGTAGAGCGCGAGTGGAAGAAAAAAGCGATATGTTAAGCTATTCAGTTATAAGATAAAGATTTTATTTTTTGTACATGATGATATCATTGATTGCTCTCTTCAATGGTCATTATTATATTGATGCGTATTCATTACTTGAATTGTTATCAAGTGAAAGACCCAATAAAAACCGATAGCCTAGAGTCATTCATTGATATTCGTTGTCATTACCATGATGTGGTGCTTCATTTGTTGGTCTGCATCCGTATTAGCATCGTTATCATTAATCAATCTGATGAACCACTCTTTTTATATGACTGAAACAAATAGTTTTCTTTAAAAGTGAACAATATTTGTTTTGGTTGTGATTTACGTCATATCAACACATTGCGGATGAAATTATTCCAAAATAAAATAACCATCGGAAAACTAAATGACACATACTTACCTGGCACAGGTGACAAGATCACAGTGTAGTATCTGTTCCGGCAGATACTGTAATCAGAGACCATTGTTCTTGTAGCAATGACCTGCTGATCCATATACCAAGAGAGGCTCTCACTACCAGCTACCACATTTCGGGAGCTGGTCCACTTTTTCCCTTCCCTGTCCCCCTTTTTACATTAAAAAGCGGCCTCGTGCCTTATTTGCTCTCGTGGGGATCAAATAAATACCGATACTTACCGTTTTAGTATTGGTTTTGAAACTTTACAATTGTTTTTTTTTTAAATATACATTTTGTTAAATCATTACACGCCCCAAAATCTGTTGATATGTGAAAAGAGACCAAATAAAACCCCATTGTAGTTCCTTGTAAATGATTCCTGAAACACGGGTTATTTTTCTTACTAATGCTAGATGTGATGTCACAAAGTATTTATATTGTAAATCATACCAGTTAGTTTGAATAACTATCAACACAACATTATATAGGAAACAATCATTATTGGACATATTTTTCAGGATTGCAAAGTTAAACTATATTAAAGAATGTGCTTTCTTATTTTTAGATTTTGATTCTCAAAGCAACCAGCTCTGTAATTTCTATCCGAATGAATATAAATTGTTAGTTTAGATGTTTTACGTCACCGTTGAAACTCATTAGATGCCCCAAACCTCTCTATGCATGGGGGCATTTTACGTACTACAATATCTGAGGTCCTGGATATGACCTTAAACTATATCCAGTGGTGAGGCCCCAGCTTGCGGGCTTTGGAGAGTGTGGAACAACCCTTTAATTGCCATTGCTCCCACGTCAACTCTGGCCTGTTAGGGTCCCAATTATGGGTTAAATAGAAATAAACTTAAAAAAAAACAAATACACTCTATTAAAAATTGTTCTTCAAAATCACTTGATTCGGCATTAAATAACATAAAAAGGGTTGATATGCCGTAAAACAGAAACAAACAAACAAAATACAATTTCTGATCACGGATTTGTATATCATTTTTAATAGAAAAATATTTTGGCTCAGATTTCAAGTAGAGTTATTACTGACGTCCATGTGTCAGATATTTAAAATGTCACGGTAAGTTTATTTTTCAACAATAATAACATAAAAGTAGATTGTACTAAATAATGTATGTTATATTCATAATATTTACGAATATACCTGGCAAGTGTAATTAAAGTTTATATAACAGCTGTGAATGCTAAAATTATTTAGTAATATTATCATTTTAATGCAATTGGGGAAAATATTTATACAGGGTTTAACGAAAAGTTTGTCACAATAGAAAAGACGGCATGATTCCATTTCCTTTTGATGAAAACTGATTTTGGTTGTAGAATATTTACTAATTATCCAGTTATGTATAAATGCCAAGAGCGATAGGAGCCTTCTATCATGTCTGATAGTGACAATGTTCAACATGCGAGATAGGAGATGCGCCACTGTATAACTCATGCTCTCTACTGATCTAAGTTATGAAAAAGAAGTATTGTCAGCCCCCTCAAAATACAAATCCGGACAGTTCAACGCTTAAAGGCACAGCTGAACGAGGTTTTGTTCCGGCCACGGTTATGGTCTTTGGTGCCATATCAAGTGAGGGTCATATCATGCAACTTCACATCTTCGAAGTCAGCTTTAAAGCCAACACGAAAATGTGCCTGGATGTGGTAAACAATGTGGTGATCCTTTGATGCAATCACATGGCCGCTGGCAAAGCATGAATGTGGCAGCATGACTCACCGCCAGTCTACATGTCTAAAGAGACCCAGGCTTGTCTTCAGAAAGAGTGCTACGATTTTTTACTCTTCTCTTACAATCCTCCTCCTCTCCTGATCTGAAGCCGCTGGAATATTTCGTTTTTTTTCATATGCCGAGAACATCACGAACGTAGCCTCTAATACCACCAAAGCCTAACTGATCGCCGCTAACTGTCGAGTATTGGCCGAGCACTTGCCAGCGCTTGTGGAAAAGTCATGCTTCAAAACCCGGACCCGTACTGACGCAGTCACTGACGTTGAAGGCAGCTACATTGGTTAGATGTAAACTCTACTACGTAATCAAACGAACTGAATTGATTTTTCAATTAAAGTTTTAAAATAAACCCGTAGTGTTGCTTTCTTTAGGGCGACAACTCCATCGTGCCATTGTGTAACATATATAATTATGCATACCAATAACATTAGTAGTATTATAACAGTTATCTTCTATTACATAATTTTAGTTAGTCATATCACAAGTAAATGTGTTGCACTCTTACAATTTAATTGTTTTTTTTTGCGAGGGATAAGGGCAAAGAGTCAAAACTATATATAATGTAGTAATAATACTATCTATAATCACTTTTATGACCCATGGAAGATCACATTAATGTTGGATTTTTAATTTGGTTTTATTCTATCCTGTAGTTTTTGTGCATTTAAATGGTCAACAGATACACTAAGATACGTTCAATATCATCAAATACAATTGAGTTGATGACGAAAAAGTGCAAGGTGGATGATAAAAACGATGAGAATAATTATTATGTGAATGATAATAATAAATCATGGCTGTTTTCTAAATTATCTGTTCTGGACAAGTTTTACGTGCCGAAGGCACAGAACATTAACATCGTGTCGAAGTTGATTAAGTATATCCGGTTTGACAAATCTATTTTGTTATGCCAAACTGACCAAATCTTGGTTGAAGTTGCACGCGACAATTTTTATTATTCATTCGATTATTTACCTACCTTGAGGAAAGAAAGACAATCCTGGTATCGACTGGGGCACGTAGAACTACATTTGATTGACATGAGAACAAAGTACACTTTATTATCATCCGTGTTGATATGAAATAGACTTTGTTACAAAATGTATTCTTGACTTGGCTGGCATTTTTAATTTTATATATCTTCCACAAATAATTCTAAACGCGATATCATAACAGAAAAATAATATTCTTCTGTAGAATTATTATGATATCTTTTAAATATAATAATTATAAATGTTATTGCTTTTTCCGTCCAGATTGCTTTTTATATTATTAAATAATATATAAAATCGCAAATTTTGATTAGAACACTTGATTACTTCATAATTCGTTGTTTTATATCAGAGCATATTAATATTTTTATGCTATTTAAATCTACACCAATTATGCTTGTAAAAACTGCTATATGCTGAATGTTGTGAATAGTTTAAATAATTGATTTTATTTTGTAGGATAGCTTCGAGATTAATTTTGTTTATGGACGTACATTTTGTAAATGATCTGTAATAAACACTACACCTGTTATAAATTGAACTCTAAAATATCGGGGAAACACTAGCAACAATGGGAACTAAATGGTTATTCTATACAAGAAATCTTATGAATTCGAGTTTAAATAACACATCCCAGTGTAGATTACATTTTGTTGAAGTAAGTCAGCGTTTAGTACTTGTGAGATATGGAAATAAGTGACATAAAGAACTGAAAAAGTGTGGAAAAGTTAACTCGGTTGCGGAAAATAAATATTTCAAAGAATGGAAAAAGTGTGGAAAAGTGAACTCGGTTGCGGAAAATAAATATTTCAAAGAATGGAAAAAGTGTATAAAAGTGTACTCGGTTGCGGAAAATAAATATTTCAAAGAATGGAAAAAGTGTGGAAAAGTTAACTCGGTTGCGGAAAATAAATATTTCAAAGAATGGAAAAAGTGTGGAAAAGTGAACTCGGTTGCGGAAAATAAATATTTCAAAGAATGGAAAAAGTGTATAAAAGTGTACTCGGTTGCGGAAAATAAATATTTCAAGAATAGAAAAAGTGTATAAAAGTAAAGTCAGTTGCGGAAAATAAATATTTCAAAGAATGGAAAAAGTGTATAAAAGTAAAGTCAGTTGCGGAAAATAAATATTTCAAAGAATGGAAAAAGTGTGGAAAAGTGAACTCGGTTGCGGAAAATAAATATTTCAAAGAATGGAAAAAGTGTATAAAAGTGTACTCGGTTGCGGAAAATAAATATTTCAAGAATAGAAAAAGTGTATAAAAGTAAAGTCAGTTGCGGAAAATAAATATTTCAAAGAATGGAAAAAGTATTGAAAAGTGAACTCGGTTGCGGAAAATAAATATTTCGAAGAATGGAAAAAGTGTGGAAAAGTGAACTCGGTTGCGGAAAATAAATATTTCAAAGAATGGAAAAAGTGTATAAAAGTGTACTCGGTTGCGGAAAATAAATATTTCAAGAATAGAAAAAGTGTATAAAAGTAAAGTCAGTTGCGGAAAATAAATATTTCAAAGAATGGAAAAAGTGTGGAAAAGTGAACTCGGTTGCAGAAAATAAATATTTCGAAGAATGGAAAAAGTGTGGAAAAGTGAACTCGGTTGCGGAAAATAAATATTTCAAAGAATGGAAAAAGTGTGGAAAAGTGAACTCGGTTGCGGAAAATAAATATTTCAAAGAATGGAAAAAGTGTATAAAAGTGTACTCGGTTGCGGAAAATAAATATTTCAAGAATAGAAAAAGTGTATAAAAGTAAAGTCAGTTGCGGAAAATAAATATTTCAAAGAATGGAAAAAGTGTATAAAAGTAAAGTCAGTTGCGGAAAATAAATATTTCAAAGTATGGAAAAAGTGTGGAAAAGTTAACTCGGTTGCGGAAAATAAATATTTCAAAGAATAGAAAAAGTGTGGAAAAGTTAACTCGGTTGCGGAAAATAAATATTTCAAAGAATGGAAAAAGTGTATAAAAGTGTACTCGGTTGCGGAAAATAAATATTTCAAGAATAGAAAAAGTGTATAAAAGTAAAGTCAGTTGCGGAAAATAAATATTTCAAAGAATGGAAAAAGTGTATAAAAGTAAAGTCAGTTGCGGAAAATAAATATTTCAAAGTATGGAAAAAGTGTGGAAAAGTGAACTCGGTTGCGGAAAATAAATATTTCAAAGAATGGAAAAAGTGTGGAAAAGTTAACTCGGTTGCGGAAAATAAATATTTCAAAGAATGGAAAAAGTGTTGAAAAGTAAAGTCAGTTGCGGAAAATAAATATTTCAAAGAATGGAAAAAGTGTGGAAAAGTGAACTCGGTTGCAGAAAATAAATATTTCGAAGAATGGAAAAAGTGTGGAAAAGTGAACTCGGTTGCGGAAAATAAATATTTCAAAGAATGGAAAAAGTGTGGAAAAGTGAACTCGGTTGCGGAAAATAAATATTTCAAAGAATGGAAAAAGTGTATAAAAGTGTACTCGGTTGCGGAAAATAAATATTTCAAGAATAGAAAAAGTGTATAAAAGTAAAGTCAGTTGCGGAAAATAAATATTTCAAAGAATGGAAAAAGTGTATAAAAGTAAAGTCAGTTGCGGAAAATAAATATTTCAAAGAATGGAAAAAGTGTGGAAAAGTTAACTCGGTTGCGGAAAATAAATATTTCAAAGAATGGAAAAAGAGTGGAAAAGTGAACTCGGTTGCGGAAAATAAATATTTCAAAGAATGGAAAAAGTGTGGAAAAGTTAACTCGGTTGCGGAAAATAAATATTTCAAGAATAAAAAAAGTGTATAAAAGTAAAGTCAGTTGCGGAAAATAAATATTTCAAAGAATGGAAAAAGTGTATAAAAGTAAAGTCAGTTGCGGAAAATAAATATTTCAAAGAATGGAAAAAGTGTGGAAAAGTGAACTCGGTTGCGGAAAATAAATATTTCAAAGAATGGAAAAAGTGTTGAAAAGTGAACTCGGTTGCGGAAAATAAATATTTTAAAGAATGGAAAAAGTGTGGAAAAGTTAACTCGGTTGCGGAAAATAAATATTTCAAAGAATGGAAAAAGTGTGAAAAAGTTAACTCGGTTGCGGAAAATAAATGTTTCAAAGAATGGAAAAAGTGTGGAAAAGTGAACTCGGTTGCGGAAAATAAATATTTCAAGAATAGAAAAAGTGTATAAAAGTAAAGTCAGTTGCGGAAAATAAATATTTCAAAGAATGGAAAAAGTGTATAAAAGTAAAGTCAGTTGCGGAAAATAAATATTTCAAAGAATAGAAAAAGTGTGGAAAAGTTAACTCGGTTGCGGAAAATAAATATTTCAAAGAATGGAAAAAGTGTATAAAAGTAAAGTCAGTTGCGGAAAATAAATATTTCAAAGAATGGAAAAAGTGTGGAAAAGTTAACTCGGTTGCGGAAAATAAATATTTCAAAGAATGGAAAAAGTGTGGAAAAGTTAACTCGGTTGCGGAAAATAAATATTTCAAAGAATGGAAAAAGTGTGGAAAAGTTAACTCGGTTGCGGAAAATAAATATTTTAAGAATAGAAAAAGTGTATAAAAGTAAAGTAAGTTGCGGAAAATAAATATTTCAAAGAATGGAAAAAGTGTATTAAAGTAAAGTCAGTTGCGGAAAATAAATATTTCAAAGAATGGAAAAAGTGTGGAAAAGTTAACTCGGTTGCGGAAAATAAATATTTCAAAGAATGGAAAAAGTGCAGAAAAGTTAACTCGGTTGCGGAAAATAAATATTTCAAAGAATGGAAAAAGTGTGGAAAAGTTAACTCGGTTGCGGAAAATAAATATTTCAAGAATAGAAAAAGTGTATAAAAGTAAAGTCAGTTGCGGAAAATAAATATTTCAAAGAATGGAAAAAGTGTATAAAAGTAAAGTCAGTTGCGGAAAATAAATGTTTCAAAGAATGGAAAAAGTGTGGAAAAGTTAACTCGGTTGCGGAAAATAAATATTTCAAAGAATGGAAAAAGTGTGGAAAAGTTAACTCGGTTGCGGAAAATAAATATTTCAAAGTATGGAAAAAGTGTGGAAAAGTGAACTCGGTTGCGGAAAATAAATATTTCAAAGAATGGAAAAAGTGTGGAAAAGTTAACTCGGTTGCGGAAAATAAATATTTCAAAGAATCGAAAAAGTGTATAAAAGTAAAGTCAGTTGCGGAAAATAAATATTTCAAAGAATGGAAAAAGTGTGGAAAAGTGAACTCGGTTGCAGAAAATAAATATTTCGAAGAATGGAAAAAGTGTGGAAAAGTTAACTCGGTTGCGGAAAATAAATATTTCAAAGAATGGAAAAAGTGTGGAAAAGTGAACTCGGTTGCGGAAAATAAATATTTCAAAGAATGGAAAAAGTGTATAAAAGTGTACTCGGTTGCGGAAAATAAATATTTCAAGAATAGAAAAAGTGTATAAAAGTAAAGTCAGTTGCGGAAAATAAATATTTCAAAGAATGGAAAAAGTGTATAAAAGTAAAGTCAGTTGCGGAAAATAAATATTTCAAAGAATGGAAAAAGTGTGGAAAAGTTAACTCGGTTGCGGAAAATAAATATTTCAAAGAATGGAAAAAGTGTGGAAAAGTGAACTCGGTTGCGGAAAATAAATATTTCAAAGAATGGAAAAAGTGTGGAAAAGTTAACTCGGTTGCGGAAAATAAATATTTTAAAAATAGAAAAAGTGTATAAAAGTAAAGTCAGTTGCGGAAAATAAATATTTCAAAGAATGGAAAAAGTGTATAAAAGTAAAGTCAGTTGCGGAAAATAAATATTTCAAAGAATGGAAAAAGTGTGGAAAAGTGAACTCGGTTGCGGAAAATAAATATTTCAAAGAATGGAAAAAGTGTGGAAAAGTTAACTCGGTTGCGGAAAATAAATATTTTAAAGAATGGAAAAAGTGTGGAAAAGTTAACTCGGTTGCGGAAAATAAATATTTCAAAGAATGGAAAAAGTGTGGAAAAGTTAACTCGGTTGCGGAAAATAAATGTTTCAAAGAATGGAAAAAGTGTGGAAAAGTGAACTCGGTTGCGGAAAATAAATATTTCAAGAATAGAAAAAGTGTATAAAAGTAAAGTCAGTTGCGGAAAATAAATATTTCAAAGAATGGAAAAAGTGTATAAAAGTAAAGTCAGTTGCGGAAAATAAATATTTCAAAGAATGGAAAAAGTGTGGAAAAGTTAACTCGGTTGCGGAAAATAAATATTTCAAAGAATGGAAAAAGTGTGGAAAAGTTAACTCGGTTGCGGAAAATAAATATTTCAAAGAATGGAAAAAGTGTGGAAAAGTTAACTCGGTTGCGGAAAATAAATATTTCAAAGAATGGAAAAAGTGTGGAAAAGTTAACTCGGTTGCGGAAAATAAATATTTCAAGAATAGAAAAAGTGTATAAAAGTAAAGTCAGTTGCGGAAAATAAATATTTCAAAGAATGGAAAAAGTGTATAAAAGTAAAGTCAGTTGCGGAAAATAAATATTTCAAAGAATGGAAAAAGTGTATTAAAGTAAAGTCAGTTGCGGAAAATAAATATTTCAAAGAATGGAAAAAGTGTGGAAAAGTTAACTCGGTTGCGGAAAATAAATATTTCAAAGAATGGAAAAAGTGTTGAAAAGTGAACTCGGTTGCGGAAAATAAATATTTCAAAGAATGGAAAAAGTGTGGAAAAGTTAACTCGGTTGCGGAAAATAAATATTTCAAGAATAGAAAAAGTGTATAAAAGTAAAGTCAGTTGCGGAAAATAAATATTTCAAAGAATGGAAAAAGTGTGGAAAAGTTAACTCGGTTGCGGAAAATAAATGTTTCAAAGAATGGAAAAAGTGTGGAAAAGTGAACTCGGTTGCGGAAAATAAATATTTCAAGAATAGAAAAAGTGTATAAAAGTAAAGTCAGTTGCGGAAAATAAATATTTCAAAGAATGGAAAAAGTGTATAAAAGTAAAGTCAGTTGCGGAAAATAAATATTTCAAAGAATGGAAAAAGTGTGGAAAAGTTAACTCGGTTGCGGAAAATAAATATTTCAAAGAATGGAAAAAGTGTATAAAAGTAAAGTCAGTTGCGGAAAATAAATATTTCAAAGAATGGAAAAAGTGTGGAAAAGTTAACTCGGTTGCGGAAAATAAATATTTCAAAGAATGGAAAAAGTGTGGAAAAGTTAACTCGGTTGCGGAAAATAAATATTTCAAAGAATGGAAAAAGTGTGGAAAAGTTAACTCGGTTGCGGAAAATAAATATTTCAAAGAATGGAAAAAGTGTGGAAAAGTTAACTCGGTTGCGGAAAATAAATATTTCAAGAATAGAAAAAGTGTATAAAAGTAAAGTCAGTTGCGGAAAATAAATATTTCAAAGAATGGAAAAAGTGTATTAAAGTAAAGTCAGTTGCGGAAAATAAATATTTCAAAGAATGGAAAAAGTGTATTAAAGTAAAGTCAGTTGCGGAAAATAAATATTTCAAAGAATGGAAAAAGTGTGGAAAAGTTAACTCGGTTGCGGAAAATAAATATTTCAAGAATAGAAAAAGTGTATAAAAGTAAAGTCAGTTGCGGAAAATAAATATTTCAAAGAATGGAAAAAGTGTGGAAAAGTTAACTCGGTTGCGGAAAATAAATGTTTCAAAGAATGGAAAAAGTGTGGAAAAGTGAACTCGGTTGCGGAAAATAAATATTTCAAGAATAGAAAAAGTGTATAAAAGTAAAGTCAGTTGCGGAAAATAAATATTTCAAAGAATGGAAAAAGTGTATAAAAGTAAAGTCAGTTGCGGAAAATAAATATTTCAAAGAATGGAAAAAGTGTGGAAAAGTTAACTCGGTTGCGGAAAATAAATATTTCAAAGAATGGAAAAAGTGTATAAAAGTAAAGTCAGTTGCGGAAAATAAATATTTCAAAGAATGGAAAAAGTGTGGAAAAGTTAACTCGGTTGCGGAAAATAAATATTTCAAAGAATGGAAAAAGTGTGGAAAAGTTAACTCGGTTGCGGAAAATAAATATTTCAAAGAATGGAAAAAGTGTGGAAAAGTTAACTCGGTTGCGGAAAATAAATATTTCAAAGAATGGAAAAAGTGTGGAAAAGTTAACTCGGTTGCGGAAAATAAATATTTCAAAGAATGGAAAAAGTGTGGAAAAGTTAACTCGGTTGCGGAAAATAAATATTTCAAGAATAGAAAAAGTGTATAAAAGTAAAGTCAGTTGCGGAAAATAAATATTTCAAAGAATGGAAAAAGTGTATTAAAGTAAAGTCAGTTGCGGAAAATAAATATTTCAAAGAATGGAAAAAGTGTATTAAAGTAAAGTCAGTTGCGGAAAATAAATATTTCAAAGAATGGAAAAAGTGTGGAAAAGTTAACTCGGTTGCGGAAAATAAATATTTCAAGAATAGAAAAAGTGTATAAAAGTAAAGTCAGTTGCGGAAAATAAATATTTCAAGAATAGAAAAAGTGTATAAAAGTAAAGTCAGTTGCGGAAAAAAAAATATTTCAAAGAATGGAAAAAGTGTGGAAAAGTTAACTCGGTTGCGGAAAATAAATGTTTCAAAGAATGGAAAAAGTGTGGAAAAGTGAACTCGGTTGCGGAAAATAAATATTTCAAGAATAGAAAAAGTGTATAAAAGTAAAGTCAGTTGCGGAAAATAAATATTTCAAAGAATGGAAAAAGTGTATAAAAGTAAAGTCAGTTGCGGAAAATAAATATTTCAAAGAATGGAAAAAGTGTGGAAAAGTTAACTCGGTTGCGGAAAATAAATATTTCAAAGAATGGAAAAAGTGTATAAAAGTAAAGTCAGTTGCGGAAAATAAATATTTCAAAGAATGGAAAAAGTGTGGAAAAGTTAACTCGGTTGCGGAAAATAAATATTTCAAAGAATAAAAAAAGTGTGGAAAAGTTAACTCGGTTGCGGAAAATAAATATTTCAAAGAATGGAAAAAGTGTGGAAAAGTTAACTCGGTTGCGGAAAATAAATATTTCAAAGAATGGAAAAAGTGTGGAAAAGTTAACTCGGTTGCGGAAAATAAAAATTTCAAGAATAGAAAAAGTGTATAAAAGTAAAGTCAGTTGCGGAAAATAAATATTTCAAGAATAGAAAAAGTGTATAAAAGTAAAGTCAGTTGCGGAAAATAAATATTTCAAAGAATGGAAAAAGTGTGGAAAAGTTAACTCGGTTGCGGAAAATAAATATTTCAAAGAATGGAAAAAGTGTATAAAAGTGTACTCGGTTGCGGAAAATAAATATTTCAAGAATAGAAAAAGTGTATAAAAGTAAAGTCAGTTGCGGAAAATAAATATTTCAAAGAATGGAAAAAGTGTTGAAAAGTAAAGTCAGTTGCGGAAAATAAATATTTCAAAGAATGGAAAAAGTGTGGAAAAGTTAACTCGGTTGCGGAAAATAAATATTTCAAAGAATGGAAAAAGTGTGGAAAAGTTAACTCGGTTGCGGAAAATAAATATTTCAAAGAATGGAAAAAGTGTGAAAAAGTTAACTCGGTTGCGGAAAATAAATATTTCAAGAATAGAAAAAGTGTATAAAAGTAAAGTCAGTTGCGGAAAATAAATATTTCAAAGAATGGAAAAAGTGTTGAAAAGTAAAGTCAGTTGCGGAAAATAAATATTTCAAAGAATGGAAAAAGTGTGGAAAAGTTAACTCGGTTGCGGAAAATAAATATTTCAAAGAATGGAAAAAGTGTTGAAAAGTGAACTCGGTTGCGGAAAATAAATATTTCAAAGAATGGAAAAAGTGTGGAAAAGTTAACTCGGTTGCGGAAAATAAATATTTCAAGAATAGAAAAAGTGTATAAAAGTAAAGTCAGTTGCTTTAAATAAATATTTCAAAGAATGGAAAAAGTGTATAAAAGTAAAGTCAGTTGCGGAAAATAAATATTTCAAAGAATGGAAAAAGTGTGGAAAAGTGAACTCGGTTGCGGAAAATAAATATTTCAAAGAATGGAAAAAGTGTGGAAAAGTTAACTCGGTTGCGGAAAATAAATATTTTAAAGAATGGAAAAAGTGTGGAAAAGTGAACTCGGTTGCGGAAAATAAATGTTTCAAAGAATGGAAAAAGTGTGGAAAAGTGAACTCGGTTGCGGAAAATAAATATTTCAAGAATAGAAAAAGTGTATAAAAGTAAAGTCAGTTGCGGAAAATAAATATTTCAAAGAATGGAAAAAGTGTATAAAAGTAAAGTCAGTTGCGGAAAATAAATATTTCAAAGAATGGAAAAAGTGTGGAAAAGTTAACTCGGTTGCGGAAAATAAATATTTCAAAGAATGGAAAAAGTGTATAAAAGTAAAGTCAGTTGCGGAAAATAAATATTTCAAAGAATGGAAAAAGTGTGGAAAAGTTAACTCGGTTGCGGAAAATAAATATTTCAAAGAATGGAAAAAGTGTGGAAAAGTGAACTCGGTTGCGGAAAATAAATATTTCAAAGAATGGAAAAAGTGTGGAAAAGTTAACTCGGTTGCGGAAAATAAATATTTTAAGAATAGAAAAAGTGTATAAAAGTAAAGTCAGTTGCGGAAAATAAATATTTCAAAGAATGGAAAAAGTGTATTAAAGTAAAGTCAGTTGCGGAAAATAAATATTTCAAAGAATGGAAAAAGTGTGGAAAAGTTAACTCGGTTGCGGAAAATAAATATTTCAAAGAATGGAAAAAGTGTGGAAAAGTTAACTCGGTTGCGGAAAATAAATATTTCAAAGAATGGAAAAAGTGTTGAAAAGTGAACTCGGTTGCGGAAAATAAATATTTCAAAGAATGGAAAAAGTGTGGAAAAGTTAACTCGGTTGCGGAAAATAAATGTTTCAAGAATAGAAAAAGTGTATAAAAGTAAAGTCAGTTGCGGAAAATAAATATTTCAAAGAATGGAAAAAGTGTATAAAAGAAAAGTCAGTTGCGGAAAATAAATATTTCAAAGAATGGAAAAAAGTGTGGAAAAGTGAACTCGGTTGCGGAAAATAAATATTTCAAAGAATGGAAAAAGTGTGGAAAAGTTAACTCGGTTGCGGAAAATAAATATTTTAAAGAATGGAAAAAGTGTGGAAAAGTTAACTCGGTTGCGGAAAATAAATATTTCAAAGAATGGAAAAAGTGTGGAAAAGTTAACTCGGTTGCGGAAAATAAATGTTTCAAAGAATGGAAAAAGTGTGGAAAAGTGAACTCGGTTGCGGAAAATAAATATTTCAAGAATAGAAAAAGTGTATAAAAGTAAAGTCAGTTGCGGAAAATAAATATTTCAAAGAATGGAAAAAGTGTATAAAAGTAAAGTCAGTTGCGGAAAATAAATATTTCAAAGAATGGAAAAAGTGTGGAAAAGTTAACTCGGTTGCGGAAAATAAATATTTCAAAGAATGGAAAAAGTGTGGAAAAGTTAACTCGGTTGCGGAAAATAAATATTTTAAAGAATGGAAAAAGTGTGGAAAAGTTAACTCGGTTGCGGAAAATAAATATTTCAAAGAATGGAAAAAGTGTGGAAAAGTTAACTCGGTTGCGGAAAATAAATGTTTCAAAGAATGGAAAAAGTGTGGAAAAGTGAACTCGGTTGCGGAAAAAAAATATTTCAAGAATAGAAAAAGTGTATAAAAGTAAAGTCAGTTGCGGAAAATAAATATTTCAAAGAATGGAAAAAGTGTATAAAAGTAAAGTCAGTTGCGGAAAATAAATATTTCAAAGAATGGAAAAAGTGTGGAAAAGTTAACTCGGTTGCGGAAAATAAATATTTCAAAGAATGGAAAAAGTGTATAAAAGTAAAGTCAGTTGCGGAAAATAAATATTTCAAAGAATGGAAAAAGTGTGGAAAAGTTAACTCGGTTGCGGAAAATAAATATTTCAAAGAATGGAAAAAGTGTGGAAAAGTTAACTCGGTTGCGGAAAATAAATATTTCAAAGAATGGAAAAAGTGTTGGAAAGTGAACTCGGTTGCGGAAAATAAATATTTCAAAGAATGGAAAAAGTGTGGAAAAGTTAACTCGGTTGCGGAAAATAAATATTTCAAAGAATGGAAAAAGTGTGGAAAAGTGAACTCGGTTGCGGAAAATAAATATTTCAAAGAATGGAAAAAGTGTATAAAAGTGTACTCGGTTGCGGAAAATAAATATTTCAAAGAATGGAAAAAGTGTGGAAAAGTTAACTCGGTTGCGGAAAATAAATATTTCAAAGAATGGAAAAAGTGTATAAAAGTGTACTCGGTTGCGGAAAATAAATATTTCAAGAATAGAAAAAGTGTATAAAAGTAAAGTCAGTTGCGGAAAATAAATATTTCAAAGAATGGAAAAAGTGTTGAAAAGTAAAGTCAGTTGCGGAAAATAAATATTTCAAAGAATGGAAAAAGTGTGGAAAAGTAAACTCGGTTGCGGAAAATAAATATTTCAAAGAATGGAAAAAGTGTGGAAAAGTTAACTCGGTTGCGGAAAATAAATATTTCAAAGAATGGAAAAAGTGTGAAAAAGTTAACTCGGTTGCGGAAAATAAATATTTCAAGAATAGAAAAAGTGTATAAAAGTAAAGTCAGTTGCGGAAAATAAATATTTCAAGAATCGAAAAAGTGTATAAAAGTAAAGTCAGTTGCGGAAAATAAATATTTCAAAGAATGGAAAAAGTGTTGAAAAGTAAAGTCAGTTGCGGAAAATAAATATTTCAAAGAATGGAAAAAGTGTGGAAAAGTGAACTCGGTTGCGGAAAAAAAATATTTCAAAGAATGGAAAAAGTGTTGAAAAGTGAACTCGGTTGCGGAAAATAAATATTTCAAAGAATGGAAAAAGTGTGGAAAAGTTAACTCGGTTGCGGAAAATAAATATTTCAAGAATAGAAAAAGTGTATAAAAGTAAAGTCAGTTGCGGAAAATAAATATTTCAAAGAATGGAAAAAGTGTATAAAAGTAAAGTCAGTTGCGGAAAATAAATATTTCAAAGAATGGAAAAAGTGTGGAAAAGTGAACTCGGTTGCGGAAAATAAATATTTCAAAGAATGGAAAAAGTGTGGAAAAGTTAACTCGGTTGCGGAAAATAAATATTTTAAAGAATGGAAAAAGTGTGGAAAAGTTAACTCGGTTGCGGAAAATAAATATTTCAAAGAATGGAAAAAGTGTGGAAAAGTTAACTCGGTTGCGGAAAATAAATGTTTCAAAGAATGGAAACAGTGTGGAAAAGTGAACTCGGTTGCGGAAAATAAATATTTCAAGAATAGAAAAAGTGTATAAAAGTAAAGTCAGTTGCGGAAAATAAATATTTCAAAGAATGGAAAACGTGTATAAAAGTAAAGTCAGTTGCGGAAAATAAATATTTCAAAGAATGGAAAAAGTGTGGAAAAGTGAACTCGGTTGCGGAAAATAAATATTTCAAAGAATGGAAAAAGTGTGGAAAAGTTAACTCGGTTGCGGAAAATAAATATTTCAAAGAAAGGAAAAAGTGTATAAAAGTAAAGTCAGTTGCGGAAAATAAATATTTCAAAGAATGGAAAAAGTGTGGAAAAGTTAACTCGGTTGCGGAAAATAAATATTTCAAAGAATGGAAAAAGTGTGGAAAAGTTAACTCGGTTGCGGAAAATAAATATTTCAAAGAATGGAAAAAGTGTGGAAAAGTTAACTCGGTTGCGGAAAATAAATATTTTAAGAATAGAAAAAGTGTATAAAAGTAAAGTCAGTTGCGGAAAATAAATATTTCAAAGAATGGAAAAAGTGTATAAAAGTAAAGTCAGTTGCGGAAAATAAATATTTCAAAGAATGGAAAAAGTGTGGAAAAGTTAACTCGGTTGCGGAAAATAAATATTTCAAAGAATGGAAAAAGTGTGGAAAAGTTAACTCGGTTGCGGAAAATAAATATTTCAAAGAATGGAAAAAGTGTGGAAAAGTTAACTCGGTTGCGGAAAATAAATATTTCAAAGAATGGAAAAAGTGTGGAAAAGTTAACTCGGTTGCGGAAAATAAATATTTCAAAGAATGGAAAAAGTGTGGAAAAGTTAACTCGGTTGCGGAAAATAAATATTTCAAAGAATGGAAAAAGTGTGGAAAAGTTAACTCGGTTGCGGAAAATAAATATTTCAAGAATAGAAAAAGTGTATAAAAGTAAAGTCAGTTGCGGAAAATAAATATTTCAAGAATAGAAAAAGTGTATAAAAGTAAAGTCAGTTGCGGAAAATAAATATTTCAAAGAATGGAAAAAGTGTGGAAAAGTTAACTCGGTTGCGGAAAATAAATATTTCAAAGAATGGAAAAAGTGTATAAAAGTTAACTCGGTTGCGGAAAATAAATATTTCAAGAATAGAAAAAGTGTATAAAAGTAAAGTCAGTTGCGGAAAATAAATATTTCAAAGAATGGAAAAAGTGTATAAATGTAAAGTCAGTTGCGGAAAATAAATGTTTCAAAGAATGGAAAAAGTGATGAAAAGTTAACTCGGTTGCGGAAAATAAATATTTCAAAGAATGGAAAAAGTGTGGAAAAGTTAACTCGGTTGCGGAAAATAAATATTTCAAAGAATGGAAAAAGTGTGGAAAAGTTAACTCGGTTGCGGAAAATAAATATTTCAAAGAATGGAAAAAGTGTGGAAAAGTTAACTCGGTTGCGGAAAATAAATATTTCAAAGAATGGAAAAAGTGTGGAAAAGTTAACTCGGTTGCGGAAAATAAATATTTCAAGAATAGAAAAAGTGTATAAAAGTAAAGTCAGTTGCGGAAAATAAATATTTCAAGAATAGAAAAAGTGTATAAAAGTAAAGTCAGTTGCGGAAAATAAATATTTCAAAGAATAGAAAAAGTGTGGAAAAGTTAACTCGGTTGCGGAAAATAAATATTTCAAAGAATGGAAAAAGTGTATAAAAGTGTACGCGGTTGCGGAAAATAAATATTTCAAGAATAGAAAAAGTGTATAAAAGTAAAGTCAGTTGCGGAAAATAAATATTTCAAAGAATGGAAAAAGTGTTGAAAAGTAAAGTCAGTTGCGGAAAATAAATATTTCAAAGAATGGAAAAAGTGTGGAAAAGTTAACTCGGTTGCGGAAAATAAATATTTCAAAGAATGGAAAAAGTGTGAAAAAGTTTACTCGGTTGCGGAAAATAAATATTTCAAGAATAGAAAAAGTGTATAAAAGTAAAGTCAGTTGCGGAAAATAAATATTTCAAGAATAGAAAAAGTGTATAAAAGTAAAGTCAGTTGCGGAAAATAAATATTTCAAAGAATGGAAAAAGTGTTGAAAAGTAAAGTCAGTTGCGGAAAATAAATATTTCAAAGAATGGAAAAAGTGTGGAAAAGTGAACTCGGTTGCGGAAAATAAATATTTCAAAGAATGGAAAAAGTGTTGAAAAGTGAACTCGGTTGCGGAAAATAAATATTGTGAAGAATGGAAAAAGTGTGGAAAAGTGAACTCGGTTGCGGAAAATAAATATTTCAAAGAATGGAAAAAGTGTTGGAAAGTGAACTCGGTTGCGGAAAATAAATATTTCAAAGAATGGAAAAAGTGTGGAAAAGTTAACTCGGTTGCGGAAAATAAATATTTCAAAGAATGGAAAAAGTGTATAAAAGTGTACTCGGTTGCGAAAAATAAATATTTCAAGAATAGAAAAAGTGTATAAAAGTAAAGTCAGTTGCGGAAAATAAATATTTCAAAGAATGGAAAAAGTGTGGAAAAGTGAACTCGGTTGCGGAAAATAAATATTTCAAAGAATGGAAAAAATGTGGAAAAGTTAACTCGGTTGCGGAAAATAAATATTTCAAAGAATGGAAAAAGTGTATAAAAGTGTACTCGGTTGCGGAAAATAAATATTTCAAGAATAGAAAAAGTGTATAAAAGTAAAGTCAATTGCGGAAAATAAATATTTCAAAGAATGGAAAAAGTGTTGAAAAGTGAACTCGGTTGCGGAAAATAAATATTTCGAAGAATGGAAAAAGTGTGGAAAAGTGAACTCGGTTGCGGAAAATAAATATTTCAAAGAATGGAAAAAGTGTGGAAAAGTGAACTCGGTTGCGGAAAATAAATATTTCGAAGAATGGAAAAGTGTGGAAAAGTGAACTCGGTTGCGGAAAATAAATATTTCAAAGAATGGAAAAAGTGTGGAAAAGTTAACTCGGTTGCGGAAAATAAATATTTCAAGAATAGAAAAAGTGTATAAAAGTAAAGTCAGTTGCGGAAAATAAATATTTCAAAGAATGGAAAAAGTGTATTAAAGTAAAGTCAGTTGCGGAAAATAAATATTTCAGAGAATGGAAAAAGTGTGGAAAAGTTAACTCGGTTGCGGAAAATAAATATTTCAAAGAATGGAAAAAGTGTGGAAAAGTTAACTCGGTTGCGGAAAATAAATATTTCAAAGAATGGAAAAAGTGTTGAAAAGTGAACTCGGTTGCGGAAAATAAATATTTCAAAGAATGGAAAAAGTGTGGAAAAGTTAACTCGGTTGCGGAAAATAAATATTTCAAGAATAGAAAAAGTGTATAAAAGTAAAGTCAGTTGCGGAAAATAAATATTTCAAAGAATGGAAAAAGTGTGGAAAAGTTAACTCGGTTGCGGAAAATAAATGTTTCAAAGAATGGAAAAAGTGTGGAAAAGTGAACTCGGTTGCGGAAAATAAATATTTCAAGAATAGAAAAAGTGTATAAAAGTAAAGTCAGTTGCGGAAAATAAATATTTCAAAGAATGGAAAAAGTGTATAAAAGTAAAGTCAGTTGCGGAAAATAAATATTTCAAAGAATGGAAAAAGTGTGGAAAAGTTAACTCGGTTGCGGAAAATAAATATTTCAAAGAATGGAAAAAGTGTATAAAAGTAAAGTCAGTTGCGGAAAATAAATATTTCAAAGAATGGAAAAAGTGTGGAAAAGTTAACTCGGTTGCGGAAAATAAATATTTCAAAGAATGGAAAAAGTGTGGAAAAGTTAACTCGGTTGCGGAAAATAAATATTTCAAAGAATGGAAAAAGTGTGGAAAAGTTAACTCGGTTGCGGAAAATAAATATTTCAAAGAATGGAAAAAGTGTGGAAAAGTTAACTCGGTTGCGGAAAATAAATATTTCAAGAATAGAAAAAGTGTATAAAAGTAAAGTCAGTTGCGGAAAATAAATATTTCAAGAATAGAAAAAGTGTATAAAAGTAAAGTCAGTTGCGGAAAATAAATATTTCAAAGAATGGAAAAAGTGTTGAAAAGTAAAGTCAGTTGCGGAAAATAAATATTTCAAAGAATGGAAAAAGTGTGGAAAAGTTAACTCGGTTGCGGAAAATAAATATTTCAAAGAATGGAAAAAGTGTGGAAAAGTTAACTCGGTTGCGGAAAATAAATATTTCAAAGAATGGAAAAAGTGTGAAAAAGTTAACTCGGTTGCGGAAAATAAATATTTCAAGAATAGAAAAAGTGTATAAAAGTAAAGTCAGTTGCGGAAAATAAATATTTCAAAGAATGGAAAAAGTGTATAAAAGTAAAGTCAGTTGCGGAAAATAAATATTTCAAAGAATGGAAAAAGTGTGGAAAAGTGAACTCGGTTGCGGAAAATAAATATTTCAAGAATAGAAAAAGTGTATAAAAGTAAAGTCAGTTGCGGAAAATAAATATTTCAAAGAATGGAAAAAGTGTATAAAAGTAAAGTCAGTTGCGGAAAATAAATATTTCAAAGAATGGAAAAAGTGTGGAAAAGTTAACTCGGTTGCGGAAAATAAATATTTCAAAGAATGGAAAAAGTGTATAAAAGTAAAGTCAGTTGCGGAAAATAAATATTTCAAAGAATGGAAAAAGCGTGGAAAAGTTAACTCGGTTGCGGAAAATAAATATTTCAAAGAATGGAAAAAGTGTGGAAAAGTTAACTCGGTTGCGGAAAATAAATATTTCAAAGAATGGAAAAAGTGTTGGAAAGTGAACTCGGTTGCGGAAAATAAATATTTCAAAGAATGGAAAAAGTGTGGAAAAGTTAACTCGGTTGCGGAAAATAAATATTTCAAAGAATGGAAAAAGTGTTGGAAAGTGAACTCGGTTGCGGAAAATAAATATTTCAAAGAATGGAAAAAGTGTGGAAAAGTTAACTCGGTTGCGGAAAATAAATATTTCAAGAATAGAAAAAGTGTATAAAAGTAAAGTCAGTTGCGGAAAATAAATATTTCAAGAATAGAAAAAGTGTACAAAAGTAAAGTCAGTTGCGGAAAATAAATATTTCAAAGAATGGAAAAAGTGTGGAAAAGTTAACTCGGTTGCGGAAAATAAATATTTCAAAGAATGGAAAAAGTGTATAAAAGTGTACTCGGTTGCGGAAAATAAATATTTCAAGAATAGAAAAAGTGTATAAAAGTAAAGTCAGTTGCGGAAAATAAATATTTCAAAGAATGGAAAAAGTGTGGAAAAGTTAACTCGGTTGCGGAAAATAAATATTTCAAAGAATGGAAAAAGTGTATAAAAGTAAAGTCAGTTGCGGAAAATAAATATTTCAAAGAATGGAAAAAGTGTGGAAAAGTTAACTCGGTTGCGGAAAATAAATATTTCAAAGAATGGAAAAAGTGTGGAAAAGTTAACTCGGTTGCGGAAAATAAATATTTCAAAGAATGGAAAAAGTGTTGGAAAGTGAACTCGGTTGCGGAAAATAAATATTTCAAAGAATGGAAAAAGTGTGGAAAAGTTAACTCGGTTGCGGAAAATAAATATTTCAAGAATAGAAAAAGTGTATAAAAGTAAAGTCAGTTGCGGAAAATAAATATTTCAAGAATAGAAAAAGTGTATAAAAGTAAAGTCAGTTGCGGAAAATAAATATTTCAAAGAATGGAAAAAGTGTGGAAAAGTTAACTCGGTTGCGGAAAATAAATATTTCAAAGAATAGAAAAAGTGTATAAAAGTGTACTCGGTTGCGGAAAATAAATATTCCAAGAATAGAAAAAGTGTATAAAAGTAAAGTCAGTTGCGGAAAATAAATATTTCAAAGAATGGAAAAAGTGTTGAAAAGTAAAGTCAGTTGCGGAAAATAAATATTTCAAAGAATGGAAAAAGTGTGGAAAAGTAAACTCGGTTGCGGAAAATAAATATTTCAAAGAATGGAAAAAGTGTTGAAAAGTGAACTCGGTTGCGGAAAATAAATATTTCAAAGAATGGAAAAAGTGTGGAAAAGTTAACTCGGTTGCGGAAAATAAATATTTTAAAGAATGGAAAAAGTGTGGAAAAGTTAACTCGGTTGCGGAAAATAAATATTTCAAAGAATGGAAAAAGTGTGGAAAAGTTAACTCGGTTGCGGAAAATAAATGTTTCAAAGAATGGAAAAAGTGTGGAAAAGTGAACTCGGTTGCGGAAAATAAATATTTCAAGAATAGAAAAAGTGTATAAAAGTAAAGTCAGTTGCGGAAAATAAATATTTCAAAGAATGGAAAACGTGTATAAAAGTAAAGTCAGTTGCGGAAAATAAATATTTCAAAGAATGGAAAAAGTGTGGAAAAGTTAACTCGGTTGCGGAAAATAAATATTTCAAAGAATGGAAAAAGTGTATAAAAGTAAAGTCAGTTGCGGAAAATAAATATTTCAAAGAATGGAAAAAGTGTGGAAAAGTTAACTCGGTTGCGGAAAATAAATATTTCAAAGAATGGAAAAAGTGTGGAAAAGTTAACTCGGTTGCGGAAAATAAATATTTCAAAGAATGGAAAAAGTGTGGAAAAGTTAACTCGGTTGCGGAAAATAAATATTTTAAGAATAGAAAAAGTGTATAAAAGTAAAGTCAGTTGCGGAAAATAAATATTTCAAAGAATGGAAAAAGTGTATTAAAGTAAAGTCAGTTGCGGAAAATAAATATTTCAAAGAATGGAAAAAGTGTGGAAAAGTTAACTCGGTTGCGGAAAATAAATATTTCAAAGAATGGAAAAAGTGTGGAAAAGTTAACTCGGTTGCGGAAAATAAATATTTCAAAGAATGGAAAAAGTGTGGAAAAGTTAACTCGGTTGCGGAAAATAAATATTTCAAAGAATGGAAAAAGTGTGGAAAAGTTAACTCGGTTGCGGAAAATAAATATTTCAAAGAATGGAAAAAGTGTGGAAAAGTTAACTCGGTTGCGGAAAATAAATATTTCAAAGAATGGAAAAAGTGTGGAAAAGTTAACTCGGTTGCGGAAAATAAATATTTCAAGAATAGAAAAAGTGTATAAAAGTAAAGTCAGTTGCGGAAAATAAATATTTCAAGAATAGAAAAAGTGTACAAAAGTAAAGTCAGTTGCGGAAAATAAATATTTCAAAGAATGGAAAAAGTGTGGAAAAGTTAACTCGGTTGCGGAAAATAAATATTTCAAAGAATGGAAAAAGTGTATAAAAGTTAACTCGGTTGCGGAAAATAAATATTTCAAGAATAGAAAAAGTGTATAAAAGTAAAGTCAGTTGCGGAAAATAAATATTTCAAAGAATGGAAAAAGTGTATAAATGTAAAGTCAGTTGCGGAAAATAAATGTTTCAAAGAATGGAAAAAGTGATGAAAAGTTAACTCGGTTGCGGAAAATAAATATTTCAAAGAATGGAAAAAGTGTGGAAAAGTTAACTCGGTTGCGGAAAATAAATATTTCAAAGAATGGAAAAAGTGTGGAAAAGTTAACTCGGTTGCGGAAAATAAATATTTCAAAGAATGGAAAAAGTGTGGAAAAGTTAACTCGGTTGCGGAAAATAAATATTTCAAAGAATGGAAAAAGTGTGGAAAAGTTAACTCGGTTGCGGAAAATAAATATTTCAAGAATAGAAAAAGTGTATAAAAGTAAAGTCAGTTGCGGAAAATAAATATTTCAAGAATAGAAAAAGTGTATAAAAGTAAAGTCAGTTGCGGAAAATAAATATTTCAAAGAATAGAAAAAGTGTGGAAAAGTTAACTCGGTTGCGGAAAATAAATATTTCAAAGAATGGAAAAAGTGTATAAAAGTGTACGCGGTTGCGGAAAATAAATATTTCAAGAATAGAAAAAGTGTATAAAAGTAAAGTCAGTTGCGGAAAATAAATATTTCAAAGAATGGAAAAAGTGTTGAAAAGTAAAGTCAGTTGCGGAAAATAAATATTTCAAAGAATGGAAAAAGTGTGGAAAAGTTAACTCGGTTGCGGAAAATAAATATTTCAAAGAATGGAAAAAGTGTGAAAAAGTTTACTCGGTTGCGGAAAATAAATATTTCAAGAATAGAAAAAGTGTATAAAAGTAAAGTCAGTTGCGGAAAATAAATATTTCAAGAATAGAAAAAGTGTATAAAAGTAAAGTCAGTTGCGGAAAATAAATATTTCAAAGAATGGAAAAAGTGTTGAAAAGTAAAGTCAGTTGCGGAAAATAAATATTTCAAAGAATGGAAAAAGTGTGGAAAAGTGAACTCGGTTGCGGAAAATAAATATTTCAAAGAATGGAAAAAGTGTTGAAAAGTGAACTCGGTTGCGGAAAATAAATATTGTGAAGAATGGAAAAAGTGTGGAAAAGTGAACTCGGTTGCGGAAAATAAATATTTCAAAGAATGGAAAAAGTGTTGGAAAGTGAACTCGGTTGCGGAAAATAAATATTTCAAAGAATGGAAAAAGTGTGGAAAAGTTAACTCGGTTGCGGAAAATAAATATTTCAAAGAATGGAAAAAGTGTATAAAAGTGTACTCGGTTGCGAAAAATAAATATTTCAAGAATAGAAAAAGTGTATAAAAGTAAAGTCAGTTGCGGAAAATAAATATTTCAAAGAATGGAAAAAGTGTGGAAAAGTGAACTCGGTTGCGGAAAATAAATATTTCAAAGAATGGAAAAAATGTGGAAAAGTTAACTCGGTTGCGGAAAATAAATATTTCAAAGAATGGAAAAAGTGTATAAAAGTGTACTCGGTTGCGGAAAATAAATATTTCAAGAATAGAAAAAGTGTATAAAAGTAAAGTCAATTGCGGAAAATAAATATTTCAAAGAATGGAAAAAGTGTTGAAAAGTGAACTCGGTTGCGGAAAATAAATATTTCGAAGAATGGAAAAAGTGTGGAAAAGTGAACTCGGTTGCGGAAAATAAATATTTCAAAGAATGGAAAAAGTGTGGAAAAGTGAACTCGGTTGCGGAAAATAAATATTTCGAAGAATGGAAAAGTGTGGAAAAGTGAACTCGGTTGCGGAAAATAAATATTTCAAAGAATGGAAAAAGTGTGGAAAAGTTAACTCGGTTGCGGAAAATAAATATTTCAAGAATAGAAAAAGTGTATAAAAGTAAAGTCAGTTGCGGAAAATAAATATTTCAAAGAATGGAAAAAGTGTATTAAAGTAAAGTCAGTTGCGGAAAATAAATATTTCAGAGAATGGAAAAAGTGTGGAAAAGTTAACTCGGTTGCGGAAAATAAATATTTCAAAGAATGGAAAAAGTGTGGAAAAGTTAACTCGGTTGCGGAAAATAAATATTTCAAAGAATGGAAAAAGTGTTGAAAAGTGAACTCGGTTGCGGAAAATAAATATTTCAAAGAATGGAAAAAGTGTGGAAAAGTTAACTCGGTTGCGGAAAATAAATATTTCAAGAATAGAAAAAGTGTATAAAAGTAAAGTCAGTTGCGGAAAATAAATATTTCAAAGAATGGAAAAAGTGTGGAAAAGTTAACTCGGTTGCGGAAAATAAATGTTTCAAAGAATGGAAAAAGTGTGGAAAAGTGAACTCGGTTGCGGAAAATAAATATTTCAAGAATAGAAAAAGTGTATAAAAGTAAAGTCAGTTGCGGAAAATAAATATTTCAAAGAATGGAAAAAGTGTATAAAAGTAAAGTCAGTTGCGGAAAATAAATATTTCAAAGAATGGAAAAAGTGTGGAAAAGTTAACTCGGTTGCGGAAAATAAATATTTCAAAGAATGGAAAAAGTGTATAAAAGTAAAGTCAGTTGCGGAAAATAAATATTTCAAAGAATGGAAAAAGTGTGGAAAAGTTAACTCGGTTGCGGAAAATAAATATTTCAAAGAATGGAAAAAGTGTGGAAAAGTTAACTCGGTTGCGGAAAATAAATATTTCAAAGAATGGAAAAAGTGTGGAAAAGTTAACTCGGTTGCGGAAAATAAATATTTCAAAGAATGGAAAAAGTGTGGAAAAGTTAACTCGGTTGCGGAAAATAAATATTTCAAGAATAGAAAAAGTGTATAAAAGTAAAGTCAGTTGCGGAAAATAAATATTTCAAGAATAGAAAAAGTGTATAAAAGTAAAGTCAGTTGCGGAAAATAAATATTTCAAAGAATGGAAAAAGTGTTGAAAAGTAAAGTCAGTTGCGGAAAATAAATATTTCAAAGAATGGAAAAAGTGTGGAAAAGTTAACTCGGTTGCGGAAAATAAATATTTCAAAGAATGGAAAAAGTGTGGAAAAGTTAACTCGGTTGCGGAAAATAAATATTTCAAAGAATGGAAAAAGTGTGAAAAAGTTAACTCGGTTGCGGAAAATAAATATTTCAAGAATAGAAAAAGTGTATAAAAGTAAAGTCAGTTGCGGAAAATAAATATTTCAAAGAATGGAAAAAGTGTATAAAAGTAAAGTCAGTTGCGGAAAATAAATATTTCAAAGAATGGAAAAAGTGTGGAAAAGTGAACTCGGTTGCGGAAAATAAATATTTCAAGAATAGAAAAAGTGTATAAAAGTAAAGTCAGTTGCGGAAAATAAATATTTCAAAGAATGGAAAAAGTGTATAAAAGTAAAGTCAGTTGCGGAAAATAAATATTTCAAAGAATGGAAAAAGTGTGGAAAAGTTAACTCGGTTGCGGAAAATAAATATTTCAAAGAATGGAAAAAGTGTATAAAAGTAAAGTCAGTTGCGGAAAATAAATATTTCAAAGAATGGAAAAAGCGTGGAAAAGTTAACTCGGTTGCGGAAAATAAATATTTCAAAGAATGGAAAAAGTGTGGAAAAGTTAACTCGGTTGCGGAAAATAAATATTTCAAAGAATGGAAAAAGTGTTGGAAAGTGAACTCGGTTGCGGAAAATAAATATTTCAAAGAATGGAAAAAGTGTGGAAAAGTTAACTCGGTTGCGGAAAATAAATATTTCAAAGAATGGAAAAAGTGTTGGAAAGTGAACTCGGTTGCGGAAAATAAATATTTCAAAGAATGGAAAAAGTGTGGAAAAGTTAACTCGGTTGCGGAAAATAAATATTTCAAGAATAGAAAAAGTGTATAAAAGTAAAGTCAGTTGCGGAAAATAAATATTTCAAGAATAGAAAAAGTGTACAAAAGTAAAGTCAGTTGCGGAAAATAAATATTTCAAAGAATGGAAAAAGTGTGGAAAAGTTAACTCGGTTGCGGAAAATAAATATTTCAAAGAATGGAAAAAGTGTATAAAAGTGTACTCGGTTGCGGAAAATAAATATTTCAAGAATAGAAAAAGTGTATAAAAGTAAAGTCAGTTGCGGAAAATAAATATTTCAAAGAATGGAAAAAGTGTGGAAAAGTTAACTCGGTTGCGGAAAATAAATATTTCAAAGAATGGAAAAAGTGTATAAAAGTAAAGTCAGTTGCGGAAAATAAATATTTCAAAGAATGGAAAAAGTGTGGAAAAGTTAACTCGGTTGCGGAAAATAAATATTTCAAAGAATGGAAAAAGTGTGGAAAAGTTAACTCGGTTGCGGAAAATAAATATTTCAAAGAATGGAAAAAGTGTTGGAAAGTGAACTCGGTTGCGGAAAATAAATATTTCAAAGAATGGAAAAAGTGTGGAAAAGTTAACTCGGTTGCGGAAAATAAATATTTCAAGAATAGAAAAAGTGTATAAAAGTAAAGTCAGTTGCGGAAAATAAATATTTCAAGAATAGAAAAAGTGTATAAAAGTAAAGTCAGTTGCGGAAAATAAATATTTCAAAGAATGGAAAAAGTGTGGAAAAGTTAACTCGGTTGCGGAAAATAAATATTTCAAAGAATAGAAAAAGTGTATAAAAGTGTACTCGGTTGCGGAAAATAAATATTCCAAGAATAGAAAAAGTGTATAAAAGTAAAGTCAGTTGCGGAAAATAAATATTTCAAAGAATGGAAAAAGTGTTGAAAAGTAAAGTCAGTTGCGGAAAATAAATATTTCAAAGAATGGAAAAAGTGTGGAAAAGTAAACTCGGTTGCGGAAAATAAATATTTCAAAGAATGGAAAAAGTGTGGAAAAGTGAACTCGGTTGCGGAAAATAAATATTTCAAAGAATGGAAAAAGTGTGGAAAAGTTAACTCGGTTGCGGAAAATAAATATTTTAAAGAATGGAAAAAGTGTGGAAAAGTTAACTCGGTTGCGGAAAATAAATATTTCAAAGAATGGAAAAAGTGTGGAAAAGTTAACTCGGTTGCGGAAAATAAATGTTTCAAAGAATGGAAAAAGTGTGGAAAAGTGAACTCGGTTGCGGAAAATAAATATTTCAAGAATAGAAAAAGTGTATAAAAGTAAAGTCAGTTGCGGAAAATAAATATTTCAAAGAATGGAAAACGTGTATAAAAGTAAAGTCAGTTGCGGAAAATAAATATTTCAAAGAATGGAAAAAGTGTGGAAAAGTTAACTCGGTTGCGGAAAATAAATATTTCAAAGAATGGAAAAAGTGTATAAAAGTAAAGTCAGTTGCGGAAAATAAATATTTCAAAGAATGGAAAAAGTGTGGAAAAGTTAACTCGGTTGCGGAAAATAAATATTTCAAAGAATGGAAAAAGTGTGGAAAAGTTAACTCGGTTGCGGAAAATAAATATTTCAAAGAATGGAAAAAGTGTGGAAAAGTTAACTCGGTTGCGGAAAATAAATATTTTAAGAATAGAAAAAGTGTATAAAAGTAAAGTCAGTTGCGGAAAATAAATATTTCAAAGAATGGAAAAAGTGTATTAAAGTAAAGTCAGTTGCGGAAAATAAATATTTCAAAGAATGGAAAAAGTGTGGAAAAGTTAACTCGGTTGCGGAAAATAAATATTTCAAAGAATGGAAAAAGTGTGGAAAAGTTAACTCGGTTGCGGAAAATAAATATTTCAAAGAATGGAAAAAGTGTGGAAAAGTTAACTCGGTTGCGGAAAATAAATATTTCAAAGAATGGAAAAAGTGTGGAAAAGTTAACTCGGTTGCGGAAAATAAATATTTCAAAGAATGGAAAAAGTGTGGAAAAGTTAACTCGGTTGCGGAAAATAAATATTTCAAAGAATGGAAAAAGTGTGGAAAAGTTAACTCGGTTGCGGAAAATAAATATTTCAAGAATAGAAAAAGTGTATAAAAGTAAAGTCAGTTGCGGAAAATAAATATTTCAAGAATAGAAAAAGTGTACAAAAGTAAAGTCAGTTGCGGAAAATAAATATTTCAAAGAATGGAAAAAGTGTGGAAAAGTTAACTCGGTTGCGGAAAATAAATATTTCAAAGAATGGAAAAAGTGTATAAAAGTTAACTCGGTTGCGGAAAATAAATATTTCAAGAATAGAAAAAGTGTATAAAAGTAAAGTCAGTTGCGGAAAATAAATATTTCAAAGAATGGAAAAAGTGTATAAAAGTAAAGTCAGTTGCGGAAAATAAATATTTCAAAGAATGGAAAAAGTGTGGAAAAGTGAACTCGGTTGCGGAAAATAAATATTTCAAAGAATGGAAAAAGTGTGGAAAAGTTAACTCGGTTGCGGAAAATAAATATTTTAAAGAATGGAAAAAGTGTGGAAAAGTTAACTCGGTTGCGGAAAATAAATATTTCAAAGAATGGAAAAAGTGTGGAAAAGTTAACTCGGTTGCGGAAAATAAATGTTTCAAAGAATGGAAAAAGTGTGGAAAAGTGAACTCGGTTGCGGAAAATAAATATTTCAAGAATAGAAAAAGTGTATAAAAGTAAAGTCAGTTGCGGAAAATAAATATTTCAAAGAATGGAAAAAGTGTATAAAAGTAAAGTCAGTTGCGGAAAATAAATATTTCAAAGAATGGAAAAAGTGTGGAAAAGTTAACTCGGTTGCGGAAAATAAATATTTCAAAGAATGGAAAAAGTGTGGAAAAGTTAACTCGGTTGCGGAAAATAAATATTTCAAAGAATGGAAAAAGTGTGGAAAAGTTAACTCGGTTGCGGAAAATAAATATTTCAAAGAATGGAAAAAGTGTGGAAAAGTTAACTCGGTTGCGGAAAATAAATATTTCAAGAATAGAAAAAGTGTATAAAAGTAAAGTCAGTTGCGGAAAATAAATATTTCAAAGAATGGAAAAAGTGTATAAAAGTAAAGTCAGTTGCGGAAAATAAATATTTCAAAGTATGGAAAAAGTGTGGAAAAGTGAACTCGGTTGCGGAAAATAAATATTTCAAAGAATGGAAAAAGTGTGGAAAAGTTAACTCGGTTGCGGAAAATAAATATTTCAAAGAATGGAAAAAGTGTATAAAAGTAAAGTCAGTTGCGGAAAATAAATATTTCAAAGAATGGAAAAAGTGTGGAAAAGTGAACTCGGTTGCAGAAAATAAATATTTCGAAGAATGGAAAAAGTGTGGAAAAGTTAACTCGGTTGCGGAAAATAAATATTTCAAAGAATGGAAAAAGTGTGGAAAAGTGAACTCGGTTGCGGAAAATAAATATTTCAAAGAATGGAAAAAGTGTATAAAAGTGTACTCGGTTGCGGAAAATAAATATTTCAAGAATAGAAAAAGTGTATAAAAGTTAAGTAAGTTGCGGAAAATAAATATTTCAAAGAATGGAAAAAGTGTATAAAAGTAAAGTCAGTTGCGGAAAATAAATATTTCAAAGAATGGAAAAAGTGTGGAAAAGTTAACTCGGTTGCGGAAAATAAATATTTCAAAGAATGGAATAAGTGTGGAAAAGTTAACTCGGTTGCGGAAAATAAATATTTCAAAGAATGGAAAAAGTGTGGAAAAGTTAACTCGGTTGCGGAAAATAAATATTTCAAGAATAGAAAAAGTGTATAAAAGTAAAGTCAGTTGCGGAAAATAAATATTTCAAAGAATGGAAAAAGTGTATAAAAGTAAAGTCAGTTGCGGAAAATAAATATTTCAAAGAATGGAAAAAGTGTGGAAAAGTGAACTCGGTTGCGGAAAATAAATATTTCAAAGAATGGAAAAAGTGTGGAAAAGTTAACTCGGTTGCGGAAAATAAATATTTTAAAGAATGGAAAAAGTGTGGAAAAGTTAACTCGGTTGCGGAAAATAAATATTTCAAAGAATGGAAAAAGTGTGGAAAAGTTAACTCGGTTGCGGAAAATAAATGTTTCAAAGAATGGAAAAAGTGTGGAAAAGTGAACTCGGTTGCGGAAAATAAATATTTCAAGAATAGAAAAAGTGTATAAAAGTAAAGTCAGTTGCGGAAAATAAATATTTCAAAGAATGGAAAAAGTGTATAAAAGTAAAGTCAGTTGCGGAAAATAAATATTTCAAAGAATGGAAAAAGTGTGGAAAAGTTAACTCGGTTGCGGAAAATAAATATTTCAAAGAATGGAAAAAGTGTATAAAAGTAAAGTCAGTTGCGGAAAATAAATATTTCAAAGAATGGAAAAAGTGTGGAAAAGTTAACTCGGTTGCGGAAAATAAATATTTCAAAGAATGGAAAAAGTGTGGAAAAGTGAACTCGGTTGCGGAAAATAAATATTTCAAAGAATGGAAAAAGTGTGGAAAAGTTAACTCGGTTGCGGAAAATAAATATTTCAAGAATAGAAAAAGTGTATAAAAGTAAAGTCAGTTGCGGAAAATAAATATTTCAAAGAATGGAAAAAGTGTATTAAAGTAAAGTCAGTTGCGGAAAATAAATATTTCAAAGAATGGAAAAAGTGTGGAAAAGTAAACTCGGTTGCGGAAAATAAATATTTCAAAGAATGGAAAAAGTGTGGAAAAGTTAACTCGGTTGCGGAAAATAAATATTTCAAAGAATGGAAAAAGTGTTGAAAAGTGAACTCGGTTGCGGAAAATAAATATTTCAAAGAATGGAAAAAGTGTGGAAAAGTTAACTCGGTTGCGGAAAATAAATATTTCAAGAATAGAAAAAGTGTATAAAAGTAAAGTCAGTTGCGGAAAATAAATATTTCAAAGAATGGAAAAAGTGTGGAAAAGTTAACTCGGTTGCGGAAAATAAATGTTTCAAAGAATGGAAAAAGTGTGGAAAAGTGAACTCGGTTGCGGAAAATAAATATTTCAAAGAATGGAAAAAGTGTGGAAAAGTTAACTCGGTTGCGGAAAATAAATATTTCAAGAATAGAAAAAGTGTATAAAAGTAAAGTAAGTTGCGGAAAATAAATATTTCAAGAATAGAAAAAGTGTATAAAAGTAAAGTCAGTTGCGGAAAATAAATATTTCAAAGAATGGAAAAAGTGTGGAAAAGTTAACTCGGTTGCGGAAAATAAATATTTCAAAGAATGGAAAAAGTGTATAAAAGTGTACTCGGTTGCGGAAAATAAATATTTCAAGAATAGAAAAAGTGTATAAAAGTAAAGTCAGTTGCGGAAAATAAATATTTCAAAGAATGGAAAAAGTGTGGAAAAGTTAACTCGGTTGCGGAAAATAAATATTTCAAAGAATGGAAAAAGTGTATAAAAGTAAAGTCAGTTGCGGAAAATAAATATTTCAAAGAATGGAAAAAGTGTGGAAAAGTTAACTCGGTTGCGGAAAATAAATATTTCAAAGAATGGAAAAAGTGTGGAAAAGTTAACTCGGTTGCGGAAAATAAATATTTCAAAGAATGGAAAAAGTGTTGGAAAGTGAACTCGGTTGCGGAAAATAAATATTTCAAAGAATGGAAAAAGTGTGGAAAAGTTAACTCGGTTGCGGAAAATAAATATTTCAAGAATAGAAAAAGTGTATAAAAGTAAAGTCAGTTGCGGAAAATAAATATTTCAAGAATAGAAAAAGTGTATAAAAGTAAAGTCAGTTGCGGAAAATAAATATTTCAAAGAATGGAAAAAGTGTGGAAAAGTTAACTCGGTTGCGGAAAATAAATATTTCAAAGAATGGAAAAAGTGTATAAAAGTGTACTCGGTTGCGGAAAATAAATATTCCAAGAATAGAAAAAGTGTATAAAAGTAAAGTCAGTTGCGGAAAATAAATATTTCAAAGAATGGAAAAAGTGTTGAAAAGTAAAGTCAGTTGCGGAAAATAAATATTTCAAAGAATGGAAAAAGTGTGGAAAAGTAAACTCGGTTGCGGAAAATAAATATTTCAAAGAATGGAAAAAGTGTGGAAAAGTGAACTCGGTTGCGGAAAATAAATATTTTAAAGAATGGAAAAAGTGTGGAAAAGTTAACTCGGTTGCGGAAAATAAATATTTTAAAGAATGGAAAAAGTGTGGAAAAGTTAACTCGGTTGCGGAAAATAAATATTTCAAAGAATGGAAAAAGTGTGGAAAAGTTAACTCGGTTGCGGAAAATAAATGTTTCAAAGAATGGAAAAAGTGTGGAAAAGTGAACTCGGTTGCGGAAAATAAATATTTCAAGAATAGAAAAAGTGTATAAAAGTAAAGTCAGTTGCGGAAAATAAATATTTCAAAGAATGGAAAACGTGTATAAAAGTAAAGTCAGTTTCGGAAAATAAATATTTCAAAGAATGGAAAAAGTGTGGAAAAGTTAACTCGGTTGCGGAAAATAAATATTTCAAAGAATGGAAAAAGTGTATAAAAGTAAAGTCAGTTGCGGAAAATAAATATTTCAAAGAATGGAAAAAGTGTGGAAAAGTTAACTCGGTTGCGGAAAATAAATATATCAAAGAATGGAAAAAGTGTGGAAAAGTGAACTCGGTTGCGGAAAATAAATATTTCAAAGAATGGAAAAAGTGTGGAAAAGTTAACTCGGTTGCGGAAAATAAATATTTTAAGAATAGAAAAAGTGTATAAAAGTAAAGTCAGTTGCGGAAAATAAATATTTCAAAGAATGGAAAAAGTGTATTAAAGTAAAGTCAGTTGCGGAAAATAAATATTTCAAAGAATTGAAAAAGTGTGGAAAAGTTAACTCGGTTGCGGAAAATAAATATTTCAAAGAATGGAAAAAGTGTGGAAAAGTTAACTCGGTTGCGGAAAATAAATATTTCAAAGAATGGAAAAAGTGTGGAAAAGTTAACTCGGTTGCGGAAAATAAATATTTCAAAGAATGGAAAAAGTGTGGAAAAGTTAACTCGGTTGCGGAAAATAAATATTTCAAAGAATGGAAAAAGTGTGGAAAAGTTAACTCGGTTGCGGAAAATAAATATTTCAAAGAATGGAAAAAGTGTGGAAAAGTTAACTCGGTTGCGGAAAATAAATATTTCAAGAATAGAAAAAGTGTATAAAAGTAAAGTCAGTTGCGGAAAATAAATATTTCAAGAATAGAAAAAGTGTATAAAAGTAAAGTCAGTTGCGGAAAATAAATATTTCAAAGAATGGAAAAAGTGTGGAAAAGTTAACTCGGTTGCGGAAAATAAATATTTCAAAGAATGGAAAAAGTGTATAAAAGTTAACTCGGTTGCGGAAAATAAATATTTCAAGAATAGAAAAAGTGTATAAAAGTAAAGTCAGTTGCGGAAAATAAATATTTCAAAGAATGGAAAAAGTGTAAAAAAGTAAAGTCAGTTGCGGAAAATAAATATTTCAAAGAATGGAAAAAGTGTGGAAAAGTGAACTCGGTTGCGGAAAATAAATATTTCAAAGAATGGAAAAAGTGTGGAAAAGTTAACTCGGTTGCGGAAAATAAATATTTTAAAGAATGGAAAAAGTGTGGAAAAGTTAACTCGGTTGCGGAAAATAAATATTTCAAAGAATGGAAAAAGTGTGGAAAAGTTAACTCGGTTGCGGAAAATAAATGTTTCAAAGAATGGAAAAAGTGTGGAAAAGTGAACTCGGTTGCGGAAAATAAATATTTCAAGAATAGAAAAAGTGTATAAAAGTAAAGTCAGTTGCGGAAAATAAATATTTCAAAGAATGGAAAAAGTGTATAAAAGTAAAGTCAGTTGCGGAAAATAAATATTTCAAAGAATGGAAAAAGTGTGGAAAAGTTAACTCGGTTGCGGAAAATAAATATTTCAAAGAATGGAAAAAGTGTGGAAAAGTTAACTCGGTTGCGGAAAATAAATATTTCAAAGAATGGAAAAAGTGTGGAAAAGTTAACTCGGTTGCGGAAAATAAATATTTCAAAGAATGGAAAAAGTGTGGAAAAGTTAACTCGGTTGCGGAAAATAAATATTTCAAGAATAGAAAAAGTGTATAAAAGTAAAGTCAGTTGCGGAAAATAAATATTTCAAAGAATGGAAAAAGTGTATAAAAGTAAAGTCAGTTGCGGAAAATAAATATTTCAAAGTATGGAAAAAGTGTGGAAGAGTGAACTCGGTTGCGGAAAATAAATATTTCAAAGAATGGAAAAAGTGTGGAAAAGTTAACTCGGTTGCGGAAAATAAATATTTCAAAGAATGGAAAAAGTGTATAAAAGTAAAGTCAGTTGCGGAAAATAAATATTTCAAAGAATGGAAAAAGTGTGGAAAAGTGAACTCGGTTGCAGAAAATAAATATTTCGAAGAATGGAAAAAGTGTGGAAAAGTTAACTCGGTTGCGGAAAATAAATATTTCAAAGAATGGAAAAAGTGTGGAAAAGTGAACTCGGTTGCGGAAAATAAATATTTCAAAGAATGGAAAAAGTGTATAAAAGTGTACTCGGTTGCGGAAAATAAATATTTCAAGAATAGAAAAAGTGTATAAAAGTTAAGTCAGTTGCGGAAAATAAATATTTCAAAGAATGGAAAAAGTGTATAAAAGTAAAGTCAGTTGCGGAAAATAAATATTTCAAAGAATGGAAAAAGTGTGGAAAAGTTAACTCGGTTGCGGAAAATAAATATTTCAAAGAATGGAAAAAGTGTGGAAAAGTGAACTCGGTTGCGGAAAATAAATATTTCAAAGAATGGAAAAAGTGTGGAAAAGTTAACTCGGTTGCGGAAAATAAATATTTCAAGAATAGAAAAAGTGTATAAAAGTAAAGTCAGTTGCGGAAAATAAATATTTCAAAGAATGGAAAAAGTGTATAAAAGTAAAGTCAGTTGCGGAAAATAAATATTTCAAAGAATGGAAAAAGTGTGGAAAAGTGAACTCGGTTGCGGAAAATAAATATTTCAAAGAATGGAAAAAGTGTGGAAAAGTTAACTCGGTTGCGGAAAATAAATATTTTAAAGAATGGAAAAAGTGTGGAAAAGTTAACTCGGTTGCGGAAAATAAATATTTCAAAGAATGGAAAAAGTGTGGAAAAGTTAACTCGGTTGCGGAAAATAAATGTTTCAAAGAATGGAAAAAGTGTGGAAAAGTGAACTCGGTTGCGGAAAATAAATATTTCAAGAATAGAAAAAGTGTATAAAAGTAAAGTCAGTTGCGGAAAATAAATATTTCAAAGAATGGAAAAAGTGTATAAAAGTAAAGTCAGTTGCGGAAAATAAATATTTCAAAGAATGGAAAAAGTGTGGAAAAGTGAACTCGGTTGCAAAAAATAAATATTTCAAAGAATGGAAAAAGTGTATAAAAGTAAAGTCAGTTGCGGAAAATAAATATTTCAAAGAATGGAAAAAGTGTGGAAAAGTTAACTCGGTTGCGGAAAATAAATATTTCAAAGAATGGAAAAAGTGTGGAAAAGTGAACTCGGTTGCGGAAAATAAATATTTCAAAGAATGGAAAAAGTGTGGAAAAGTTAACTCGGTTGCGGAAAATAAATATTTCAAGAATAGAAAAAGTGTATAAAAGTAAAGTCAGTTGCGGAAAATAAATATTTCAAAGAATGGAAAAAGTGTATTAAAGTAAAGTCAGTTGCGGAAAATAAATATTTCAAAGAATGGAAAAAGTGTGGAAAAGTTAACTCGGTTGCGGAAAATAAATATTTCAAAGAATGGAAAAAGTGTGGAAAAGTTAACTCGGTTGCGGAAAATAAATATTTCAAAGAATGGAAAAAGTGTTGAAAAGTGAACTCGGTTGCGGAAAATAAATATTTCAAAGAATGGAAAAAGTGTGGAAAAGTTAACTCGGTTGCGGAAAATAAATATTTCAAGAATAGAAAAAGTGTATAAAAGTAAAGTCAGTTGCGGAAAATAAATATTTCAAAGAATGGAAAAAGTGTGGAAAAGTTAACTCGGTTGCGGAAAATAAATATTTTAAAGAATGGAAAAAGTGTGGAAAAGTTAACTCGGTTGCGGAAAATAAATATTTCAAAGAATGGAAAAAGTGTGGAAAAGTTAACTCGGTTGCGGAAAATAAATGTTTCAAAGAATGGAAAAAGTGTGGAAAAGTGAACTCGGTTGCGGAAAATAAATATTTCAAGAATAGAAAAAGTGTATAAAAGTAAAGTCAGTTGCGGAAAATAAATATTTCAAAGAATGGAAAAAGTGTATAAAAGTAAAGTCAGTTGCGGAAAATAAATATTTCAAAGAATGGAAAAAGTGTGGAAAAGTTAACTCGGTTGCGGAAAATAAATATTTCAAAGAATGGAAAAAGTGTGGAAAAGTTAACTCGGTTGCGGAAAATAAATATTTCAAAGAATGGAAAAAGTGTGGAAAAGTTAACTCGGTTGCGGAAAATAAATATTTCAAAGAATGGAAAAAGTGTGGAAAAGTTAACTCGGTTGCGGAAAATAAATATTTCAAGAATAGAAAAAGTGTATAAAAGTAAAGTCAGTTGCGGAAAATAAATATTTCAAAGAATGGAAAAAGTGTATAAAAGTAAAGTCAGTTGCGGAAAATAAATATTTCAAAGTATGGAAAAAGTGTGGAAAAGTGAACTCGGTTGCGGAAAATAAATATTTCAAAGAATGGAAAAAGTGTGGAAAAGTTAACTCGGTTGCGGAAAATAAATATTTCAAAGAATGGAAAAAGTGTATAAAAGTAAAGTCAGTTGCGGAAAATAAATATTTCAAAGAATGGAAAAAGTGTGGAAAAGTGAACTCGGTTGCAGAAAATAAATATTTCGAAGAATGGAAAAAGTGTGGAAAAGTTAACTCGGTTGCGGAAAATAAATATTTCAAAGAATGGAAAAAGTGTGGAAAAGTGAACTCGGTTGCGGAAAATAAATATTTCAAAGAATGGAAAAAGTGTATAAAAGTGTACTCGGTTGCGGAAAATAAATATTTCAAGAATAGAAAAAGTGTATAAAAGTAAAGTCAGTTGCGGAAAATAAATATTTCAAAGAATGGAAAAAGTGTATAAAAGTAAAGTCAGTTGCGGAAAATAAATATTTCAAAGAATGGAAAAAGTGTGGAAAAGTTAACTCGGTTGCGGAAAATAAATATTTCAAAGAATGGAAAAAGTGTATAAAAGTAAAGTCAGTTGCGGAAAATAAATATTTCAAAGAATGGAAAAAGTGTGGAAAAGTTAACTCGGTTGCGGAAAATAAATATTTCAAAGAATGGAAAAAGTGTGGAAAAGTTAACTCGGTTGCGGAAAATAAATATTTCAAAGAATGGAAAAAGTGTGGAAAAGTTAACTCGGTTGCGGAAAATAAATATTTCAAAGAATGGAAAAAGTGTGGAAAAGTTAACTCGGTTGCGGAAAATAAATATTTCAAGAATAGAAAAAGTGTATAAAAGTAAAGTCAGTTGCGGAAAATAAATATTTCAAGAATAGAAAAAGTGTATAAAAGTAAAGTCAGTTGCGGAAAATAAATATTTCAAAGAATGGAAAAAGTGTGGAAAAGTTAACTCGGTTGCGGAAAATAAATATTTCAAAGAATGGAAAAAGTGTATAAAAGTGTACTCGGTTGCGGAAAATAAATATTTCAAGAATAGAAAAAGTGTATAAAAGTAAAGTCAGTTGCGGAAAATAAATATTTCAAAGAATGGAAAAAGTGTTGAAAAGTAAAGTCAGTTGCGGAAAATAAATATTTCAAAGAATGGAAAAAGTGTGGAAAAGTTAACTCGGTTGCGGAAAATAAATATTTCAAAGAATGGAAAAAGTGTGGAAAAGTTAACTCGGTTGCGGAAAATAAATATTTCAAAGAATGGAAAAAGTGTGAAAAAGTGAACTCGGTTGCGGAAAATAAATATTTCAAGAATAGAAAAAGTGTATAAAAGTAAAGTCAGTTGCGGAAAATAAATATTTCAAAGAATGGAAAAAGTGTTGAAAAGTAAAGTCAGTTGCGGAAAATAAATATTTCAAAGAATGGAAAAAGTGTGGAAAAGTGAACTCGGTTGCGAAAAATAAATATTTCAAAGAATGGAAAATGTGTTGAAAAGTGAACTCGGTTGCGGAAAATAAATATTTCAAAGAATGGAAAAAGTGTGGAAAAGTTAACTCGGTTGCGGAAAATAAATATTTCAAGAATAGAAAAAGTGTATAAAAGTAAAGTCAGTTGCTTTAAATAAATATTTCAAAGAATGGAAAAAGTGTATAAAAGTAAAGTCAGTTGCGGAAAATAAATATTTCAAAGAATGGAAAAAGTGTGGAAAAGTTAACTCGGTTGCGGAAAATAAATATTTCAAAGAATGGAAAAAGTGTGGAAAAGTTAACTCGGTTGCGGAAAATAAATATTTTAAAGAATGGAAAAAGTGTGGAAAAGTTAACTCGGTTGCGGAAAATAAATATTTCAAAGAATGGAAAAAGTGTGGAAAAGTTAACTCGGTTGCGGAAAATAAATGTTTCAAAGAATGGAAAAAGTGTGGAAAAGTGAACTCGGTTGCGGAAAATAAATATTTCAAGAATAGAAAAAGTGTATAAAAGTAAAGTCAGTTACGGAAAATAAATATTTCAAAGAATGGAAAAAGTGTATAAAAGTAAAGTCAGTTGCGGAAAATAAATATTTCAAAGAATGGAAAAAGTGTGGAAAAGTTAACTCGGTTGCGGAAAATAAATATTTCAAAGAATGGAAAAAGTGTATAAAAGTAAAGTCAGTTGCGGAAAATAAATATTTCAAAGAATGGAAAAAGTGTGGAAAAGTTAACTCGGTTGCGGAAAATAAATATTTCAAAGAATGGAAAAAGTGTGGAAAAGTGAACTCGGTTGCGGAAAATAAATATTTCAAAGAATGGAAAAAGTGTGGAGAAGTTAACTCGGTTGCGGAAAATAAATATTTTAAGAATAGAAAAAGTGTATAAAAGTAAAGTCAGTTGCGGAAAATAAATATTTCAAAGAATGGAAAAAGTGTATTAAAGTAAAGTCAGTTGCGGAAAATAAATATTTCAAAGAATGGAAAAAGTGTGGAAAAGTTAACTCGGTTGCGGAAAATAAATATTTCAAAGAATGGAAAAAGTGTGGAAAAGTTAACTCGGTTGCGGAAAATAAATATTTCAAAGAATGGAAAAAGTGTTGAAAAGTGAACTCGGTTGCGGAAAATAAATATTTCAAAGAATGGAAAAAGTGTGGAAAAGTTAACTCGGTTGCGGAAAATAAATATTTCAAGAATAGAAAAAGTGTATAAAAGTAAAGTCAGTTGCGGAAAATAAATATTTCAAAGAATGGAAAAAGTGTATAAAAGTAAAGTCAGTTGCGGAAAATAAATATTTCAAAGAATGGAAAAAGTGTGGAAAAGTGAACTCGGTTGCGGAAAATAAATATTTCAAAGAATGGAAAAAGTGTGGAAAAGTTAACTCGGTTGCGGAAAATAAATATTTTAAAGAATGGAAAAAGTGTGGAAAAGTTAACTCGGTTGCGGAAAATAAATATTTCAAAGAATGGAAAAAGTGTGGAAAAGTTAACTCGGTTGCGGAAAATAAATGTTTCAAAGAATGGAAAAAGTGTGGAAAAGTGAACTCGGTTGCAGAAAAATAAATATTTCAAGAATAGAAAAAGTGTATAAAAGTAAAGTCAGTTGCGGAAAATAAATATTTCAAAGAATGGAAAAAGTGTATAAAAGTAAAGTCAGTTGCGGAAAATAAATATTTCAAAGAATGGAAAAAGTGTGGAAAAGTTAACTCGGTTGCGGAAAATAAATATTTAAAAGAATGGAAAAAGTGTGGAAAAGTTAACTCGGTTGCGGAAAATAAATATTTTAAAGAATGGAAAAAGTGTGGAAAAGTTAACTCGGTTGCGGAAAATAAATATTTCAAAGAATGGAAAAAGTGTGGAAAAGTTAACTCGGTTGCGGAAAATAAATGTTTCAAAGAATGGAAAAAGTGTGGAAAAGTGAACTCGGTTGCGGAAAATAAATATTTCAAGAATAGAAAAAGTGTATAAAAGTAAAGTCAGTTGCGGAAAATAAATATTTCAAAGAATGGAAAAAGTGTATAAAAGTAAAGTCAGTTGCGGAAAATAAATATTTCAAAGAATGGAAAAAGTGTGGAAAAGTTAACTCGGTTGCGGAAAATAAATATTTCAAAGAATGGAAAAAGTGTATAAAAGTAAAGTCAGTTGCGGAAAATAAATATTTCAAAGAATGGAAAAAGTGTGGAAAAGTTAACTCGGTTGCGGAAAATAAATATTTCAAAGAATGGAAAAAGTGTGGAAAAGTTAACTCGGTTGCGGAAAATAAATATTTCAAAGAATGGAAAAAGTGTTGGAAAGTGAACTCGGTTGCGGAAAATAAATATTTCAAAGAATGGAAAAAGTGTGGAAAAGTTAACTCGGTTGCGGAAAATAAATATTTCAAGAATAGAAAAAGTGTATAAAAGTAAAGTCAGTTGCGGAAAATAAATATTTCAAGAATAGAAAAAGTGTATAAAAGTAAAGTCAGTTGCGGAAAATAAATATTTCAAAGAATGGAAAAAGTGTGGAAAAGTTAACTCGGTTGCGGAAAATAAATATTTCAAAGAATGGAAAAAGTGTATAAAAGTGTACTCGGTTGCGGAAAATAAATATTTCAAGAATAGAAAAAGTGTATAAAAGTAAAGTCAGTTGCGGAAAATAAATATTTCAAAGAATGGAAAAAGTGTTGAAAAGTAAATTCAGTTGCGGAAAATAAATATTTCAAAGAATGGAAAAAGTGTGGAAAAGTTAACTCGGTTTCGGAAAATAAATATTTCAAAGAATGGAAAAAGTGTGGAAAAGTTAACTCGGTTGCGGAAAATAAATATTTCAAAGAATGGAAAAAGTGTGAAAAAGTTAACTCGGTTGCGGAAAATAAATATTTCAAGAATAGAAAAAGTGTATAAAAGTAAAGTCAGTTGCGGAAAATAAATATTTCAAGAATAGAAAAAGTGTATAAAAGTAAAGTCAGTTGCGGAAAATAAATATTTCAAAGAATGGAAAAAGTGTTGAAAAGTAAAGTCAGTTGCGGAAAATAAATATTTCAAAGAATGGAAAAAGTGTGGAAAAGTGAACTCGGTTGCGGAAAATAAATATTTCAAAGAATGGAAAAAGTGTTGAAAAGTGAACTCGGTTGCGGAAAATGAATATTTCAAAGAATGGAAAAAGTGTGGAAAAGTTAACTCGGTTGCGGAAAATAAATATTTCAAGAATAGAAAAAGTGTATAAAAGTAAAGTCAGTTGCGGAAAATAAATATTTCAAAGAATGGAAAAAGTGTATAAAAGTAAAGTCAGTTGCGGAAAATAAATATTTCAAAGAATGGAAAAAGTGTGGAAAAGTGAACTCGGTTGCGGAAAATAAATATTTCAAAGAATGGAAAAAGTGTGGAAAAGTTAACTCGGTTGCGGAAAATAAATATTTTAAAGAATGGAAAAAGTGTGGAAAAGTTAACTCGGTTGCGGAAAATAAATATTTCAAAGAATGGAAAAAGTGTGGAAAAGTTAACTCGGTTGCGGAAAATAAATGTTTCAAAGAATGGAAAAAGTGTGGAAAAGTGAACTCGGTTGCGGAAAATAAATATTTCAAGAATAGAAAAAGTGTATAAAAGTAAAGTCAGTTGCGGAAAATAAATATTTCAAAGAATGGAAAACGTGTATAAAAGTAAAGTCAGTTGCGGAAAATAAATATTTCAAAGAATGGAAAAAGTGTGGAAAAGTTAACTCGGTTGCGGAAAATAAATATTTCAAAGAATGGAAAAAGTGTATAAAAGTAAAGTCAGTTGCGGAAAATAAATATTTCAAAGAATGGAAAAAGTGTGGAAAAGTTAACTCGGTTGCGGAAAATAAATATTTCAAAGAATGGAAAAAGTGTGGAAAAGTTAACTCGGTTGCGGAAAATAAATATTTCAAAGAATGGAAAAAGTGTGGAAAAGTTAACTCAGTTGCGGAAAATAAATATTTTAAGAATAGAAAAAGTGTATAAAAGTAAAGTCAGTTGCGGAAAATAAATATTTCAAAGAATGGAAAAAGTGTATTAAAGTAAAGTCAGTTGCGGAAAATAAATATTTCAAAGAATGGAAAAAGTGTGGAAAAGTTAACTCGGTTGCGGAAAATAAATATTTCAAAGAATGGAAAAAGTGTGGAAAAGTTAACTCGGTTGCGGAAAATAAATATTTCAAAGAATGGAAAAAGTGTGGAAAAGTTAACTCGGTTGCGGAAAATAAATATTTCAAAGAATGGAAAAAGTGTGGAAAAGTTAACTCGGTTGCGGAAAATAAATATTTCAAAGAATGGAAAAAGTGTGGAAAAGTTAACTCGGTTGCGGAAAATAAATATTTCAAAGAATGGAAAAAGTGTGGAAAAGTTAACTCGGTTGCGGAAAATAAATATTTCAAGAATAGAAAAAGTGTATAAAAGTAAAGTCAGTTGCGGAAAATAAATATTTCAAGAATAGAAAAAGTGTATAAAAGTAAAGTCAGTTGCGGAAAATAAATATTTCAAAGAATGGAAAAAGTGTGGAAAAGTTAACTCGGTTGCGGAAAATAAATATTTCAAAGAATGGAAAAAGTGTATAAAAGTTAACTCGGTTGCGGAAAATAAATATTTCAAGAATAGAAAAAGTGTATAAAAGTAAAGTCAGTTGCGGAAAATAAATATTTCAAAGAATGGATAAAGTGTATAAATGTAAAGTCAGTTGCGGAAAATAAATGTTTCAAAGAATGGAAAAAGTGTGGAAAAGTTAACTCGGTTGCGGAAAATAAATATTTCAAAGAATGGAAAAAGTGTGGAAAAGTTAACTCGGTTGCGGAAAATAAATATTTCAAAGAATGGAAAAAGTGTGGAAAAGTTAACTCGGTTGCGGAAAATAAATATTTCAAAGAATGGAAAAAGTGTGGAAAAGTTAACTCGGTTGCGGAAAATAAATATTTCAAAGAATGGAAAAAGTGTGGAAAAGTTAACTCGGTTGCGGAAAATAAATATTTCAAGAATAGAAAAAGTGTATAAAAGTAAAGTCAGTTGCGGAAAATAAATATTTCAAGAATAGAAAAAGTGTATAAAAGTAAAGTCAGTTGCGGAAAATAAATATTTCAAAGAATAGAAAAAGTGTGGAAAAGTTAACTCGGTTGCGGAAAATAAATATTTCAAAGAATGGAAAAAGTGTATAAAAGTGTACTCGGTTGCGGAAAATAAATATTTCAAGAATAGAAAAAGTGTATAAAAGTAAAGTCAGTTGCGGAAAATAAATATTTCAAAGAATGGAAAAAGTGTTGAAAAGTAAAGTCAGTTGCGGAAAATAAATATTTCAAAGAATGGAAAAAGTGTGGAAAAGTTAACTCGGTTGCGGAAAATAAATATTTCAAAGAATGGAAAAAGTGTGAAAAAGTTTACTCGGTTGCGGAAAATAAATATTTCAAGAATAGAAAAAGTGTATAAAAGTAAAGTCAGTTGCGGAAAATAAATATTTCAAGAATAGAAAAAGTGTATAAAAGTAAAGTCAGTTGCGGAAAATAAATATTTCAAAGAATGGAAAAAGTGTTGAAAAGTAAAGTCAGTTGCGGAAAATAAATATTTCAAAGAATGGAAAAAGTGTGGAAAAGTGAACTCGGTTGCGGAAAATAAATATTTCAAAGAATGGAAAAAGTGTTGAAAAGTGAACTCGGTTGCGGAAAATAAATATTTCGAAGAATGGAAAAAGTGTGGAAAAGTGAACTCGGTTGCGGAAAATAAATATTTCAAAGAATGGAAAAAGTGTTGGAAAGTGAACTCGGTTGCGGAAAATAAATATTTCAAAGAATGGAAAAAGTGTGGAAAAGTTAACTCGGTTGCGGAAAATAAATATTTCAAAGAATGGAAAAAGTGTATAAAAGTGTACTCGGTTGCGGAAAATAAATATTTCAAGAATAGAAAAAGTGTATAAAAGTAAAGTCAGTTGCGGAAAATAAATATTTCAAAGAATGGAAAAAGTGTGGAAAAGTGAACTCGGTTGCGGAAAATAAATATTTCAAAGAATGGAAAAAATGTGGAAAAGTTAACTCGGTTGCGGAAAATAAATATTTCAAAGAATGGAAAAAGTGTATAAAAGTGTACTCGGTTGCAGAAAAATAAATATTTCAAGAATAGAAAAAGTGTATAAAAGTAAAGTCAATTGCGGAAAATAAATATTTCAAAGAATGGAAAAAGTGTTGAAAAGTGAACTCGGTTGCGGAAAATAAATATTTCGAAGAATGGAAAAAGTGTGGAAAAGTGAACTCGGTTGCGGAAAATAAATATTTCAAAGAATGGAAAAAGTGTGGAAAAGTGAACTCGGTTGCGGAAAATAAATATTTCAAAGAATGGAAAAGTGTGGAAAAGTGAACTCGGTTGCGGAAAATAAATATTTCAAAGAATGGAAAAAGTGTGGAAAAGTTAACTCGGTTGCGGAAAATAAATATTTCAAGAATAGAAAAAGTGTATAAAAGTAAAGTCAGTTGCGGAAAAGAAATATTTCAAAGAATGGAAAAAGTGTATTAAAGTAAAGTCAGTTGCGGAAAATAAATATTTCAAAGAATGGAAAAAGTGTGGAAAAGTTAACTCGGTTGCGGAAAATAAATATTTCAAAGAATGGAAAAAGTGTGGAAAAGTTAACTCGGTTGCGGAAAATAAATATTTCAAAGAATGGAAAAAGTGTTGGAAAGTGAACTCGGTTGCGGAAAATAAATATTTCAAAGAATGGAAAAAGTGTGGAAAAGTTAACTCGGTTGCGGAAAATAAATATTTCAAGAATAGAAAAAGTGTATAAAAGTAAAGTCAGTTGCGGAAAATAAATATTTCAAGAATAGAAAAAGTGTATAAAAGTAAAGTCAGTTGCGGAAAATAAATATTTCAAAGAATGGAAAAAGTGTGGAAAAGTTAACTCGGTTGCGGAAAATAAATATTTCAAAGAATGGAAAAAGTGTATAAAAGTGTACTCGGTTGCGGAAAATAAATATTTCAAGAATAGAAAAAGTGTATAAAAGTAAAGTCAGTTGCGGAAAATAAATATTTCAAAGAATGGAAAAAGTGTTGAAAAGTAAAGTCAGTTGCGGAAAATAAATATTTCAAAGAATGGAAAAAGTGTGAAAAAGTTAACTCGGTTGCGGAAAATAAATATTTCAAGAATAGAAAAAGTGTATAAAAGTAAAGTCAGTTGCGGAAAATAAATATTTCAAGAATAGAAAAAGTGTATAAAAGTAAAGTCAGTTGCGGAAAATAAATATTTCAAAGAATGGAAAAAGTGTTGAAAAGTAAAGTCAGTTGCGGAAAATAAATATTTCAAAGAATAGAAAAAGTGTGGAAAAGTGAACTCGGTTGCGGAAAATAAATATTTCAAAGAATGGAAAAAGTGTTGAAAAGTGAACTCGGTTGCGGAAAATGAATATTTCAAAGAATGGAAAAAGTGTGGAAAAGTTAACTCGGTTGCGGAAAATAAATATTTCAAGAATAGAAAAAGTGTATAAAAGTAAAGTCAGTTGCGGAAAATAAATATTTCAAAGAATGGAAAAAGTGTATAAAAGTAAAGTCAGTTGCGGAAAATAAATATTTCAAAGAATGGAAAAAGTGTGGAAAAGTGAACTCGGTTGCGGAAAATAAATATTTCAAAGAATGGAAAAAGTGTGGAAAAGTTAACTCGGTTGCGGAAAATAAATATTTTAAAGAATGGAAAAAGTGTGGAAAAGTTAACTCGGTTGCGGAAAATAAATATTTCAAAGAATGGAAAAAGTGTGGAAAAGTTAACTCGGTTGCGGAAAATAAATGTTTCAAAGAATGGAAAAAGTGTGGAAAAGTGAACTCGGTTGCGGAAAATAAATATTTCAAGAATAGAAAAAGTGTATAAAAGTAAAGTCAGTTGCGGAAAATAAATATTTCAAAGAATGGAAAACGTGTATAAAAGTAAAGTCAGTTGCGGAAAATAAATATTTCAAAGAATGGAAAAAGTGTGGAAAAGTTAACTCGGTTGCGGAAAATAAATATTTCAAAGAATGGAAAAAGTGTATAAAAGTAAAGTCAGTTGCGGAAAATAAATATTTCAAAGAATGGAAAAAGTGTGGAAAAGTTAACTCGGTTGCGGAAAATAAATATTTCAAAGAATGGAAAAAGTGTGGAAAAGTTAACTCGGTTGCGGAAAATAAATATTTCAAAGAATGGAAAAAGTGTGGAAAAGTTAACTCAGTTGCGGAAAATAAATATTTTAAGAATAGAAAAAGTGTATAAAAGTAAAGTCAGTTGCGGAAAATAAATATTTCAAAGAATGGAAAAAGTGTATTAAAGTAAAGTCAGTTGCGGAAAATAAATATTTCAAAGAATGGAAAAAGTGTGGAAAAGTTAACTCGGTTGCGGAAAATAAATATTTCAAAGAATGGAAAAAGTGTGGAAAAGTTAACTCGGTTGCGGAAAATAAATATTTCAAAGAATGGAAAAAGTGTGGAAAAGTTAACTCGGTTGCGGAAAATAAATATTTCAAAGAATGGAAAAAGTGTGGAAAAGTTAACTCGGTTGCGGAAAATAAATATTTCAAAGAATGGAAAAAGTGTGGAAAAGTTAACTCGGTTGCAGAAAATAAATATTTCGAAGAATGGAAAAAGTGTGGAAAAGTTAACTCGGTTGCGGAAAATAAATATTTCAAAGAATGGAAAAAGTGTTGAAAAGTGAACTCGGTTGCGGAAAATAAATATTTCAAAGAATGGAAAAAGTGTGGAAAAGTTAACTCGGTTGCGGAAAATAAATATTTCAAGAATAGAAAAAGTGTATAAAAGTAAAGTCAGTTGCGGAAAATAAATATTTCAAGAATAGAAAAAGTGTATAAAAGTAAAGTCAGTTGCGGAAAATAAATATTTCAAAGAATGGAAAAAGTGTGGAAAAGTTAACTCGGTTGCGGAAAATAAATATTTCAAAGAATGGAAAAAGTGTATAAAAGTTAACTCGGTTGCGGAAAATAAATATTTCAAGAATAGAAAAAGTGTATAAAAGTAAAGTCAGTTGCGGAAAATAAATATTTCAAAGAATGGAAAAAGTGTATAAATGTAAAGTCAGTTGCGGAAAAAAAATGTTTCAAAGAATGGAAAAAGTGTGGAAAAGTTAACTCGGTTGCGGAAAATAAATATTTCAAAGAATGGAAAAAGTGTGGAAAAGTTAACTCGGTTGCGGAAAATAAATATTTCAAAGAATGGAAAAAGTGTGGAAAAGTTAACTCGGTTGCGGAAAATAAATATTTCAAAGAATGGAAAAAGTGTGGAAAAGTTAACTCGGTTGCGGAAAATAAATATTTCAAAGAATGGAAAAAGTGTGGAAAAGTTAACTCGGTTGCGGAAAATAAATATTTCAAGAATAGAAAAAGTGTATAAAAGTAAAGTCAGTTGCGGAAAATAAATATTTCAAGAATAGAAAAAGTGTATAAAAGTAAAGTCAGTTGCGGAAAATAAATATTTCAAAGAATAGAAAAAGTGTGGAAAAGTTAACTCGGTTGCGGAAAATAAATATTTCAAAGAATGGAAAAAGTGTATAAAAGTGTACTCGGTTGCGGAAAATAAATATTTCAAGAATAGAAAAAGTGTATAAAAGTAAAGTCAGTTGCGGAAAATAAATATTTCAAAGAATGGAAAAAGTGTTGAAAAGTAAAGTCAGTTGCGGAAAATAAATATTTCAAAGAATGGAAAAAGTGTGGAAAAGTTAACTCGGTTGCGGAAAATAAATATTTCAAAGAATGGAAAAAGTGTGAAAAAGTTTACTCGGTTGCGGAAAATAAATATTTCAAGAATAGAAAAAGTGTATAAAAGTAAAGTCAGTTGCGGAAAATAAATATTTCAAGAATAGAAAAAGTGTATAAAAGTAAAGTCAGTTGCGGAAAATAAATATTTCAAAGAATGGAAAAAGTGTTGAAAAGTAAAGTCAGTTGCGGAAAATAAATATTTCAAAGAATGGAAAAAGTGTGGAAAAGTGAACTCGGTTGCGGAAAATAAATATTTCAAAGAATGGAAAAAGTGTTGAAAAGTGAACTCGGTTGCGGAAAATAAATATTTCGAAGAATGGAAAAAGTGTGGAAAAGTGAACTGGGTTGCGGAAAATAAATATTTCAAAGAATGGAAAAAGTGTTGGAAAGTGAACTCGGTTGCGGAAAATAAATATTTCAAAGAATGGAAAAAGTGTGGAAAAGTTAACTCGGTTGCGGAAAATAAATATTTCAAAGAATGGAAAAAGTGTATAAAAGTGTACTCGGTTGCGGAAAATAAATATTTCAAGAATAGAAAAAGTGTATAAAAGTAAAGTCAGTTGCGGAAAATAAATATTTCAAAGAATGGAAAAAGTGTGGAAAAGTGAACTCGGTTGCGGAAAATAAATATTTCAAAGAATGGAAAAAATGTGGAAAAGTTAACTCGGTTGCGGAAAATAAATATTTCAAAGAATGGAAAAAGTGTATAAAAGTGTACTCGGTTGCGGAAAATAAATATTTCAAGAATAGAAAAAGTGTATAAAAGTAAAGTCAATTGCGGAAAATAAATATTTCAAAGAATGGAAAAAGTGTTGAAAAGTGAACTCGGTTGCGGAAAATAAATATTTCGAAGAATGGAAAAAGTGTGGAAAAGTGAACTCGGTTGCGGAAAATAAATATTTCAAAGAATGGAAAAAGTGTGGAAAAGTGAACTCGGTTGCGGAAAATAAATATTTCGAAGAATGGAAAAGTGTGGAAAAGTGAACTCGGTTGCGGAAAATAAATATTTCAAAGAATGGAAAAAGTGTGGAAAAGTTAACTCGGTTGCGGAAAATAAATATTTCAAGAATAGAAAAAGTGTATAAAAGTAAAGTCAGTTGCGGAAAATAAATATTTCAAAGAATGGAAAAAGTGTATTAAAGTAAAGTCAGTTGCGGAAAATAAATATTTCAAAGAATGGAAAAAGTGTGGAAAAGTTAACTCGGTTGCGGAAAATAAATATTTCAAAGAATGGAAAAAGTGTGGAAAAGTTAACTCGGTTGCGGAAAATAAATATTTCAAAGAATGGAAAAAGTGTTGAAAAGTGAACTCGGTTGCGGAAAATAAATATTTCAAAGAATGGAAAAAGTGTGGAAAAGTTAACTCGGTTGCGGAAAATAAATATTTCAAGAATAGAAAAAGTGTATAAAAGTAAAGTCAGTTGCGGAAAATAAATATTTCAAAGAATGGAAAAAGTGTGGAAAAGTTAACTCGGTTGCGGAAAATAAATGTTTCAAAGAATGGAAAAAGTGTGGAAAAGTGAACTCGGTTGCGGAAAATAAATATTTCAAGAATAGAAAAAGTGTATAAAAGTAAAGTCAGTTGCGGAAAATAAATATTTCAAAGAATGGAAAAAGTGTATAAAAGTAAAGTCAGTTGCGGAAAATAAATATTTCAAAGAATGGAAAAAGTGTGGAAAAGTTAACTCGGTTGCGGAAAATAAATATTTCAAAGAATGGAAAAAGTGTATAAAAGTAAAGTCAGTTGCGGAAAATAAATATTTCAAAGAATGGAAAAAGTGTGGAAAAGTTAACTCGGTTGCGGAAAATAAATATTTCAAAGAATGGAAAAAGTGTGGAAAAGTTAACTCGGTTGCGGAAAATAAATATTTCAAGAATAGAAAAAGTGTATAAAAGTAAAGTCAGTTGCGGAAAATAAATATTTCAAGAATAGAAAAAGTGTATAAAAGTAAAGTCAGTTGCGGAAAATAAATATTTCAAAGAATGGAAAAAGTGTGGAAAAGTTAACTCGGTTGCGGAAAATAAATATTTCAAAGAATGGAAAAAGTGTATAAAAGTGTACTCGGTTGCGGAAAATAAATATTTCAAGAATAGAAAAAGTGTATAAAAGTAAAGTAAGTTGCGGAAAATAAATATTTCAAAGAATGGAAAAAGTGTTGAAAAGTAAAGTCAGTTGCGGAAAATAAATATTTCAAAGAATGGAAAAAGTGTGGAAAAGTTAACTCGGTTGCGGAAAATAAATATTTCAAAGAATGGAAAAAGTGTGGAAAAGTTAACTCGGTTGCGGAAAATAAATATTTCAAAGAATGGAAAAAGTGTGAAAAAGTTAACTCGGTTGCGGAAAATAAATATTTCAAGAATAGAAAAAGTGTATAAAAGTAAAGTCAGTTGCGGAAAATAAATATTTCAAAGAATGGAAAAAGTGTTGAAAAGTAAAGTCAGTTGCGGAAAATAAATATTTCAAAGAATGGAACAAGTGTGGAAAAGTGAACTCGGTTGCGGAAAATAAATATTTCAAAGAATGGAAAAAGTGTTGAAAAGTGAACTCGGTTGCGGAAAATAAATATTTCAAAGAATGGAAAAAGTGTGGAAAAGTTAACTCGGTTGCGGAAAATAAATATTTCAAGAATAGAAAAAGTGTATAAAAGTAAAGTCAGTTGCTTTAAATAAATATTTCAAAGAATGGAAAAAGTGTATAAAAGTAAAGTCAGTTGCGGAAAATAAATATTTAAAAGATGGAAAAAGTGTGGAAAAGTGAACTCGGTTGCGGAAAATAAATATTTCAAAGAATGGAAAAAGTGTGGAAAAGTTAACTCGGTTGCGGAAAATAAATATTTTAAAGAATGGAAAAAGTGTGGAAAAGTTAACTCGGTTGCGGAAAATAAATATTTCAAAGAATGGAAAAAGTGTGGAAAAGTTAACTCGGTTGCGGAAAATAAATGTTTCAAAAAATGGAAAAAGTGTGGAAAAGTGAACTCGGTTGCGGAAAATAAATATTTCAAGAATAGAAAAAGTGTATAAAAGTAAAGTCAGTTGCGGAAAATAAATATTTCAAAGAATGGAAAAAGTGTATAAAAGTAAAGTCAGTTGCGGAAAATAAATATTTCAAAGAATGGAAAAAGTGTGGAAAAGTTAACTCGGTTGCGGAAAATAAATGTTTCAAAGAATGGAAAAAGTGTATAAAAGTAAAGTCAGTTGCTTTAAATAAATATTTCAAAGAATGGAAAAAGTGTGGAAAAGTTAACTCGGTTGCGGAAAATAAATATTTCAAAGAATGGAAAAAGTGTGGAAAAGTGAACTCGGTTGCGGAAAATAAATATTTCAAAGAATGGAAAAAGTGTGGAAAAGTTAACTCGGTTGCGGAAAATAAATATTTTAAGAATAGAAAAAGTGTATAAAAGTAAAGTCAGTTGCGGAAAATAAATATTTCAAAGAATGGAAAAAGTGTATTAAAGTAAAGTCAGTTGCGGAAAATAAATATTTCAAAGAATGGAAAAAGTGTGGAAAAGTTAACTCGGTTGCGGAAAATAAATATTTCAAAGAATGGAAAAACTGTGGAAAAGTTAACTCGGTTGCGGAAAATAAATATTTCAAAGAATGGAAAAAGTGTTGAAAAGTGAACTCGGTTGCGGAAAATAAATATTTCAAAGAATGGAAAAAGTGTGGAAAAGTTAACTCGGTTGCGGAAAATAAATATTTCAAGAATAGAAAAAGTGTATAAAAGTAAAGTCAGTTGCGGAAAATAAATATTTCAAAGAATGGAAAAAGTGTATAAAAGTAAAGTCAGTTGCGGAAAATAAATATTTCAAAGAATGGAAAAAGTGTGGAAAAGTGAACTCGGTTGCGGAAAATAAATATTTCAAAGAATGGAAAAAGTGTGGAAAAGTTAACTCGGTTGCGGAAAATAAATATTTTAAAGAATGGAAAAAGTGTGGAAAAGTTAACTCGGTTGCGGAAAATAAATATTTCAAAGAATGGAAAAAGTGTGGAAAAGTTAACTCGGTTGCGGAAAATAAATGTTTCAAAGAATGGAAAAAGTGTGGAAAAGTGAACTCGGTTGCGGAAAATAAATATTTCAAGAATAGAAAAAGTGTATAAAAGTAAAGTCAGTTGCAGAAAATAAATATTTCAAAGAATGGAAAAAGTGTGGAAAAGTTAACTCGGTTGCGGAAAATAAATATTTCAAAGAATGGAAAAAGTGTGGAAAAGTTAACTCGGTTGCGGAAAATAAATATTTCAAAGAATGGAAAAAGTGTTGGAAAGTGAACTCGGTTGCGGAAAATAAATATTTCAAAGAATGGAAAAAGTGTGGAAAAGTTAACTCGGTTGCGGAAAATAAATATTTCAAGAATAGAAAAAGTGTATAAAAGTAAAGTCAGTTGCGGAAAATAAATATTTCAAGAATAGAAAAAGTGTATAAAAGTAAAGTCAGTTGCGGAAAATAAATATTTCAAAGAATGGAAAAAGTGTGGAAAAGTTAACTCGGTTGCGGAAAATAAATATTTCAAAGAATGGAAAAAGTGTATAAAAGTGTACTCGGTTGCGGAAAATAAATATTTCAAGAATAGAAAAAGTGTATAAAAGTAAACTCAGTTGCGGAAAATAAATATTTCAAAGAATGGAAAAAGTGTTGAAAAGTAAAGTCAGTTGCGGAAAATAAATATTTCAAAGAATGGAAAAAGTGTGGAAAAGTAAACTCGGTTGCGGAAAATAAATATTTCAAAGAATGGAAAAATGTGGAAAAGTGAACTCGGTTGCGGAAAATAAATATTTTAAAGAATGGAAAAAGTGTGGAAAAGTTAACTCGGTTGCGGAAAATAAATATTTCAAAGAATGGAAAAAGTGTGGAAAAGTTAACTCGGTTGCGGAAAATAAATGTTTCAAAGAATGGAAAAAGTGTGGAAAAGTGAACTCGGTTGCGGAAAATAAATATTTCAAGAATAGAAAAAGTGTATAAAAGTAAAGTCAGTTGCGGAAAATAAATATTTCAAAGAATGGAAAAAGTGTATAAAAGTAAAGTCAGTTGCGGAAAATAAATATTTCAAAGAATGGAAAAAGTGTGGAAAAGTTAACTCGGTTGCGGAAAATAAATATTTCAAAGAATGGAAAAAGTGTATAAAAGTAAAGTCAGTTGCGGAAAATAAATATTTCAAAGAATGGAAAAAGTGTGGAAAAGTTAACTCGGTTGCGGAAAATAAATATTTCAAAGAATGGAAAAAGTGTGGAAAAGTGAACTCGGTTGCGGAAAATAAATATTTCAAAGAATGGAAAAAGTGTGGAAAAGTTAACTCGGTTGTGGAAAATAAATATTTTAAGAATAGAAAAAGTGTATAAAAGTAAAGTCAGTTGCGGAAAATAAATATTTCGAAGAATGGAAAAAGTGTATTAAAGTAAAGTCAGTTGCGGAAAATAAATATTTCAAAGAATGGAAAAAGTGTGGAAAAGTTAACTCGGTTGCGGAAAATAAATATTTCAAAGAATGGAAAAAGTGTGGAAAAGTTAACTCGGTTGCGGAAAATAAATATTTCAAAGAATGGTAAAAGTGTTGAAAAGTGAACTCGGTTGCAGAAAATAAATATTTCAAAGAATGGAAAAAGTGTTGAAAAGTGAACTCGGTTGCGGAAAATAAATATTTCAAAGAATGGAAAAAGTGTGGAAAAGTTAACTCGGTTGCGGAAAATAAATATTTCAAGAATAGAAAAAGTGTATAAAAGTAAAGTCAGTTGCGGAAAATAAATATTTCAAAGAATGGAAAAAGTGTATAAAAGTAAAGTCAGTTGCGGAAAATAAATATTTCAAAGAATGGAAAAAGTGTGGAAAAGTGAACTCGGTTGCGGAAAATAAATATTTCAAAGAATGGAAAAAGTGTGGAAAAGTTAACTCGGTTGCGGAAAATAAATATTTTAAAGAATGGAAAAAGTGTGGAAAAGTTAACTCGGTTGCGGAAAATAAATATTTCAAAGAATGGAAAAAGTGTGGAAAAGTTAACTCGGTTGCGGAAAATAAATGTTTCAAAGAATGGAAAAAGTGTGGAAAAGTGAACTCGGTTGCGGAAAATAAATATTTCAAGAATAGAAAAAGTGTATAAAAGTAAAGTCAGTTGCGGAAAATAAATATTTCAAAGAATGGAAAAAGTGTATAAAAGTAAAGTCAGTTGCGGAAAATAAATATTTCAAAGAATGGAAAATGTGTGGAAAAGTTAACTCGGTTGCGGAAAATAAATATTTCAAAGAATGGAAAAAGTGTGGAAAAGTTAACTCGGTTGCGGAAAATAAATATTTCAAAGAATGGAAAAAGTGTTGGAAAGTGAACTCGGTTGCGGAAAATAAATATTTCAAAGAATGGAAAAAGTGTGGAAAAGTTAACTCGGTTGCGGAAAATAAATATTTCAAGAATAGAAAAAGTGTATAAAAGTAAAGTCAGTTGCGGAAAATAAATATTTCAAGAATAGAAAAAGTGTATAAAAGTAAAGTCAGTTGCGGAAAATAAATATTTCAAAGAATGGAAAAAGTGTGGAAAAGTTAACTCGGTTGCGGAAAATAAATATTTCAAAGAATGGAAAAAGTGTATAAAAGTGTACTCGGTTGCGGAAAATAAATATTTCAAGAATAGAAAAAGTGTATAAAAGTAAAGTCAGTTGCGGAAAATAAATATTTCAAAGAATGGAAAAAGTGTTGAAAAGTAAAGTCAGTTGCGGAAAATAAATATTTCAAAGAATGGAAAAAGTGTGGAAAAGTAAACTCGGTTGCGGAAAATAAATATTTCAAAGAATGGAAAAAGTGTGGAAAAGTTAACTCGGTTGCGGAAAATAAATATTTCAAAGAATGGAAAAAGTGTGAAAAAGTTAACTCGGTTGCGGAAAATAAATATTTCAAGAATAGAAAAAGTGTATAAAAGTAAAGTCAGTTGCGGAAAATAAATATTTCAAGAATAGAAAAAGTGTATAAAAGTAAAGTCAGTTGCGGAAAATAAATATTTCAAAGAATGGAAAAAGTGTTGAAAAGTAAAGTCAGTTGCGGAAAATAAATATTTCAAAGAATGGAAAAAGTGTGGAAAAGTGAACTCGGTTGCGGAAAATAAATATTTCAAAGAATGGAAAAAGTGTTGAAAAGTGAACTCGGTTGCGGAAAATAAATATTTCAAAGAATGGAAAAAGTGTGGAAAAGTTAACTCGGTTGCAGAAAATTAATATTTCAAGAATAGAAAAAGTGTATAAAAGTAAAGTCAGTTGCGGAAAATAAATATTTCAAAGAATGGAAAAAGTGTATAAAAGTAAAGTCAGTTGCGGAAAATAAATATTTCAAAGAATGGAAAAAGTGTGGAAAAGTTAACTCGGTTGCGGAAAATAAATATTTTAAAGAATGGAAAAAGTGTGGAAAAGTTAACTCGGTTGCGGAAAATAAATATTTCAAAGAATGGAAAAAGTGTGGAAAAGTTAACTCGGTTGCGGAAAATAAATGTTTCAAAGAATGGAAAAAGTGTGGAAAAGTGAACTCGGTTGCGGAAAATAAATATTTCAAGAATAGAAAAAGTGTATAAAAGTAAAGTCAGTTGCGGAAAATAAATATTTCAAAGAATGGAAAACGTGTATAAAAGTAAAGTCAGTTGCGGAAAATAAATATTTCAAAGAATGGAAAAAGTGTGGAAAAGTTAACTCGGTTGCGGAAAATAAATATTTCAAAGAATGGAAAAAGTGTATAAAAGTAAAGTCAGTTGCGGAAAATAAATATTTCAAAGAATGGAAAAAGTGTGGAAAAGTTAACTCGGTTGCGGAAAATAAATATTTCAAAGAATGGAAAAAGTGTGGAAAAGTGAACTCGGTTGCGGAAAATAAATATTTCAAAGAATGGAAAAAGTGTGGAAAAGTTAACTCGGTTGCGGAAAATAAATATTTTAAGAATAGAAAAAGTGTATAAAAGTAAAGTCAGTTGCGGAAAATAAATATTTCAAAGAATGGAAAAAGTGTATTAAAGTAAAGTCAGTTGCGGAAAATAAATATTTCAAAGAATGGAAAAAGTGTGGAAAAGTTAACTCGGTTGCGGAAAATAAATATTTCAAAGAATGGAAAAAGTGTTGGAAAGTGAACTCAGTTGCGGAAAATAAATATTTCAAAGAATGGAAAAAGTGTGGAAAAGTTAACTCGGTTGCGGAAAATAAATATTTCAAGAATAGAAAAAGTGTATAAAAGTAAAGTCAGTTGCGGAAAATAAATATTTCAAGAATAGAAAAAGTGTATAAAAGTAAAGTCAGTTGCGGAAAATAAATATTTCAAAGAATGGAAAAAGTGTGGAAAAGTTAACTCGGTTGCGGAAAATAAATATTTCAAAGAATGGAAAAAGTGTATAAAAGTGTACTCGGTTGCGGAAAATAAATATTTCAAGAATAGAAAAAGTGTATAAAAGTAAAGTCAGTTGCGGAAAATAAATATTTCAAAGAATGGAAAAAGTGTTGAAAAGTAAAGTCAGTTGCGGAAAATAAATATTTCAAAGAATGGAAAAAGTGTGGAAAAGTAAACTCGGTTGCGGAAAATAAATATTTCAAAGAATGGAAAAAGTGTGGAAAAGTTAACTCGGTTGCGGAAAATAAATATTTCAAAGAATGGAAAAAGTGTGAAAAAGTTAACTCGGTTGCGGAAAATAAATATTTCAAGAATAGAAAAAGTGTATAAAAGTAAAGTCAGTTGCGGAAAATAAATATTTCAAGAATAGAAAAAGTGTATAAAAGTAAAGTCAGTTGCGGAAAATAAATATTTCAAAGAATGGAAAAAGTGTTGAAAAGTAAAGTCAGTTGCGGAAAATAAATATTTCAAAGAATGGAAAAAGTGTGGAAAAGTGAACTCGGTTGCGGAAAATAAATATTTCAAAGAATGGAAAAAGTGTTGAAAAGTGAACTCGGTTGCGGAAAATAAATATTTCAAAGAATGGAAAAAGTGTGGAAAAGTTAACTCGGTTGCGGAAAATAAATATTTCAAGAATAGAAAAAGTGTATAAAAGTAAAGTCAGTTGCGGAAAATAAATATTTCAAAGAATGGAAAAAGTGTATAAAAGTAAAGTCAGTTGCGGAAAATAAATATTTCAAAGAATGGAAAAAGTGTGGAAAAGTGAACTCGGTTGCGGAAAATAAATATTTCAAAGAATGGAAAAAGTGTGGAAAAGTTAACTCGGTTGCGGAAAATAAATATTTTAAAGAATGGAAAAAGTGTGGAAAAGTTAACTCGGTTGCGGAAAATAAATATTTCAAAGAATGGAAAAAGTGTGGAAAAGTTAACTCGGTTGCGGAAAATAAATGTTTCAAAGAATGGAAAAAGTGTGGAAAAGTGAACTCGGTTGCGGAAAATAAATATTTCAAGAATAGAAAAAGTGTATAAAAGTAAAGTCAGTTGCGGAAAATAAATATTTCAAGAATAGAAAAAGTGTATAAAAGTAAAGTCAGTTGCGGAAAATAAATATTTCAAAGAATGGAAAAAGTGTGGAAAAGTTAACTCGGTTGCGGAAAATAAATATTTCAAAGAATGGAAAAAGTGTATAAAAGTAAAGTCAGTTGCGGAAAATAAATATTTCAAAGAATGGAAAAAGTGTGGAAAAGTTAACTCGGTTGCGGAAAATAAATATTTCAAAGAATGGAAAAAGTGTGGAAAAGTGAACTCGGTTGCGGAAAATAAATATTTCAAAGAATGGAAAAAGTGTGGAAAAGTTAACTCGGTTGCGGAAAATAAATATTTTAAGAATAGAAAAAGTGTATAAAAGTAAAGTCAGTTGCGGAAAATAAATATTTCAAAGAATGGAAAAAGTGTATTAAAGTAAAGTCAGTTGCGGAAAATAAATATTTCAAAGAATGGAAAAAGTGTGGAAAAGTTAACTCGGTTGCGGAAAATAAATATTTCAAAGAATGGAAAAAGTGTGGAAAAGTTAACTCGGTTGCGGAAAATAAATATTTCAAAGAATGGAAAAAGTGTGGAAAAGTTAACTCGGTTGCGGAAAATAAATATTTCAAAGAATGGAAAAAGTGTGGAAAAGTTAACTCGGTTGCGGAAAATAAATATTTCAAAGAATGGAAAAAGTGTGGAAAAGTTAACTCGGTTGCGGAAAATAAATATTTCAAAGAATGGAAAAAGTGTGGAAAAGTTAACTCGGTTGCGGAAAATAAATATTTCAAGAATAGAAAAAGTGTATAAAAGTAAAGTCAGTTGCGGAAAATAAATATTTCAAGAATAGAAAAAGTGTATAAAAGTAAAGTCAGTTGCGGAAAATAAATATTTCAAAGAATGGAAAAAGTGTGGAAAAGTTAACTCGGTTGCGGAAAATAAATATTTCAAAGAATGGAAAAAGTGTATAAAAGTTAACTCGGTTGCGGAAAATAAATATTTCAAGAATAGAAAAAGTGTATAAAAGTAAAGTCAGTTGCGGAAAATAAATATTTCAAAGAATGGAAAAAGTGTATAAATGTAAAGTCAGTTGCGGAAAATAAATGTTTCAAAGAATGGAAAAAGTGTGGAAAAGTTAACTCGGTTGCGGAAAATAAATATTTCAAAGAATGAAAAAGTGTGGAAAAGTTAACTCGGTTGCGGAAAATAAATATTTCAAAGAATGGAAAAAGTGTGGAAAAGTTAACTCTGTGGCGGAAAATAAATATTTCAAAGAATGGAAAAAGTGTGGAAAAGTTAACTCGGTTGCGGAAAATAAATATTTCAAAGAATGGAAAAAGTGTGGAAAAGTTAACTCGGTTGCGGAAAATAAATATTTCAAGAATAGAAAAAGTGTATAAAAGTAAAGTCAGTTGCGGAAAATAAATATTTCAAGAATAGAAAAAGTGTATAAAAGTAAAGTCAGTTGCGGAAAATAAATATTTCAAAGAATAGAAAAAGTGTGGAAAAGTTAACTCGGTTGCGGAAAATAAATATTTCAAAGAATGGAAAAAGTGTATAAAAGTGTACTCGGTTGCGGAAAATAAATATTTCAAGAATAGAAAAAGTGTATAAAAGTAAAGTCAGTTGCGGAAAATAAATATTTCAAAGAATGGAAAAAGTGTTGAAAAGTAAAGTCAGTTGCGGAAAATAAATATTTCAAAGAATGGAAAAAGTGTGGAAAAGTTAACTCGGTTGCGGAAAATAAATATTTCAAAGAATGGAAAAAGTGTGAAAAAGTTAACTCGGTTGCGGAAAATAAATATTTCAAGAATAGAAAAAGTGTATAAAAGTAAAGTCAGTTGCGAAAAAAAAATATTTCAAGAATAGAAAAAGTGTATAAAAGTAAAGTCAGTTGCGGAAAATAAATATTTCAAAGAATGGAAAAAGTGTTGAAAAGTAAAGTCAGTTGCGGAAAATAAATATTTCAAAGAATGGAAAAAGTGTGGAAAAGTGAACTCGGTTGCGGAAAATAAATATTTCAAAGAATGGAAAAAGTGTTGAAAAGTGAACTCGGTTGCGGAAAATAAATATTTCGAAGAATGGAAAAAGTGTGGAAAAGTGAACTCGGTTGCGGAAAATAAATATTTCAAAGAATGGAAAAAGTGTTGGAAAGTGAACTCGGTTGCGGAAAATAAATATTTCAAAGAATGGAAAAAGTGTGGAAAAGTTAACTCGGTTGCGGAAAATAAATATTTCAAAGAATGGAAAAAGTGTATAAAAGTTAACTCGGTTGCGGAAAATAAATATTTCAAGAATAGAAAAAGTGTATAAAAGTAAAGTCAGTTGCGGAAAATAAATATTTCAAAGAATTGAAAAAGTGTGGAAAAGTGAACTCGGTTGCGGAAAATAAATATTTCAAAGAATGGAAAAAATGTGGAAAAGTTAACTCGGTTGTGGAAAATAAATATTTCAAAGAATGGAAAAAGTGTATAAAAGTGTACTCGGTTGCGGAAAATAAATATTTCAAGAATAGAAAAAGTGTATAAAAGTAAAGTCAATTGCGGAAAATAAATATTTCAAAGAATGGAAAAAGTGTTGAAAAGTGAACTCGGTTGCGGAAAATAAATATTTCGAAGAATGGAAAAAGTGTGGAAAAGTGAACTCGGTTGCGGAAAATAAATATTTCAAAGAATGGAAAAAGTGTGGAAAAGTGAACTCGGTTGCAGAAAATAAATATTTCGAAGAATGGAAAAAGTGTGGAAAAGTGAACTCGGTTGCGGAAAATAAATATTTCAAAGAATGGAAAAAGTGTGGAAAAGTTAACTCGGTTGCGGAAAATAAATATTTCAAGAATAGAAAAAGTGTATAAAAGTAAAGTCAGTTGCGGAAAATAAATATTTCAAAGAATGGAAAAAGTGTATTAAAGTAAAGTCAGTTGCGGAAAATAAATATTTCAAAGAATGGAAAAAGTGTGGAAAAGTTAACTCGGTTGCGGAAAATAAATATTTCAAAGAATGGAAAAAGTGTGGAAAAGTTAACTCGGTTGCGGAAAATAAATATTTCAAAGAATGGAAAAAGTGTTGAAAAGTGAACTCGGTTGCGGAAAATAAATATTTCAAAGAATGGAAAAAGTGTGGAAAAGTTAACTCGGTTGCGGAAAATAAATATTTCAAGAATAGAAAAAGTGTATAAAAGTAAAGTCAGTTGCGGAAAATAAATATTTCAAAGAATGGAAAAAGTGTGGAAAAGTTAACTCGGTTGCGGAAAATAAATGTTTCAAAGAATGGAAAAAGTGTGGAAAAGTGAACTCGGTTGCGGAAAATAAATATTTCAAGAATAGAAAAAGTGTATAAAAGTAAAGTCAGTTGCGGAAAATAAATATTTCAAAGAATGGAAAAAGTGTATAAAAGTAAAGTCAGTTGCGGAAAATAAATATTTCAAAGAATGGAAAAAGTGTGGAAAAGTTAACTCGGTTGCGGAAAATAAATATTTCAAAGAATGGAAAAAGTGTATAAAAGTAAAGTCAGTTGCGGAAAATAAATATTTCAAAGAATGGAAAAAGTGTGGAAAAGTTAACTCGGTTGCGGAAAATAAATATTTCAAAGAATGGAAAAAGTGTGGAAAAGTTAACTCGGTTGCGGAAAATAAATATTTCAAAGAATGGAAAAAGTGTGGAAAAGTTAACTCGGTTGCGGAAAATAAATATTTCAAAGAATGGAAAAAGTGTGGAAAAGTTAACTCGGTTGCGGAAAATAAATATTTCAAGAATAGAAAAAGTGTATAAAAGTAAAGTCAGTTGCGGAAAATAAATATTTCAAGAATAGAAAAAGTGTATAAAAGTAAAGTCAGTTGCGGAAAATAAATATTTCAAAGAATGGAAAAAGTTTGGAAAAGTTAACTCGGTTGCGGAAAATAAATATTTCAAAGAATGGAAAAAGTGTATAAAAGTGTACTCGGTTGCGGAAAATAAATATTTCAAGAATAGAAAAAGTGTATAAAAGTAAAGTCAGTTGCGGAAAATAAATATTTCAAAGAATGGAAAAAGTGTTGAAAAGTAAAGTCAGTTGCGGAAAATAAATATTTCAAAGAATGGAAAAAGTGTGGAAAAGTAAACTCGGTTGCGGAAAATAAATATTTCAAAGAATGGAAAAAGTGTGGAAAAGTTAACTCGGTTGCGGAAAATAAATATTTCAAAGAATGGAAAAAGTGTGAAAAAGTTAACTCGGTTGCGGAAAATAAATATTTCAAGAATAGAAAAAGTGTATAAAAGTAAAGTCAGTTGCGGAAAATAAATATTTCAAAGAATGGAAAAAGTTTTGAAAAGTAAAGTCAGTTGCGGAAAATAAATATTTCAAAGAATGGAAAAAGTGTGGAAAAGTGAACTCGGTTGCGGAAAATAAATATTTCAAAGAATGGAAAAAGTGTTGAAAAGTGAACTCGGTTGCGGAAAATAAATATTTCAAAGAATGGAAAAAGTGTGGAAAAGTTAACTCGGTTGCGGAAAATAAATATTTCAAAGAATGGAAAAAGTGTGGAAAAGTTAACTCGGTTGCGGAAAATAAATGTTTCAAAGAATGGAAAAAGTGTGGAAAAGTGAACTCGGTTGCGGAAAATAAATATTTCAAGAATAGAAAAAGTGTATAAAAGTAAAGTCAGTTGCGGAAAATAAATATTTCAAAGAATGGAAAAAGTGTATAAAAGTAAAGTCAGTTGCGGAAAATAAATATTTCAAAGAATGGAAAAAGTGTGGAAAAGTTAACTCGGTTGCGGAAAATAAATATTTCAAAGAATGGAAAAAGTGTATAAAAGTAAAGTCAGTTGCGGAAAATAAATATTTCAAAGAATGGAAAAAGTGTGGAAAAGTTAACTCGGTTGCGGAAAATAAATATTTCAAAGAATGGAAAAAGTGTGGAAAAGTGAACTCGGTTGCGGAAAATAAATATTTCAAAGAATGGAAAAAGTGTGGAAAAGTTAACTCGGTTGCGGAAAATAAATATTTTAAGAATAGAAAATGTGTATAAAAGTAAAGTCAGTTGCGGAAAATAAATATTTCAAAGAATGGAAAAAGTGTATTAAAGTAAAGTCAGTTGCGGAAAATAAATATTTCAAAGAATGGAAAAAGTGTGGAAAAGTTAACTCGGTTGCGGAAAATAAATATTTCAAAGAATGGAAAAAGTGTGGAAAAGTTAACTCGGTTGCGGAAAATAAATATTTCAAAGAATGGAAAACGTGTTGAAAAGTGAACTCGGTTGCGGAAAATAAATATTTCAAAGAATGGAAAAAGTGTGGAAAAGTTAACTCGGTTGCGGAAAATAAATATTTCAAGAATAGAAAAAGTGTATAAAAGTAAAGTCAGTTGCGGCAAATAAATATTTCAAAGAATGGAAAAAGTGTATAAAAGTAAAGTCAGTTGCGGAAAATAAATATTTCAAAGAATGGAAAAAGTGTGGAAAAGTGAACTCGGTTGCGGAAAATAAATATTTCAAAGAATGGAAAAAGTGTGGAAAAGTTAACTCGGTTGCGGAAAATAAATATTTTAAAGAATGGAAAAAGTGTGGAAAAGTTAACTCGGTTGCGGAAAATAAATATTTCAAAGAATGGAAAAAGTGTGGAAAAGTTAACTCGGTTGCGGAAAATAAATGTTTCAAAGAATGGAAAAAGTGTGGAAAAGTGAACTCGGTTGCGGAAAATAAATATTTTAAGAATAGAAAAAGTGTATAAAAGTAAAGTCAGTTGCGGAAAATAAATATTTCAAAGAATGGAAAAAGTGTATAAAAGTAAAGTCAGTTGCGGAAAATAAATATTTCAAAGAATGGAAAAAGTGTGGAAAAGTTAACTCGGTTGCGGAAAATAAATATTTCAAAGAATGGAAAAAGTGTATAAAAGTAAAGTCAGTTGCGGAAAATAAATATTTCAAAGAATGGAAAAAGTGTGGAAAAGTTAACTCGGTTGCGGAAAATAAATATTTCAAAGAATGGAAAAAGTGTGGAAAAGTTAACTCGGTTGCGGAAAATAAATATTTCAAAGAATGGAAAAAGTGTTGGAAAGTGAACTCGGTTGCGGAAAATAAATATTTCAAAGAATGGAAAAAGTGTGGAAAAGTTAACTCGGTTGCGGAAAATAAATATTTCAAGAATAGAAAAAGTGTATAAAAGTAAAGTCAGTTGCGGAAAATAAATATTTCAAGAATAGAAAAAGTGTATAAAAGTAAAGTCAGTTGCGGAAAATAAATATTTCAAAGAATGGAAAAAGTGTGGAAAAGTTAACTCGGTTGCGGAAAATAAATATTTCAAAGAATGGAAAAAGTGTATAAAAGTGTACTCGGTTGCGGAAAATAAATATTTCAAGAATAGAAAAAGTGTATAAAAGTAAAGTCAGTTGCGGAAAATAAATATTTCAAAGAATGGAAAAAGTGTTGAAAAGTAAAGTCAGTTGCGGAAAATAAATATTTCAAAGAATGGAAAAAGTGTGGAAAAGTAAACTCGGTTGCGGAAAATAAATATTTCAAAGAATGGAAAAAGTGTGGAAAAGTTAACTCGGTTGCGGAAAATAAATATTTCAAAGAATGGAAAAAGTGTGAAAAAGTTAACTCGGTTGCGGAAAATAAATATTTCAAGAATAGAAAAAGTGTATAAAAGTAAAGTCAGTTGCGGAAAATAAATATTTCAAGAATAGAAAAAGTGTATAAAAGTAAAGTCAGTTGCGGAAAATAAATATTTCAAAGAATGGAAAAAGTGTTGAAAAGTAAAGTCAGTTGCGGAAAATAAATATTTCAAAGAATGGAAAAAGTGTGGAAAAGTGAACTCGGTTGCGGAAAATAAATATTTCAAAGAATGGAAAAAGTGTTGAAAAGTGAACTCGGTTGCGGAAAATAAATATTTCAAAGAATGGAAAAAGTGTGGAAAAGTTAACTCGGTTGCGGAAAATAAATATTTCAAGAATAGAAAAAGTGTATAAAAGTAAAGTCAGTTGCGGAAAATAAATATTTCAAAGAATGGAAAAAGTGTATAAAAGTAAAGTCAGTTGCGGAAAATAAATATTTCAAAGAATGGAAAAAGTGTGGAAAAGTGAACTCGGTTGCGGAAAATAAATATTTCAAAGAATGGAAAAAGTGTGGAAAAGTTAACTCGGTTGCGGAAAATAAATATTTTAAAGAATGGAAAAAGTGTGGAAAAGTTAACTCGGTTGCGGAAAATAAATATTTCAAAGAATGGAAAAAGTGTAGAAAAGTTAACTCGGTTGCGGAAAATAAATGTTTCAAAGAATGGAAAAAGTGTGGAAAAGTGAACTCGGTTGCGGAAAATAAATATTTCAAGAATAGAAAAAGTGTATAAAAGTAAAGTCAGTTGCGGAAAATAAATATTTCAAAGAATAGAAAACGTGTATAAAAGTAAAGTCAGTTGCGGAAAATAAATATTTCAAAGAATGGAAAAAGTGTGGAAAAGTTAACTCGGTTGCGGAAAATAAATATTTCAAAGAATGGAAAAAGTGTATAAAAGTAAAGTCAGTTGCGGAAAATAAATATTTCAAAGAATGGAAAAAGTGTGGAAAAGTTAACTCGGTTGCGGAAAATAAATATTTCAAAGAATGGAAAAAGTGTGGAAAAGTTAACTCGGTTGCGGAAAATAAATATTTCAAAGAATGGAAAAAGTGTGGAAAAGTTAACTCGGTTGCGGAAAATAAATATTTTAAGAATAGAAAAAGTGTATAAAAGTAAAGTCAGTTTCGGAAAATAAATATTTCAAAGAATGGAAAAAGTGTATTAAAGTAAAGTCAGTTGCGGAAAATAAATATTTCAAAGAATGGAAAAAGTGTGGAAAAGTTAACTCGGTTGCGGAAAATAAATATTTCAAAGAATGGAAAAAGTGTGGAAAAGTTAACTCGGTTGCGGAAAATAAATATTTCAAAGAATGGAAAAAGTGTGGAAAAGTTAACTCGGTTGCGGAAAATAAATATTTCAAAGAATGGAAAAAGTGTGGAAAAGTTAACTCGGTTGCGGAAAATAAATATTTCAAAGAATGGAAAAAGTGTGGAAAAGTTAACTCGGTTGCGGAAAATAAATATTTCAAAGAATGGAAAAAGTGTGGAAAAGTTAACTCGGTTGCGGAAAATAAATATTTCAAGAATAGAAAAAGTGTATAAAAGTAAAGTCAGTTGCGGAAAATAAATATTTCAAGAATAGAAAAAGTGTATAAAAGTAAAGTCAGTTGCGGAAAATAAATATTTCAAAGAATGGAAAAAGTGTGGAAAAGTTAACTCGGTTGCGGAAAATAAATATTTCAAAGAATAGAAAAAGTGTATAAAAGTTAACTCGGTTGCGGAAAATAAATATTTCAAGAATAGAAAAAGTGTATAAAAGTAAAGTCAGTTGCGGAAAATAAATATTTCAAAGAATGGAAAAAGTGTATAAATGTAAAGTCAGTTGCGGAAAATAAATGTTTCAAAGAATGGAAAAAGTGTGGAAAAGTTAACTCGGTTGCGGAAAATAAATATTTCAAAGAATGGAAAAAGTGTGGAAAAGTTAACTCGGTTGCGGAAAATAAATATTTCAAAGAATGGAAAAAGTGTGGAAAAGTTAACTCGGTTGCGGAAAATAAATATTTCAAAGAATGGAAAAAGTGTGGAAAAGTTAACTCGGTTGCGGAAAATAAATATTTCAAAGAATGGAAAAAGTGTGGAAAAGTTAACTCGGTTGCGGAAAATAAATATTTCAAGAATAGAAAAAGTGTATAAAAGTAAAGTCAGTTGCGGAAAATAAATATTTCAAGAATAGAAAAAGTGTATAAAAGTAAAGTCAGTTGCGGAAAATAAATATTTCAAAGAATAGAAAAAGTGTGGAAAAGTTAACTCGGTTGCGGAAAATAAATATTTCAAAGAATGGAAAAAGTGTATAAAAGTGTACTCGGTTGCGGAAAATAAATATTTCAAGAATAGAAAAAGTGTATAAAAGTAAAGTCAGTTGCGGAAAATAAATATTTCAAAGAATGGAAAAAGTGTTGAAAAGTAAAGTCAGTTGCGGAAAATAAATATTTCAAAGAATGGAAAAAGTGTGGAAAAGTTAACTCGGTTGCGGAAAATAAATATTTCAAAGAATGGAAAAAGTGTGAAAAAGTTTACTCGGTTGCGGAAAATAAATATTTCAAGAATAGAAAAATGTATAAAAGTAAAGTCAGTTGCGGAAAATAAATATTTCAAGAATAGAAAAAGTGTATAAAAGTAAAGTCAGTTGCGGAAAATAAATATTTCAAAGAATGGAAAAAGTGTTGAAAAGTAAAGTCAGTTGCGGAAAATAAATATTTCAAAGAATGGAAAAAGTGTGGAAAAGTGAACTCGGTTGCGGAAAATAAATATTTCAAAGAATGGAAAAAGTGTTGAAAAGTGAACTCGGTTGCGGAAAATAAATATTTCGAAGAATGGAAAAAGTGTGGAAAAGTGAACTCGGTTGCGGAAAATAAATATTTCAAAGAATGGAAAAAGTGTTGGAAAGTGAACTCGGTTGCGGAAAATAAATATTTCAAAGAATGGAAAAAGTGTGGAAAAGTTAACTCGGTTGCGGAAAATAAATATTTCAAAGAATGGAAAAAGTGTATAAAAGTGTACTCGGTTGCGGAAAATAAATATTTCAAGAATAGAAAAAGTGTATAAAAGTAAAGTCAGTTGCGGAAAATAAATATTTCAAAGAATGGAAAAAGTGTGGAAAAGTGAACTCGGTTGCGGAAAATAAATATTTCAAAGAATGGAAAAAATGTGGAAAAGTTAACTCGGTTGCGGAAAATAAATATTTCAAAGAATGGAAAAAGTGTATAAAAGTGTACTCGGTTGCGGAAAATAAATATTTCAAGAATAGAAAAAGTGTATAAAAGTAAAGTCAATTGCGGAAAATAAATATTTCAAAGAATGGAAAAAGTGTTGAAAAGTGAACTCGGTTGCGGAAAATAAATATTTCGAAGAATGGAAAAAGTGTGGAAAAGTGAACTCGGTTGCGGAAAATAAATATTTCAAAGAATGGAAAAATTGTGGAAAAGTGAACTCGGTTGCGGAAAATAAATATTTCGAAGAATGGAAAAAGTGTGGAAAAGTGAACTCGGTTGCGGAAAATAAATGTTTCAAAGAATGGAAAAAGTGTGGAAAAGTGAACTCGGTTGCGGAAAATAAATATTTCGAAGAATGGAAAAAGTGTTGAAAAGTGAACTCGGTTGCGGAAAATAAATATTTCAAAGAATGGAAAAAGTATGTAAAAGTGAACTCGGTTGCGGAAAATAAATATTTCAAAGAATGGAGAAAGTGTATAAAAGTGTACTCGGTTGCGGAAAATAAATATTTCAAAGAATGGAAAAAGTGTGGAAAAGTGAACTCGGTTGCGGAAAATAAATATTTCAAATAATGGAAAAAGTGTATAAAAGTGTACTCGGTTGCGGAAAATAAATATTTCAAAGAATGGAAAAAGTGTTGAAAAGTGAACTCGGTTGTGGAAAATAAATATTTCAAAGAGCGGATAGGTCTGGCTGAATACGTAGGGATCGGTATTTCCGAAGATCATGAGAGTTTTTGAAGAACTGCTTTAAAATGCTATAGTATATACTCCCATTGCAGAACTTCAATTTCGTGTTTACAAGTTGTTATGTAAAGCAACCTTCCGACATACAGGTATAATACGGTGGCTGCATGACAGAACGTAATTTATCAGATTGTTGGCTACAGGAAAGATGTGCACGGGTGAGTCGCCGGGTGTATCCCTGAGTGGCTTCCGGGCCTTGATAAGTGCTTATCACTGTGTAAAAAAATGTCTGTCGACTGCACCACGGCTGCCAGGTGGTGATACATTGAATTCGGTGCAGGCAAGAAGGAGTTACGCCAGGCTGTGACGGATAATCCGTCAGGTTATGCAGATCAGTCGGCGATCACAAGGAGTACGTTAAAGATGTCTCTAATCACTTGTCAGCAACGGCAGATAATACAGCAACTATCCACCGATTATGACGGCTGGTTCGAAGAATACATCGCGATTTTGTCTTGTCGCATATATAACAGGACCTGCCGCTCAGCCTCTGATCTTTCGTTCATGAGACTTCAGAGATGCATCATGCCACAGGATACAACAGATAAAGATGTCTACCTTGCCAGTGACCAGATCCTTTGTACGACTTCCTTTGTACTTGTTCTTGACGATGATAAAAGGGACAGGAGCAGAAAGGAAAGAACAAAAAGCAAGTAGAGCAGCAAGAAGAAGATGGTGGGAGCGACCATGGTTACTTCCCAGAGTGCAGCAGAGTCATTACCACACTCTAAAAAATACAGAAAGAAGATGAAAGCAAACTGATAAACTTCGACGCTACAATCTTGCAAGAAATTACAGAGAAGATCCAGGGACAAAACATCTTCTGGATGAAGATACTGGTCGTTTTTTATGCTTGGCATTACCCTGAGATATTCGACATCAGGAAGCAGCTCCTAGTTCTGATGTATGGTTTCAGTGTGTCCCACAACACCATCTCCAAGTTCATTATGGAGGTTTGCGAGGCTATCATCGACGCCTATGCCGAGGAGGTGATAGCCTCCTCTTTAACACCAGATGAATGGAGGCAGGTAGCGAAGCAGTTCTAAGACCACGAGAACTTCGCCCAATGCCTATCTGCATTTGATTGCTCCATAGTGCTGATGGCTGTAGATAATGGTGAATATCTACGTGAATGCAGGAGTGAATGGAGCTGGATCCGATATCGAGGTGTTTGCCAAGACTTACTTCCGACAAGGATTTGGAAAGTGATAATCTAGGCTTACGACGAACAGGACAACTTCCTGGTGGCCAAGTGCCTGTGTCAGACTTCCTTTTTGGGGATGACGCTTTTCCTCTTCACAACTGATTGATGAAGCCATTGCCTCTACGCAACATGACTACTGAGCAGCGCATCTACATGGTGTTGAAAAGTCACCGATGGTTTGAAAATCTTTGTCATTTTACCATTAATGATCATTTTTTTATTTCAGATTTTTGTACAGATACTATTGTGGAAATTAATTATAGATACGTATAGCATTGAACAACTTACGTAAGTTCTGAACTGTTTTAGCAAATCAGGTAAACAATATCAAGGGGCGATGATAATTTCATGCTATATAAATCGCAAATAGCCATCTAGTCCCCCAGACTTGACTAACCCTGAATTTTTCTCATACGGATATCTTAAAAAAAGAGTCTATGTTAAAAAAAACCAAACCACGCGAGGATCGATGGAAAACCCCAGGAACGAAATAAAAGAGTTAAATCACAATCCAGAGATTCTGCAATCTGTCATGAATAATATTTGGGAAAGAGTACAATGAGGGAAATAGGCAGCATTAAAAAAAGCATTATTTTTCGTACATAAATATTCTTGGAATTTAAAAAATTCCAATGTCTTAGTGAGATCGTGTTAAAATTGAAGAAAGATATCAACAAAACTAAAGAATCTATTTAAGCTCAAAACCATTCAGCGACTTTTTGAACACCCTATACAACAAGAGATGCTCCAGAGCCAGCCTTGTGTTAAAAAATGCCTTCGGCAGCATGGCAGCCATATTTAATTTTCTTTTGACAACTATGACACAACAACAAAATACTGTGGAATCTATCGTCCTATCCTGCTGCTGCATGCATCACTTACTGCGAATCCGATAGCCAAAATAATAAATAAAGACTTTACGGTTTGGGCCAAAAGAAAATACAATTCTGAGAGTGGTATCAGAAATAAAACATTTAAAAAAAGAAAGTTGAAGGGAAAATGTCATTGAAATGGAAATTACATAAGTGTTTTTTTTTAATTATTAAGTAAACGTGAGTGAACATTTTGTTGACAATACAATGTAATGATTGATTTACTCTTTTTAAAGGATTTAATGGCCCTGAAAAGAGTCGGAGGTTTCAGTTGAATAAAGACTTGCTAACCGTTGAAGGCTGCTGCGGGAGTTCGCTGGTAATTTTGTTGTAAGGCCCCTTTGACTGGTGAAGAAGAATGGGGTTATGTTGTCCAAAGAGGCAACAGGCTGCCGATTGATGAATGGTCAGTGTTGGTCGTTGCAGGTATTGATGTTAAAGGCACCTGCTGCTGTGGTGGCTGGGTTATCGAGTACTCTGGGGGTTGCATAATGTAATGTGCAGAAGGCGGCTTCAAAGGCACATAGTCTTGTATTCACGCCTCGCTTTGTCATTGAACATAGCGTGGTCCACTAACCAGTCAGCCACTTTCTGATTATCTTCGTCAAGCAGGTGCAGGTTATCAGGTATTCCCCTAGCTGGATCTTTAGAGCTGCGCTGAAGCAAGGATGCTCAAGGTCTAGAGGTTCAGCTCAAAATTGACGAAGGGCGACAAGAACCCGACTGGTTGGCTCGACTTCCTCAACAGACTCTATATCAGCAGACATTGACTGCAGTTGATGTTCTTCAAGCCTTATTATGGCAACAGCAGCAGAAAAAGCAGCAGAAGGAGCCAAAGCAACAGTTTTGGACTTCTTGGAAGTTCTGGCTATACGAATTCTAGTAAACTATGTTGTATACGTGGATGTAAGTTCGTCGAAAGCAGAGATACGAATGATTTCTCTGGGCCAGCGCACACTTATTTATACTGCCTCCAAACACTAGTAACCGTGTCTTCAATCCGTAGCACATTCGTCGGATCATATGTGGTATCCGCTAATCAGCAGGCACTATCCTTCGCATACTTACCTTACCTACTACACACGTCACAGCCGATAACCTATCCCTGCACACTGGGCATTGAACCGTGATGGATCCGACAACTTCATACGCCACATGTCTGCCACGGCTTTTCACGTATGCGCCGGATTAGTCGCCGGGTGTAGACTTATTTCCGTCAGATATCAGCCAGCTGTTCTACGGGTGTGTCTAAACGGGAGCTAACTTCCGGATATTTTAAACATGTTAAAATTTTAGCGACGTAGCCACGGCTTCGCCGTATCCAGCTACTAGGGTTGCCCAGGCGTGTACTGGTGATCCTCAGCGATGAGCAGGGAAGGGTATCAGTTGTCGATACGCCGTACTATACCTGTATGTGGGAACGTGACAATTACCATCACCTGCGCCAATTAGACTCGATGGTTAACTGCACAGAGACTCTTATAACACATATACGTTGTTCAGAACATTCATTCGAGGAGGATATACCTGTTTATTATAGTAAAGTTATATGAACCGAAGGTACGAAAAGAAGAGCGCATATCAACTGTTACACGTTCAACAATAGATGGTTTCATAGATCTGGACACTCAACAGCAAACATATGGATGATATTGCCTCATATACATATCAGCGGATCGTTTTATGCCACTAATTGGTGCAGAAGAAACACTAGCTGAATAAACCAATAGTAAGTCTGCAATATGTTGTAGCATTAAACGGTTGAAATCATTATAAGTTCGCGATAATATCAAGATGTATATTTTTGCATTGGCTGGTCGATAATTGCTTATTAATAATTCAGATAAGTTATACCAAAGATTATATTTTTACCGGCGACACATACTTATGTGTCTGAAAGTTACGAGAATCGCGGCAATATAGATAAAAGGGTTTCTTTTGTATATATATATATATATATATATATATATATATATTATCGGTAAAAATGAGTAACAGAATCGCCAAACGTTTTAACACCCTCCTCACCCAGGTTACCTCAGGCGGGAGAGCCGGTTTAGTCGCCGACGACCCGACCATGAGGCAGCTAGCACGGGGTTACATGGTACGATGCTCACAAGAACTATGTGAGCAGGGGGACACGCAGCATCCTGTCCAAGCTGAAAGAGGTTCGCAGTCAATTACAGAAGGCTGCTCGGCATTGTGCAAACAACTACTGGAACAACCTATGCGACGAAATCGAGACTGCTGCTGAGTGCGGTAAACTATGTGTGATGTACCGTGGACTCCGCAAGGCAATTGGACCGAGTGAAAAGAAAGTTTGCCCTTTAAAATCTACTACAGGGGAGCTCATCACTGATCCTATGAATCAGCTTGAACGCTGGGTTGAGCACTACTCTGTACTATATGGCGAACCGCGCAACATCACAGTCACAGCTTTAAATTCCACTCCGAACTTCGACATCCTAGTCGAACTGGACAACATTCCAACTATGTCAGAACTCGAAGTAGCTCTTTTACACACGAATGTAGGGAAGGCCCCAGGTACCGAAGAGATTCCAGCAGACCTGCTCAAGTGCGATAAGTTCCTGCTCCCGCACTTTTACAACCTCCTCTGCACCAGTTGTTTCAAAGGAAAATTTCCAACAGCTATGAAAGATGCTAAAATTGTCACTTTATTCAAGAGAGGAGACAAAGGAGATTGCAATAACTACCGTGGTATATCTTTACTCAGTGTCACCGGCAAAGTATTTGCCAGAGTGCTCCTTCGAAGGCTCCAGCAGATTGCAAACCGCGGTTATCCAGAATCACAATGCGACTTCCGCATCGGGCGCTCAACCACGGACATAATAGTTTCAGTGCGTCAACTCTAGTAAAAATGCAGAGAACAACATAGACCTCTCCATATCGCATTTGTGGAACTCACGAAAGCTTTTGTACATGGTCAGTAGAGATGGTCTGTTTGCCATCCAACAAAAGTTGGGCTGTCCACTAACTCTTCTTTGTTTGATAAGATCGCTCCATGATAACATGACAGCTGCAGTCTTCTTCGAGGGTGACAAGTCTGACAACTTCCCCGTGTGCAGTGGAGTCAAGCAAGGTTGTGTGTTGGCTCCCACACTGTTTAGCATCTTCTTTCTCAGTTCTTCTGCACCACGCCTTTGGAAATCACGAGAACGAAGACAGTGTGTTCCTCCATACTCGCTCTGATTGAGAACTTTTTAACTTGGCTCGCCTACGCGCCAAAACCAAGATTCAAAAAGTCATAATACTTAAGCTGCTGTTTGCAGACGATGCTTCATTGGTCTCGCATTCCGCAAGTTGACTCCAGCGTCTGCTTGACAAATTGAGCGCTGCTTGTTCGCACTGGTAATCAGTGTGAAGAAGACAGTTGTGATGCACCAGGGTGACGCATCACAAATCACAACTAATGGCCACGAACTAGAGACTGTCGTGAACTTTGCGTATCTTGGATCAAACATCAACAAGGGAGTATCCATTGAACAGGAGCTACAAACGCGCATAGATAGAACAGCGTCTACTTTCAACCGACTATGTGAAAGAGCATGGTTCAATAAATACCTCACTTCTCGCACAAAATGTCGCATCTACGAATGCTGCGTTCTGAGTACCCTACTGTATGGAGCAGAGACTTGGACCACGTATGCTCGTCACGAGAAAAGACTGAACGTCTACCACCTCCGATTCTTGCGACATATCATGGACATCAATTAGTGGGATAGAATCACCAAAGAACAGGTGCTAAGACGTGCCGGCAGCCGCTCCTTGTTCAAGACACTCAAGATACGACGATCACACTGGCTTTGATACCTGCGTCTCCCTAAGGATATCCTCTACAGCGAACTGGCAAATGGATCCAGAAGCCGCGGTCGCCCGCTGCTGCGATTTAAAGACGTGGCCAAACGCGATCTGATTGCTCTTAGCATCGATGTGAATGTGTGGAAGGAGCTAGCCGAAGATAGACCAGCATGGAGGCGTGCCTTGTGACTTGAGAACCTTTGGTTCCAGAGGCTGGCGCAGAGAAGACAACACTAGTGACTACGTTTACTGTTACTTGCATTAATCTTTCGTAGATTGGTTGCCATTACTTACTTACAAAAATGAGTAATAGAATCGTCAAACGTTTAAACTGTGTTATTCAATAAAAAAAACATTGATATTTTAACCAGACTAAGTTTGAGATAAATGTTTCGACCAAAATAATGAACGCACTTACTGCTACTATAAAGTTAAATAAACGTTTAATTAGCAAAAATCTTTGCCATCCCTAGAATAGGGATAGGTTTCATCAGTATAGGTGGTAGTTTTATGAATATTAATCGTCATGCAATCATTGATAAACGCATATAAACATTGCTAGACTCAGATAGCGGTCTCACAAAAATAAGCATTGGAAGAAAAAGCAAATGAAAAACAATATTGGTCTTTAATCACAATTTCGATTAAAGGGTATATACATAATAATATAAAAAATGTCACCGCCAATATCATAACACTAAAGACTGTGTAAAAGACAAGTAATATCCTCGTATATAAATGTAATTATATTTTTCTTATCGTTTGCTTTGTCGTAGACAGTCCTTCAGTGTGACAAAATCAAGCTAGTTTTTTTCAGGATGAGATTGCATATATACTTATAAGTTCCCCAATAGAACTCTTTATTTTCGTCACAATACTATTTAGATTGCTATCGATTTACTCCTGAAGAGATGATGGCCGAAAGAGCTCTCGAGAAACTTCCGCCTACTATTTTATTTAAAACCATATATATATATGTATATATATATATATATATATATATATATATATATATATATATATATATATATATATATATATATACTAGCAGTTCAGCTCGACTTTGTGCGGGCCCTATATACTGTTCATAACTTAAAGTGCATATATATATATATATATATATAACTACTTCGTTTACTCACATAAAATTTATATACGAAAGTATAAATTTATGCGTAAACTTGAAATATTTACTTAAATAGTGCTCAATACGTAGGTAGATCTATTTAGTTAGTTTTAAAATATATATGGCGATTAAGCTACACTGAATATTCCGCGTTTCATCCACTCTCGGATTCTTCATAAATTTTTTGCATAAAATTTCAAGTATTAAGACCCAAAATTGACGGAGGAGTTTTGATAGAGTTTGCAAAGGTCAACTATTTCAACTTTTACGCCTTGGCCGAGAGAGTTTTGCGTCGGAACTGATTAAACAGCTGGCTGCATGTCTGAATACCACTTATGTAAAATTCCAAATGGTTAGACTCCAAATTGGCTGAAAAGTTTGCTAGAGACCGAAAAGGTCAATTAAAAAAATTGTTCCTTTGGCAGCCACATTTTCTGCCAAACACCGATATAAACCTTACCATATGTCTAAATACATATTATGTAGAATTTAAAATATGTAGACAAAAAATTGGCTCAGTAATTTGATAGAGATCGAAGAGGTAATTAAAAAAATGACCTCAATTTAGACGCCTTAACGCCTATTGTGTAGGACGCAAATTAAAATAAGAGTTTGATCCGTGGTCAAGTAACCTACATCTAAAATTTCACGTGTTTAGACCCAAAATCAGCGGAGGAGTTTGGTACGGTTTTCGAAGGTCAATTCGTTGAACTTTGAACCGTTGACAACCAAATTTCTGGCCGAAAACCGATTAAAAAGATTTTCCCACATCTCAACACACCTTATATCAAATCTCGACTCTGTAGATTGAAACTTGACAGAGTAGTTTGGTAGAGAAATGTCCACACAGAAACGCGCATAGACAATTTCACTTTTATAGTTATATTAATAGATATACATGAGTGCTATTTCAGCATTTAAAAAATATTTGGAACTGGACAGGAAGCTGTTCAAACTATTAGTAGAAAGAGTGCATAATATCTGATAATGTAGTTTTCTTTTCTTGTTTGAAACTCTACTTGTATCGCATTTAGCTTTCGTGCCGCCTTGTTTACTTTGCTTTTTATTCTGCACTCTATATACCGTTTTCCTTGTGTTTTTTTTAACTTCAAGTTCTCTCTTGAAATCGATTATTTTATTCTTTCTGTTCTATTTTTGTTCTTTTCTATTTAAAATCATTAAAGCTTATTAGTGTGAGAAGACCGTTTCTAAAGATAAATTAAATCTACAGTTTTGAAAATGGATAACACAGAAACTGACCATTTTTTTGCTATCTCTAAATGGATAATAATAGCTTCCTCTTTCTATCGTTATTATCTATAATAGCATTACCTCTGGCAGTTCGTCAAAATGTAAGCTACTAACGCTATTGAGTACAATAGCAGTAACTCTTTAATTAAACAGCCTTGGCCTGGCGAATATTAAAAGTGTCATAAAAATTGTACTATATTACGATAATTACTACTACAACTACTGTCACTACTGCTGTTGCTACTACTACTACTACTACTACTACTACTACTACTAATAATAATAATCTATTTATTAATACGATAGCGTGTGTTATTTTCTTGGCACTTAAGTCATCTATTTTTTTATAAATAATTTTATTAAGAACTAGACTACCCGTGACTCGTTGGGTCAGTATGTTATATAAGCCATGGAATTAATGTATGAGCGTGACACTTGTGACGTAAAGAAAAAAGTTTTTTGTGATATAACAGAAACATTTCTATGAAAGTATATTAAAAATGAAAAAAAAGAATAGAGATAGATTTTTATGACTCGTTCTGTTTATAATTGCTTATTTTTGGAAAAAAAAATTACAGCCATACAATTATAAGTGGTTTGCTATACTTAAAGGTAAATCTGCACTATTCAAATTTTGATATATCGTTTAATTTAAAGGCGAAAAAAAATTGGGACACTGAAAACGTACACAGTAAAACAATACGTTGTAAAATGCTCTTATGGTTGTCAAAGGTTAATGTAGATTTATTTGTAAGAAAATTGCGGTAAAATAACTTAAACGTAATACGGAAATGAACGATATAAAAAAATGCAGAAAGTATTAACAATTATTTAAATAATTTAAACGCAAAAAAAAAAAAACAATTGGGACGCTGAAAATCTACACAGTAAAACAATACGTTGTCAACGGGTTAAAGTTGAGTTATTTTTAAGAAAATTGCGACAGTATACTTGTAATACAGAATAGCTGCAAAGCATCCTCACTCTTTCCATATTAAATAATAATTTCTAAATAATAACGTTAATATTTCAGTGCGCAGGTCAAATTCTGCAAAAGCAGCGATTTGTGTTTATTTGTTTACGCTGTTATGGGATTATGTTCACATGGGCAACCGGAAGTCGAACACCGGATGTTGAGTTTTATAATTATATAGATTCTTCATAATTTTGGTTTCGGTTTAGATTATAACTGATGCCACTCCAGTGATCTATTTTTTATAAATAATTTTATCAAGAATTCTTCATAAGTTGTGGTTTCCTAATTTGTTATTTCAGTTTCAATTCAAGCCAATGTACCCATATCATATGGGTATATATATATATATATATATATATATATATATATATATATATATATATATATATATATATATATATATATATATATTTAAATCGAAACTTTATACTATATAAATATCGATAGAACTTTAACTCTATAATAATATATCCGAAATCTGCAAGAATTAAAATACCATATTTAAGTGTAATTACGACCGGGCTTTGCCGGCTGTTCGTACTAGTTTAGATAAGTAGTTTTGCAGTTTTAACAAAAAAGCTACAATAATATCAGAGCGTCTCCATTTACACTTAACATCTACAGAATGCCAACATCAATATATCACATATGAATAAGTCCTTTGTTGGATTTCCACAGGCCCCGCTAGTAACAATGATTACAGTTCATTAAAACTGAGAAACGTTTATCAATAATTCTGAAACTATATAAAACATTAATATACATAAGAGCTTCTCATTATAATTGTAGAAATAAGCGACAGTTTAATGTGGCTTTAAATAGTAACGAACGCGACATATATTTCGAAAAGTTATTTTTGGTTCAAAATAGAAGTAAAATATTGATATTATAGAAAGTTAGACGCAATTTGAATCATGGCCTTGAATACAAAGACTAAATATATAGAGAATAATTATAGAAATCAACGTTGCCAGGTTTCACACATGAAGCACACATAAGTTGAAATAAGATTATACTTCGTGAGCAGTGGAGCTAGAAGAATTAGGGGAAATACTAAAGATAATTTAAGGAAGTGCAACAGTATTCGGTAAAATATAGAAAAAATGTAATAATTCGAGCGTACGGAATTTTTTCATCTTTAAAGTGACTTTAAATTTGAAAAAAAAATATTAGTGGCGCCGATACATCAATGGTAAACTGCTGATGAGATAATATCAAATGACCTGTACTGCTGATCAACTTAATCAACGAGTACGACACGCTCTGTTACACCAGTGGTTCTCAACCTTTTTTTACTGATGGAACCCTTTTTCCGTCTTTTTATCTTGGTGGACCCCTTCATAACTATTGGTCATAAGACAATCGTCTATTTTTCACTAATATAAATTTTGAGGTTTTAATAATCAAAGAAATATTATATAATTAAGCTTTATTTTTAAATGCAAACTAATTTAATAGGGGTAAACCTGGAAAATAGAAATATTATAGTTAAAATAACTTGAATGATTGAAAAAAAAACTATCCAAAATTACAGTGGAAATTCAATTTTTAATAATAAAAACTATTCTGAGTTAAAACTATTTATTTCATGGGCCACCACAATATCGTTGCGGACCCCCATTTTGTTATGTTTTGCCTGTGGACCCCCAGAAATATTCCGTGGACCCCTAGGGTCCATATGGACCTCGGTTGAGAACTCCTGGGTTAGACCAATTGTTACACAGACTCGAGTAAACACTGGATGTGTTTACAAGTGAGGTATCGCTGAAAATGACTTTGTACTAAACTTTTTATCATGAATATTTCATTTACAGCACATCAACACTTTTTGGTTTATTTAATGCCGAATCAAGTATTAAAAATTGTTTTATAATTTTATTAGTTTTTACATGGGAGTCACTACTTACGAAAGCCTTAAGAAGGGTTTATGAGTGTACGTTAGTCACTGAGACAATATTATATTAATAGATTGTAGTGAAAATGGGGTAGAAATGGATTATTTAGGTGGTCGGCTCGACAATGAATTGTTTACATTGCACTTGACGACAACCATATTATAGTAATCTGGAAAGCAGGCGAACGGAATCGAATTCCATAGGCGGGTGTTTCTAGAAAAGAAGCTTTGCGTTTAGTTATAAATAGAGATACAGAGTGAAGGGGAACTGTTGATAGTCGTTGAAGCTAGTATTGTGTTTTTATTCTGAAAGATGAGCAAGAGGAGGAACGATAGATTGAATTTCAGACGAACACTTGTCATAAAAATAACGATAGCGCAGAGACAGGCTTACAACGTCTCTTTTGAGGGAACCTACCAAGTTTCGAAGCCGGTTTTGCAGTTTGTCAAGGCAGTTAAGGTTCCGAACAGACCCCCCCCAGATATGGAAACAACACTATATTTTTAAACGTACATGTCTCTTATATAGGTAGAGGATTTCGTCGCATGTTAGATATTTTCTAGGGCGGTAAAATGACACAATCATTTTTCCGACCTTCAATTCAATGTCACAAGGAAATGCCAGATCTAGAAGTTTGTCAAAGCAGGTAGCCTCTTTCAGACGAAAGCCATTTATATAAATAAAGGAAAAGCGGGAATCAAAGCGCCTATAATGAAGATATAAAAGCTTGGTTTGACATCTGTTAAAATTAAACAGTGATTGTTCACTTCATTGCACGACATGCGCATGGTCAGAGACGAGAGACAGAAATATTGGTTGTTGTTGGCCTTTAAAGTGTTCTTATTGTTCGTAGTGTCATCTGCGTATATGTCGACGAATGAATTTACATGTGCTTTGGGAGATCATTGATGAAGATAAATAATAAGGTTGACACTATGATGGATCCCTGAGACAAGCCAGTATTAATACTTTGAGTTTTTGTATAAGCCTAACAGAGAGAAAATATTTGATGGTTGAGAAGACATTTCTAAATATTCTATAGCTAGAAATTTTGTGCAATAGAACTTTATGCCAAAGCTTATCAAATGTCTTTGTTATGTCAAGAAATACTGGTCTCGAAAGGAAACCCCCGTCGATAGATTAACTGATTCTATGTAAAATTACAGTCAGAACATCATCTGTAGATCTCGCCAGACAGAAACCATATTGCTTGACGCCAAGTAGATTGTTTTTGCTGAGATGATAGACAATTTCTCTATTTTACACGGATTCAAACAACTTACTCGTGACGCACAGAACACAAATGATTCTGTACTGAGATGCTGAAGACCGATCCCTACTATTTTTAAATAGTGGACAAACTAATGAGATTCTCAGAAGTGTTGGGAAGTATTTGTTTTTATGTATCGATTACAGAGCTTTGCAAGAACGAATGCTCCTTCCGGTTGCATCTTTCTTAGTACTGAAATATTTTTGGGACAAGTTGCTTTGTTGGCATCAGGGATGGTGATTTCTGTGGCCATATCACGAACGGATATGTGGATGTCATTCAGATTATTTCCAGTCCCAGGCAGAAATTTGTGAGGTAGAAAACCCTGAGCGCATAAAATTGAGTTTGGTGCAAAGTTTTTAACAAATAGTTTGGCTTTGTCAAATTATGACAAAATCAGGTCCGTTGATGATTGTAGAGATAAAATACCTTGTTTGTTATTCGCTAAAACTCATGTTTTTCTACTTTGGTCTTGATGGACTGCACATGCGACTTCCGCATGTTCTATAATCGTTTTGCAGCGATTTTCTGCAGTTCTATGGGAAACTTTAATGTTAAAAAATCTATTAGGTTTGTAATTGTTTGTATTTTCAATTTCATTTTTGCTGAGTTTTGTTTAATCGTTTTGTGTTGAAAGAGGTTTCATGCCTCGTTTTTTTTCATAATTCAAATATGATTGGTTTTGTTGTTTTATAGTAAAAACTAAATGTTTTTAATTTGCAGATCATTGGTGACTTTTAGATAGAAAAAAAGTTAAACCTATGACCTCAATGTTTCGTGCATTTTTAGACATTCTGATCTGGTTGAATCAAAAGATTTAATAAGCGAGAAATTGTTTTTATTCAATGTTCCATCACAGACGAACTCCAATATATTGCAAAAGGTAGTTGACGTCCGATAAAATTTCCAAATTAATTTCAAGAATTTACTCAAGTGTATATCGCGTACTTCCCTTGCCTCCCAACATATTGTTATATTATCATCATATGTAAAGATAGCAGAAAATTATCCCATGAAAATAGGTTCCTCAAGTTCATATCTTTAATGAGTATCTTGCAGAACTGATATAAGCGCCCGTCAGCATTTAAGTATTTAAGTATATTTTCTCTCTGTGTCTTTAATATGCATTTGTTTGTATGCCATCTTAAAGTACAGACGGCTGAAATCGACTTCGGAATAGCGATATTTATTCTAAGGAGAGGTAATAAAGCCAAAAAATTATAGTGATATATCATTTGTGATTAGATCAATATCATACTTAATTAGGAAAAAGTTTGGAAACGGACCAGAATTTAGCCTTAGACGTGAGTCGTTATATTTAATGGTTAATTTATTCACAAAAACAGCATTACCGATGTTAGCAAGATCTGAAAAGGGTCGGTATTTTTCAGCTATTCATTAACAGTCGAAAAAAAAACATGACTTTGCATGAATGAAGGTATCATATTTTCGACAATTTATATATTTATTGATCTACAAAGTGTGTTGAAAAGTCAAAACGTATGCATGATCATATCCGTAGATAATAATAGGAACGTGCAGAAAAAAGTGCCCTTTTCAAATGAATGCATGATGGAATGTGCCGCGCAGAAAAATCGTTTTTTTCACTTGAACATCTACCTTAAGAAGTTCTCTGCACGCAATTGTAGCTGTACATTTGTGACATGTGAAAACGTACATACCACTACAAAAAAAGTATGTAGTAATTGATAATAAACTTCCAAAAATAAATAAGCGTGAAAGGTTATAACGTAGCTACAAACATAATATGGGTTTGCAATATAACATACGTGCGAAGAGAAATGTACGTGATAGCTGAAAAAATCAGAAATATAATATGTAATTTGTGATCCTGTACGCCTAATAAAAAGGTGTGTGAAAAGAGATAACGCATGTAAAATCATAATTTTATGTAATAAGTGATAAGGTACGCACGAACATAAATGTACAACATGTTTATATGGATTATGATAACGTATGTACAATATATATATATATATATAATGTGATAACGTATGTACAAACATATATATATATATATCTATAAAATTGATAACATATGCACAAGACATATATATATATATATATATATATATATATATATATACATACGCGGGGCGTGCAATAAGTAATGTCCCTGACCCACTTCCCATAGAAGTAGAGCAACGAAACTTGTAAAATGTTTTTGACTCCTAATGGGGGTATGAGACGAATAGATTCGCCAATGATTTTTATAAGCATCGGCTGTGCAAAAAACCAATGAAAACGTTTAAAAATGATTATAAATATTGTCGAATTTTTGATTCAATCAGTTCGCCGTTAACTACGCCACGGACCGCATTTGATTCTTGGCTGCCATCTTGGTTAGTGATCTGAACTACGCCGCCATCTTTGTTCAAACAATGTCTCAAAACTTAACATCACAGTTATTAGTCTTTCTCTACATAGGAACACCCTGGAGTTATGCATTTCTCCCATAGTTTGATGCAGCTCTGGAGACCGTTTTTGTAGAACACCCCAGGTTGGTCCTCCAACCACTACGTGACTTCAGAAATCAAGGCTGGATCATCTGGGAAACGCTTTCCTTTAAAAAAAACAACTTCATGGCTGGGAAGAGGTGAAAGTCAGAAGGTGCAAGGCCAGAAGAGTAGGGAGGATGGGGAGGGATTTCATAACAACACGCCCGTGCTTCTGATCTGGCGACATGCGAGTTGTAGATCGGAGCATTGTCCTGCAGGAGGAGGATACCTTTGCTGATCTTGCCCCGTCGATATTATCTAGTAAGATTGTTTAGCAGAAAAGCCAACAAACGACTACCGAAAAAATAAATATGAAAGAAATAAATGTTACCATAGCCAATAAAAGTTCAGTTCATGCTTTTTTTAAACAGTTTTAGTTCGCTTTACTTGAAATAATTTCAGCGAACCGAAATTATAAGGAAATTAGAGGCGATAACTACTTAAATGAATCTTTATATAAACTATAAATAAATAATCGAATATTCCTCAAACACAAAATAACGGAAAAGATTAAACTATGTTTATAAATATTCCTTAGGTTGACGGAACTCTCTAATTTGTTAACACAGAATGCTCAGATGCCCCTCTTTCAAATTGAAAACGAGGCTCTCTATTTCAAAGTCGCTGCCATTTTATTTTTTTTAAACCGGTTCGTGAATAAAAAAATTTTTTTTACAAACTGTTTAAAAATACAAACCAATGAGCTTTTCTACCATAAAAGTAACTTTTATTTACTGTGGTAACATTTATTTCTTTATATTTATATTATAATATATACACATTTTCTCTTTCTAAGGAAACATCATTTTGTTGGTCATTCTTGGCTTCGAATGGAAACAAAGTTTATATAAAAAAATATATTTCCGCGAAATTTATCTTTACTTACATCATATTTTGCTTAGGGTAACATCTTTTAGTATCAAAACCTATCTTTTTACAACCTCCCCTTTTCATAACCTATCATACTTTCATCAATCACAGTCCATTTTCTGTAGGCTGTTTTTTAACCCAGTCAACGACGGGTACTTCTGCTAGTATATATATATATATATATATATATATATATATATATATGGATTATCACATTTCATATATATATATGAAATGTGATAACCCATGTACAAATATGTATATATAAGAAAAAGTGATAACATTTGTACGAACATATATATATATATATATATATATATAAATATATATATATATATATTTTAAATATAATGGGCGGAAGTCTCTCGAGAGCTCTTTCAGCTATCATCTCATCAGGAGAAAATCGATAACATAAAACTAATACTATGTAAAAAGTAAAGAGTTTTGATAGGGAACTATTGAATGTGCCAAAAATTACGGGGACACTAAAATGAAGTTTATAACGTTTATAAAACGATTAAAATAATGGCACAACGAGAGAAAAAACGGGAGAAAAGATTCACACTTCCCCAAAGAGAAACAATGTGTTAGATGTTTCTTTCTGCCGGCACAAAGAAGGTTTCCGCACCACAATAGAGACAGACTCCAAAATCTTTAAAGGGTTTCTGGAGTCCGCTCTATGTAGCACCTCGAACCATTCAATTTAATATCTATCGGCACAGCACGGGTTGTCAACCAAATGCTGGCCAATAGCAGAGTCCAAGGTTGCAGAAGGAGGGAAACCACCAGACCTCATCCTCCCTTGTCTGATCTTCGATGGAACATGCTGGTTTATACGAGTCAAAAGATGCAATGATGTTCGCCCAACAAAACCAGCATCGCACTGGCATTTGGATTGATATACAATATTGCTATTTTGGATTTAAGGCAAACTATCCTTGCGAAAAGAAGGAAATGCAGGTCTCGTAGTATATACCAAACGCAACGACACAGAATAAAAGCAGTCATAAATACTTCTGCGAATCTGTTTGGAAAGTCTGTTACTCTTTTCCCCAATCCACGGTAATCTTAAATAAACCGAGCATTGCAAAGGTCCAAACTTTTTAGGGGATTTAAAATCCACAACCTTTTTGAAAATACAGTCATCAATAAGGTCAGTAGGGTAACCATTATTGGTGAATATTTCTTTGCTGTAGGGGGCTGCTATCAGAGGCAGCAACTACTGGGGCACTATGTTGGGATTTGGGCAGCAAGATGTCGGTTCCCATTACACTTGAACTTCTGCATGTCAGTACAGTTAGGGAAGCAGGGGCCTGGAATGGAATTCCAGAGTCTAGCGGTTCTGGGGAAGAAACTACTGGAGTAGAAAGATCTTTTACATCTAGGGATCTCTACTGCATGGGGTGGAATTTTGCTGCCTGTCGGGTTTGTCGAGGGTGTCTGGCTGAATCTTGCTAATAGCTTGCAGCTGGCCTCTAGTGTACCAGTGTACAAGAATTTTGGTGGAAGAACAGTCCCTCTCAATTATCGCTCTCCTAGTCTCCTCCCCCTCTTCGCTAAAATCGTTGAGCCCTTAATTAATCAAGCGCTAGTTCATCACTTCGCAAAATTAAATCTTCTCTCTGACAAACAGTATGTATTCGGGCAATGTCGTTCTACTGCAGTTATTTTAACAATCATCTCTGAACGCATTTACCATGTACTAGATAAGGCGGGCGAAGCCAGGGCTATAGCACTTGATATATCCAAGGCCTTTGACAAAGTCTGGCAGAAAGGGCTGCTAATGAAAATTAAATCATACGGTATAATTGAACGTATACTCAATATAATTAGATCCTTGTTAGACAATGGAAACATACAGGTTGTCATTGACGGACGTACATCGAAGCAGTATAGCATTAATGCAGAAGTGCCTCAGAGGTCGATCCTTGGACCATTATTATTCCTGATATTCATATACGACCTCCCTTATAATATTCTGTCCGCGATGGGTATATTTGCTGATGATACAAGGCTCTATAATATGCATGAGAGAAGAACAGATGGACTTAAATCTAAAACAATAGCAGAATCGTTAGAAAATGACCTCCAGACTATAATGGAATTGGGTAGCAAATGGATTGTAACATTTAATGCAACTAAAACTAAACTACTCTTTTTTAACAATTACCAGACGCCTCTCAAACCTTATATATCCATGACAAATATAATTTTACCTAAGAATTCTACCTTCAAACCTCTCGGCCTAACATTTTGGGACATATGAAATGGAACAAATACACTGACATTGCAAAGGCTGCTGCAAAGACAGTGGGTTCTTTCTATCAAGGTAGGAGACTGCTCACGCCTGGAAGTATCCTGAACTATTACAAGGCCACTATTCGCCGTGTACAGAGTATTGTTACCACATCTGGGCTGGTGCATCTACCACTAGTCTCTCCCTCTTAGATAGGGTTCATAAAAACGTTGTCAATCTAATCGGTCCCACTTTATCAACTAAGCTTCCCATCGCTGCAATCTTGCATCACTGTGCTTGTTTTATAAGTATTTTAATGGAAAGTATTTTCGGGAACTCCTTTCAGTTGTACCCCTCAACGTACATATCCCCGTTTAGCAATATGATCTACCCACTTCACTGTGTATGTCCCTAAATGCCAGAAAGGTTTCTATTCTAATAGTTTCTTCCCTCGAACAGCTAGACTTTGGAATTCCCTTCCTGTTGCCTGCTTCCCAGGCATTACTGATATGCAGAGGTTTAAATGTTACATAAACTAATACCTTGTTAATCTTTCCTAGCCATGGCCCCAAATAGTAGCCCCTAACGTCCAAGCGGCGATATGCTTTGTAATTGGGTGAACATGATTAAGAATAAATAAATAGATTAATAAATTATATAAATGAACTGGGGAAGAAAAATTATTATTCAAATAAAAAATACAAAAGATGAAATTAATATTAAAATAGCTATATTGTTCAAATATTATTTAAAAAGTGGAAATACGAAAAGGGGCGGATTTCTAATTCGAAGGCTATCGAAAAAGTAAAAAGAGAAAAACACTAAAGTATAGTGAAGAGATGTCCAACTACTTAGTCTCTAGAATGGAGTCCATGAATGTATTCATATATGTATAACTAATGTATTTTGCTCTCTGAAGAGTAGCTACATTGGAATATTTTAAATGATATAATATTTAAGATTGTTCAAATAGTTATGAAACCATTATAACGCATAATAAATACAAAATATCATTTTCTCGGTGTGTATTTTGATGTCTTGATTTTTGCTAATATATATTTATATATATATATATATATATTAGCAAATTTAAACTATTTATAATATGCATTAAATAATTAAAATATTTCTCACTTAAAATATCAAGATAGCAACTAAGATTAACATAAATAAAAATTCTGAGGTATGGGATCATAGTCCTGAAAGTAATTTACGTTGGCTGTTCTAACGTAAATCAGCATTAAAAACGAGATCGATTGAATCTGTCAAATAATGATATTAGTTGCACGCAATACAATTAGAATAGGCGGTGACGATAGCGGACCAAATTGAGGAATTTCTAATGTCTTGCTAATTAAGCTGAATCAAAGCCCGCAGAGGATAAACAATGAACAGACACTGTACCCCCCGAGCAAGTCTGATTAAAGTTGCAGAAGATTTCCAGTCTTGTGTTGCTCACTTAATCAGTTGACACCTTTGTAATTACGACGTCTTTGAAAAATGTACACGAACTTGGAAACAATTGTCCAAAGAAACATAAATAAACATGCATTCACACAAGACAAACGCATAACCTTACATAAATACGTTCACATTCGTACATACATTAACCAACTAAAAAAACATACTAACTAACTAACAAACTATCTATCTATCTATCTATCTATCTCTATATAGTTAAGTATATAATAGTATATATTAGTTAATTAACTAACTATATGTATGTATATATATTTATATATGGACTAATATAAGTCAGGTCAAGTCATATGCTACTGGTACCATGTAACCCAGTACTACCTTCCTCATGGTCGGGTCACCGGCGACTAAACTGGTTCCCCCACCAGACTTGTTTGGTGAGGAGGGTGGCTAGTCTCCCTGAAGGATTAAAAACAAGACCTTCCAAAGGGCGAATGAACCCTTTTTTCGGTGTCAACTACCAGCTAGCACCGTGTATATTTGTGTGTATATATATGTGTGTGTGTTAGGGTGGAAAGGACTCCTGTAAGCCATGGTGAAGGCAACCTTTCTATGAGAAGCAAATATCTGCTTAAAAAAACATAAAGCGGGAGACCAGTACCCGCATTACACTGGTCTGCAGTTTAACCTGTTGCTGGCTATCTTGCTCTTGCTTGTTGCTGGATCTCTACATTTTGAATCGAGAGAGAGACATAGCTGACGTACAAAGCTTAAACTCTGTGTAACATAATCTTTGTATAGATACTCCCTCCGGTATTTGGGCTCATGGACATAAAGTGTCTGATGGAGTGACACTCGTCTGACAAGACGTTGCAATAATCATCATCATATAGACATATATATATATATATATATATATATATATATATATATAATCATATATAGTTAGTTAGTTATATATTGCTTGTATATTTTCCTAGATGTAAATGCACTGCAACTATTTTGTTTATTAAAAAGTGCTCGACGAATAAACAGATCGTGTTTATATGTTTACTTATACAAACATTACATACGTGCAGACATGTCTTTTTGGTAACATCTTACCGGAGATTAAACTTTTCCAGGTTAACAGGAAGTATAATTCTAATAGACCTGATTCAGAAATACTTTTAATACAGAAGAAAAGGTTTTCTCTCTAGCTTTTACATAACAGAAAAAGGGAACAATGAAACTTCTATGAATTGGAGTAGACATAAGAGGAGAAACGGCACCTTTAAGTTATTCGTCGTGGCCGGCATTTAGTCTTTAGTCCTCTTCACTTAATTGACATCAATACATAAATAAAGAAACAAATATATATCTACATCTATATCTATATCTATATCTATCTATCTATCTATCTCTCCATCTATCTCTCTATCTATATATATATATATACATATATATGTATATATATATGTATATATGTACATATATATATGTATATATATACATATATATATGTATATATACATATATCTATCTATATATATTATAACTACTTAATTTACTCACATAAAATTAATATACGAAAGTATAGATTTATGCGTAAACTTTAAGTATTTACTTCCAAAGTGCTCAATTCGTAGGTAGAGCTAGTTAGTAAGTTATAGAATGTATATGGCGATTAAGCCATATACATTTTATAACTTACTATATATATATATATATATATATATATATATATATATATATATATATATATATAGGATGGCCTCTCCAATTTCGGCGTATGAACTTCCAACGACTATTTAATAATCTAGAGTGACATTTAAGAGGCACCTATGAAATAGAACGAAAACCATAGACTGAACAATAGTGTGGGCGAAGAGTGTGCGTTGCTCTTACATCCCCTGAAGCTCCATTCTTTTCTCTTGTTTCTCAGCTTTACAATTTTGGATGCAGAGAAATATCTGATTCCAGTGTAAATTGCACATCTCCAAACCTCACGTTCTGAGGCAGTATTTGCAAAATCAGTGTGTGCAATAGTTGTAGCTGCAAGATTACGTTTCAGCTAATCTTTAAACCTAAGCAATTGTCGGCAGACATTCCGTTGACCACATACCAGCTTACTCTACATAAAAATCTTTGGAATTCTATCACCTTGCATCCGTACAACGGGACCAGTCCATAGTAATTATGCCCTCAATAGGAAGATTTACATTTGATCGGTCCTGGATATGACTTTGAACTATATCCGATGGTGAGGCCACATCTTGCGGGCTTTGAAAGTGTGGAGCCACCCCTTAATTGTCATTGCTCCAAGGTCCACTCTGATCCGGGGTGGCAGTACCTGTAAGGGCCCCAACTATGAGTTGAATAATAACTGACTTGAAAAAAATTCTATTAAAAAGGTTTTTCTCCAAAATCACTGGATTCGGCATTAAATGACCTAACAAAGGGTTGATATGCCGTAAAACAACCAACCATTCAGTTTCATCAATGTTACACATCATTAGAAGATCAGCATTAGATCTTCTTTCCTTCAGAGTTAATCCACAGATTGCTCAGACACATCCAATGTGATAGAGGTCTAGGTGCTGAATCTCACTACGATACAGAGTCAAGAACTCCAGCCCATACAGACTAGTAGTGAGGACGACAGCGTTGTACGCTTGGATTTTATGCCTCAAGACGAATACACCTGTCATTCAAAACACGGTAATGTAGTTTGCCAAATGCTCTGGATGCTTTTATTTTATTGACTATTTTTTATGTTATTGACTATTCCCATATCCAAAGTTCAACTTGAATTAAGTTCACTTCCAAGGCAGTTAAAACTGTTCACATATTTGAGATCAGTGTTCTAAAAACGTATTGGTACCTGTGTGCAGGAGAGTTTTGTTTCACGCCTCGTACTTTTCTCTGTGTAGGTGCAGGCTAGTAAACAATCTCTGTTTTTAAGATGCTGTTAGTCAGAATGTTTGCAAGCAAGAGAGAGCCTGTACACCAGGCGCTGAGCTTTTTCAAAAGAAGTTGCCACTGCCACCAGAGCTTCTTCGTCAGCAAACAGCAGATCGCAGCTCATGTTGGTCCTTGTGCCAGATTTGGCTTTGGATCGTTTGTGGTGTAAAAGTCCTTCACTTTTTCTGAATTAAAGTTTAACGCCGTTTTTCACCTCTGCAAAATGCATGTTTCAGTATGGCAGAAAAGTAGACCGAAAAGAACAGAAGCAATAACACAACATTGTTTTGTGCCGTTAGTTACAGGAAAGGAATCTAATGTTTCACCATTCGACCCCATCTCGGCCTTCATCTCATCACAAAAAGAGCGAATAACCTTCAACGTAATTGCCGATAATCCGGATTTCCTCCAAAATTTCTATAAGGCAACGCCGTTCATTATATAAAACACCTTCGGGAAGTCTACGGGCAAAACTCACGAACTTTTTCAGCAACTTATCATAAGGAAAAAATATATGAATGGTGCCTACAATGTCGGTCAACACAAGATTTCCAGGATTTTTGGTCGCTGAGATATTGACGCATAAGTAGAGGAAGCATTTTTCAAGACGAAATCAGTGTTCTTTCCATCTTTTAAGGATATCGTTCTTTTCCGTCAAAAGATCACCTTCAGTGGAGAAAATGGGAGAGACACTATTTTCCTGTAGGACCAGCCACTCTCTTCATGCTGTATTAGAATGTCTTTAAAATATTTCTGTAAAAGGTTTCTTGGAGGCAGATAGCCTGCTTTGACCAACAAAACTTTTTTTACCGCTCTATGGGCTATCTGGACTTGAGATTTATAACTAGTGCATGCCTTATTTTCTGAAGAGTTCTTATTTTGTGTCCATGATTTATGAGAACTGTGCCTCCCTTCATCAACTCCTGTACTTCATCATTGTTGACATCGCATCAGTCCTGGTGCCTACTAATAGGCAGACTCAGTACTTCAAGAGATGTGGTATGCGTAGCCTCCTACAAAGCCTTTCAGTAGGATTCAATATATATATATATGCATATATATATATATATATATATATATATATATATATATATGTGTGTGTGTGTGTGTGTGTGAGTTTATTTTTTATTACGGTTTTATCTGTTTGGCTACATATGTTTCAGATATTAGACCAAGTTTACGATCCAACAGCCTCGTCAGGTTACTTCTGCGAGGTCTGACGAAGCTGTTGGATAGTAAACATGGTCCAACATCTGAAATGTATGTAGCCAAACAGATAAAACGGTAATAAAAAATAAAACAAATATTTGCTCTGCAATAGTATTGAGAACTCTCTTCAAGTTTTTACTATTTACCAGTTTAACCAAATATATATATATATACATATACACCCTTCTTATATATCTAAATCTACCCACTCACTTTAGTATTCTCTTACATGTTTACAAGCATACGACGGTCTTACGACAAACAACATAGACACACACACGTCAATCTAATCATTAGAGTTATATAATATACGTATTAGCGAATTAAATTTGTCTTATTTGGTTTTCGGTTCTCAGTATTATATTACTGCTTACAATCTCTCTATATTTGTAATTAATATATTTTTAGAATATATGTAAACATACACTTAGTTTACATACACACATACTGTTTATATTACTTTTTGTTATTTTTAATTTTTTTAATCGGTTTATTTTATTATTAACTAGCAGTTCAGCCCTATGTAATGTTCATAACTTTATGTGCCTATATATATGCATATATATATATGCATATATATATATATATATATATATATATATATATATATGATAAAGTCTGACTCATGTCCAGGTAACCTACATCTAAAATTTCAAGTGTTTAGAACCGAAATTGGCGGAGGAGTTTTGTAGAGTTTACAAAAATCAACTCTTTCAACTTTGACCTCACCAAAAGACTGATTAAAAAGCTTGCTACATATCTGAATACGTTTATGTAAAATTACAAATGTTTGGGCCCAAAATTTACTTAATAGTTTGCTAAAGACCGCAAATGAAAAAAATCTTTTTACTTTTAACCCCTTGGCAGCAAAACTTTCGGCCAAAAAACAATTGAAAACTTTCCCTACGTCTGAATACACTTTATGTAAGATTTCAAATGTTTAGACGAAAAATTATCTGAGTAATTTGGTAGAGACCGCAAAGGTCAAATTTGTTTTAACTTTGGCTCCAATAATAACCCCTTAACGTTTATTGTTTTGGTCACAAATCAAACTAAAAAGTTTTATCCATGTCAAAGTAACCTACATGTAAAATTTCAAGTGTTTAGACCCAAAATGTGCGGAGGAGGTTAGTCGACTTTTTAAAGGTCAAATCGTTTAATATTCACTCCTTTACAGACAAATTTCTGGCCGAAAACCTGTAGATTGAAAATTGACGGAGTAATGTTGTAGAGAAATATACACACACAGACACACACAGACAATGTCATATATATATATATTATAATTGTTCAATTGCTTCTGCGTTTAATTACTTTTCATTGAGCTTAAATTGTGATTTATGGATTGATGTTTTATTTTCGTATTGGATAGTTGAAATAACCGATAATGTGCTAAAATATATGAACTGATTATGCCAATTATCGTGTGTGTAGATCATATAAAATTTGAGTCAAACAAATTTAAATTTATCCTTGCTTATTAGTTATAATATGATTCAGCAAGCGTGTACAGTTCATCATTCTACGTTGATTCCACACATAGAATTATTAAATATGTACATAAAAGAATTCGTGAAATGTTATTAGTTATGTAGAACACACAGACACATATAACTACATTCAAAAACAATGCATGATATTAAAAGATGCTAGAAGATATTTTAATCAGCGTTTTATAATATGTCAAATTCTATTCTTTCAAATATACGTCAGCTAAAACAATGGACATTTCTTGTTGAGCTTAGCCTCACATACACCTTCACTCTTTTAATCTCATACCCTCTCCTGTTCATAGAAGTATCGTTGTTCTTCTTTTCCCCTCTATTAAAACTCAACAATATTTTTCCATATTAACACTGTCCTTAGAAACGGTTTATTAGAATGATACTGGATCTCTTAATTTAAAAACGTGAGCTATCAGATAATAAATCGCTACAGAAACATGTATAATTTAATGTAGCTATATATATATATATATATATATATATATATATATATATATATATATATATATATATATATAATATAAAGCTGAATGTCTGTGTGTGTGTGTCTACACTCCTATATGGTTTACTATTTAAAAAGAACTGATTACAGATAATGATAGAAGATGTATCGAGACACAGGAATTGGTATGTTAGATCTGGCAGAACGGTGGTTCATTAAAATTGTGGGGTCTGCGTTCGCGACAAATCCACAAAGTATGGGGAAAAAAACGTTTGCAAGTGTTTTTGATATAGATGTACATAATAATACTTTGGTAAGTATGTTTTATCTTAAATAGGGATGGTATAATAAAATTGTGGGGTTTGCGTTCGCGCCTGGCCTCCATAGAATGGAAATAGGCACAAACTTTAATAAAGACTTTTCATACCTATCTGCGTAAGTATACTTTGATAATTATCTTTCAGTTTGATGAAATATGGTATAATAAAATTATGGGGTGTTTTTTTCACACCTGACATACATAGAATAGAAATATGTCACAAAGTTTAACAAGGTTTTTATATAGATCCACAGAATATTGTGATAAGTGTTCCAGTGTGAACAGGTATGGTAAAATAAATTATGGGGTGTATCTATTTTATTTTTACTTTCATCATATTTTGCTTTGGTTTTGATACCCCAAATTCGAAGCTATCTCTTTACAACCCTTCCTTTTGATAACCTATCATACTTTCATAAATCAGAGTCCATTTTCTGTAGGCTGTTTTTGAACCCAGTCAACGACGGGTACTTTTGCTAGTATATATATATATATATATATATATATATATATATATATATATATATACACATATTTCAGAGGAAACATAATTTAATTTAAATACCAAAAAAAAAAAAAAAAAACGGGCAGGTGAAATTATTAAAATTTCCTTAAGGCCTTATCGTCTGACCCTCTAAGAGGAAACGTCAGAATGATAAATTAAAAACTAAGAAACGAATGAGGAAAGAAGGGAATTTGGTTTCAGTTGAAAGACCAGTGAAAAAAAATCTCACTGTTCAGGTGGTTTTAAATCAATAAATATCTCACTGTTCAGGTGGTTTTAAATCAATAAATATCTCCAACTGATGTTTCAAAATCTTTTGTCTACACAGGCTAGGTCGAGAGTTATTAATGACTAACGCCTCAATGATATTGAGATGATAGTTCGACCTAGCACTGTATAAAACAGAAAACCACCCATCGGAATATTTATACTTTTGCATGCTTTCCCTCACGGAGTGAAACTGAACTACATTTTTGCATGCTTTCCCTCACGGAGTGAAGCTGAACAGTTTCTCCGTCTTCTTTGTAACTTGCATCCATCGTTACAATTTACTATGGAGGTCGAGGACTGTGGCTCTCTCCCATTCCTCGATGTTCGTGTTTCTAAAGTTGGTTCTACGTTTGAGACCTCTGTATACAGAAAACCTACATTTACAGGGCTCTATCTTAATTGGTTTTCCTTTGCCCCTCAGTCTAGAAAAATAAACCTCATTAGCGCTCTTACACATCGTGCACTTATGATTTGTTCACCAAACCGTCTTGATACGGAACTTGGTGAAATCACAAATATTTTTCTTAGCAATGGATATCCCATAAATATAATAAGAACTACTATTGAACGTAAAATTGCTACATTTAATAGTGTTAAATATATTGGTCCATCACGTTGTCCCATTTATTTAAAATTACCATGGTTAGGTCCTGTTGGCCTTCATATTGTTAAAAGGATTTCTTCTGCTACTCAACGTTGTTTTCCAGCTACTATGCGATGGGTGGTTTTCTGTTTTATACGGTGCGAGGTCGAACTATCATCTCAATATCATTGAGGCGTTAGTCATTAATAACTCTCGACCTAGCCTGTGTAGACAAAAGATTTTGAAACATCAGTTGGAGATATTTATTGATTTAAAACCACCTGAACAGTGAGATTTTTTTTTCACTGGTTTTCCAACTGAAACCAAATTCCCTTCTTTCCTCATTCGTTTCTTAGTTTTTAATTTATCATTCTGACGTTTCCTCTTAGAGGGTCAGACGATAAGGCCTTAAGGAAATTTTAATAATTTCACCTGCCCGTTTTTTTTTTGTTTTTTTGGTATTTAAATTAAATTATGTTTCCTCTGAAATTTCTCCTTCCATTTTGCTGTACCAAGAATTTACTTATATATATATATATATATATATATATATATATATATATATATATATATATATTGCAACTACGAACCTGTTGTATTCATACAGTAGATAGTGGCGCGTTTGTAGTTCCACTGAACCACAAATTCATGCAACAAAATAAGTGTTACAAATAGTGAGACGGTGGAAGTGTTTCATTTAATAAGAATATGCACTTAATGAGTTACTTGTAAATTACAGATCCATTTTGTTTTTACAAAAGTATATTTGTAAAATAAACACTGATTAATACAGTTTTAGGAGACTATACTACTATATATGCTGCTATATATTTATTCATACTATATAGGCATTGCAGTAATTTATTCAACGTATTTTCAATCACATGAGCGTTATTATACAACACGGAGTACAACTGTTTCATTATAGGTTATTTATAGCTTTTATGTAGGAAAATATTATATATATATTCATATATATATATTCATATATATATATATATATACATATATATATATATATATATGTGTGTGTGTGTGTGTGTGTATACTAGCAGTTTAGCCCGGCCCTATGTGCTGTTCATATATTGCCTTACGTGTAAATATACTTTAGATTTCACATATTAGACCAACATCTTTCTGAGTAATTTTGTACAAACCGCAGGGGTCAATATTTTTTTACTTTAACCCGAATTTTGACTCTTTAAAATTTATTATTTTGGTCTCAAATCAAAATACTAAGTTTTACACATATCCAAGTTACCTACACCTAAAATTTCAAGTGTTAGACCCACAATTGACGAAGGAATTTGGTAGAGTCTGCAAAGGTCAACTCTTTCAACTTTGACCTTTTAGCAGGCGAATTTTCGCCTCAAAACTGATTAAAATGCTTGCTCCATATCTGAATATCCGTTATGTAAAAATTTGAAATTTTTAGACCAAAAATTGGCTAAGTAGTTTCCTAGGCACGGCAAAGGTAAAATCCTTTTTACTTTGACCCCTAGGCATCTCGAATTTTCGACCGAAACCGATTAAAAAGCTTGCCCCACTCTAAATATCCTATATGCAAATTTCATATTTCAATTTGGTAGAGACCACAGAGGTTAATTTTTTTACCCTAAGTTTGATCCCTGAACATTTGGGAGGAGGCTCAAATCAAATTAAAATTTTTGATCTATATCCAAGAAACCTACATTTTAAATTTTAAGTGTTTAGACCCAAACTTGGCGGAGGAGTTTGGTAGAGTATTCAAGGTTTAATCGTTGAACTTTGACCCCTGGACAGCTTAATTTCTGGTCGAAATCTGATTAAATAGATTTTTCCAAATCTCAATACGCCTTATGATAAATCCCGAGTCTCTAGACCGAAAATTGATGTCAGTGTGGGAACTGTACACACAATTATTCGTGGAGAGTTATTTATTAGGTAAATGTAAATAGACATACATACGGATAGACAGACGGACACACCTACAGACATTTTCACTTTTATAGATATGTAGATAGACAGATAGATAGATAGATACAGGATGAGTCACGGGAAACGCCTGTTCTTAGAACGCCCATTGCTCTCTTTGAGTAAGGGACAGGGAGCGAGGAAGGGTTTTTTAAACTCAATATGCTATTTGGGTTGCTATATCTAGTTTGATTTTGAATTGCTTCTCATTTTAGTTCATTGTCTTCATGCTACCATGGAGTCGTTAACACCATGTGTTTGCCTATGGTGAACTATGTTGAATTGCCAAGTCGTTAATTGTTTTTACATAAGCATCACCACTTATCAAGGCCCAGAGACCACTTGAAGATAAGGGTTAACAGTGTACACCAGTCGATTGGACAATATAGTAATCGTTTGTAATAGATATTCGGTGAATTTGTTAACTTAAGTAGAATGACTCATTAAGAACTTGTTTGCGTTGAACTTAAAGACAACCATATGACAAAAATACAGAACAGAGCTAGGAATACCTTTCTTTATACTATAGAAGACAGAAGAACTTTATTTAAGTAGTATACTTAATATATGCAATCACCATACGCTTGCTTGTATTTAAGTGTCCTCCATGATACCCATACCATACCAAACCACTGCACATGGCTCAAAATTTAACTGTCACTATATTTGTAACTGCAATATACATAATCCCAGCTGTGATACTAGGGCTAATTTTCTGAGTAGATGCAACACTCTGCGCCTGACCTTAATGACTACAATTCCAAATCCCAACGAACTAGCTGTTCCTATAAGTGGGAGAAAAAACCCTAATAGCTAGCTACGAAATCTTATACATTTTACCTCCAAGACGATTGCGTTTGTCTTACCTGCATGCAAAAAAAAAAAAAAAAAAGTTCCCCCCTTCTTCAAACTAAACCTTACCTGTAACTCAAAAATCCTAATGGAAATTTATCTGTAAATAAATAACCCCTCTTCTCTTGAACGCTAACAATCTACTCCTTCCAACCTATCCGCCACTAAACTCCCACATTGCCCCGCATCTGTAGTGGAATCGCTAACTTCCAGCCACTAATCCCTCACATGCAAACTGTTTTAATAACCATCACTAAACATCTATACATTTCTACCTCTAAGGCATGCATTACAGCTCATTCCTATCCAGTAAGGGATTTAACAGCCTATACACACAGAGGCAGGTACTTAACAGCCAAAGTACTCAGAAACAAAGCGATCTGCACTACACAACTGTCTCCTCGAGTTTTGCAACGATTAATACGTTATTGAAACGACACTCCTTGTTATGCAAAATGCCCCATGACTCTTACTAGAAAATACCTACAACTTCAACTCTATTCGCACCTGCTGAAAACCTGCCCATATATCTATTCACCTAATTACGCATGACTCAAAACTTGCTGTCTTATCCATGCTATATTGCACTTACATCTTAACCCTCCTATCATCTAAAATAGCTCGGGCACAACTCGTAGCTCAATTCTTAATACCTACTCATACTGTAACATTATCCTAGACCTAAACATAAATAAAATAAAATAATAAAAAAGGGGTAAGACTAAAATCACATTATCTCCTCCCTAACAAGCCCTCTTACAATCATAGACGTTTACACTGCATGAACTTCACCCACCCCCTTTATCCATTAACAAGTAAATAGCATGTCCCTAAATCACTTTGAGGAGTGTAACTAATCAGTAGAGATATAATCCCCCACAAACTAACCCAGTAACACTAACCACGCGGGGTCGCAGAAATACCTGGATTAGAACCTAGGCGCGGAGAAAACCCTCTCAGGGCTGACGGACCCAGTAGGTCTTCCCAGATCATCCGTCTAGGAGAAGGAAAACTCTGAAACTAAAACAAAGGGGAGAGAGGTCTCTTCAGTTTTGGATGACAACCTTCCTAGAGCTGGTGATTCAAACAAATTCACCGGTTTGCAAACCATAATTTCTTAAGGAGTAGATAAGCTCTGTCTATCGCCCGGCTTCCATACTCCTTCTTTGCCTATTAGTCAAGCGCAGAGACACTATCTCAGTGATTCGACAGAAACACCCAGCGGTAGATCTTGTTTCCTGGCTAGGGCAATGAACGCCGTTCTTCTCCATTCCCAGCACGCCCCAACCCTAAAACTGAACATTTGGGAGTGCTTGAGTATAAGATATGCCTGAGCGATTAGATTGGGTTGACCTTCTTCTAAAGGGTTGAGGCTACCGGATTGACAGTTCCTGGCTGCTGTTCCCGACTGGTAGTACAGGAACCCTAACTCTTTGGTAGCGCTTAGAGCGGCTGCTCCATCAACAGTTGAATAATATCGGGTTGTTTGTAGTGCCATGACGCGCATGGAAAGGGACCCTGCACTCATCCCCGGTGGGCTTTCCTGAGGCCACAATCCTAATTGGAGAAAGGTCAGCTGATGGTCTACTTGTGATGCATGTCTGAAGCTCCGCATAACCTCTTGTTTAGCTCCCCCTTACCGAAACTCTTAAAAAAAATATGACGACAGTACAATCTAAAAATAAGCTTAAACCAGGATTAGGGACAAACAAATTCAACTTGCCTCCTCCCTTGAGGCTCTCATTCACAAATATCCGTGGGCTTAGAACTAACTTAGCTGATGTTGAAGCATTTCTCTTAACAAATACCCCGGATATCTTAGCACTAAGTGAGACTAACCTACACTCCTCCATTCCCTCTAACCACTTTAACATGCCTGGATATCTCCCAGCGCACAAATACATGTGTTTGGTGACTTTAATGTCCACCACAAAAACTGGCTTGGATTCTCTACTCACACAGATGCAGCGGGCAGCACAACCCATAGCTTCGCTATATCTCACTCCCTATCACAAATTGTTACGTTTCCAACCCGTTTCCCTGACCAGGAAGAACAACACGCATTACTTCTAGATCTGTTTTTGACCACAGTTCCCGATGTCTGCATAACGAAGGCCCACAGCCAACTCGGGAACGCTGATCATGCAGTGATAATGGTTGAAATCGCCCTAAACTCTAGACCCAAAACTGAAGAGCCAGTGCTCAAAACAGCGAGATATTATAATAAGGCTGACTGGGAAGCCATCAGGGAACTAATTAGAGATGCTCCATGGAAAAATATTTTTTCTCTCCCTGCTGAACAATGTGCAAACGAGACGACTGACTGGTTCAAAACTGCAATCGAAGCGCATGTTCCCATGCGGAAATTTTATAGTAAGCCCCACTCTCCCCAATGGTTTACGTCGACTTGTGCAACTGCCATTGCTCAAAAGCAGCATGCATACCGTAGGTTTAACCGACATAATCCAGTTCAAACAGACTGAAGTATATAGAAGCTAGAAATAACGTTAAGAAAGAAATAGCGACAGCTAAGAGAGAATTTACGGAAACCACTAAAAAGCGCATCGAAGCACAAATACTAGGAACTCGAGACTTCTGGAAAATCTACAACAGTGTAGTAAATAATGGGCAATCAACAATTCCCCCACAAACCAACAATCACGAGGTTGTCTCCTCAGCAACCGACAAGGCTAACATGCTTGCCAGTCGGTTTGCCTCAAACTCCACACTGGACCCTTCCAACCACCCCCTACCTGACTTTCCTATGCGGACAGACGCCACACTAGACGATCTGAAAACCACCCCTGCTCAGGTGCATGCTATCATAAAAAACCTTGATTCCTCAAAAGCATGTAGACCCGATCTTATCCCAGCTGTGCTATTAAAAAAATGCTCAGCCGAAGTAGCTTCAGTTCTCTCCAAACTCTACAGCAAATGCCTTAATGAAGCTTGCTTTCCGGTCTGTTGGAAAACTGCTTCTGTTGTACAAGTATTCAAGAATTCTGGCGAAAGGACAGACCCATCAAATTATCGCCCCATTAGCCTCCTCCCACTTTTTGCCAAAATATTTGAGACCATAATTAACCATGCTCTAGTCCATCATCTTACAGATGCTAAACTACTGACTGACAAACAATATGGATTTAGACAAGCCCGTCCCACAGCAGACATCCTAACTGTGATCTCTGAACGTATATACCATTCACTGGACAACGCGGGGGAGGGCAGAGCGGTAGCTCTAGATATATCTAAGGCTTTTGACAGGGTATGGCATGAGGGTCTCCTCAGTAAAATCAGATCATACGGTATCACTGGTAGAATACTTAACATAATTAAATCCTTCTTAGATAAGAGAAAAATCCAGGTTGTCCTCGACGGTAGTACATCTAAACAATATGATATAAATGCGGGGGTGCCCCAGGGTTCTATCCTTGGACCTCTATTGTTCCTGATATTCATAAATGACCTCCCCGACAACATTGCCTCTGAGATGGGTATATATGCTGATGACACTACACTCTATGGCAGGCACGACAGGAAGACGAATGAACACAATTCTAAAGAAATGGCAGAAACACTAGAGGAAGACCTCCAATCTGTAGTGGAATGGGGACAAAAGTGGTTGGTCGCGTTCAATGCTGCCAAGACTAAACTAGTTTCATTCAATAATTACAAGAAACCCTCTCTACCACCTATAGCAATGGCCAACGACTCTTTATCTGAGAGTCCATCTTTCAAACTCCTTGGCCTAACGTTCACAGGAAACATGAGTTGGAACAATTACATTGAAGGCATTGCCAGGGCCGCTGCAAGAAAGGTAGGCTCTTTCTACCGTGCTAGAAAACTACTAACACCCGAAAATATCATGTACCTCTATAAGGCCACCATTCGCCCATGTATGGAGTATTGCTGCCACATCTGGGCTGGTGCATCTGCTACTAGTCTCTCGCTCCTTGACAAGGTTCAAAAGAGAGTCGCAAACCTGATAGGCCCTGAACTGGCATCTAAGCTTCAGCCTCTGTCCCATCGACGAAATGTTGCATCCCTCTGCCTTTTCTACAAGTATTTTAATGGTGAATGCTCTGACGAACTGCAATCATTTGTGCCCCCACGACGTGTGCACCCTCGACAAACCCGACAGGCTGCTAAATCCCACCCCCACACTGTAGAGATCCCTAGATGTAAAAGATCGTTTTACTCCAATAGTTTCTTCCCCAGAACCGCTAGACTCTGGAATTCCATTCCAGGTCCCTGCTTCCCCAACAGTACTGACGTGCAGAAGTTCAAGTGTAACGTGAACCGACACCTTGCTGCCCAAATCCCTACATAGTACCCCAGTAGTTGTTGCCCCTGATAGTAGCCCCCTACACCAAAGTGGCAATTTGCCTTGTTTGGGGTGAAAATGTAATAAAAAATTTTTTTTAGTCAGTTGGAAAGCAGGAAAAAGGAAGCCGGTTCCACAGGCGTGCAGTTCTGAGAAAGAAGCTTTGTTCATGGAATATACGTTTAGGTTTAGACAGAGACAAGGAGTGGGGGAATTATTGATAGTGTTTTCAGCTAGATTAATTTTTTTGTGAAAGTTTGGCGAGAGGTGACCATAGATTGAAGCTCGGTCGAGCACTTGCCATGAAAATTACGATAAAGCAGAGACAAACTCGCAACATTTCTTCTGTGAGAAAATAGTTGCCGGGAAGCGAAAAGAACATCTACGAGGCTACGAAGTCTATTTTGAACTCTATCAAGGCAGGACAAGTCCTTTCTATCAGTTCCTGCCCAGATGTGGCAACAGTACTCCATCTTTGGACGTACCTTGCTCTTATATAGATAGAGAATTTCATCAGTAGTGAGATATTTACTTGATCGATAGAAGGATCCTTTCCAGCGACCTTCGCAATAAATTTGATGTACGTGTTCCATTTCAGATCAGGAGTAAAGGTCAAGCCCAGAAACTTGCCAAAACATGAGGCTTTGCCAAGACGAGATGCATTCATTTCAATTGATGCCAGATGGGGAACAAGACGTTGATGATGTAAAGATAAAAGCTTGGTTTTAGATGCATTAAAAGTAACCAACCACTCATTTTCCCATTGTATCACATGCTCAAGATCAGAGGAGAGAGAATCAGAGAGAAGTAGGTCGTTTACGGTGTAGCTGTTTGGGAGTCTATAGGGAACCAGCTCACACAGGCACACAGACAAAATGACACACGCATGCACACAGACACACACAAACACACACACACGTATATATATATATATATATATATATATATATATATATATATATATAACCTTAGTAACCATTAACCTTAATATCGTTTAAAAATCAACAACAAAAACCACGTAAACAGATAAATGATAAACTAAACAGTAAATTGTCTATGGCATCATAGCGTAATGGGTTAGGTCGCTGAACTGAAATGCATAAGGTCCGGGGTTTCGAATCCTACCAACAGTAAAGATACGCTGAAGAGAAGTAGGGCTCCGAATCACGCATGTCCCTATATTGCTGTTTTTAAAGATAAAAAAATAAATAAATAAGTCCAAATAAAAAATGGGTGACATTCTAAGAAAAACACCGGATCTCCGAGGCGGAGACGTTAACCTTAATACCGTTAAAAAAAATCAACAACAAAAACCACGTATATATATATTTAAACCCCTTTAATCATTTCTGGAGTTAATATATATATATATATATATATATATATATATATATATATATATATATATATATATATATATATATATATTTACACTGCTTTAATCATTTCAGGAGTAGAACATATATGCAAGGAAAAGACTGCTTATTTTCTAAAAAATATTAAATTAACGGGTTCTCTTTCGATATCTTTGACCGGTATATATGTATCAGATTGCAATAACACATTTACAAACAAATATATACGACTAGTCTATTTACGTACAATACTATAGAAAAGACAGTTTATGTCAAGTAGGCTGTCAGTTTGTCTATTCCTTGTCAGTATTTGCTTATTTACGTGTCAATCATATTTGTGTTAAAAACACTTGAGTGTCGGCAGCTAAAACAACTATTTATTCAGCAACGCAATGTACAAAATTGACACGGTAACCGGGACAAATCTAGTTTTGTGTAGATCTTTTTAGAAGTTGCTTCAAAATAATACATATTGAACACGCGATATTCTATTTTGCTTGACGAGAAAGAATTCGGTATCTTAGAAGGAAGCAGTATTTGAATACTTCTATTTGCCTACTTAAATAATACCTCTAGTAGTATAAGGCATAACAAATAACAAACGTCTTCAACGGAATATCCTGTTAGTTAGTCTGCTTTTGCACTTTTTAAGAAAATCGTTTAAACAATACGAGCATGTGCCGTGTAAACACAAATTAACGAACACACTCACACACATATATATCACAACATGATAGTGTATGTATCAATTTTCTCTATATATTTAAATAATGTCGAACAGTAGATCAAAGCAGAACAATTTTTATGAAGCATATATGTATATGCTAATAATAATTATCTATATATAAATATACGTTTACACATTATAATGACATTATTAAATTTTTGAGCGAAATATATGCCAATTGCTAAAATGTATTTCGATTGCTATATACAACTCAGCAGTGCCTCCGTTATTTCTTTTTTTAGTCACGTTCAAACCGAACAGGGCATATCACAATTTTGACGTAAGGGATACTATTTGGGATGAGGCAGATAAAAGATTAACAAGATGTTGGTTTACGTTATATTAAAACTTGTACGTATCAGTAAAGTCAAGGGATGTGGACAAAAGATAAACTAATTAATGTAAACCTCTGCGCATGGTTCTTATCTGCGTGTTCGGTATGAACAAAAAACTCTTCGTCAAGAAATTGAAGAAACCCGACTTCATAGGCAACTGCATCTGTCAGAGAAGAATCTGATGATTGCAACGCATGCATGGATTGTGCTCGTACCAAAATCAGTGCAGAATTCCTAAGACATAATTTATTTGCAGTAAACATTGTGTAACTTTATTAAATTTTCATATTATGTTTACATAAATTAAATATTCCAGTGTTATAGTTGTTACACTATTCATCATCGCGTCATAAGTTCTTTCATTGATATATGGGCATCTATATATATTCAAGGATTGTTTAAGATCAACCTTAAAAGAATGAGAGATTGATGAAAGAACCTGTGAAAGTCTTGCTTTGGATCGCGGAGGGTGGAGAAGGACCTTACGGGGAGGTGTGGGCAAGTTTGAGGCCGATCGAACCAAGTATGAGCGGCTGAAACGCGATATCCGGAAAGGGAGGGTGAAAGGAGGCGTGGAAGGGGGCGCCACATTGGTCTGGAGTGTGTGGTGTGCAGAAGAATACGTCTGAGCAGAGCTGGGCCGATGAGCCACCAGTCTACTCATTGGCGCAGTGGGCCACAAAGCAGGCAGTTGCCAGAGTTAACCTGTATCAACTGCGGGCGGCCGTGCAAAACGGCAGGCTTATTTTTTTACACAGTGATCACCACTTATATAGGCCCGGAAGCCACTCAGGGATAAGGGTTATTGCAAGTACATTACGTTAGTGTGGAGATTTGATGAAGTGTTTACTTAAGGGGGCAGTTCATTAGGAATTTGTTAACGTTGGACTTGAACACATCCAAGTTGTAGTCCGGTGGGAAGCAGGCAGACGGAATAGAGTTCCACAGGCGTGCAGTTCTAAGAAAGAAGCTTTGTTCATGGAATCCGCGTTTTGATTTAGGCACAGATATAGAGTGGGGGGGAATTTTTCACAGTGGATTCAGCTAGACGGGTGTTTTTTGTGAAAGATTGGCGAGGGGGGACCAGAGATTGGAGTTCAGACGAGCACCTGCCATGAAAATAACGATAAAACAAGGATAGCCTCGCACCGTCTCTTCTGTGGGAGAGAGGTTGCAGGGTAGAGAAAAGGGCATCCCCCACTAAGCCACGAAGTCTATTTTGTACTCTGTCAAGGCAGGATAGGCTGTTTTTAGCAGCTCCTGCCCAAATATGGCAACAGTATTCGATCCTTGGACGTACTTGGGTTTTATATAGATAGAGAATTGCATTTTATCCTGCATAAAAAGAACATCAAGAACGTGCTGCTAGTGGTACACATGTCTGTACAATGTGTGCCAAGGAATGCCAGAGTTTAGCAGGGCTTAAAAGCTACATTCGTGCGGCCCATCACTGAATGTTTTCGTGTTTCTATATACATTTTTTATTCTATATCGAGTGATGGCAATGTTCGAAAGCGAATTTGCTACCATCATATATATATATATATATATATATATATATATATATATATATATATATATATATATATATACAGAGACTGTACAGAGGCATTTGTATTACTATCACTAATCAAAACAATAAGATAATCCACGAGAGAATGTATCATGGCCACAGAATGCACTAAAATAAAAAAAGATATGACGACTTGCATGATGCTGCCATGAAGAACGGGCGTATATAACGGATGTAAAAATCTAGTTCTTTCTGTTGAATCCATAAAGATACACTACGATAGACAAACAAACACATTGAGATACAAAAAACACGTCGTAAATGTACAAGTATACGTCAGTAATGTGAAAACCTTTGCCCTACCCCTGTTCAACCAGATTCACATGAGGTCGAGAGATCGTCTAAAGTTCCCCAAAGGGCATTTGTAAGATGGCTTACATGTCAAGAGGTTTTCACTTGTACACTTTATTAAAACGGCAGACGACAATGAGGAATATCCATTTCCGATACAGGATCGAGGATATTCATTAAAACCTTTGGACACTCTTGACCGTTGACTTCGTACATTTCGTCACAGCTAGATTAAATTTGTCCGCAAGAATGCGCGCCAATATTCATTATCAGATAACAATGCAAAGGCAATTATTTCCACATCCAATTAAAACTAATTTCAATTTAGATTTCAATGTTACAAAGGAAACTTTGAAATCAAGTAAATAATAAAACGGGAAAATATGAAATAGAAGACAAAAAACTATGTTACACGCATTAAGTTCAAACAACTTATTTCTACATTTATACTGTAAAATTATATACGAAAAAAAAACATAAGGAAAAATTAACTTCGATATTTCCTAGAACGACATGAACAATATTTTATAAAATTCTCCGAAATATTCTCAAAAGCAGGTAACCAAGTAACTGTGACATTTTTCTCGGCATAGTATAACTAACGTAATAATATAATTTTAAGCACACCAAAAAAGTAAAATTGACGTTAATAGTACAACAATTATGCTAATTATATAATACTTAAACGTCCTGGCAATGTTGCGATACTGAAAATCATTTTACTTTGAAAAAATTTCAATGACGAATGTTTACTTCTTATACAAATTGATACTTTGATTTCGATAGATTATAAAATATTTGAAGGAATAAACAATACAGAATGTGAAAAATTTAAAGACATATTCAATTTTTTAATGTATATACAAAACATCATAACCCCGGCAGATGGTGACACAAGTTTATAACTAATAGAACAAAATCCGCGCTTTACAGTGAAGAACATCGCTGACGAATTTCAATGAAAAGAACATTACGCCATACTACTTCACACGCTAATAAAAGAAGGATTTCGCACATACATGCAGTTTGAAGTAAGGCACATCAAAGGAAAATGCATCAAAATGTATCATAGTTACGAGACATAAACGTAGTATTATACGGCATAATCACATTAACGCACCGGTTTCCGTTGGATCACCGAAGTTAAGCAATGTTGAACCTGGTACGTACTAAATGGGTAACCATTTTGAACTTCGGGGTGATGTATGTGGTCTCCGCTTATGTCGGCATTGTTTCCATTCGCCCTGGACTTCACCTTGCCACTGGACCCACACAGTGTCTATTCAGGAGAGGTGTGGTTAGAGATTGCGCAACCCTTGCCTCACAATTACACGCGCAGTTGCCTTTACAGGGTGTATCCTTTATCTTTCGAGACTGAACGGAGACATGGAAACGTAGTATTATATCTGTTGCAATAAGAAATATTATTCAAAGTTAATAAAACAGGACAAATCTCATCTGGAAGTATAAAATATAAATTACATTTAAAAGTGCAAAACATATTTACTAAAATGCATTCAAGATCCGTTAATGTGGAAATGGCAGATTGAAATGTTAAATTATTTTATACACAAGACTTCGGTTATTTATCAAATTTATCATGAAGATAATAACTGCATTAGATTATATAAACATATATTATTTACCGAATATTATGATAATGTATAATGCTCATTATATTTGAAACTTACAACATTCGACGTGGATCGATGTGATAACCTAATCCGAATGTTTTCCATTGCATGATTTGATATACTGAACAAATAAATAAGTTTTAATAGTTTAAAACGTAATCGAAGGAAAATCTAGAAAGCGAACGGTATTTCGTCTAAATTACATAAAATGTGTACAAAGAGAACAAGCAATATTCGGATTAGAAACGTATGTAAAACGGATCTATACAGAGACAACATTGGCAATCTGAAAAATAATTAACAAATCGAAGAGTTAGAGATTATTATATTTTCAAGTAAAAAAATATGGTAATTAGGCTAATCTATTTACATAAGAAAAATCGTGTCGACTGATGAAAAACTTAAATCTATTTGTAAAGTAATTTTCAACATTACATTGAGGGTAAATATTCTGCGAACTGGAGTTGTTCCATGTGCATCTAAAAATAACGTTGGACAAAATTTATATCAATAAACGGAGACAAGGATTCAGACAAGTTTAATTGAATGCTTTTTGATGAGAATTAAATATTTATCGCCGAGTTAAATTACATATATTTTGCAGTAGAATAACTGCTGATATTTTATTAAAAAGCATCTCACAACAAGCACATTCTTAACAGCTGAAAATAATATTCAAGAAAATTAAGAAAATAAAAGTAAAAATGGAAATGCAAACAGTCAAATCCGGTCATATCTCAAGAAATAAAACATAATTCCACCAATCAGAAATTTTTGTGGGATTTGCATATGAACGGACTCTAAATTAAGAGAAAGCTGCGAAAAAAACTTTAACTTTTGAATATCAATAGGCATTTAACTGAATTATTAAATAGTTATCATTCGTGAATCAGAACCTACAATGATATATATATATATATATATGCCCAGTGGATCACTACCTTACCGTGGTGGGGCATTTTGCGAGTCTCTATGACCCCTAGAGCTATGCCGGCGGGGGTCATGTACTCTTGGTAGGGCCACTCAAGCCGGACAGGTCAAAGGGTAGAGTCCAGACGAAGAGTGATCCAGAAAACTGGTGGGATTATACCTGACCACAAGGAAAGATGCACCCTTAGTCTTTGTTAAGACATGTATCTAGGACAGGGAAACTCTGATATAAAACCTGAGGTCTGTTGTTCGCTTCCTCTGTGGCAAATCTTTGCACCGATTTAGTGCTATCAGCAGCACCAAAAAGTGTGGATAGTTGTACACGGGCTTTCACCACTATAATCAAGGCCTATGTGTGGGTTCTCTGACAACTTTGATGGGGTCTAGGTTTTACATGGTCCTGCACCAACAAAGTCCATGGGCGTAAGGTTGAAGGTGATGGGGATAGGTGAAGGGTATCACTGGAAGTCCTTAGCCGAATGTCTTCACTATGGCGGCCAATGGGTGATGGCCGTTCTGTGCAAATATGTGTGCAATTGCGCAGCTCGTGACAAAGCAGCCCTATTTAGGGATAGCACTGCTTTCCCCATGTATGGGGAAGGGGTGATAAAAGGAGCCCTAAACATTGCTCGTACACATTCACCTTGACAGTGAACTGCAGCTGTCTGGGTATCCAGTGTGCAGTCGAAATAATTATAAATTAAGTAAGAAATTTAATATTGGATCGTGGAATATTCGCACCCTCCAGGACAATCCTAATGCACCGGAACGTAAAACAGCGTTAATATCTCGTGAACTTAAGAAATATAAGATCGATATTGCGGCACTTAGTGAAACACGCCTTGCTGGTGTCTCTCAATTTAAGGAGGAAAAGGGTGGCTATGTCTTTTTCTCCAAGGGTAGAGGGGCTTATGAGTCTCGCCTCTCTGGTGTGGGATTTGCCGTAAAATCAGAACTAGCCAAATCACTGAAATCTCTTCCTAAAGGTCTATCGGACCGCATTATGACTTTGACCCTTGAGTTGGAACTTGAAACTCAAGTTACACTTGTAAGCTGCTATGCACCAACAATGAGTAGACCGGATGAGGAGAGAGATGAATTCTACCAACAACTACGAGAAGTCATCGGTGGTATTCGCCATAAGGACAAACTCATTTTGATGGGCGACTTTAATGCTCGGGTCGGTTCTGACTTCCAATCATGGAAAGGGGTTCTGAGGCATCATGGCGTTTGTAGAATGAATGAAAATGGTCTTCATTTGCTCTCCCTCTGTAGAGAATTCAATATGACCATCACTAACACAGTTTTTCAACAGAAAAATTGTCGCAAAACCACATGGATGCACCCTCGTTCAAACAGTTGGCATATGATTGACTATGTCATCACTAAGAAACGTGATGTTCGTGACTTCAAAATAACGCGCTCCTTCCATACAAGCTGTTACCTATCAGATCATGCCCTGCTACGTAGCAAGGTGTCTCTGAGTCTTTAGCACAGACAGGTAAAGAAGTCATCTATTCCAAAACGTATTAATGCATTGTCGCTTAAGAATACTGAAACTCGAACAATACTTTCTGATAAGTTGGATGAAAATTTAGATGGTGTAGAAATAACTGACAACATAGAAGCGTCCTGGGAAGCACTACGAAATATCACCCATTCCACTGCCCTGGAAGTGTTGGTCTTACCCATACGGAAGCACCAGGATTGGTTTGATGACCAGGATATAGAAGCCCAGGATCAAATTCAGAAAATGCATCAAGTTCACAAAGCATGGATTGACGACCAAAACTCTACTGAAAAAAGATTGGCATACAAAACCTGCAAAGGGAAAGTGTCTGGGACACTACGACAGATGAAAGAGAAGCTGTTCAGTAAGCATTCAACAGAAAGGACACAAAAGCCTTTTATGAAGGTATAAGGAAGGTGTTCGGTCCTCAAGAATCAGGAGTTTCGCCAGTTTTAGCAGAAGACGAGACATTACTGACAGACAAGGACGGTATCTTGAGACGCTGGAAGGAACATTTTGAAAGAGTGTTAAATTCTTCTTCGGTAACAGACGATGAGATTATAAACTCAATTGAGCAGGTTCCCAAGAGATCAGAACTATCCGTGTTACCAACTCTCCCAGAAGTCCTTGCAGCAGTTGAACAGATATCATTGGGTAAAGCACCAGGAAATGACGGTATATCACCGGAAGTCTACAAATATGGTGGCCATAAACTGGCCAGAAAGCTACATGCACTTTTCGTGTCCATTTGGACATCTGGAAAAGTCCCACAGGACTTTAAAGATGCATCAATTTACCATCTTTATAAAAATAAAGGCTTGAGGAATTCCTCTGACAATCATCGTGGCATATATCGTGGCTCTCAATTGCTGGAAAAATCATGGCCAGACTAATAATCAACAGATTAATCAGACATCTTGTAGATGAGATATATCCCGAATCGCAGTGTGGTTTCCGCTCTCTTCGGGTACAATAGATATGATCTTTTCTCTGCGACAGGTCTCTGAGAAAGTTCGAGAAAAGAACCATAAGCTATACATAGTGTTCATTGATCTTACTAAAGCCTTTGACACTGTCAACCGAACCGCCCTATGGAAAATCCTTAAGAAAATTGGTATACCTGACAATATGCTCAAAGTTATAACATCCTTCCATGATGGCATGAAGGCTTCAGTGATGTCCAATGGGGACTCTTCTGAGCCTTTCAATGTGACCAATGGAACAAAACAAGGTTGTGTAATGGCTCCAGTACTATTCGCCCTTTACTTCTCTGTTATGCTGAAATATGCATTTGCAGATGTTGACACTGGCGTTCATTTCCAATTCCGTACATATGGTGGGATTTTTAATCAACAACGCTTCAAAGCGAAAACATTTCTCCGAAGAACCATTATAAGAGATTTGCTGTTTGCAGATGATGCTGCCCTTGTCGCGACTTCTCGGGAGGAGGCTCAACATCTTGTAAATCGGTTTTCTACTGCATGTAAAGCCTTTGGCTTGACAATCAGTATAAAGAAAACGGAAGTCATCTACCAGCCACCACCTACACCAAAACAAGTACAGGGTTTAAATAGAAACAAACCGTGCACAATTTTCCTCAGATGTCGATTCAGGTAGATGGGAAAAACCTGAAGTATGTTAACAAGTGTACATACTTGGGAAGTGTGGTTGATTCAAATGCATCTCTTGACCATGAAGTTATCAACCGTATCTCCCGAGCAAGCAGCGCCTTTGGCAAGCTGCACACAAGATTATGGAATGTTCGGGGTTTAAGCCTGAAGACAAACATTTATGTATATAAGGCTGTGGTACTGTCCACACTTTTGTATGCCTCGGAGACGTGGACCCCGTACCGAAAACAAATTTCGCAACTTGACGTCTTCAATAAGAGATGTCTACGTGCCATTTGCGGTTTTACTTTGAAAGACAAAATATCAAATGCGAAATTATTCACACTTTGTAAAATCAGCAACATCGAAAGCTTCTTAATCCAATCGCAGCTTCGATGGGCGGGTCATGTGATGCGAATGGATGATGATAGGATACCGAAGCAACTCCTGTATGGCCAATTAGACAGAGGCCATCGAAACGTGGGACGACCATGGTTGCGTTACAAAGACAAAATAAAGTCTTATTTGCAGGTTCTAAATATTGAATATAACAACATTGAGCTAACTGCAAAAGACAGAAGGAAGTGGATAGAAATGTGTGACAGAAAAATCAAGGAGTTCTCGGCGTTTTGCATCGAAAAACTAAAAGAAGCGAGAGTCAAGTCAAAAAAGAATACTGAGCAGTGCGGAGCTAAATTCTCGCATTTATATGTCTGTCACCACTGCGGTCGCCATTGCAAGTCTCTAGCAGGAGTAAAGTGCCACATACGTCTAAGTGAATGTCGACACGCTGAGTTCTAGACCTTCAGGTCAATTGTCGGAGTCTCATACGTCGAAAATCGACAGAGAGTCCATCATATATATATATATATATATATATATATATATATATATATAGTCTTTGAAGTTTTTAACGTTTAAAACTATACAAAAAATATTTTTTATCATTCGTTAGAAAACGATCTAGTCATTTAATCACCTGCAATCACTGCATCAACTCGCTCTCGAATTTACTATAGTGCTAATAATTTATTTTTTAAGGGATCATCAGTTGTTTACCATGAAACACTGTTTCGGGGATTTAAAAACAAAACGGTATATTACATTATGGCTCCCCAGCTGTGTTGATTACATACCACCTCCCTTAATCTTAGGAAGAAGATATGTTACAAACATTTGATCCAATTTCCTATACTTAATTGCAGTTACTAACCTTTTCATGCTATAAAAATGAATTTCTTACCTGTGTGATTAATCAATTTCCACATTAAAAATGGATATATTTTTTAATTTATCAGTCTTGTATTTATAAGATTCGGATTAATCAATTAAACTAGTTATCACCCCCACTATGATTAGTATATTTACATTCTTATTTATTTAAAATTAGATATATAAAGGCTAAAAATATTTTTACATATATACATTTTTTTAAATATATAAATTTAATATATGTAATTATAAATACATTTTATACATTGCTAATATCGTTTTGGATTTCCTTTATTTATATATATAGTCAGCCACATACATTACTGTTTCCCTGCATCACAACTCATTAGTGAGGCTAGACAGGCAACTACCTCACTCCAGGATCGAAACCCAACTGCTCGTACGACAGTCAAGGCTTCTCGCATATATATATACACTTGTGCCCGATATTATTCATACCCCCACCTTGAAAATTGAGTTTATTAGGTGTAACTTTGTAAGAATTTATTGTTTACGTCCATATTGATACATATTCTTAATCACCTCTTCTGATCATTTTCGTCATTTTAAAATCTCGGGATACTTGTAATAAAAGAAATATACAGCTATTTATAAAATCTGCAAAGTTCAAAAATAATCATACCCCCTTATTTTTTCAGTATTAATCGAGTTTCTGACTGTTTGTTTCCTGTTTGATTGTTATTTTGAATGCTTTTATACAACCTTTGATTAATTTCATTTCGTTTTTTGCATTTTTCAGAAATTAAAATGATATCAACTGAAAACCAATAAAAGAATAAAAACTATTAGAATGAGGAAGAAAAAAGAGCTTAGTAATGATCTTAGGACTAAAATTGTGAATTCACATAAGGATGGTTTAGGTTACACGTAAATTTCTAAGAAATTTGAGGTCCCTACAGCAACAGTACAGAGCACCATCAAAAAATTCCAGAGCCACCACACAACAAACAACTTGATTGGTAGAGGAAGGAAAAGGAAACTGTCTGCTAGAGCCACCAGGAATATTGTAAGAAGTGTTAATGCAAATCCAACCACCACTACTAAGGACATTTTAGAAAATCTGGAGTCTTTTGGCATAAAAATATCAAGGCAAACATTGCAAAGGACTCTTCATGAAAATGGTCTGAAAGGGAGAAGATCAAGAAGGACTCCATTGCACACCGGAAAACACCTTGCAGCACGTCTAAAGTTTGCTAGGACCCATGTGAATTCTCCCGAGTCCGTTTTCTCAAGTATTCTGTGGACTGACGAAACAAAAATTGAATTGTTTGGTCATATGGAATCTTCTTACGTTTGGAGGAAGAAAGGAGAAGCTTACAACCCGAAGAACACCATACCCACGGTGAAACATGGTGGTGGTAGCCTAATGTTTTGGGGCTCCTTTTCGGCTAGTAGTCCAGGTAGTTTGGTCAAGATAGATGGACCCATGAAGAAGGAGCAATATTTGGAGATACTCCAGAAAAACATTAGACAGGATGCGGAGAAGCTCCATTTAGGACCAAACTGGGTCCTTCAACAGGATAATGATCCAAAACATACTGCGAAAATAGTCAAGAAATGGTTTGAGGATAATCAAATTATGTTTTGGAATGGCCTAGCCAGAGTCCCGACCTGAACCCTATCGAAAACCTCAGGCGCATATTGAAAACTGATGTTAAAAAGCGGAAACCTAGAAATTTAAGGGATTTGGAGAACTACTGCATTGAAGAATGGTCAAAAATCAGTGTTGATGCTTGTAAAAACCTTGTTGATAAATATCCAAAACGGTTACAAGCAGTTATTAAGAATAAAGGGCATGCTATTGACTATTAGTAAGAGAGGTATGAATAATTTTGAACTAGTGCCATTATTGTTTTTCTTTGTATAATGTTTCAAACTTGCATAATTTATTTATTTGTTGAGTTTAAATTAAATGCTTATGCTTGATTTATTGTTTGAAATCCCTTTAATATTGTCTACCTTCTGGTTTGAGCAATATTATTATAAAAATCTCAAAGATCCGAGGGGTATGAATAATATCGGGCACAAGTGTATATATATATATATATATATATATATATATATATATATATATATATATATATATATATAATATATATATATACATACACACATATAATTATATATATATATATATATATATATATATATATATATATATATTCCGTCTTATACCAATAACTTGAGAAAATCTGTAGCCGTTCATAGAGACATAAAATCGTGGACAACTGAAATATATAGCAAACCCATAAACAAATCATTGCCGATTGAATGGCAGCTCCGTGGCCCCCCCCCACAAAAAACGGCATTGTTCCTGGCTTTTGTAGTACACACTTTCGCGGAGAATGAAGGTTTTTTTAAAAGGACCATCGTTTATTAGTGTCACTATACCAGTAGTAGAAAAGTATAAATGCTAATAATGGAATCGCTTTATAATACATTTAATAAATATTTTACTGGACGAAGTCGAATTATCAATTAAGCTTGAAGTAAGCAAACCTCTTGATAAAAGAGGGATTACTACTTATAAAACCGATATAGATATACATACATATATATGTATATATATATATATATATATATATATATATATATATATGTGTGTGTGTGTGTGAGTGTGTTTGTGTGTGTGTGTGTCTTTATATATAATTCATTTATTATTTCTTTTTACATAAAAAATATCTTGTTACACATAAGCATGTTTCGGTCAGCTAGTTTTTAGTAACTAGAGATTTCCTCATCATACATTTAATAAATATTTTACTGAACGAAGTCGACTTATCAATTAAGCTCGAAATAAGCAAAACTTCTTGATAAAAGAGGGATTACTTCTTTTAAAACCGAAATATTTATACGTACATATATATTAATATATATATATATATATATATATATATATATAATTTATTATTTGTTTTTACAGAAAAATATTTTGCTACACAGCCATAAGCATGTTTTGGTCAGCTAGTTTTTACTAACTAGATACCTCTTCAGGCGATACAGCTTATACGAAAGCAAAATACCCAATGAAAATAGCAGATTTTCCACGTCACAGGAAGAAAAGAAGTTTCGTGAAATGTTGTTTAACATAAGACCAATGAATAAGATTTCGTTGTTGGTAAAGGAGACTAAATACTGCTTACGTAAAACCAAATAAAAGTATACCTTGCCCTGCTTCGGTATTGAGCAATATTTTATTAACCTCGTCAAACTTTAATTGTTACTTTCCCTAGGGGAAACAATAATCTCGGATTATATATATATATATATATATATATATATATATATATATATATATATAAATTATGTATGAATCTAGATAAGATTAGATTAAAAATATTTTATCAATTGCAGAAATGAATTATTATATTTTAATAGAAGGTTTCTGCATACTTTGCCATTTTATAGCTATATAGGCAGATTAAAAATAATAGATATAGTGATTACTAATATACGATTTAATTAGTTACATTTATTATGTGCCTCTCTTTGACTAATGAACAGTGTTAACAGTGTGTGAATCCAATTATATTATAGAGGCGATATACAGAGAGAGGATTTCCGCAATCGTTATTTTCTGAGAGATAGCGAGATGTTCCTTCAGCAAAATTTTGCAGAATACAGCGGTCACATTCAACTAGCATATCGCCAAATAACCAAATATATTAGATGGAGCTTCTTGATGCCCTTGAAAGATCTTCGTAAATGGAGACTATATTAAAGATGATAGACGCAACAAGTAATAAAAAAATGAAAGCTGACTGTTTTTTCCATGAATGTTGGCTCGATATATTTCGGCAGTATACGTAGATCCCCGAAATATAACTTAAACCTTCAACCAGCGAAAAATTGATTAATCATACCACATTATAGACGTGTGTACTGAGCCAATAAATATCTCAGCAGATGACAGTTAATAGTGAAAAACAAAATTAGTTTTATTCGCGAACAAAGTGTGAAAGATTACATTTTTTTGGAGACATCACCATGAATCTAGCATGATTGGAAAGTAGTTTACTTTCGAATTACTATTTAATACAAAGAAACATAAGTTTGGGAAGAATATTAAACCGCGCCGGGTAATCTGAGGATATGACTCAATTTAGTTACAGTGCTTAAACACTGTATGGTAAGCCTACAGCAAATTGGATCAGAATGATCCAAATATCTAACCGTGAACCACAAACCGTAATTTCGTAGAGCCTACGTCAAAAGGCTTCTACGAATCATATGGAGAACGTATACCTTTTTGTCGCCCGCCGTTGCGTTTCTGTTGGCTGGAAATATTCGTTATCAAAATAACTAACAGAAAAAAAAACATGTGAAAACAGAAGTGGATCACTTACTACTAGAGAAAGGCAACACATTGAACACATTCTATTTACAAAAGCAATTACAAACTTTTTTTCTTACAAAAATGTTATTAAAAAAAACAAAATTATTCATGAAATTTACAGTAGTTTCATGCTATATCTTTATGTATTGCCTTTCCATTTATAGTTTCATGCTATATCTTTATGTATTGCCTTTCCATTTATAGTTTCATGCTATATCTTTATGTATTGCCTTTCCATTTATTTTCATTGTAATTGTTATAACATTATTGTTGTTATTCCTTTTTTTAGCATTTATAATTTGAGCAGCGCCCGAAACATTTTAGCAGTTCATATAAGTTGCCGGGATATGCTGAGGCAACATAACGGAAATCCGAGTCAGTTAATGTATAAGTCCCGATAAATCAACCTAATCCTTAAATCATTTTGTGGCGTTTTATTTTTAGTCCAAAAAGTATTATAAAAACCAGCACTAATATATAGTACTAATAAAAATGAAAAAATAAAGTGATTAAATACAAATTAAAAGGATATGGACGGTATAATATTAAAAACTGCATGCATAAAAATTCAGTTATTTTTATATGTAAATAATACATCGGCAGAAAGTGATGTTCTCTTTAGTGTACAGGTTTACAAGCAAATATACGTTTAAAATCTCGGATTGAAAACATCTTGTGTGAAATCAGTGTATTTACATTATTTATCGGATTCAGATTTGCTTACACGATGACCTACATTGCGATGTCTTTGTTAGCCATTTCCATCGATTATCATGTGCAAAAAGCTAACATTGTTGCCTGAGGCGAGATGGATTAAAATGACGTCTCATACAAAGAAGTCTAGCAGACACGAAAGTTAATATAGCAAGTAAAAAATACTACCACAACAATGGCAAAGTAATAATAATAACACCAAAATGGTTTCAAATGTGTAACTAAAATACTGAAACGACGTATCACAGCTAAGATCGTTAAAGTTAAACGTTAGAGTTAAAAGGCTGGACAATCAACTAGAATTAAAACAAAGGACACGCGTTATACATGATGCTGGTCAATCTCGTGTATTCTTGAAAGCTATTTGGGAAAAAAGCGTAAACCATCAAGATAATGCAGAACAGATTAAATATATTTAAAAGGAGGTGTTGTTTAAGAATAGAGCGACAAATGAATAATCGTCGTGGAGAAGACGAAGGTTAAGGTTGAACAGATGCTAAGTTGGAAAGCACATGAACGTGACTGAGTCCAGAGATACTGGTTCAAAAAACATCCAGCACCTCACCCACTTCTTGCAACAATGCTTAACAACAATTTGACGACATATAGTTTCCCACAGTAAATGGCAAACAGCGATACAGTCTTGATTATGATAGATAAGAAAACAAGTAAGATAAACTGACAAGCTTTAGTCAAATCACTTGCTTTTTATTTATGTGAAAACTTTTCACTAGCACATTGTCTGAAAATATGTATGGTCATTTTAACCAAAACAATTTGCCTGAAAATGACACATGGCACGAAGCACCAGCGTTTGATCGACATTGTTGTTTGTAAACACGTTACCAATCTGTTCCCAATCCAAAAATAAAAAAAGAGCTGCTACGCTTCCTTCTCCTACACCTGCTAGCACGAACGCTCTGCCCACTCAAATAAAAGGCAAAATTTCTTAAACTCGTTTGCTCTCAAATAAACTGTTGTCCTTCCTGAGTTTTTTCAATCGCTCTCTCTCTCTCTTTCTCATTCTATCTCTGTTTTTGCGCACTGTTTTCATTTCCGAAAAGGGTCCGAAAGTTCTTTTCTAAAAATCGTGTCTCATGTAAACACGATACGGTCAAGTAAATCCTAATTGTCAGCAGTCGTATAGAAACTTATTTGCTTTTAAGGCAACCATACCCTCCCCCCAAAAAAACATGTCATTTTTCACTCCTTATAAATAATACCGCCTTAAAATGGGCGATAATAATGCATTTAAATGCCTTATTTCTTCCAGATCCTAGTTCTAAAAATTAAAATTAGCAAATGAATACACACACACACACACACACACACATATATATATATATATATACGATTATCCACATAATAGTTTCATAACGTTTCCCACAATTATTCATCTGGCCTTCTTCAGATAATAAACCGCGATTGGGTAGGTATTAGTAGTCTCATAACTTTATTCCCAATAATTACTGCATATCATAGTTGTTGTCTAAGAACAATTTAGCCAATTAATTATCTGCCCTGCTTGGCTAGCATTATCTTCAAACAACGCTCAACTGGAATAGTATAGATACAACTGCAGCACGAACCCCGAAGAATTGGTTGGCCAAAAGGTGGTGACACCAGAACTATGAAAAGGGAGTAATTAAAGTTACTAGATTCATCATTCCTATCCCATCACAGTTAATCGTCTGCAGAAGAGGATAACATTGTGACGAAAAAAAAACTATGAAGTTGAGGATAACAGTTCGCTAAAAGAAAGCACAAATGATGAAGCCTCATATCAAAGGATAAAAGAAATAATATATATATATATATAATATAATATAATATAAAGCTGAACGTGTGTGTGTGTGTGTGTGTGGTCACGAATACGCTCCTATATGGTTGACTATTATAGAAAACTGATGACATATAATGATAGAAGATGCATCGAGGATCAGAAATGGGTATGTTTGATCTGGCAGAACGGTGGTTCATAAAAATTGTAGGATCTGCGTTCGCGCCAGGCCAGCAAAACATCGAAATAAAAAATTTAAAAAAAAGCATTTTCAAGGATTTATAGAGATATACATAAGAATACTTTGATAAGTATGTTTCAACTTAAATAGGGATGGTATAATAAAAGTGTGGGGTCTGCGTTCGCGGCTGTACTCCATGGAAATATGACACAAACTTTAACAAAGACTTTTCATATCTATTTGCGTAAGTATACTTTGATAATTATGTTGCAGTTTGAATGAAATATGGTATAATAAAATTATTGGGTGTTCGTTCGCACATAAAATGTAAATATGTCACAAAGCTTTACAAAGTTTTTTTAAAAGGGGTGAGGATCCACAATAACACCTTAACTTTAATCTTAATTCACGTTAGCTTTTATTTATTTTTTTGAGTTGAATCATATTGTGTCGAATAAATGAACCTCATAAATTCACGTTCTTATTAAAGTGAAAGCCCCCCCCCAAAAAAAAAAATAAGTCGATATTTCGTCGATATTATTTAGTAAGAGTGTTTAGCAGAAAAGCCAACAAACTTCTACCCGAAAACATAAATATACAAGAAATAAATGTTACTATAGTCAATAAAGGTTCAGTTCATGTTTTTTTTGTTTTGAAATAGTTTCTAATACTCTTTACTTGAAATGATTTCAGCGAACCGAAATTAAAAGGAAATTTGAGGCGATAACTACTTAAATTAATTTTTATATGAACTACACATGCCATAATCGAATATTCCTCAAGCACAACTTAACGGAAAACATAACAATATGTTTATAAATATTCCTTACGTTGACGGAACTCTCTTAAATTGTTAGCACAGAATGCTCAGGTGCACCTCCTTCAAATTGAAAACAGAACTGTCCATTTCAACTTCGCTGCCATTTTGATTTTTTTTAAACCGGTTCGTGAATTAAAAAAAAAAAGTTTTTTTACAAACTACTTAAAATACAAACCAATGAACTATTCTACCATAAAAGTAACTTTTATTGACTATGGTAACATTTATTTATTGTATATTTATATTATTATATATATACAATTTTCTCTTTGTAAGGAAACACCATTTTGTTAGTCACTCTTGGCTACGAATGGAAACAAAGTTGATATAAAAAATATATTTTTTCGAAAATTATCTTTACTTTCATCATATTTTGCTTAGGGTAAAATTTTTGAGTATCAAAACCTATCTCTTTACAACCCTCTTCTTTTCATAACCCATCATACTTTCATCAATCACAGTCCATTTTCCGTAGGCTGTTTTTGAACCCAGTCAACGACGGGTACTTCTGCTAGTATATATATATATATATATATATATATATATATAATATATATATATATATATAAAGAAAACCATTGTTTAGAAAACATTTGCAATTAAAAATATATATGGTGTAACGCTTAAAAAGACCAGACAATTGCGAATTCAAGTGTAATAATAATGCCCATTTATTAGAATAAAATGGCGTGTTTAAACTTTCGATTAGTAAAATATATTTCTTCATAACACACAGAAAGTTTCTTCTTCGTTCGTGTCATGTTGGAAGAAGTGAGAAATAGAGGCTGAATTTGTTTTAAATGTTCAATGTGTAAAGGTTAGACGAACACATGGCTCAATAATAATGAGAAAATCCACTTTTCGAAAAGTACTATTGAAAATGTATGATTTAACAGTTATAAAGATCAGACGAATAAAAAAATCAATTTTAATAAGCATTTCTATGCATTAAAATATAAGTGAATTTATTTTCCTTTTTAAATTTTTCACAAAACTAGAATATACGTCTTCAGCAAATGTGGACACATTTCTTTTTTCCTGCCTCTCTCTGCACTGCACTGATAATTCTGGCGACCTGTTGCACATATCCTAATATTTCAACATGAAAAGTCGCAAAAAACAGTAAAAGATTAAATCCAGAACTCCAACCACCAATGTAGTCTTCTTCTCCAACATCAGGGATCAGTGGTCCAGCCTTCCAAAGATACAATTACATGGAATCAATCCTGACCTACTGTTACTGTTCGAAACTAGCTTTGAACTGAGTGTTTCTTACGAGAGGTGTGCGATAAGTAATGCCCCTGACCCACTTCCAGCTGTCTAATCTAGCTGAAATTTTGCATGTGCAATGATTTATATCTCTACGGGTTATGTGGCAAATTATAGCTCTGATTGTGGTTTCTGTTTTACAGGTGTTTGAACTGAGTCAGGTGTGAAATGGAGCTTGTTGAATTTCGAACAGTGATCCGGTTTTTGTATTTGAAAGGACGCACATCACAGGAGACTTGTGATGAAATGAAAGAAACTTATGGTGATAATGACCCACTATATGCTCTTGTAGAACGCTGGCATCGTGAATTCAAATATTCCGGAAGTCTGTGAAAACTGCTCCCAGACCTGATCGCCCCCCTTCTGCCATTGATGAGGAATCTGTCCGTCAAGTTTAGACTACTATTTTCGAATATCGGCGCATTACTATTCGCCAGATATCTCAAGATGTCAAGATTGGTACAGGGTCTGTGGAAACTATCATTTATGACCACTTTCATATGCATAAGGTGAGTGCCAGATGGATTCCCAGGTTGCTCACACCATTCCAGAAGCGAGAACGCGTCGAGTGCTCGAGGATGAATTTGGAGATGTGCCAAGAAAAGGAGTTAAAGTTTTTCGAAAGACTGATTACACACGATGAAACCTGGGTCCATCACTATGATCCAGAGACCAATGCCCAGTCAATGCAGTGGAAGCACTTGGACTCACCACCTCCAAAGAAGGCAAGGGTGCAGCCCTCCGCTGGCAAGGTCATGCTCACAGTCTTCTGGGATCAAGATGGAGTAGTGATGAAAAATTTCCTGACAAAGGGTACCACAATTACAGGAGCCTATTATGCTTCACTTTTGAGGAAATTAAGGGAAGCTATCAAAATCAAGAGGCGGGGCAAGATCAACAAAGGTACCTTCTTTCTGCAGGACAACGCTCCGGTCCACAACGTATGTCGACAGATCAGAAGCACGGGCGTGTGGTTATGAAATCCTTCCCCATCCTCCCTACTCTCCTGACCTTGCACCCTCTTACTTCCACCTCTTCCAGCCATGAAGTTGTTTTTGAAAGGAAAGCGTTTCCCAGATGACGCAGCCTTTATTTCTGAAGTCACGTCGTGGTTGGAGGACCAACCTGGGGTGTTCTACAAAAACGGTCTCCAGAGCTGCATCAAACGATGGGATAACTGCATAACTCTGGATACTTCCTATGTAGAGAAAGACTAATAACTGTGCTAAGTTTCGTTGCTCTACTTCTATGGAAAGTTGGTCAGGGGCATTACTTATTGTACGCCCCTCGTAAGTTAACCGATACTCAAAATTGGCATTGAAGTTCAATCCTATAAACCCGTTTCTATTATGTGCCTATATTATAGTGTTGAGAATACACTAAATTGACTATATGTGTTTCCTAGTACCACTTGCTTGTAGTATTGCATTCATATTTGCCCTTTATCGACCCAACAGCAGCGAAGTTTCTATCACTGAGTGTATCTTTGAGAAAATTGACCACATCTTGTCTGCTCATCTCTCGGTTAACATTCTGGTCTGTTGAAAGACTAACCCACTCAAACAAGACAGATGATCAGAGGAGGGAATGTCATGTTTCTCTATTGTTTATAGCTTAACACAGATTGTTACGAACCCACCAGTGTGCCCGACACTGACGGATGGTATTCAAGTCTCCTAGACATATTTTAATTGCAATTTTCCAGAACAGTGCTCATGCTCCGTTCTGACTCGACTTGGAGTTTACGATTACTTTGTTGTTCCAATAAATATTAAAAAAAACAAAGCGTAGCAAGTCCGTAGATGTACTTCTCCATCATAAAATATGTCGGAAATCTATAGCTGTATGTGATCGCTTTCGAACAATGCTCAGGTGCATGCAATCATAAAAAACCTTGATACCTCAAAAGCATGTGGACCTGATCTTATCCCAGCTGTGCTATTAAAAAAGTGCTCAGCCGAAGTAGCTTCAGTTCTCTCCAAACTCTACAACAAATGCCTTAATGAAGCTTGCTTTCCGGTCTGTTGGAAAACTGCTTCTGTTGTACCAGTATTCAAGAATTCTGGCGAAAGGACAAACCCATCAAATTATCGCCCCATTAGCCTCCTCCCACTTTTTGCCAAAATATTTGAGACCATAATTAACCATGCTCTAGTCCATCATCTTACAGATGCTAAACTACTGACTGACCAACAATGTGACATCCTAACTGTGATCTCTGAACGTATATACCATTCACTGGACAACGCGGGGGAGGGCAGAGCGGTAGCTCTAGATATATCTAAGGCTTTTGACAGGGTATGGCATGAGGGTCTCCTCAGTAAAATCAGATCATACGGTATCACTGGTAGAATACTTAACATAATTAAATCCTTCTTAGATCAGAGAAAAATCCAGGTTGTCCTCGACGGTCGTACATCTAAACAATATGATATAAATGCGGGGGTGCCCCAGGGTTCTATCCTTGGACCTCTATTGTTCCTGATATTCATTAATGACCTCCCCGACAACATTGCCTCTGAGATGGGTATATATGCTGATGACACTACACTCTATGGCAGGCACGACAGGAAGACGAATGAACACATTTCTAAAGAAATGGCAGAAACACTAGAGGAAGACCTCCAATCTGTAGTGGAATGGGGACAAAAGTGGTTGGTCGCGTTCAATGCTGCCAAGACTAAACTAGTTTCATTCAATAATTACAAGAAACCCTATCTACCACCCATAGCAATGGCCAACGACTCTTTATCTGAGAGTCAATCTTTCAAACTCCTTGGCCTAACGTTCACAGGAAACATGAGTTGGAACAATTACATTGAAGGCATTGCCAGGGCCGCTGCAAGAAAGGTGGGCTCTCTCTACCGTGATAGAAATCTACTAACACCCGAAAGTATCCTGTACCTCTATAAGGCCACCATTCGCCCATGTATGGAGTATTGCTGCCACATCTGGGCTGGTGCATCTGCTACTAGTCTCTCGCTCCTTGACAAGGTTCAAAAGAGAGTCGCAAACCTGATAGGCCCTGAACTGGCATCTAAGCTTCAGCCTCTGTCCCATCGACGAAGTGTTGCATCCCTCTGCCTGTTCTACAAGTATTATAATGGTGAATGCTCTGAAGAACTGCAAGCACTTGTGCCCCCACGACGTGTGCACCCTCGACAAACCCGACAGGCTACCAAATCCCACCCCCACACTGTAGAGATCCCTAGATGTAAAATATCTTTTTACTCCAATAGTTTCTTCCCCAGAACCGCTAGACTCTGGAATTCCATCCCAGGTCCCTGCTTCCCCAACAGTACTGACGTGCAGAAGTTCAAGTGTAACGTGAACCGACACCTTGCTGCCCAAATCCCTACATAGTACCCCAGTAGTTGTTGCCCCTGATACTAGCCCCCTACACCAAAGTGGCAATTTGCCTTGTTTGGGGTGAAAATGTCATAAAAAAAAAAAAATTAGATATACTTTTGCGTTTATGTTTAAAACGAACATGTCCTCCATATTACCAGACCTGTATGATTGATAAATCGCTGGTATAGACTGTTTCGTACTATCCAGGGAATACTAGCAAACCCCCAACTGCCAGCTGTGGTTTAAACTAGATTGTGCTCCTGCGATTGCGTGTAGAAATTACTATTCCAATTATTTTTAACGGAATAGATGCCTTGAAACTCAAGCTGTCTGTAAGACTGTCAGTAATTACTGCAAAAGAGTAATAAAGAACCAGAGAATCATATGTCTAGTCCGTGAAGTGTAATGTTGCTGAGAAGCGGCTTGGTGCCCACGAGTTTTGGCGAAAAAACAAACAGAATCCTGAAAAAACCGTGTCCTGTATCCCGATTATCATCAATCGACCTGAGGTAATTTCATCTTGACTGACAAATCCAGACCTTTTGTACCGAATCCTACGGCGAATTTTACTTTTTGCGATCAGATTCGTTTACGTTCCCATATTTCCTCCTGTGCCTGAAAACACAATGCAGTAAACAAATACATGTGTGTGATGTTGCCAAACTTATAAAAATGAATGTTTCCACTAAAGCACTGACCTTGCCATTCCAATTATAGTGTTCAAAATGCTTAAAAAATAGATCCCATATTTAAAAAGTTAGTTTATGTTTGTGTTCTGGAGAAATGCGTTGCAACACATTTAGAACTTCATTAGTCTGCCCATATTTAAAAATTCTGGAGATCAATTTATTTGCATAGACGGCAAATCTGCGCTTGATGTCTGGCTGGATAGTCTAATGCTAGTGGAGGTGCAGGTCGATAAAACATTTTTGCGGAGTTATAGACAGAAGGTTGTTTCTGTGTCAAATCCGGTGGCATTAAACCCTGCCTTGATATTATCTTGTGCGAAGTAGTTTGATTGTCATAGGTCTTGCGGAGACTTGAAACATGTTCTTTACAAAAAGTCAGGGTCAGATTCTGCCGCGAAAACCAAATAATGACAAAATATAGAATAATGACAAATTCATTACTATGGAATGGCAAGAGAAGTTAAATCTGTAAAAGTAAAACCTGCTTCTAATTAAACACATATTAGTTTGTGTGTTGGGATCCTTTGGAAATTTCTCTACTCCAGGTGGATGGAAGTTCTCTTTAGCACATGTTCATCTGACAAAGCAATTCAACATCATCGCACTTTCACAATCCTTCGAGCTTTCTTTTATGTTATTTATACATAACTCACAGGAAACAGTCCACTTGGAACAGTAGAGAAGACAGTAATACAAATATCAGGATGACTTAAAACTGTAATTGCTTTGCTTTCCTTATGATGGCACTGGATTGTTTTTTTTTACATAGGCATCACCACTTATCAAGGCCAAGAAACCACTCGAGGATATGTTTAAAGAGTGTACAGTAGAAATTGGACAATATAGTGACCGTTAGTAATGGAAATTCGGTAAATTTGTTAACTTAAATGGAACGGCTCATCAAAACCTGTTTACGTTAGACTTGAAGACAACCATATTGTAGTCAGCTGGAAAGCAGAAAAACGGAAGACAATTCCATAGGCATGAAGTTCTAAGAAAGAAGCTTTGCTCATGGAACCTACGTTTAGGTTTAAGCACAGATGGCACTGGATTGTGTCGCGGATCAATTGATGCTCACTGTAGACAGCAGAGGTAACTCCAGTATTTTGAGAACTAACCATCAAACCCCTCGTCTTTCCTGAAAAGAGTTCTCTAAAGTACTGAATTGCTTTTGTTTAACAGAACAGCTTTACAGCTGAGAGGGTATGGTAACGCCCCAGGTTGTAAGTGTCTCAGATTACTCGTCATCTGCCTCAACAAAACAATCTATTTAGTGACATGCAATATGGTTTCCGGTCTGCTATATCTATAGTTAATCTGCTAACTATACTATCATACAGAATTATTCAGCTTCTAAACAGTGGCTTATTTTCTAGAGCAACTAATCTTGAAATATCAAAAGTTTTTGAAAGGGTTTGGTAGAAACATCTACTTCAGAAGATGTTAAGCTAAGGAGTACCTGGAAATGCCGTCTCAATTATTAAATCCTTATCTCTGATAGGTTTACAGGCATAGTGATTGATAGACAGAAATCAGAAGCAAATAGTTCCAACCCTGTTGTAACACAAATTTTCATTCTGGGTCCAACTTTCTTCTTGATCTTTATCAATGATCTCCTACATAAGATTCTTACATCATGTTTAGACATTTATGCAGACGACACTATCATCTCTGGAAAGAATTCAATGACCAAACTCTTTCTGATTCTCTTTCATCTGACCATGAGCACTTCGTGCAACGGCGAAAATGCTTGTGAATTTTAATACGTCTAAAGCCAAGATTTTATCTTTATATCATCAACGCCCTTATCCCTATCTGACCCTAATTGAAATGGGAACATCATGTATTTACAAGCTTCTTAGCCTGATCTTAATTCATGATCTAAAATCGAAAACTTCCGTCAAATTCTTGGCTAAGACTGAAAAAAGGTTGGACAATCTTACCGCTCCAGTAGATATCTCACTGCTGATATTTGTTTAAAATGGAATACTGCTGCCACATCCGGGCAGAAGCCCTATCATGCTCTGACAGCATTCAAAACCAACTTCGAAAACTAGTGAATGATGCGCTGTTCTTTTCGCGGGACCTTCTTTCTCAAAGAGAAACTTTGCGAGCCTGTCTTTACTCCATTTTTACACTTTACTAAGCTTTCACAAAATGCTTATCTGACTACAACCACTATCAACAATTCCGCACACTCTATATCTATGCCTGAATTTAAATGCAGATTACATGAATAAAGCTTTTTTCCTAGAACTTCCTGCTCGTGACACTGTGTCGCGCTGGACTGCCTTCTCGTTGATTACAATATAAGCTTTTTAATCTTTGTAAACAAGTTATTGCAAAGCCATCTCCTTAAATAATTAAATTCTACTAAATTTCCATCAGGGACAATTACTTCGCAGTTGTCCGGATGACACACTACACCCATTAACTTATTCTCGAGTTGTCTCTCGGTCTTCATAAATGGCGAAACCATTGTAAAAATGAATCTAAAAATGTGCAGACGAAACAACTAACTTTTTCATGGGCTGGATAGCTTATAAGAAGACATTTAATTTGTTGCCATATTCATGGATACTCAAATGTGTGGACATTTTCTGAATCGAACCCAGCATCAAAATGTCGATAAAAATAGCACGAAGAATTATGAAACTACTTAAAATGTAAAGTTAGTTAAAATTAAAGTGTTTTATTTTTTTATGATGTCGTCATGTTGATGTCGTTGACCACTTTTTACGGAATGTGAAAGCAGAATATGAACTTGGAAAAAAAACTTCCTACAGTAAGCAATCTACTATCAATGGATGAGGGTAAATTCTTGGATGGAATAAAAATTACCTTGGTACCGTGATAATTATGATAAGATTGCTTAGTAATGACACGGAGATGGAATATTGCCTAACCAAATGTCCTATTTGCCTTATAAAAAAAAGGGATAAGATCGCCTAATCAGATGGTCGTGAACTTCCAACAACAGATCTAAAAAAAAAATGTTCACAGCGAGACTGGCTACACATATTTAAGGATACGTGATTAGATAAAGGACATGAGTATTAAAAACCAAAGCACATCCGGGTACTCACAAAATCAGCGATTATTTATTATTTCACCTCCACAGTTGAAATGCAATATATGCTAATTTTGTTTGAGCAGTAGCGATTATTCAATATAGTGCTTGTGTGATTGACGGCAATGTAGATGAATTAAATATTTGGGCGCAAACACGCATACATTCTTATAATTTATGGGGCTGTGGCTAAGAAAGAAGATGTAGGTATGTTGTATCTACAAAGAAATCAAGGTGGTCTAGGTTTACTTTGCGTTGAATATGTTGTTAATATACGAGTAGGAAATCTAACTCAATATATTTCTGAAAGAAATGGAACTCATCTTCACAAAATGAAATCGGAAAAACTGTCAAGAAAAAAAGATTAATATGTTACAATTTTTTTTTTAATAAACTACAAAGTGTATTAAAAAAAGTGTATAAAAATTTCGTGATAATGACAGCTGGACTTGCTTACTAGGGCTTGTCTTTAAATATCTACTGGGAATAAATTAATAGGAGCTCGGGAATCAACAACTCGCACTACGTCTATAAAATACTACGTTAAGAAAACTGCATAATCATCGATGTGCAGATTATGTAAAGAAATGGAAATAATATTAGCACATAGTATATCATAATGCCTTATGTTAGTTCAACATTAATACAAAAGGGTGGAGACAGTATAAAGTCGTTCAAGTCTAACACTGAGAATGTATGCAACTTCTATGGATCAGAAAACCGTGCAAAGTGATACAGACAAACCACAAACTTCTTTGGAACGTGCGCATAAAATCTGGTATTTGAAAGTTCCAAACCTGACATAATTTTTTAAAACTAAAACAAGAATACTTGTTCAGTCATTGGCTTAGCCTTCCTTTTCGATACCAAAGCTCAAGAAAACGAACATGAAAAATAATTAAATATTAAGATCCGAAATAGGAATTAGTAACCCTATTAACATATAAACAATTCGAGATGATTTTCATTGTAATTCAAGAGATTGTGACTTTTAAAACAGCAACCATAAATGATTCAATCGGATTAACGAGGAAATTTATTTTCGAATTTGACAGAGGCTTGTCTATTAGGAACGGTTGCACTGTTAAAGTACAGCTCTAATGAAGCTGACCAGATAATCAAGGAGAAAATACAAGAAAAACATCCAAAAATAAATAAATAAATGAATGAATAAATATATAAATAATAATAATAATAATAATAATAATAATAATAATAATAATAATAATAATTCTGATTTCGTTTATGAACGTCTCTCTGGAAAGGGATGGGATACATTTCATGAGGATTTCCCTTAATCCTGGCTTCAAACCAGGAGCTTCAAAGATCAAGGGTTTTCCTAAGGATGTCGGTGGTACCTATAATTGCAAAGGTTTGAAGGTCGCCTAAAACATCGGTGATTTGTAGTTTTTTCAATTGTCCTTCCAGACGACTTGATACTACTCTTAGTGTACCAACTACGACCGGGATTATTTATGTTTTAACCCCGTGTATACGCCTTATCTCCAAGGCCAATTGAGCACTCAGAAGGCTGTCCTATCAGCATGCGCAAAGTACTGGGACTGCTGTATTGCCATTTGGTGAATGGATGCTGGACCATGCAGTTGTCTCTGGTAGGGCCTCTCGATGCCATACTAGTGGGTAATTTTACGGCTTTACCTTTTTGTGTGCTACAAAAATTTTTTTCCTGTCTTTTTCTCTCTTATTTTCCCTCTCTGTACTGCTCTAACCAAATATGCCGAACTGTTCCACAAATCCCTAAACCTCAACATAAAATATCTCCAGAAAAAAAAAAAAACCTAGAACCCCATCTTCCAACGTAGACCTCTACTACCAGGTCTCCTTCTCCAACATTCCAGAGGTTGAACTCCAATTACAGGAGACGAAACTGGACATATTCTTTCTAAGTGAAACTGGAATAGGGCCGACCACTTCCCTAGATGAGTTCATAATTAACGGATACTCTAACTTAACAGCTAAATCTGACCCCTAAGATCGCCATGGCATGGAATATGTGCCTACATTAAGGATGGCTTCCCGTGTGGCAGGGGTATCTCTAGAGAAGATCCTAATTTACCCTATATGTGCTACCGGGTTGCACTTGCTAACACCGCTGCATTTATATTTGCCCTCTATAGGCCCCATAACAGCGGAGTTACTACCTTTAAGAGTATATCTGAGAAAATAGACCACATCCTGTCTGCACACCCTCGGCTAACATCTATATCTGTGGTGACTTACACGTCCATAATATGGAATGTCTGACCCATTCAAATAAGACAGACGATGAGGGGAGGTTTTGCCATGATTTTGCCATTGCTTATGACCTCACTCATATTGTTCGCGAACCCGCCCATGTGCCCGATACACCCGGTCAATATGCAAGCCTTCTAGACCTTTTTCTCTCAACTCCCCCTGAGCTATGTTCATGTTCCGGTCATTCTCCTCTAGGATCCTCTGACCACTCCGTCGTATCAGTTAAGATAAAAATGAAATATAATAAGTCCCCAGACGTACCCCTCCACCGTACTGTATACCGACACTCTATGGCTGACTGGGATAGCTTCCGTACATTCATATCTGATTTACCTCTGCATTCCATGTTTAAAAAGGATGTGTCCTCTATAGTATCAGACCTGACCGAATGGTTAATTGTAGGCATAGACCAATTCATACCATCTAAAAAATTCCAACAAAAACCTAACAGCCAGCCATGGTGCTCCCCAGAATATGCTGCTGTTATTGCGCACAGAAATCACTTTTTCCATAACTACCAACATAATAGATGCACTGAGGCTAAAGCTGCTTTCAGGACTGCCAGCAACCACTGTAAAAGAGTAATAAAAAATGCAAGAGAGCTATATTCCCAGTCTGTTAAATCCAAGGTAGCTGATCAGCGGCTTGGTTCCCACCAGTTTTGGCAAATAACAAATAGGATCCTGAACAGAAGTGTGCGTTCTATCCCAACCATTATCAATGGACCAGAGGTCATCTCGTCAGCGTCAGACAAGGCCAAACTATTTGCAAAGAACTTTGCAGCTAAATTCTACCCAATGGAACGAAGGCCATCAACTCCCCATATTTCCTCCTATAACACAGAACACGCTAGGTTGCATACAGATATCTGTGCATGAGGTCGCCAAGCTAATCAAGAAGCTTGATTCTACTAAAGCAACTGGCCCTGACGGCATCCCAATTATAGTGTTAAAAAGCTTCAACAAGAACTTGCTCCCATACTTACGAAACTGTTTAAGCGTTGCCCTAAGGAGAAGTGCTTTCTGACTCACTGGAAAACCTCATCAGTATGCCCTGTATTTAAGAATTCAGGTTATAAGTCATCTCCCTCTCAGTACAGAAAAATAAGTCTTCTGTGTGTTATGAGTAAGTTTCTGGAATCCATATTAAATAGAGAAATAGTCAACCACCTCAGCAGAAACAATCTTCTTAGTGACACACAATATGGTTTCCGTTCTGCAAGATCTACCGCAGATGTGCTAACGGTTATATCTCACAGGATTAGTGAATCTCTTGACAAAGGCTTCCTTTCTAGGGCAATTGCTCTTGACATATCAAAGGCCTTCGACAAGGTATGGCATAAGGGCCTACTTCACAAGATTTCCAGTTACGGTATAACTGGAAATGTTTTCTCAATCATTAAATCATTTCTCTCCGATAGGCTCATAAGAGTAGTGGTTGATGGACAAAAATCAGAGGCCTGCAGTATTAATGCTGGAGTCCCTCAAGGGTCAATCCTGGACCCAAGTCTCTTCCTGATCTACATCAATGACCTCCCTAAACACATACTTAAATCATTCGTTGTCATCTATGCTGATAACACGGCCATCTACGGCAACACATGAAAGGCTGTAAATGACAAAGTTCTCTCTGATTCTCTCTTCTCTGATCTCGAGCGCGTGGTTCAGTGGGGGAAGACGTGGCTGGTTACCTTTAATGCATCTAAAACCAAACTCCTATCCTTACATCATCAACGTTCTGATCCGCATCTGGCATCATTTGAAATGGATGGCTCTCGTCTAGGAGAAGCCACGTGTTTTGACAAGCTTCTGGGTTTGCCCTTTACTCCTGATCTGAAATGGAACACGTACATCAAGTCTGTTGCCAAGGTCTCTGGAAAGACGGTGGGATCCTTCTACCGCTCCAGAAGATATCTCACTACTGATGCAATTATCTATCTATATAAAAGTCAAGTACGTCCAAGGATAGAATATTGCTGCCATATCTGGGCAGGAGTTGCTAAAAACAGCCTATCCTGTCTTGACAGAGTACAAAATAAACTTCGTGGCTTAGTGGGGGATGCCCTTTTCTCCACTCGGCAACCTCTCTCCCACAGAAGAGACGTTGCGAGCCTATCCTTGTTTTATCGTTATTTCCATGGCAGGTGCTCGTCTGAACTCCAATCTCTAGTCCCCCCTCGCAAATCTTTCACAAAAAACACCCATCTAGCTGAATTCACTGTGAAAAATTTCTCCCACTCTTTATCTGTGCCTAAATCAAAACGTGGATTCCATGAACAAAGCTTGTTTCTTAGAACTGCACGCCTGTAGAAGTCTGTTCCGTTTGCCTGCTTCCCACCGGACTACAACTTGGATGTGTTCAAGTCCAACGTTAACAAATTCCTAATGAACCCCCCCCTTTAGTAAACACTTCATCCAATCTCCACACTAACGTACTGTACTTGCAATAACCCTTATCCCTGAGTGGCTTCCGGGCCTTAATAAGTGGTGACCACCGTGTAAAAAAAATTCTCATACTACTACCACTACTACTACTACTACTACTACTACTACTACTAATAATAATAATAATATTAAAATTAATGGGTAAAACAATGTCCTTAATTATAAGCGAAATTAATTAATTAACAAAAGAAATATATTAAGCTATACATTAATAAATAGTTTTAAACTAACCGTGCAAAATAATTGGAGTAATAATGTCATAAATAGTTTTCCCGCGAAGGGACAGAGAGTTTATTCCACTATTATTGCCACTAACACTTGGAAAGAAAGACAAGAAAAGAAAAAAAAACGCAAGAACCCAGTTTTATGCAAGAAGACGTGAAGAAACTGAAAAGTCCACGTGACTGGAAGAGATGTTTGGCAGATAAAAGCACCCGGCTTGGAGGGGAAAAGACAGTTCTTCTTTACGTCTTGCATAGGTGAAAACGTTACAATCAGTGGCAACCTCGCAGAATGGGCTAATTTCCAGATTACTAGTAATCAAACGCAATTAGCAGGTAAAACATTTTACATTTGGCCGATTCTCGAATTTCATGGCGTTTCATCCAATCACACAGTGTCTGAATTGTGTGAACAATTAGAGTTGGTTTGTGAAATGTGCAGTGTTAACAACGTTGAGTGTGTTCAGGTAGAGAGGCATGGTTTTGTCGATATATTGGCGATTAAACCGTGACCAGCAGGAGTATTTAAAGCAGGTCACACTCTTTTGTTGCATTTGACCAGTTTATCTCTTGTGGTTTCCGATATGCAAAAAAACTTTTTATGATTACTTAGGTGACCTACAAGTCCTGACACGTGTAATCGCAACAAAAACCCTTCTGATCTGTGGATCAATTGTGCTGCCGTAACAGAGATCCCCGATTAGGTTAGACAACAATTGCATGGCCCCCCAAGGACGGCGAACTTGACCCTAGAAATGATCCTTGCTATGAATCTCATGACAGAAGGGATAGAGGTGTACGAGCCGTTGGCGACCGTACGGCGTAGATTTTCCTCGTGTGCATGTGAACCCACCTTCAGCACCCTACCAGCAGGGTGCAGTTGCAATGCAGTGTCATAAGTATGAAGGACCCTCTCACTTTGCTAGAGACTGTCGGCAACCCGAATAAAGAAAGCAAGAAGAGCTCTCCCGGAGACACGCTATTATCCGTGCCAGCAATAAGGACATGTCGTGTCGAGGTGTCTGGGAAATGCGAAATAGGGCGAGACGCAAGCACTACTCTCTCCTAACATAAACTAGAAAAAAGTGCTTCCCGTAATAAAAGTAAAAATTAATGAGTAGATCGAATAGTGTTTGTGAATTCGGAGACTCCTCATCTCTGTGAGTTGATTGTTATGTCAACTCAAATCACGTAAAAGTACAACACTTCTAACGACAAGCTGGATATTCTTCATAATCCACGGTGTTTACAACATAACTTAAACAATGGCAAACAGAAATCCTTTGAAGACTGACGTACTAGTGGTAAACAAAAAGCTATTGGGATTCAATCACCTCCTGAGAATGGATGTCATCAACGAACTCGGCGGTGTGAATATCGACGAAGGGGCAAGTTATATTACAAGCCTACATTGATCATGGATAGTTGGTTTCTTACTCGGAAGAGGAATTGAAGCGGTCATTACGCAAATCAGTAAGACCACTGCTTGACTATGTGGAGTTAACAGAGAACGTAAACTCATTTTCAGCTTGCGCAGACAAATTTATTGACAAGTTAAAAGTGTAGTGACGAGCAGGATTAAATGTTCCAGGATTAGACCTTTGCAAGGCATATATTCAGGTACACATGCACTGATCACTGTGGCTCTATCAAGCTGTACTACTTAACCGGACGAAGGTATTGCCTGACCCGGGCGCGGGTTTAAACTCTAAGTTGCAACCTTTGTCATGCAAATAATTGTTTATGCTATTCCGATGAATGATACGCGCGTACAGCAAGCAGTATATGCCTACGTTGATGATGTGTACGTGGACGAAAGTGTGAAGGAGCATCCCTGCAGCTTCTTGCACAGCAAAGAACTGGAGAGGCTACAAGATTTTGCACAAGTACTTGGTTTACCGGTCACGGGGGATAACGTATTCTATGGGAGAAGAAAGAACAAAATCCTAGTAATGCTTCGTGACAGTGCGGAGATATAATCCTATTATCAGTCGAATGTGTTGGACACCTTCCCCTGAGTGTTGAGCTTCGCGCTACCGAGGTGTTCATCAAACGGAGAGCACCTGACGTGACCACTGGGTTAAATAACAAAGTTGACACCACCATAAATAACGAGGTTCTCACCAGATTGCACGAAGAAGACCTGGCACGGGGTAAATTGTACGTTGACAGCCAAGATTTTAGCGTATGGGTCGATGTAAGCAGTCTAGTTACCGGCGTGTCATTGGAAGAAGTAAAGGATGCTTGATGGTTACGTTCAGAAAATGACTCCCAACATATTAACCTCTCGGAACTCGATGTCATTATTAAGGGGATAAACTTGGAAATCCTCTGAAAGGCGACAATCTTAAAGTTGTTCATGGATTCTGCTTGTGCCCATAAGTGGATATCAAATACTCTTTTCGGCAGAGACATGGTACCAACCAAAACCATAAGTGAGATGCTCATTCGACGGCGGCTTGACACTATACTAAAATTGGTGAAAGAATACGCGTGTCAATTGATTATCTTTGGTCAGATCTATTCAAAAAGAAGGCAGGTAAATTGCCTCAGAGGTGGTTTGAGGCAATTAAAAGAAGCACTCAACCTGTGCAACCTGGCTGCATTTTGTCCGTGAGCTCATTTGAGCTTGACCAAACATGATTGTTCACCAACAAAGCGGTCATCATTATGTGAGATGGCCCTACTACTTTGCGAAACAGATCGATCCTGGGGTTGCTAGGGCTGCTTTGAAAACCGTTAACAGAGAATGTGAGGAGTGTTAGTTGATCGATTTGTCACCCATACATAAAATACATAAAATACATAAAAAACATAAAAAAACATAAAATATTTTGAATGTTAAATATAACATGGCACAGGCTCATTTCTGACATTGATTGTGAACTTACTCGGTTTGCTACATGGCGACGTATTACTCGACAAGATACGACAAGTGTAATCAACCAATTATAGCTGTTCTTCTGTTAGCGGGGCTCGCCAACAGGGATTCTGACCGTTCTACCGATGATGACACAACTTTTCAGAATAGCTTGTTTACAACCTTTCTAGAGGAATGGAAAGTATGACTTCAATTATGCTGTACATACGTCCTCCTCTGGTAACGACACCATCGAGCAATATCAGAGAACAAAAAACGGATCGCCGCCAGAAATAAATGTACTGTACCAGAATCAGTAAATTGGTAAAATGTCGCGCCAAAGGATGATATATTCTCTGCCACAGCACCTGCCAATATGGTCTATCGGTACTACATACGGCTAAAATGAATCATTATAACATGGCGTCAGCACACAAGCAATAGCAGACTGTGTTCAAAACGGGTAACCGTGTGTGGGTAAAGGTATTTTATGGAGGGAGTACTCTAAAATATAGAGTAGGACGTGTGATCGGAATCAGTGCACAGAACATATCTGTTGACGGAATGCCACGTCATGTAAAAGATCTGCGATCCATAATGGGACTACGTCCGCCGACCGTCTGTTCTCACCTGTTGTCAGAGGATACGAGTGAGAGATTTGTGACAATCGGAGAGAGACCATGTGAACAGGCAACCAGCATAATTGGTGATGCTTCTTCTGATCATACTTCTGATAGAGGCCCCCTAACGGTACCACTGCGAAGACGTACACGGCGCAACACACTGTCTACCGAATGCTTCGATCATAGGATCAGGGAGTTGTAGTAGTAATGTAAAAAATCGCCTTACCACAAAGAGACAAAGGCTTGTTTCGTTTTTTGCCACTCGTACATGAAAATAAAAGAAAAAAGAGAAAACACAAGAAGTGTACATAGTTTTATGCAAGAAGAACTTAAGAATGTGATAATTACACGTGGCTAGGGGAGATCTGGAGCAGATAAAAGAACCTGGTTTAAGCCGAAAGAAGTCAGTTCTTTGTTACTTCTTGTATAGGTGAAAAACTTACAATCAGTCGCAATCTTGCAAAACAGTACTACTCGAAGACACATAGTTCATACACATATAATTTAACACAGAAACACATACTACAAACGCAGATAATTGGTGCAAACGCAAACCAAAATGCAATATTGAATAGACCTTCTATCCACTGAGTAAGGTCATACAATAGACAAACACATTGAAATAAGAATGCTGGACATTAAGAGGCAACAAACCTGACAATTTGTTGATTCAGACAATCTACTGTTTTACAGACGGATTAAATAAATAGAACTTTTGAACTTGATGAAAATTACGTAATCAACATAATAGTATAGTAGGAGAATAAACGTTTATAAACATGTGATGTTTAAACAAAATGGAATGAAAGAGTCGATTAAACGAAACCTCGTGTTACATGGCGGTAACATTTTTAATTCGAACCAAACACATTTAATGCAGGGACAATTACAAAAGAAGAACAGATTAAATCTGACTCAGTATAAACAAAAGGCATTTATTAATATCGTTTTATCATCAAACAACGGGCACGTGATTTTCTAAGGTAGAGACAATATAAGTGCACCCCTGCGTTAATCTTAGATTACTTACCCGTTCCCAGTCCCAGATCAACTGTATGACGGCAGTTCCCCCTACGACACACAGCCGTACGGCCATTTTTATTGAGTGTTCGGATTGTGTCACGTTTTTAAAGTTCCTCTCGCACTGACCCGTGCTTTTAAGTCGCTGTTACTGCCATACTATTTCAAAACTCCCTGCCGCTCATCTATTCCTTCCCTGTGACGTCAACACGTGTCACAGCTTAGTCATTTGGATACATCAAGATAATACATTCGCGCCAATGAATTCGTTACATAACTTCTCATGCTAAAAATTCTTTACAAGAATGTATTAAACTATGCCAAGGATATAAAAGAAAATAAAAAAAGAAGTTCAATAATAATAATAATAAAATGAATGCGTAAATCGAAATAAAATGACATTATGTGGAGTGTGCTCGATCTTTTTAATTTACTCTTTGTTATTTTTATGTTCTCTTCGTTATTTGTGGGATCAACTCGCGCCACGGCTTGGTTATTTCCGTACGCGGAGATGCCGCTGTTGTTAAGTATACGTCAATGTGTTCGTTAAAATTCTGGAGACAATTACTGCATTATGATGTGCTATGTAGTGTGGAAATATGCGAGAGAAATATAAATATTGCTCTATAAAATACGCATGTAGAAATGATTGGCCTAAAGTGTAATTATATATGATTTTTAATTAGCAAATTACTAATTAATCTTGTAAATAATATTCATAAATATAATATAAATGTTACGTTACATTTGGTTTCATGCTTTCCGACATCGGCGACCCAAAATCTTCCTCTACACTTCCAGACTTTTTAGACAAATATTTTCTGTTGAGAAACTAACTATTCTGAAATAAAATATTTATTAATATAATTGAAAAATCTAATCTATTTTGTTTTCTAAATACATTTACGGATATTATCGTTAAGTGGTTCTCACAAAATGCGACGTAGAACAAACTTTTGAACACATAAACTGAAAGTTCACAGGTTGTAAGTTAAATTAGGAAAACTGTCCAAGTTATGGCATTTTGGATCAGACTAAAATTGATCCTTCTTTCGGAACACAGCTAACGATTGAAATCCAAGGTTCTATAATTTTCTTTACCCGTAACATATACACATATAGAAATCGAATAAAATATTCTTGGTTTGACCTAATCGAATGTGCATCAGAAAATTTGAATCCAAGAAAGATTAAACGGGGTAACGTCAACTAAATAACATAATGTTCACGTCTTGGGTTTTATTTATTGCTTTCGTTAACAATAATTGTATATTAGTATATATAAATTCGACAAAAGCTTAAAATACGAGACAAGATTAACCGTTGCCCACATTCTCATGTTGACTCAAAAGAAATACAGCTCTGCAGTGCTATACCTGAAGTCAGAGCATGACATAAAATGATTTATAAATAGAAATTGACGAGCAATGACAGATAGATATGAACAAACTATGCTGGACAATAGTAGATTTTCCACATTAAAAAAAAAAGACTTTAATTCAACTCTTAGATAACCACCGTCTTTAATGAGGAGAAAGGTATGTTTGTTGCTTGTCCATGCAAACCAGTGCCGGACCGAATATACAGTTACAGCTGTTGCCATAAACCGCCAACATGTGAAAATCCCTTTATAAAAAGCTGACTAAAATCTACATATACACGGTTTATTTCATATTTCAATCAATATCATTACAAAATATTACTTATATAACATATTTGACCGTTACATATTTCAATCAATATCATTACAAAATACTACTTATATAACATATTTGACCGTTACAAAGTAATTTTAAGAAATAAAGACCTTATTATACAAGCAACGTTACTTATATTTTGTCTAAAGTGTATAAACAAAATTATTGACTCGCTGAAACATGTGAATATGTTGTGTTTATTCAAATTATTATACGGACTATTAATTGATTGATGGCTTATATATATTGTAAAATTTTCACAAAGACGATTCAAGCCATTTTTTTCGTCATAACTTAAACTAATTACAGTCATTATACATACTTATAAGGATAGTAGCTATGTTTCAAAGTTCCTATGGTTAATTTAAATGATGTATATATAATAAAAGTTATAGAAATGATTATATGATGAGGTGTCTACAATGGTAAAAAAATTCTAAATGTACTAGTTCTATCATTTCCTTATACTTTAAGTTATAAACATATGTAACTCGTATGTTTCTATGTACAGCTCACCAACTTGGTTTCTTATCTTCAGGCAAGGGCAAAGTTTTTTGTCCAATTACCTGAATTCAACTTCGTCTGAAGTGACAGAAAAAGTAGCACATAGGCCAAAGTCGTGCTTAGGTAAAAAACGAATAGTCAACATAATAGCGTTAGGTCCGGTGATCATCTTCTGGCTTTTTTATTTTGAATTTTTTGTGTTTCTAAATTTGTTTCCACCAGTGAATAAAACTCACGATGGTTACATTTTGAATGTGCGTTTGGCAATTATTTTTTTCTGCTTTATTTTGCGTATCAAATCGCATTTGTAAGAATACAACTAGCAAGAAATCTTTGACCCATGGGCATTAATCCGTATAATACATTTTGTAAGTTTGCACCACTTGATATTATACAAAATAATCTAAAAATAAAACATCAAATTTTATATAACTAGTACCTACACTATGGTTTATCTGAATTTGTCCTTTTTCTCCTATATATATATATATATATATATATATATATACATATATATATATATATATATATATATATATATATATATATATATATATAATACAGCTTATCTGACGAAGCAGATTGGACAATTCTTCTGTGTGTGCTGAACTAAATTATATATATGTATAATATATATATATATATATACATATATATATATATATATATATATATATATATATATATATTACACTATAACACTGGTCAGCACTTCTTAGGCTTTTGTATTCCTCTGTCTATTTGTCTTGTTGTCTTTCTACCCAATTCCCAATAAGGTTCTGTCATTAAGTGCATTCGATAAGTTTCCTGACGTTTTTGCTGTTGCCTTTTGAAAATTTAGTTTGTCTTGATTATGCAACTTATGAGATAACTGACCAATTTTTATGATTTCAGGTTTAAATTAACAGGAACTGCAGAAATTTAAATACACCTCACTAAAGTGTGATTTTCACAGCTGATAATTCTCAAAAATTCAATCTTGATGTGAGGACACTTGAGAAAAAAGATAAGCAATAAAATTATGTTTCAAACTTGGCAAAATGTAGCAGAAACGTATGGAATGCTTTAGACTGTATTTGGATCACCTTGCATGAATCGAGCATCAGCTTATGAGTTGCATAAGAGATTCAAGAAAGGCATAGAGTCTGTGAAAGATGATGAAAGGCGTGTGAGGATGGGGGTAGTCACAATGCCAGAGTTGATTGGCTAAATGAAAAAAAATAATCCTAGATAAGGATCTTTGTATGCCTATAGAGACAATAAGTGCAAAGCTTGATCAGTGTGGGAACTGTACACAAAATTATTCGCGAAGAAACTGCAGATACAGAGGATTTGTGTTTGTCCCAAAAGTGCCCAGACAAGACCAGTCCACAGATCCATCCTTGTCACAGACTGTTGGACCAAGATGGGCATATAGAGAATTCTTCTTCCTCCCCATAGTCCATGCTTTGCTCCATATGACTTATGTGTATTTCCTAAGCTCAAGGAAAACCTTGGAAGCTATCGTTATGAGAAAACTGTGGAGATGAAAGACGCTGTGACGATAGACTTCCATGGAACCTTCCAGAAGTTTTTGAATGGTACATTAAGTGTATTTGAACGAGAAAAGATTTCTTCGAAGCGAAAGAGAGTTTCGTGTGTGCGGTATAAATAAAATGGCCCACACGAAAATACTCTGGGAATTTACTGAAGGCACCTCGTACTTCAATTAAGATGAGTGTTGTCCTTCTTTTTTGATGATAAAATGTCTTGCCGTTGATCCTCTCCACGTATAATCTCGAGTAAATAATATACTAGCAGCTGTCATCCAATCACTAATCATTCACATAATATTTTGGTGATACTTCAGCAGCTGTACACTGTGCCAATCTAAAACACTTTTGGATTATGTTAGTTGCTTCTGTTTTCATATGACCGCTTATTGTTCTGATTTAAAACTTGTGCTTTTCCACATTTGAATAATGAATCGGATGATTTTTGATAACAGCAACCGCAATGCAAATTTACTGTCTAATAGAACGTATTGAGTTATCAATATTGTTATTACATAACTTCGGATATAATGCATAATGTATGAAGTTTCATGTTTTACTCATATTATTGTTTATGAGAACAATTTTATTTATATTTACACATAGCCCAAATCACCTAAAGGTCATACCGCTTCTTGAACACAGGCCACATCTAATAATAATTATTGATATAAGACTAAGGTTGGAGGTGTGAACAGATCAAATGACTGAGGCTAAAAAAGGCTCACAAAACGCCTTAAATAGAAAAAAAGCTGAATGGTAAAAGACAAGAGTCAAGAAATATCGAACAGAAGATTACGTATAAAACTAAAACGGGGAATGACTGCAAATAGTATATATATATATATATATATATATATACATATATATATATATATATATATATATATGCATGTATATATACATATATATACGTATATATACATAGATATACATGTTTATATATGCATGTATATATATACATATATGCATATATATATATATATAGAAAGAGAGAGAGAGAGAGAGAGAGAGAGAGAGAGAGAGAGAGAGAGAGAGAGAGAGGGGGGATTATATTTAAATCTTTTGCAGTAAAATTTAGAATTTTCAAAAGAAAAATTTCTTATTTTAACATAATACATAAAATATTTTGAATATTAAATATAACATGGCACAGGCTCATTTCTGACATTGATTGTGAGCTTACTCGGTTTGCTACATGGCGACGTATTACTCGACAAGATGTAATCAACCAACTATAGCTGTTCTTCTATTAGCGTGGCCCGCCAACAGGGATTCTGACTGTTTGACCGATGATGACACAACTTTTCGGAATAGCTTGTTTAAAACTTTTCTAGCGGAATAGAAAGTATGACTTCAATTATGCTGTACATACGTCCTCCTCTGGTAACGACATCATTATATATATAAAAGTGAAAGTGTCTGTGTGTCTCTGTACATTTCCCTACGCAATAACTCTGTCAATTTTTAGTCTACAGACTCGCAATTTGATATACAGGTTACTGAGATTTGGGGAAATCGATGTGATCGGTTTTTGGCCAGAAAGTTGGCGATTAAGGGGTCAAAGTTCAACGATTTGACCTTTGAGAACTCTACCAAACTCCTCCGACAATTTTTGGTCTACGCACATGAGATTTTAGATATAGGTTCCTTTAACATGGATCAAACTTAATAACTGGATTTAATCCCAAAACAATAAATTTTAAGGGGTCATAATAGGGGTCAAAGTTTTAAAAAATTGACCTCTGCGGTCTCTTCCAAATTACTCAGACAATTTCTGGTCTAAATATTTGAAATTTTACATAAAGGGTCGTCAGAGATAGGGCAAGCTTTTTCATCGGTTCAGGTCGAACATTTTTAGTTATAAATATATAAATGTATGTATGTATGTCTGTTTGCATGTCTGCCTTAAACTTTCAATAGAGGCGACGGATTTTACAAAATTAGTATCGTTTTAAAGTTCGATCTTTCATACGACAAATATCAAAAAATTGGCTAAAAACATTAATATCTTCCCCTTTAACTAGGCACTTTCCTACATGGGGGGGGGTCCACTTGTTTCGCCGATATTTTTGAAAGTTATCTTCTCCTTTACATTGTCTAGCCTTAATTTAAAAAAAAAATCTCGCTTCCGGTTTGGCGGTGTTCGTAACAGCATAAACGTTAGATTTTACCCCGTTCTTTTCCTCCTTTGCGGTACGGGTTCGAGCCTGCCTTCCTACTATCACTATTTCTTTTTGCTCAACATACACATCCAAACACCCGGGCAACGCCGGGCGCCCATGCTAGTATATATATATACATATATATATATATGCCGGTTTTACTGTTTGTTAACTATTATTAGACTAGATTAGTGTAAGATTAGATTATCAGTTTTCACCGTAATGTAAACGTTTGATTAAGATGAAATCATATTGGCACTGCATCGTATTTATGAGCACGGCTACTATGATAATTAAGCTCTGGCATTATCGCTAAGTTACTGTTGTTTTAGCGACAAGTAACTGCATGAACATAGTTGTATGCGATTGAAATGATGGTAATGAGAATAAGTCTACAAACAAACATTTGATGATCATATCATTTTGAATTTTGTACATCACAGTATGGAAAGTAGCCAAGCATCTTCATCCGGCAGATCGACGCATCAACATGTCTATGGAATGCCATAAATACCAGATATCTTAGTAAGATCTCAGCAATGTCCGACAATTCGTTTTGATACTTGTTGATATGAATTGATGCTAATTCAAGTACGATCGATTATCTGCGAACAAACGTAACTATATGGTGTTAAAAGCAAAGTTATTGACTACACCGTGAAGTATACAGGAGATAAGCTGAACAATAGATCCTATGTTTTCCCTTAAAAATAAACTTATCCAACAATTATAAATTAGAACGTTGGCGACTTTTTAACAGGACATGCTTATATCTCTCCATCTGCCTTGTAGAAAATATGTTAATTGAAGTAAACGTGTTTATGACTTGAGGATTCCGAATATGTTCAATCTATCTATCTATCTATCTATCTATCTATCTATCTATCTATCTATCTATACACGCGCACGCACGCACACATTAATATATATAATTAGTTTTTTTTTTGGGGGGGGGTGAAGAAATCCAGCAAACTGCTCAATTATAAGGTGAATCCGAGTATAAGAGCGCATTATTTATATTTTGTTTACGGCAAGTTTTAGATGAGACGCGTCATCGATAACGTCAGTTTCAAACCCGATTATTAGGACTGTTTTACATAGTCATATCAAGCTCCGTTCATCCAATACTCTACACTAGATGAGGTGAGTATTGGTTGAAAAGAGCTTTATATGGGTATCTAAAACGGTCCTAATTATCAGGTTTAAAACCGACGGTACCAAGGACGCATCTCATCTAAAACTTTCTGTAAACAATATATATATATATATATATATATATATATATATATATATATATATATATATATATATATATATTATATGAGTAAATGAAGTAGTTATATATATATATATATATATATACATATATATATACATATATATATATACATATATATATATATATATATATATATATATATATATATATATATATATATATATATATATATATATATATATATATATATATATATACTGGTAAGTTATTTTTCGGGAACCGAAGCAAATACTTAGTTCACAATCATATTTTAAATTTATTTATTGGTTAATTCTAAATATTTTTATAATTTTGTTGACATCTTAGGCAGCATATATATATTTTGTTTTTTAATTCCCTAAACCTGTTAACCCTCTGAAATTACTAAAATAATTAACGTATCGATTGGTTGGTATAACAAAACTACCTTAGTATAGTAAGGATGCTGGTTTTAAATTAATGGTAAATTAGATTGAGGATTAGAATGAATAAATAAATGAATCAGTTACAGCTTAATTCATAATAGGTACGTGATTATCATTACTTTTAGATAGGCTATGAACGTAAATAACAAACACTGGAAGCATTTAAATGTAACAACTCATGCGTTCAAACTACAAAATTTATTCCGAGACCTAAAAATTGTAGCTGTTCTTTCTCCCTCTTTTTGGCAACTAAAACTAAATAATATTTAATTGAGGAACTAATTTCAATATAGATAGCTTCAACTTTTTACTCAAGATTATCGCCTTTACATTTATTATACATCTCCGTAAATATATACACAGTTATGCGCTAACTGTTTTTAAGTAAACAGAAAAAAAAGCAATGTAACTGCTAAATTCAACAAATAAATATAACTAGCTGTTAGTGTATGGTTACTATAAATTTGTTCATTAGAAAAATGGCTACTAGAAAAAGTATACATTAAGATAACATGCGGTGTTTTTAGTAACTGCATTAACTAACAATAGTTTCGTATTTAACTATTGAAATATTTCTGGTACTTTATAGACGAATTTCTGTATGCTTCTTCAGCGTAACATTTCTTATCAATATTTAATAAGTAGGTTTTTCAAATTTTATTGGAACTTTGTTTTATATATTTCATGGATTCATAGATCGACGTTAGCTCTTATTAATAATGGTATCAGATTGAGAGACACTTTACGTTGTATGAGATGTGTATTTAAGTATATTTTAATTTCTATTAAAGTTGGTGTCTTATTTTTACTTACCATCTTACCCAAATTAAAAAAAAAAATTCTTCCTTTAAATTTGTGTTTTCAATTTGTTAATACTTGCCCGCTCTAGAGAACTGACTAATATAATAACGACAATATTTTTATTATGAGAGTAAATAATAAAATTTCGGCATTCGCCTTGATTATAAAAAAAGTATAGATATAAAAATAACTAAAATAAAAATATACAAAATATATGCCTTACAACAATATATTTTACATATAAACATATATATGATGAGAATAATGGAAATATTATTTCGCCGACATAGAGAGATGAAAAGGAACAAACCGAATTATGTGTTCATTAACGTTTCGTCTTTATTTCGAAACCTTCTCTAGATAAACACACGCACACACACGCACGCACACACACAAACGCACACACACACGCACACACACAACACGCACGCACACACACGCACACACAAACACACAAACACACACATACGCACACACACGCACACACACGCACACGCACACGCACACACGCACACACACGCACACGCAACGCACACACACGCACCCACACGCTCACACACGCACACACACACACACACACACACACACATATATATATATACATACGAGGAGCAAGTAGTTGTTTACGTAGGATTTAATAGTAGCTATTCAAATCAAATTAATACATTTTTAATAATTATAAATTGTATAGGACGTATCACCCATTTTCTGATAAAATATATGCTGGGAAAATACATTTAAATAAAGTCCTCGTTTATTGTTTACTCTTATAAGAATCATATGCTTTCATGAAATAACTTCCAACTGAATGGATGCACTGAATTATTTGTATGTAAATGTTAGTTTTTACATTTACAAGGAATCTTGATGAACATATAAATCTACCTTGGCAAAGGCAGACGAAGAAAAACTAGATATTATGACAATGAATCTAACACTATTTCCAAAAATCATGAACCAACTGTTTACTTTGTCACCAACATTTGTGTTATTACTTGCTTAACAAGGAGTCAAGCCGTTTTATAATGTAATTCGACGGAGAATTAATTGTTCATTTCAACCTATATTTTTATGAGCGAATACGAATATAAGGCTATAATCAAATTGCTAATTTTCAACCAAAATGAAATTAGAACAGCGGACAGAACTTCCGTTAGTCACAATTAAAAGAAATATTACATTGCGCGATTCTTTTTAGAGTGTACAATAAATCTGACACTACTAAAACAAACAGTATCAGAGAGATATCATCAGAAACAAAGATATTTCTTAATTTAAAGTCGAAGATAATATTGTGAAATCTACTTATTATAAATTTTACATTGATAAAAACGGAATGCGTTTTACTTAATTTTATTTTCAACAATAATCGTGTAAGACTGCATTCGGGCGGTAATCCATTAAAGAAAATGTGCTTTATTTTTTATTGCAATAATATTGTATATTCTTTGTTTGCGTTAGATATACATACTCACCAACATATTTACAATTTATTTCATCCGTAAAACCAAATCGGGCGGAATCTTTGATTGAACATGGCATCTATACCAATTAAATGCTTGTTTGTTAATTAATTTGTAATTGTGGGGTATTTGTGTTTTAGATTACAAACAGTTACAATATATTTTTAATTCTTTCATATTCATAACAATTATACTCAGTGACTTTGTGCTTGATATTCTTATAAAGATTTTACGCTATATTAATAACTAGCGGGGGTACCCGGCGTTGCCCGAGTGTTTGTTTCCGGGACGGGGGGGGAGTTTTAAAAAATGTTATGGTAGGTAAGTAGGAAGGATCAAACCCGGAGTCATGAGTAAAAGTAGGAAAATAAAGTGAAAAAAAAACCAAAAAAAACATCTGCAACGTTAACAGTTCGGCCACCAAGAAAAGTCCATTCCAGTTGTTTAGGAAAAAAAAAAAAACACTATAGACAATTTGAATGTCATTTTCATTTTCTGTTTTTAATTAAAAAAATGTATATATTCGTTTCATGAAAAACCTTTCCTGTTTTCATTAAATAAATCGAAATATTTCCAATTAAACAATTACGGATATAGGTTCTCTTTCACTTTCTTTATTTACTTTTTCATAGTCAGTTCTGGAAGTAATTAATATCTAGTTTAATGTTTTGTTATTTATATGCCCGAAATGGCGCTTATCTTTCGGAAAGATTTGTTTTTACCGACACTCTTCTATTAGTAAATGAATGAAAAGTCTCATTAGTAAATGAAAAATGTCAACTTTTATATTTAAAAAAAATAAAACAAGCAATGTCCAATTATTTTAACAATAAAAGGTTTAATAGAATGATTTATGTACTTTATATTTTCTGAACGAAGGCTGTTTCAGGAAATATTTCTAAAACTAAAGTGAAACTGATCACGTGGTATCAGTTCGCAAAACTTTGACAGTCGGTCGGTTTTTTTGAAGTATCCAAAAATAAAAACGTTAGAACTACATATTATTCTGACTGGCGGTTCCACTTGAGGTCTTTCGAAAACTATATAAGAAAACAATCATTTTACTATCTGTTAAATATATATATATATATATATATATATATATATATATATATATATATATATATATATATGTGTGTGTGTGTGTATATATATATATATAATTCCGCAGCATTATTTTTTGAAGATATGTATTGTTAAATAATTAAGATAATTAATATATATTATATATTAATGTATACACAAACATATATATATATATACATATATATATATATACATATATATATATATATATAAGTGTTTTTCTTTGCAGAAATAATAATAATTCAATAATGTTTTTTATTTATTTACTTGATTTATAGATGGTATTTTTCAATTATTCCCCCAATATTTATCCAGAACATCTCTCATCTTCAGGGCTAGAAATATACATCCACTCTTTGCGCTTTTGACTTTGGTTTAACTCAATAAAACATATGTGTATAAATGTTATCAACGGTATGGAAACAAGGGGAATCTCAGAATAAAAAACAATACTTATCGAAAAATTAAAAGCATAAAATGATAAAACAGGAAAATCTTACATATTTCTAATAAAGACAGAAGCAGACTAATTATATTCCTTAGACAGTCACAGTGCAAATACTCACAGTTAACAAAAATAAACATAAAATAAATAAAATAAAAATAAAAGATAATAAATAAATTCCGAATTCTATATTTATATATAAGTAGTTCCATCGGATTAGACCATAAAATTAAAACAGAAATATATAATCACTTCCCTTAATTAAAAGTAAAAGTAAGTGTAGAACCGACCCTTTAGCAATAAACGAAATTTTTAAACTTAGAAGTACTACGTTCACAACAAAGTTTAAACGTAACTACCGCTGGGGTTAAACCAATGTCGACAGCACAAAGAGTGAATATACATTTCTAGCCTGAACTCGAAAGATGCTTTCAAAAAATGGGAATAAATACTATCTACAGATTAAAATACCTTCTATAAATCAAGTAAATAAATAGAAAACATTATTATTATTTATTTATCTTCCTAAACGACTGGGTAATTCTTGCACCGAAAAGATTACTAAAACACCTTTTATCCGTTAAACAATGCTTCAATATATATATATATATATATATATATATATATATACTTGTTTATTGTTATATAAACATGCTCACATCCCGCTGCTACAAACAGCCACTTGTTTCAATCAAACCACAGATATCGTCAGACAGCGACTTGACTATATATATATATATATATATATATATATATATATATATATATATATATATATATATAAAGCTGAACGTCTGTGTGTGTCTGGTCACGAATAGGCTCCTATATGGTTGACTATTATAGGAAATTGATCTATTATAATGATAGAAGATGTATCGGGACACCGGAATGGGTATGTTTTATCTGGCATACTGATTCATTAAAATTGTGGGGTCTACGTACGCGCCTGGTCCACAAAATATGGAAATAAAACAATTAAAAATTAAGAAAAAAAACGTTTACAAGTGTTTTTGATATAGATGTATATAATAATACTTTGATAAGTATGTTCTAACTTAAATAGGGATGGTATAATAAAATTGTGGGGTCTGCGTTCGCGCCTGACCTCCATAGAATGGAAATAGGCACACACTTTAATAAAGACTCTTGATACCTATCTGCGTAAGTATACTTTGATAATTATGTTTCAGTTTGAAGAAATATGGTATAATAAAATTATGGGGTGTTTGTTCACACCTGACATCCATACAATGGAAACATGTCACAAAGTTTAAAAAGGTTATTTAATATAGATCCACAGAATATTGTGATAATTGTTTCAGTGTGAACAGGTATAGTATAATAAATTATGGGGTTTATCTATTTTATTTTTACTTTCTTCATATTTTGCTTTGGTTTTGATAACCCGAAATTCGAAGCTATCTCTTTACAACCCTTCCTTTTTATAAGCTATCATACTTTCATTAATCAAAGTCCATTTTCTGTAGGCTGTTTTTGAACCCAGTCAAGGACGTGTACTTTTGCTAATATATATATGCATATATATATATATATATATATATATATATATATATATATATTACAAAGAAGTAATCTCTTATCAAGCCCAGGGGCCACTCAGTGATAAGGAAAAGTGTCCAGCAGTCAATTGGAAAATTCTTAGTAATTGGGAGTAGGGAAAATTTGGTTAATTGAATTACAAAAGGGAATGGTTCATTAATACATTGTTCACATTGGACTTGACGAACATATTGTAGTGAAATGGAAAGTAGGAAAACGGAACAGAGTTTTACAGTCGCTCAGTTCTAAGAAAGAAGCTTTGTTTATGGAATCTACACATAGGTTTAGACACAGATAAAAGTCGGAGAAATTATTGAAAGTGGTTTCAGCTAGACGAATGTTTTTCGTGAAAGTTATGTCAGAGGGACCATAGATTGGAGCTCAGGCGAGCGCTTGCCATTACTATAACGATAAAGCAGAGACAGGCTCGCAACGTCTCTTCTCTGGAAAATAGGTTGCAGGGAAGAGAAAAGGGTATCCTCCACTAGGTTACGAAGTCTATTTTGAACTCTGTCAAGGCAGGATCAGTTCCTAGCAGCTCCTTCCCAGATGATGAAACAGTACTCCATCTCTGGACGTACCTGCATCTTGTACAGGTAGAGAATTGCATCAAAAGTGAAGTATCTACTGGAGCGGTAGAAGGATCATACCATTTTTAATAGCAGTCTAAACAACAGATTTGATGTACGTGTTCCACAAACACACACAAACAATCACACAAACACACACACAAACATACACGCACACACACACACACACACACACACACACACATATATATATATATATGTATATTCAGCCACTGATGAGTCGTAGATTACGAAACACGTGTTACTAGATAATTATATATATATATATATATATATATATATATATGTATACATACGTGTGTGTATATGTGTATGTGTGTTTGAGTCCAATGAAGAGTCAGGTGTTACAAGCATTTGTATAAGATTTCAATAGAACTGATTTTTAGTTTTGAGCGTAATTCATTAAACTAAGGACAAAGTTATATGCATTCATATATGCACACATATATCATATTGATACTGGCTTGTTAGTCTTGGCTAGTTTTGTGCGACCAATCCTGTCAATCATTTCTACATGGTAGATCTTCATTCTGCTCCAGATCTATTTGCGTGGTTGCAATAGTTTTCTAATTTGTATGAATTAAATTCCTTGACAAATTACGTCAATCATCACTCCTGAGAATATTTGTTCACGCATACAAGTTTCCCATTTGATATAAATAGACAACAAACTCACCCACTTACAAAAGCACACAAATTAGCTGCATATATATATATATATATATATATATATATATATATATATATATATATATATATATATATATATATATATATATGTGCATGTGTACGTGTGTATGCTTTCATATATATGTATGTGTAGAAATCTTATGAGCAGAACTGTTTTAAAAACATTACCCAATGGGCCACGGCGTAAAAAGACTTGTACATCTGTTTGGAGTCAAAGGTCTACAAATATGACAGAATCAGAGCAATAGTCTACGCTCGCTCTTGTGCGATGCACGCATATTGGCCGAATGGAATTTCATTTAAAAAGAGAACAAAGTAATTTCTCCGATAAATTATATCTGATACACAATGAGAAGTTCCCTGATGAACGCTGATCAAAATCATTTAGCGTCTGCTGTCTGCCTAGATTAAAATGCGTAAAAGGGGGATCGAAAAATGTTCGGTGGAAAAGATTAGGCCAAAAACACAAAAGCAAATTAGTCGATCTGTTTGGTAAAAGTCATAAAACTTTGTTGTTTCAGTAATCGATTGTATTCATCGTGGATTACTGTCAGGTTCAATGATCGTGTGTACATTCAACATTTGCTCCATTACTGTATCTGATTAAGTGTGAGGATATCACTGTAAAACTCATAGCGATGCTGCTCATCAAAATAGTCAGTGTATGTGGATAATTTTAAATATCATATTTCCACATAATAAGTTGAAACCAGTTCACGAAATTTATCGTCGTCGTTTTCTGTCTCTCTCTATCTTGATGCATCTATTTTCTAGTTTTCTTAGTCTATAAGTTTGTGCATATAAGTTCTGTCTACAAGTGTGTATGTCTTCCCGTTCAATGTTTTGACGGAAAGTGTGGATTTGATCTGAATTATTTTTTTTATAAACATTTGTTATGATAAAGTGCAACGAACTATGTATTATTATAGGACTCGTTCGATACACAGATTTGGATTAATAGAGAACAAGTTAAGTGCGCATGCTCTCCCGTGAGTGCACAGTAAATGAGGTATAAAAAATGACTAAGTTCAGCATTTGCCCCCCTCTCCATTTAGCCCCTAAAGTCTCTCAATGAGACGTCAAATTCTGGTGAAAATGAACAGTTTTAGGTCTTAACATATATAAATTTGAGTTCTACACCATGAAAAAAGTCCATCATTCCTCTCCCTATTTAGCCCCCAAAGTACCCAGGGGATGGTAAATACTGGTGATAATGAAAAACTGGTGTAGTTTTAAATTTGAGTTCAGCACCATGCAAAACTGCTAAATAGACATACACAGAAAATTATGGACAAATATGTTAAAATAGTCTCGAAAATGGAGTACTTTTATTAGCCCTAAACTAGCCCCTGTGGTGCACCAAAAAGTTATCCCGAAGTATAGACAAACAAAATTATATAGAAATCAGTGAATTTAAACTTTTCAGCAAGTTTTATAAAAATCCAAGGCATCAATATTTTTAATAAGCACAAATGTATCAATTTTAGGCATTTTAAGGCACTCCTAGAGGGACATCTGGATTTTTCCCAGAAAATTCGTTCTGTTACTTTTTTACTCATATAATGTTTAATGTTTGTGCAAAATTTCAAAATATTCCAAGACGTAGTTATTGAGAAAAGTATAGACAGACGAACGGACATAAGCACGAGCGGCCCAAGGGTGAATTTACAGGTTCACCCCCATTTTGTCGGGGAGCGATAATAAAGATTAATATGAATTTGGATTTGTTCCACTGTTTCTCGGAAACTACTGGTCGAACTGGTAAACATTTCGTATAGACCTTTGTCATCATATAGTGCAGCGAACTGAATATGATGATATCCATTCAAAGTTTAATACTAATTTAGTACGAATTTAACTATATGCAACCAATCGATTTGGCATCAATTGCCAAACAATGGGCGATACATACATACATTTATATATATATATATATATATATATATATATATATATATATATATATATACACTCTATTTATAATCCTTGAATGTGAGGTATATACATTTTATGATGAAGGTTTGGTATCTAGACGGTAGGATTTTGATTTATATAAAATTAAAATGGCATATATATATATGTATATATGTATATATATATATATTAAAAATAACGTAGATACATACATAAGCATGTGCATATTAACGGCATTTTGGTTATATTAAAATTCTATTAATGTTATGGATTATTGTCATTCATTTGTTGATTTAATAAATTGTAGTTTATTTAATTTGGAAAATTGTAAATTGTGGTAAATTGAATATTTTTTTCTTGGTCTATTTTGAAATATAAATAAATTATACAGAAATTTTTACTGGAATAAGTTGCAGATTAACAAACGATAACAAATGAAGAAGTACATTTAATAATAATAATAATAATAATAATAATAATAATAATAATAATAATGGTAATAATAATAATAATAATAATGGTAATAATAATAATAATGACAATAATAATAATAATGGTAATAATAATAATAATAATGGTAATAATAATAATAATATTAATAGTAATAATAATAATAATAATAATAATAATAATAATAATAATAATAATAATAATAAAACATGAAATAAAATATTAATTTGTATTAAAAATAATAAAGTTGTCACACTAATATTGGGTAATATTCAATAATTCAAATGAACGTATGTATATAAATATTTTAACAACGAAATTTATTCTGGGAATGACAGAACAAAAGTTTTATTCTCTCTATAAGTGATAATAGCTTTTCAGATAATAAAATGAACACTGATTAATGTTTCTTTTCAAGTTCAAGGATTAATTGTAAATTTAAATAAATAGTGGAATTTATTAATATGGATTTATTAATACAATCGAAAATTATGGTATGAATTTTTTCGTTGTAGCGAGGGTGGCGCTAGGCTTTGGTCCGTTGTAAAATACGCTTAAATATGATAATTTAATTTGTCCAGATTTCGTATATATTATTATAGAATGTGATTTCGAAAGTAAAAGAAAAGTATTTGGGGCGGCATCATCTAAACTCGAAAACGAAAGCAGAACTGTACACTCAAAACTGGTGACGTTATCACAGTAGCAATGTGACACGTATATGAATTGAGTAAAAAGATGAATGTACAGAATGAATTACGATTTTTTGTTTTTGCATTTGAGGCCCTTAGCGCCGGTCTGTGACTTTTAGTTTCGGATGAGACAGAGTTTGAAAATATGGACACAGACAGACAGACAAACAGACAGACAGACAAACAGACAGACAGAAATAGTAAATTTTATAAGTTAAGTTAACATGTAGAAATATGATTACTGATTATTTTCCTTAAATAACCCCGAAAGAATAACGTGATTCGTATGTTGCTATTTAGTGCCCGGTTAAAATATTAAAATTATTAAGTTTTTAAGTTTATTTTAGGTTGGCTATATTTTAGTTACAGACAATTAAATAATAAAATAGGCAACTGTATTTATGTATTTTATTTCATGACATTAGATCTTTCTATTAAACAATACATACATTCTTGTATTTTCATTTTAGTTAGGTATAATTTTCAAGAGGTAATAAGTTTTGTTTACAATATAGCCAGGTACGCCATATTGTAATTTTGCTAGCCAAGTTTTAGTTTCGTATTTCCCTTTTTGGCATATACGGTTTGTAAGCCTAATAGAATTGAAACTAGAGTGTTTTATGATCGCTTTTCAAGTATAAATTACTTTTGACTTTTGGATTGAATTATCGATATGTTTAATCAAGAATTAAATACAAAAAGTTTTAATAATGTAGTAAAAGCAATTTTACCGTCGCGGTATCTATTTTTTTTAGTAGTTTCTTCTTGAGACAATCCATGAATAACATACAATTAGTATGTTGTAAATTTAGTTTTTACACCTATGTTTTAAAAGAATTCTATTTCTTCTTTGGTCCTTTTCTAGAAATAAAATATCTTATGGATTTGTCTGAGTCTCTAATTAGTTCTTAGGTGTCGCATTAAACGAAACATGTGTAAGACATACCATATATTAAATAAAAGGATATAGAATGTGATTTAAATATAATTATGGTATTTGAATTGTTTACAAATTATATATATATATACATATAGATATTTACATATGTATATATATAAATATGTATATATATATGTGTGTGTGTGTGTGTTTGTGTGTACGTGTGTGTATTTTTTTCGAAACCCCGCGGATTAAGGATAATCGACTTAATTGGTGTTTTCTTTTTGTAAATTAAATATGTTTTTAACTCACCTTTAAGTGTTTTAACATGTTTTTTTTTAAATATTTGTTCTTATATCTATCTATCTATCTATCTATCTATATATATATATATATATATATAATCATTCTAGGATGGCCATGAAGAAGTAGTATAGTAAATATTTATTTCAATTCCGTACACATTTATACTTAGACATACATTACATGCATATGGGTATCGGATTCATAACGCTGTAACGACACCTATTATTGTTCTGAAATATTAAGTACTAAAATGTCATTTACTTGCAAGAACATCTTATCTAGCTTGCCATAAATCTAACTAAGCGAGTAGAGTGCGCGTTTGTGGGTCGTTTTTTTGCGCCGAAGGAGTGTAGAAGACCCCTCAAAACGACGATTTTTTTATCGTTCACCTATTTATCCAACTTTTTTGACTTGTGGTTTTGCAAGAATCAGCCTCAATTAAAGCTTTCAAATGTTTGTTATGAACGACAGTCGGCCAGTAGCGATCATCTTCATCTTCAAGTCTCTCGTCACCATTGCAAAATTTCTTGAATCAGCATTGTGCCACACGTTTGTTAGTGGTTTCTGGGTCATACGCATCATTGATATCACGAGCTGTCTTGGAAGCTTTTCGGCCTATGTTGCACTGAAACAAGAAAATCCTGCGGATTTGAATGTTTTCCATGCTGTCGAAAAGCCTGCAAAAAATTAATGAAGATATACAGAACAGTAATGAATAACACGATTCGATAGAGCGAAAGACGCGCTTAAAAAGTATATATATATATGTCTCTCTCTCACTCTCTCTCTCTCTATATATATATATGTCGATATATATATGTCGATATATATATATATGTCGATATATATATATATATATCGATGAATTAATTCAGAAATCATGTATAAAAGCAAGACATTTAAGAAAACGATATTGTTTTTGCAACAACTTAATAGTTTGAGATAGAGAGAAAACATGTTCAGTAAGCATTTAGTTCATAATGAAGTACTGTATGGACATGTCAATTTAATTACAAACTGCATAAGCAAGTATAAGCAAATCAGCATTTCTTAATAATACTCTGACCTACATTTCTTATTGTTTTTCAAAGAAGTCAAACTGATGAGCTCGATGCTTGAATTGAATGTTCATAACATCAGGCCTTTGATATAATCTACAATCATGTGTGTGCATCTCAACATGTATTCAATGAATTATTTACTAATAATAATGGATGAAAATATTGCAGAAATTAATTAATGGAAATATTGTAATATGTCAAGGTGTTGCATCAGTTGTTTCATCTTCTGTATAACATTAGCATTTTGGCGTCTTTATTCGCACTGGCTAACCATAAGCAGCAAATATTTCAATAATTTAAGATTGTTTATGCTATTCATTGAGTTGTCTTTCGCAAACAACGCAGTGTTATATATATATATATATATATATATATATATATATATATATATCTTTAAAACACTACCGTGTTTAGAATATATGCTTAAGTGTTAGTTTTAGTCATTTAGAACTGCTTTAAAGCTCACTCATTTTGCGACCAAATTTAAAACAATTTTTACAGTTCATAGGCCACCTTCTCAGCTATGTATTGAAAATATTCAATTTTCGTTCAGTAAAACCAAAGTAATAATAAATGTTCTGTGTTCAAAAATTCTCAGAATCTGTAAGGAACGGAAGACGGTTTTTTATTGGCTGTTGGTTACCATAACAACCAAATATGAACGATAAAATTGTCGCCCTACTGCTAATAATAAAACCGTACTCACGAGGTGATATTTAATCGTAAACACTCGTTAGCAATACTTTCGGGTTCTATTTCTGTCTTAATTCTTAATTATTTATTACATTAACTTTAATAGAATTTTTTTTTACCATTAGAAAAAAAAATCAATTACTAATAAAATAATCAAAATACAGTAGACGCCCATAATACCGTGGCCCTAAGATACGTTTTTTCAGGTTAGGATATGGGATACGCTGTTTTTCCGGCCTCTGAATTTCCCCGTCTTACGGTGGTATTTATAATGTTGTTTGATTATATATATATGTATTATATACTGTACCGTATTTTGTTCTAATTATTAATGCCGTATCGCGGAGTTATACTGTTTATACCTTTAACCTCAGTAAATAGCTATGTTTCTTAAAAGATCATCCCATACATTTACGAACATTTTATTGTTAAAAATTGCATGTATGAGTTTTTAAATTTTTCTCCGTCTAAACTAATTAAAACCTAATTTAATTTGAATCGCAATTTGCACTAACCACTGAAACAAATTTTAAACTAAAGATACAAAGCACATTTTAGACAATTTCCATGGTAAAATTAGGTGCAATATTTGAACACCTAACTTATTCGCATGTTCATTGACAAGTTTACAATATCACAAACTTATTTACAAAAATTTAATACGGTAAAACATAATAATAACCTAATTAAAATAAATTAAAGTGTATATCGCCGATATTTTAATGATAAACATTTAACACAGATTCCAGCAATCTTTAAAATCACAGTTCGTTAACCAAAAGAATATACAAATGCGACAGTAAAACCTATAAATAAAAAAATGAAATACTTGAAATATAGTTCACATTCCGAAATATCGTTATATTGCAGCGTCACTTGTCTATTAGCGATCAAGGAGGAAAGGTTAATTTAATTTAAAGTAAACACCTTTTCCATAAGTTTTCTTTCTGACAAATTCTGATATATCTCTGTATTTTATAGCTTTCTAATAAACTATCTATATCCAATAAACATTTAAATACGTCCTTCATGAGAGGCATAAGTAGAAAAAGTAGACATCTGTATTTATCCAAGAAAAGTTTAAAGCAGAAAAAGCAAATTTGATACATGTATTATTTCACCGTACATATACAAAAATGATAGATATATTATTTAACCGTGAATGATAAAAAAATATGTATTGTTTAACCGTGAATTATGTAAATACTAAGCTTGTGAGTTGTCACTGGTATTTTAGGTATTCTTGATATGAGATGATGGGAAACTCTTATCATCATAATCTTTTTCACCTTCCGAACTGCCTCAAATCGCTGAATTTAAAGGGAAAAGTGGTAGCAGAGTATAGTCACATAATATACGCTCTTTTGATTTACACCTGACGCCATACTCGAAACATTATCTGCTTCCAATTGAAACTACACTACTAAACATATCCATTGCATATAGTGTCGAGATCCCAGAGGATTATATATGATTAGTTGTAACGATATGTTTTTCTTATATATTAATGTTATATATATTTCTTATATATAACATTGCTTTGGGAGTTCATTTTCGTTCCTCATAATCATTTTCTCAAATAATAACGTGCAATCCTGTAAAGCTAATATGCGCCATTTTTCTTTCTTATATGTTGTTGCAAGATCCTAATTGTGTAGACTTTCTTTTCTCATCACTTTAGTCAACTAAAGTTATTGTTTTCCTAATGATACAATAACAAGTCCCTACGATTGACTACTCATTCTTCTTTGGTTCTCCTGTCTATTCTATTGAACATATTCGTTATAACGTCATAAATCATTTTTGTTTTCATAAGCAAATTTGAATTTAGAAAAATTACGGGCTAAAAGATCGGCTACAACGTGTTTTTTAACAAGCGATTTAACTATGCATTATCGTATATTTTGCATTCCCTGAGCACAAACTTTTTGTTTTTACATTTTAATGAACACTAACTACTTATCTGAAAATTACAAATGTTTATCAGGGTATATATTTTACTAAGAGCTGAAATATGCCATCTTGATTTAAATCTAGGAAATCTATTTCAAATTATGATGCTTACAATACATATTAAAATATGATGTCAATTAGTGTTTGCGTTTTGAATAATTTCCTACACACACGCATATATATATATATATATATATATATATATATATGTTGATTCATACTAAGCTAACTATAACAACGTTTTACTTTGTGTTTCTATTAAAAACTACAGTAATTGTTTTAGTAGTAGTGAAATCAGGTTAACAGTTTAATTTCATTACTAGCGATGTGTTGATTGTTTCGATTTAAATTATTGGAATTTATACAAAACAGTTAGTCAGCCATATACAACCAAACAAATTAAGAATAGAATAAAAATATGGTAGCGGGAGGCAAATAACCAGACCTGATTATTAAACAGATTTTATACTGCTATGATTGTCGACCTAAAATGTTTTAATTTATATACTGAATTTTGTTTGAATAACAGCTAATAATTGATGATATTTGTATAATTCGTTATTTAGGATTTGATTCTCGCAAATTGCTAACTGCTTTGTCGGAGTCAGGAATTTTCAGATCGAATTCGGCATTCTGTACGAAGTGTTTAAAGGAAACATTCATGTAATCCATTATGTTGCCTGTTTCCGTTCTACCGGGCATAGCGTAGTGCATTATAATTCAATTCTTAGTATCGTGTCTTATCACCTGAATACTTAAATACAGGGCATACTGATCAGGTGTTCCAGGATTATAGGATGCACTTCTCCTTAAGGCAAAGCTTAAACAGTTTTGTAAGTATGGGGGCAAGTTCTGATTGAAGCTTTGTCAACATTGTCATTGGAATTACGTTACGGCCAGTTGCATTACTGGAATTAAGGCTCTTGATTAGCTTGGCGACTTCCGCACATATATCTTATGTTGCATAGCGTGTTGTCTGTTATAGGAGGAAATACGGGGCGTTGATGGCCTTCGTCGAATCGGGTAGAATTAGCTGCAAAGTTCTTGGCAAATAGTTTGGTCTGTCTGATGCTGACAAGATGACCTCAGGTCAGTCGATAATGGTTGGGATAGAACGCACGCTTCTGTTCAGAATCCTGTTTGCTATTTGTCAAAACCGCTGAAACCAATCCGCTGCTCAGCTACTTTGGATTTAACGGACTGAGCATATAGCTCTCTTGCATGTTTTATTTATCTTTTACAGTGGTTGCGGGCACTCCTGAAAGTAGCTTTAGTCTCAATGCATCTATTACGTTGGTAGCTATGGAAAAAGTGATTTGTGTGCATGATAGCAGCCGCACATTCTGGGGAGAACCATGGCTGGCTGTTAGGTTTTTGTTGGAATCTTTTGGATGGTATGAATAGGTCTATGCCTACAATTTACCATTCTCTCAGGTCTGGTATCAGGTATAGAGAACACATCCTATTTAAACATGGAATGCAGGGGTAGATCAGATAGAAATGTACGGAAGCTATCTCAGTCGGCCATAGAATATCTATATACAGTACGGTGGAGAGGCACGCCTAAAAACATTTCTTATTAGATTTCATTTTTATCTTAATTGATACAACCGGAAGATCCCAGAGGAGACAGAACGGAACATGAACATAACTCAGGGGAAGTCGTGAGAAAAAGGTCTAGAAGTCTTGCGTACTGACCGGAAGTATCAGGCACACGGGTGGGTTCGTGAACAATCTAAGTGAGTTCATAGGCAATGGCAAAATCATGACAGACCCTCCCCTCATCATCTGTCTTGTTCGAGTGGGTCAGCCATTCCACATTGTGGACATTGAAGTCACCACAAATGTGGATGTAAACCGAATAATGAGTAGACAAGATGTGGTCAATTTTCTCAGATATGCTATTAAAGAAAGTAACTCCGCTATTGTGGGGGCGATAGAGGGTAAATATAAATGAGGTGGTGTTAGCACGTGCAACCCGGAAACACATATAAGGTTAATTAGTGTCTTCTCTGGAGATATCCCTACCACACGGAAAGCCATCTTTAATGTAGAAACATATACCATACCCATGACGATCTTGGTGGTCAGATTTAGATGTTAAGCTAGAGTATTCTTTAATTATGAACCCGTCTAGTGAAGTGGTCGGCCCTATGCCAGTTTCACTTAGGAAGAATATGTCCGGTTTCGTCTCCTATAATTGGGTTTCAACCTCTTGAAGGTTGGAACATAGACCCCTGATGTTGAAGAAGGAGACATGGTAGTAGGGGTCTACGTTGGAGGATGGGGTTTTAGGTTTATTCGGGGTTTTTTTCTGAAGATATTTCATGTTGAGGTTTTGGGATTTGTGAAACAGGTCGACAGACCTAGTAAGAGCAGTACAGAGAGGGAAAGTAAGAGAGAAAAAGACAAGAATTTTTTTTATCCTTGCTCCATGAGAGGTTTATACAAATAATCGTTGATGGCAGAAGTCAGACGCTGCATGTATTAACGCTGGCGAGTCACAATAATTTAATCTGGACCTAACTCTGTTCTTGATCTTCATCAATGACATTCTAGTCTGCTTTTTGTTTAAATTATCGTAAGTAAATAATTAATTGGGAAATGTGATCTCAATAAAAAGTTATAGAGAACTGAAATTCACTAAGGTGGTTGAAGTTTTGCGATGAGAACATTTGAAGACCACATTCTTAATAGGCCCTATTAAAATTATGTAGATCTGTTTTTTTAGTTGATATATCGTATTTACCTTTTATGTCACATGAATCTGATCGTTACAGGAACAGCCGAGGAATGAATACATTCTCTCTCAGTAACCATTGACACATTCTTACAATAATTTGTAATCATCAAAAAGTATTTTCACGCTCAATGTATTCATTATATTTTTTTAATTTAAAACCAACGCTTTGTCGATTAAGAACCTGTGTTTGACTATGTACAAACTCTTACTGATATAACAAATATTTGTCACATTTCTGATGTCAACTAGTATTACCAATGTAAGGTAAATCAACTACACTAAATTATTAGTATGTTACAATTGTAACAACGATGGGAAAACTATCATTTACAGAGTGTTTGATGCGTATACTTGAGCCAGAGCATATTATAATAATAAATTGTGAAACACATAGTTTCTGATATTGAATTATTGTTCATAATTTACAAGAAATAAGGATTACTACAATGTATTGCATGTTAGAAAAACTATTGCAATTTCGATATATATGAAAATCGATAATTATTATATATATAAAATATGAGGATGAATATTTCAAAACATTTAAAATCATCATTGTAGGGTTTCTCGAATTCGATCGGGGATCAGCGGGAACTATTATCACTTAAATAAATAAAATACCGAACTGTATTAAAACGCAAACAAATAACATTTAGTTTTCAAAACTGACTTCTTCGTTTAACACAGCGAAAGTAAAATTTAACAAACAATATATCAGTGAAGAAAGAAATTATGAAAAAGGTTTAAACATTTAAGTAATGCATTTTATTGGTATTTACATATTAAATATTCTTTAAATATGTATTATTATTTAAATATTTAATATTATTCAAATATTTTATATTATTTAAATATTTAATATTATTTAAAATATTTAATATTATTTAAATATTTAATATTATTTAAATATTTAATATTATTTAAATTTTTAATATTATTTAAATATTTTATATTATTTAAATATTTAATATTATTTAAAATATTTAATATTATTTAAATATTTAACATTATTTAAATATTCACCGTTATTTAAATATTTAACATTATTTAAATATTTATTATTGTTTAAATATTTTATATCATTTAAATATTTAATATTATTTAAAATATTTAACATTATTAAAAAATTTAATATTATTTAAATATTTAATATTATTTAAATATTTAATATTATTTAAATATTGAATATTATTAAATATAAAATATTATTTAAATATTTAATATTATTTCAATATTTAATATTATTTTATTAATTAATATTATTTAAATAGTTAATATAATTTAAATATATAATATTATTTAAATATTTAATATCATTTAAATATTAAATATTATTTAAATATTTAATGTTATTAAATTATTTAATATTGTTTAATTATTTAATAATATTTAGATATTTAATATTATTTAAATAATTAATATTATTTAAATATTTTATATTATTTAAATATTTAATATTATTTAATTATTTAATATTATTTAAATAGTTAATATTATTTACATATATAATATTATTTAAATATTTAATAATGTTTAAATAATTAATATTATTTAAATATTTAATATTATTTAAATATTTAATATTATTCAAATATTTGATATTATTTAATTATTTAATATTGTGTAATTATTTAATATTTTTTAAATATTTAATATTATTTAAATATTATATATTATTTAACATTGTTTAATTATTTAATATTATTTAAATATTTAATATTATTTAAATATTTAATATTATTTAATTATTTAATATTATTTAATTGTTTAATATTATTTAATTATTTAATATTATTTAAAATATTTAATATTATTTAGTTATTTAATATTATTTGATTATTTAACATTATTTAAATATTTAATATTATTTAAATATTTAATATTATTTAATTATTTTATATTATTTAAATATTTAATATTATTAAATTATTTTATATTATTGAATTATTTTATATTATTTAAATATTTAATATTATTTAAATATTTAATATTATTTAATTATTTTATATTATTTAAATATTTAATATTATTAAATTATTTAATATTATTTAATTCGTTTCTGTGCATTTCACACCATTTCGCTTTTACTTCTGCTCAGTGCTAACAAGTAGTCTTTAAGAAAACACTATCGCGGAACAGATTTTTTAATTATTTAACCGTTTTTTCAATGCAAAATATATGTTTTAAATTTTTTCCGATGAGCAATATACTTCGGCCAATGCCAGGTGCATATTACTAGTATGTAATGCAAGGTGGAACAATGAATTTGCCGCCCCAATGAAAACTAGACAACCGCTTTATTTAAAAACTTTTATTGACAAATTCAGATAACTTTATTAGGCAGTAGATCTGACATCTGTTTAATGTAACCACCTTCACACCCAATCACTGTTTCGATACGGGTCTGGAACTGGGATCATGCCTTTTCCACAAATTCCGTGGGGGAGCTCGGCGATTACTCGGCAAATGAAGGTGATCAGGCTGGTGTTAGTGTTGTGGGAGGTCATGTTGGTGATTTTCTCGACGTATGACGAAACGAAGTTGTCAAACGGGTTCAAGTCGAGGAAGGGGAGGGGCTAGTGAGAGCAGGATACAAAATCGTAGCACTCCTGAACCCAAGCCTGGGTCTGTTTGGACTTGTGAGCCGACGTCATCATGCTGCCACACCCAGCATCTGTCAGCGGCCACGTGATTGCACCTAACAAACACCATACTCTTCAGCACATCCAGGTACACTTGGTGTTGATTTTCAAGCCGATTTCGAAGATGTGAGGTGGCATGATGTGGCCCTCACTTAGAACCACACCTAACACCATAATCATGGTCGGAGACTTCATTGAGCTGTGCTCTCAAGTGCTGAACCGTCCGGATTTGTATTATTAGGGTGCTGGAAATGTCCCTTCTGTCATAATTTGTATTGGTAAGGACTATGATATGTATAGCACTGATTTCTCGCTTGTTGAACATTGTGTCAATTTCAGATATGATAAAAAAAAATCCTGTCGATCTTCGGATTTGTACACAACTGGTCAACTAATAGATGGTTTGCATAAAAAAGAAAACCGGTTTTCATCTGACAGAAATGGAATCAAGTTGATTCTCCTATAGCGACAATTTTATCGTTTCACCCTGCCTTTTGTTAATCCAACAGTAGCTACATTTTGAAATGATATTCTCATGTATATGACAAAAATGAAATGATGTTGTCGTGTATATGACAAAAATGAAATGATGTTGTCATGTATATGACAAAAATGAAATGATATTCTCATGTATATGACAAAAATGAAATGATGTTGTCATGTATATGACAAAAATGAAATGATGCTGCCGTGTATAAACAATGATGTTGTCATGTATTCAACAACATCTCCAATGCTCCAGTAGGTGTGCTCGGATATGCTGAAGAAGTCATTAAACAAGCAAGTCTTTGTACCTTCTGGAGTTTCTTCCTCAAGTACAGTTTCTCTGTCCAGCGGATCCAGGAAACACATACATACGACAAAATGGGACATACCATAGCAATGTATATCCACCTCATTACATGCGGGTTAACTGCCCAGGTTTTCCCCACACTTTGTTTGCATTACATAAGGGCTGCAGTCGCCTTGGAGGAAATCTTTTCTATGTGGCTTTTCCTGGTTAGCTTACTGTCCAGGATTACCCCTAACAGCCTTGCCTCCTGCGAAAAGTTTCAATTTCTACATTTTTTCCATGTAAAAACATTTTTCTAGGAAAGATTTCAGATTTCTAGAATACTTTAAATGACTATATTAATTGCTGGTGTGTTTTCTATTTGGTCATGTGCTGGACATCTACACAATAGAGGATAATAAATGGCGTGTTTAATATATCGCAAGAATAAACGAGAACAACAAATAAATGTAACGATAGATCTGGAATTATTTAGCAAAATTATTGATCGTAGTGTCCATTTACTTATAAGACGCATTTTGAAAAAAAAAAAAAAAAAGGAAACAGGCTCATTAATTCGAAATAGGAAGGCGAGAATGAAGTGCACAGCAAAAGACTGTTTCTTTGAGATAACAAATGTACCAAGCGACCTGGGCTGTTCGCAGATCGAAATCTTGCTGTAGATGTTCCGCAAATTCTTCGTATTAGCAACATCAACGGCATTCCCTTTATATAACCGGTGGGCATGCCCATTTACAACACGCTGGGACATTAATTTTCGGCGTAGATTGGTGCATCACTGATGAGTTCTTGTGGGTTTACGTCACCATCTGCTTTCACTGTTAGTATCGATCCGATTCCTATGTTATGTATCTTTGCCTTCCCATGGTCCACCGACTCGCAACGGCATTGAGATCAATCACATCGAACCGATGCACTCGTTATTACCTCCCTATTTTACTTTTATCGATCTTCAATGAATCAAACTGTGCTTTTTTTTCCGAAGCCTCTGGAACATTTTTCCTGTATGTTAGTTGAAGCATCGAATGCCTTTAACGCGATCGCTTTAAGCAAGTGAATTGCATGTGCGACCAATTTACCGTTATCCTGTGTAGACCCAAGCAAGTCTTCTCCAATCAATACGTAGGCTGCTTTCCTTACAAACCCTCCCCCGACTAACATACGCATATACACGCGTACATACACAAACTTATACAAATCAGACAGATGCATGTGTGAGATTGTGAATTCGTTCACATTTATCAGGTTATTGCTTAGAGCGTATTCATATTGAGATTTAGCGAATGGTATAGTTTTAATACTGTAATTAATAGAAATAATATAATCGTCTCATGCGTAATCTTTACTCTATATTCAATACGTTTAAATGCTGATAATATATATATATATATATATATACTAGCAATTCTTAGAATAATACGTCGATTTTTATTAATCTGACAACATCATATTTAATCAAATAAGAGAGTTGTAACTTTGCTAATTTTAATGTCTATTATGTCTATATTATAATTATTTTTTTACTATAATAATTAAATACCTACCGACACTAGTGTTTCATCCTTTCGGGAATCTTCAGTGCAGGGTGTCACGATTAACACCAGTCGACAGATTCGAACTCGGCAACATCTCTGGATTGATTAGCAAAGACCGTATTCATTCGGCTACAATTAACCGCGTGAAATAACGTTGAATTTAAACATTTTAATTTTAAATGTTTGTTACGTCAGTCAGACAGTGATCTAATTGTTATACGATGATCTATGTATAAGAGCTAATATATATATATATATATATATATAAAGTAATGCATATATAATGGTATATATCTAATTTACTTAAAGCTAAATTTGACATATTATTTGATATTTATAATTTTAACTTCCCCTGTAGCATTAGACTGAATTATAATGACTAAAAAAATACATGATACGAGGAACGTTTAGGTTTTTAAAATAAATCTTCTTATTAGTCACCACTTATTAATCCCAAGATCACTCGAGGATAAGGATAAATGAATGTAATGTGGTTGTATGGTAATTGTTAATGGTATACTTTGGGTAAGATTTGATTAGTTATAAGGAAGGTTCAACAAAAACTTGTTTACATTGAATTTTACAGCTACTATGTTGTAGTCAATGAGAAGCTAGCCAGCGGAACAGTGTTCTACAGACGAAAAGTACAGAGATATAAGCTTTGTTCATGGAATCTGCGTTTAGATTTAGGAACAAATAGAAAGTGAGGAAATTGTATATAGTGGTTGTAGCTAGTCAAGTATTTCTTGTAAAAGTTTGGCAAAAGGGGGCCATACTTAAGCAGAGCCATTGATATTTAAATAACGATAGAGCAGAGTAAGGTTCTGAACGTCTCCTTTGCGAGAAAGGGGTTGCAGGGAAGAGAAAATGTTTGAAGACGGTTTTGATCTCTATCAAAGTTTGATATGGCGCGCCGAGCAGCTCCTGCTCAGGCGTAGCAACAGTACTCCATTTTACGACGTACCTGGTTCTTATACAGATAGAGGATTGCATCGGCAGTGAGATCTGTACTCGGGGCGGTACAGTAATCTAACCATTTTTCCATCGATCTTGCCAACAAATTTCATTATGTGATCCATTTCAGAGAAGGAGTGAAAGTTAGCTTGTCAAGACATGGAGCTTCCCTGAGACAAGATCCACTCATTTTAATTAGCGTATGATGGGCGTCAGAGCGAGTATGATGATAAAAGGGAAGCATGGTTTTCGATGTATTAAAATTAACAAGCCACCTTGTTCCCCATTGCACCACGTTCTCAAGATCAGCAGAGAAATAATATTGTCATTGCTTGCGTTTTGAGTGTTGCAATAGATAGTGGTGTCGTCTGCATATATATCTACGATTAATTTAAGAAAGTGATTTGAAGATCAGGAAGAGAGTTGGACTCGGGATAGAACCCTGATGGAAGCCAGCCTTAATACTATGAGTTTCTGATTTCTGTCCATCAGCGACTACTTTTATAAGCCTATCAGGGAGAAAAGATTAAATAACTGAGAAAACATTTCCAGCTATTCCATAGCTGCCGATTTGTGAAGCAAACTATCATGCCATACTCTATTATCAGCTAGTGATATATCTGGAGCTATTGTTCCAGAAACGAAGCCGCTGTCCAGAGATTCACTAATCCCGTGTAGAACTCGGAGAACGAAAACCATATTTTATGTAACTGAGCAGGTTATTTTGATGAGGTTGGTAACTACTTCTCTGTTTATTAGATATTCCAGTAATTTACTCATGATGCACATGAGACTGATTGGTCTTTACAGAATGAAAGATGACGGATATACGAATCTATTAAAAACGGGGTAGACTGACAACGTTTTACAGGGTCTTGGAAAGCATTTCTCCTTAGGAAAACATTTAAACAGCTTTGAAAGTATTGTAGGAATGCCGTCTGGCCAGTTTCTTTGCTGGAATTAAGGTCTTTGATAAGCTTGGCAATATCATTTACATATATTTGCATGTCGCATAGTGTGTTTTTAGTCATAGGAGAAAATACCGGGCGTATGCGACACTGATTGCAAAGGGTAACATTTGCTGCAAAGTTCTTGCCAAAATGTTTGGTTTGTCAGATGCTGACGAAACTAATTCAGGTCTAGGATAGAGGACACGCTTCTATTCACAACTCTATTTTTTATTCGCCCAAAGTGATGGGGCCCGAGCTGCTGCTCAGCTACTTTAAACCTGACTGCGTTGTATACGAATCTTTTACATTACGTTAAAAGCAATGGAAGTAATTTCTGTACGCAAAGCGGCACATTCTGGGGTAAAGCACGACCGGCTCTTAGACTTTTGCGGGAATTTCCTGGTTTATACCGATAACGTACCATTTTGTCAGATGACATGCTATAGAGCACGTTCTTTTTGAACATGGATTGCAGATGCATATCTGATATAAATGTTCGAAAGTTATCCAAATCAGCCATAGAATATCGGTGTACAGTACGATGGACTGGTATATCTGAAGACTTATTACTTATTGATTTTATCTAAATCGAAACAAAGTGGTGATCACGATGGAGACAGAACGAAGGATGAGCATATTTCTGGGCAAGTTGTAAAAATATGATCAAGGAGACTTGTATATTGTCCGTCGGAATCGAGCATACGTGTGGCTTCCTGAAAAATTAGTTTTAGGTCATAGGCAAGCGAGATATCATGACAGTACCTCTCCTCATCATCCGCCCTTTTTGAGTGGACTGGCCTTTAACAGTGTGAACATTAGAATCTCCGAAGACGTGAATGTAAGCCAAGGAGAGGGTAGAGATAATGAGGACAATTTTCCCAAAGATACTCTCAATGACAGAAACTTCGCCGTTATGAACGCGGTGCTGTAAGCAAGTGTTAGTCTGAAGCACACATGAGTCAAATTAGGATTTACTCTGGAGATGTCCTTACCACATCGAAAGCCATCTCTAATGTAGTTCATGCCCATCACGATTCTGAGGGAAAGAATCTGATGTCGTTTGAGCATTCTTTGATCTTGAACAATCAGTCCAATGTCAGTTTCGCACGTGGGCAATAGGTCTGGTTTAGTCTTCTGTAACTGGATTTATATCTATGGAAGGTTGAGACATAGGCCCCTGATGTTATCGAAGGGGGATTTGAAGTGAGGATATACAGTGGAGATTATAGGTCTGGATTTAATCTTTTTCGTTTACTTAAGATTTTCACTGTTGAGAACTGAGATATGTGAAAAAGGTCGACAAAGTTTTTAGAGCAAAGAAAAAAGAAGAAAAAAAAGAAAAAATAGGAACGAAGACTGATTTTTGCAACGATGTATTGGAGAAACCGTATCATAACCTACTAATATAGCATCAAGAGGCCTCAGCATAAGCTACTATATTATCTAAAATCAATTCACTAAATGACAATACAGCAGACCCAGTATTTTGCACCTGCTGATAGGACGGCCTCTGTGATAGTTAATCCAAATTCTGGATCCCTGAGTATCAGGCGAATAACGTCAGCCCAGATCAAGTCTTTACATCCAGTACCTTTATTCGTGACATGGCCACAAGGAAAGGAATGGGAATAAAGACATCTCAGTGTATTACTCAGGAAAAACACTGCTGTCCTTTTTGTTCAGATATATTTCTCATTGGAAATGAGAACCGAGGGATAAAAAGAAGCAAACTTTACGATTTCGATATCTACGTGTTTTTCACCACACGAGCTGAAATTCTGTTCGTCGTCAGAGGATTTGATCACATTTTTGGTTAAGAATGTGTATCTTCCTCATATATCATCATTAGTTTGATGATTAAAGATTCAACGTGTGCGATTGTATTTGCCTTACGAAACTGATTTTGCTCGCGTTTGAAATACCTGATACAGAAATTGTTCATTGAGTTTTTACCACATACACACACACACACACACACACACGCATATATATATATATATATATATATATATATATATATATATATATATATATTGGATATATATGTAAAGTTTAAATAACACGAGAGAGATACGCATGCAGGACTGATTTTAAAAACCAATGCAGTGTTGGCCTGTTTTAACATAATCCGTCTGTTTACAAACCCGTGTGTTTTCAGCATACCATCTATACCATCTATACGATCTATGTTTTATGCTAATGCATATTGACGACTTGTTACAAATTTAGACACTTTAATTGTTCGAAAGTTTGTATCAACATCCATTGTGCAGTTTACTTGACGCGTGATAAGTCACGACAGTAGTTGAAGAGACGTAAAGCTTATCTGTACGAAGTTTAATCAGTAAGGGTCATCACATCAACACATTCACGACATAGAACTAACCTTTGGTATGGACTGCGCGATAATTCTTCATTAAGTGTGACAGTCGAATACGGTGATAATGAGGTCGACAACGTCGCCCTTTACGTTCGTAAACGGGAACATTGTCTATTCGTTATGGAAACGAAGAATGATTAAGTTATTCGAAATTCCTGTGATAAGTTCACGCATTTAGTATGTAGGCAGAACTTATATAATTTTCACCCTATATATACCTTCCAATATTCGCATGTGCAAATCCCACATCGAGAAGCGTTTAACAATATAACGGTATTATACTGAAGTAGATTTGAAGGTTTTCCAAGTATGCAGAGAGATTTGTTATTAGTTTTCTAACATAAACGTTAGCCTTATGAAATTATTTAGAATGTGTAAATGATAAATTTGTTATTAACTAATTCAAATCTTTAAACAATCCCGGGAAAAAAATATTTGATAACTAACTGGCAGACCGGCGTTGCTTGGTCGTACAATAACGCTTCAACATGATATTTTAATTTATGCAGATTACGTTTGTATTATTATCAATCCACTATTGAATATTATCTGTTACGATAAATAAGTTGCCAATTGGACTAATTCGCAAAAAAAAATTAAATAAATAAATAAATAAATTATAAATAATAATAATAATAATAATAATAATAATAATAATAATAATAATAATAATAATAATAATAATAATAAATAATGTCGTTCATCAAATGTCGTCTGTGTTCGTTAAGAATATCACGTCAGCGGATATTTGAGCTAGACGATGGATGCTCTGGGAAAGTCATTGCGTATTAATGTTTAGTTTAACGATATTGAAGCGAACAAGTCATTTTAAATAGTACTTTAATGATCGTTCGATCTGTATTCGAATACTCTACCACTAATGTATATCTCCAGTTTATAATAAATCTGTGTTTTGGGAGACGAAATCATTTGCTGAAATTTTATTATCTCCCTTGCCGATGTAACCTAAAATATTACACTGTAAATATTATTTTTTTATCGATAAGAAAGAAATATTATATCCAAGATCAGATTTTGTCGCTTTTCGATATATATAAGATGAATTTCTGCACAAAATATTTTTTAAGAAAACTCACTGTTAGACATTATTTTTTTTTTAATGTGCAAAAAGAAGGCCCAGCCGTTTCGGAATCAATGGCGAAATAAATTGCGCAAACACACACATAAAGTGACTTTTATACAATAGTCGAGATTCGACGTTCGTATAGCAACACTTTACACTTTCCCAGGGTACAAGAGAGAGTAATTATTCCAAACCAGCTTCTATATTCTATATTCTACGTATTAAAATAGAATATTCACTTTGCAGTTCATCTACAGAACGTACACATTATCTCTTTATTTGTCTCGAATGTTTTATAGTATTATTTTATTTTATACGCCTAAAACGTTTCACTATAGTCGCTAACATAAAAGAATATAAGAATACATGTTTTCAACATTGGAGAATGTTTAAATATACATTTCCGTACCTATCATTTTCCATTGACAAACTATATCTGATATTATGACTAAAGAAATGCAATTTTACCGTTAATAGCGACTTATGTAAGGCTCAAACTGTAGAAAAAATCTAAAAAATTAACGTTAAATTAAATGCTGTTAATAATAAGAAATGGTTCGATTATGAAGTAATAATGTTACAGTCCACATTTAGTTTTTTTTTTTTTATCCCTTCAACGCAATTTTGAGACATTATGTTGAACAAAGATGGTTGCGTAGTTCAGATCAGTAATTGGTAGTAACCAAAATAGCGGCCAGGAATCAAATGCGGTTGGCAGTAACAAAAATGGCGGCGTAGTTCATATCAGTAATTGGCAGTAACCAAGATGGCGGCCAAGAATTAAATGCGGTCCATGGCGTAGTTAACGGCGAACTTATTGAATCCAAAATTCGACAATTTTTATAATTATTTTGAAAGGTTTTCATTGGTTGTTTAGCACAGCCGGTGGTTATAAAAATGCTTGGCGAATCCATTCGTCACATATCCTCGACACTCGTCTGATTGTAAAGGTCTCCGAAGCGGCTTCGGCTGCAGGGAGACAGGGTAGTAGTACGCGTCACGGATTAATCACTTGACACTCAGCTCAACAGGTAAGGGACCGGGAACCGGCCCAGCACCTATTGGACTGAGGCACGACGCCTGGGTAATACCTAGGAGGTCCACCCTCCCAGGTCTTGCCAGTGGAGTAATTTCATTGCTTACTGCCTGAGGCGCCCATACTGGGGAATGCTGACGGGGTTACTCAGGTAAGTTTTACAATTGCAGGAGCGCCCTTCCTTTAGGGGAGCCTGCTGGATCCCCACATTCCGGCCTTGTGCCACATTTTGCCGAGGTGGGCGGCAAATAAATAATATTATAAATATTATTCGTGATGGAGAAGGTCTTCTAGCGGCTTCGGCTGCAGGGAAACAGGGTAGTCGTACTCTTCAAGGATCCGTTCTTGACACTCAGCCCGACAAGTGAGGGCCCGAGATTCGACCCAGCACCTGTCGGACTGAGCTACACCGCTTGGGTACTACCTAGGAGGTCCACCCTCCCAGGCCTTGCCACCGGGCTTTCCGGTGGGGCAAGTTAATTGCTTATCGCCTGAGGCGCCCCTACCGGGGAATGACGACTGGGGTGCCCAGGCAATTTTTGATGAGGCAAGAGTTCCGCTCCTTTAGGGGAGCTTGCCTATTTCCACCTTCCGGCCTTGTGCCACATTTTCGTGTGGTGGACACGAAATAAATAAATACCCCCATTAGGAGTAAAAAACATTTTAAACTCTCTCTCTCTCTCTCTCTCGCTCTCTCTCTCTCTCTCTCTATATATATATATATATGGGATATATATAGTATATATATATGATATATATGTATATATATATATATAATTATATATATATATATATATATGTATGTTTACGGGGAAATATGTTGATTTTATTATATTTCACCTATTATTTAAACAGTCTTTCTATTTATGAATGTCAATGCAACTACAAGTCAATATACCAAATTTCAAGATGCTGACAATCCTACTGTTTATTTCTTCTGATGAGATAAGGACGGAATAAATTCAATAATTGACAAAATACTTATGTGAATTATTCCGCCCTATGAAACGGGCACTTCAATGAATTATTCATTTAAACTTAAAGAAATAAAGATAAGATGATCAATATCTTAGGATTTAAAATATAGACTTGTGCCATATATATATATATATATATATATATATATATATATATATATATATATATATTTTTATTATTATTATTTAATAACATAGATAAATTCTTTGTACACATTTTTAGTTTCGACTTTTTTCTGATCTTATGAATTTCATCAAGAACTGGCTGATGTGGTTGCTATAGCCACAATAAACTAAATTACTTTCGGTTCTTTCTAGATCTATAGCCAATTATAATTAACACTGAACTTATTTTAAGATATTTATAGAAATGTTTTCTTTAGTGAATCACTTGTTATTAAATATATTAATAAGAAGATCGAAAAAAAATCATGCCAAACTACCTATATAGAGATTGTCTATGTTATGCAATAATAGTTTTCTAAAATAAAATAAGGTTGCCTAAATTCGCACACACTATATATATATATATATATATATATATATATATATATATGTGAATATATATGTATATATATACATGCATATATTTAAATATGTATGAATAAAAAATCAATACTAAAAAATATATGAATGTTTATATCTATTCTGTATTTATTTCCTGTGTGTTGACGTGTAGGAATACACATTTTATTCATGCATATTTAAATATTTAAATATGTTAAAAGGGAATACACATGGACACAACATGTAATTCTATACATACATATATATATATGTATATATATATATATATATATTGTGTGTGTACATATATGTGGATGCATATCTATACATAGAAGATTTACTGTCTACTTGTGTGTTCACTATAGAAATAAAGGTTAGAGAATCAACATAGAAAGTGCATTCTTACAAGACAATTTACCGTAGAACATAATACTCATTTGGTGGCGCATACCCTTAAACTTATAAAAATATACTATTTTGAAAAATATCATATGTATAATATTCTGTCGAGAAACTAAATGAAGTGAGCTACATGTAACTTTCTGACTCCCAGATATTTATTTACCTCAACCCGAAAGGAATACATGGGGTAAACATTTTAAAATGTCGAACAGGTACATCCGGTTCATGATGTTTGCTTATTCCCTTTAAAAAGAGAGTTTAGAGATGTTACATAAAATAAATAAAAATGTTTAGCCAGAAAAAACACACACTAAAAGTTTTCCAGAATTTGTAATGCTTTTCTGTTTAAAATCTTAAATAAATGCTAATTCCATTAAATAAATGTCACCATCTTTTCAGCATAAAATTCTTCCGCGCTGACCATGTAAGTCGTTTCGAAACTCTACGTGCAAGATATCTTGCTGACTGCACCTTGACTTATAACGACAGAACCATCATTTCTCTTTACATATGAATATTAGATTTTGGTTTTCAGTTTTATTTATACAAATTAGTTGACCAAAATTAGTTGACCACAATGACTGTATATTATATATTGTTGATTGTACTTTAGCCAGAAACCATGAAAACATTATTTATATTTTTGTCTCGCTAATGCGCTAAGGTAGTGCCAGGTTTATTCGTAATATTCATTGTCAGAAACTACTTTACTCCTTTAGATCCCTGCCTCATATTAAACCACCTCTTTCACTAGAGTTCACTTATAAGCCAAATTCTGCTCCAATGGAACTAAGGTAATTTCAACCTACGAGCTGTATTCGTTACCTAGACACTTCATTATCACCTGTCTCTTTTGTACCAAGATTTCACTTGTGCCTTTCCAGTCAATGTCGGTCAACCAATATTAAACGCACAATAAGTCAGTGTGAAGATGCCCGGTCTTGCCCTGGCACTGCAGTACTAGATTAAGGCCTTTTAGCATCAGGTTCTGTCAAATTGATATACTAAGGTATAATTTATCAGAAAAAGTCAGCATCTTCTAAAAGAGTACAAAATCATTCCAACATACCACCTGTTGCACAAGGATCTCTCAACTCATGCATTCAATACATGACCGAATACATGCCATTCACTCTAGGCAGGGTGGTTCCTATATACTTTAATTAACATTTCAGCTATCATTTGCTTGAGAGTATCATCATCCACTATATACCGATCTACGTCAATATTTAAATATTAGCTGAACAGAGACTAATAAGCAAAATCCATAAAATATACATATTTGGAAACTATCACATAGTTTCGATTAATTTCAGAGTTATTGATATAATATATATGAGATTAAATGAAGTAAAACTTCAAACAATATAAACAATATCGTTCATAAGAAACGCCAATCTTACCTATATATATATATATATATATATATATATATATATATATATATATATATATATATTCTGTTTATTATAGAAACATAATTAATTAGTTACATATGTGCATATATGTTTCGGGGAGTCCCTAGTCCCTGTTTAAAGAGATCCACCTCACCAGACCAAAGAAGGAAATTTATTGAAACGGTAATCACAGTTCAATTCATTTTCTATATAAATAAATATCCGTGTATAGATTATTCTTTGAAAGAAAAGGAGTGTATAATTTATGATTGTGGACAGTAGAGTTTTTGCACAGAGGTACGGTAAATGATGAGTGATGGTAAGAGGGCGACGAAGGGTAGAAAGTAGAATTCGGTCTGGTTATAGTCTGACCTGCTGCGTCCTTTCAAATATGGACTCCACCGAAACATGCACGCACAAATATAACCAACAATGTTTGTATGAAAAAGAAACAGACTATATCCATTGTCTCTTCTCCATTCACCACTCTTTAATAATCACGCAGGTTTTATTAGCCGCCCAGCGTTTCCCGATCGTAAAACACGCACAAATATTAGATTTTCATTTATGCAGAATTCTTATTTATTAAATATTTATTACAAACAGAAATAATGTAGGTATTAAACGTAACGTTAAATTCCTTAAAAACAGTAAGTAAAACAAGGAAATGAACTGAGATATGTGCATGCAATTATGTTTTTCCTTATCGGTTCATTTTTTGTTAGTAAAAAAAAACTCGAGCTGAGATTGAAAAAAAATCTAAAGACAGTGAGTCAAGCACGATAACGATTTGACCAGCTTGCCACGGTCTTTACAAATTTTTTTTTAAACCAATTCTACTTAACATAAAGAATCTGTCATGTTGAAAACAGATTGAAATCCGATCATTGCCACGTTCCTGTTTTTAATTTTGACCTTTCAGTAGCCCTATTTTCGGATGAAAAGTGAATAAATATTTTCCACATTTCTTAATAATCTATATACTTAATTTCAAGTGTTGTACTCACATTTTCGCACACATTCTTAACGATATATACACTGCTGATTTCAGACCACTTAAAAATCTTTCTAAAAATACTGTTTTAAGGATAGATTTTAAACTCTTCCGACTTGAGGTTACCAATACTAAAATCTTAAAGGTTATGTAAACAAACATCTACATTCAAAACATTTATTTTTAAAATTTACATTTTTAATAAATTAGGCTTTTTACATATGATCACAATTATAAGACCAGAAACAACAATTCTATTAAATTGCACAAAAAGTGGATGAAAAGTGTGTGACAAGATTCAACAATCAAACTTAATAATGAGTTCTACCTCCATTGCTTTTGCTGACTTCAAAAATTCGTTGGGGCATACTACTAATAAGGGTTTCCATTAAGTTTTCTTTTTACACGGTGGTAACAACTTATCAAGGCCCGGAAGCCACTCAGGGATAAAGGTTAATTCCAAGTACAGTACGTTAGTGTGGAGATTTGATGAAGTGTTTACTAAAGGGGGGAATCCTACTCCAGTTTCTGAAGATGACTTCACGAAGTTCATTTTTTGTTGAATATTGGATGCTATTTCGATAAACCTCTCTTATCATCCACCCCCAAACATTTTCAATTGGGTTCAAGTCCGGTGAGCATGAAGGATGTCCAAGGAGATGGACTCAATTTTCTTGTCGAAAGGTCCGTCTTGCAGTGTGTATTGCAGCATTATCCTGTTCGAATAACCTTTGAGCCTCACACAAACGACGACTCTCCATCATCAAGGATGCTTTTTGAAGCATGCTAACATAACCAGCTGCTGTTACCTGCATCGTCCCTTTGTAAGAAAAAGCACCCCATACCATTACGGACCCTCTACCATTATGACCTGTGGAAAACATTTCTAGGGGCATGTTTTTGTCATACCAATATCGCTGGAAGCCGTGAGGACCATGTAAATTGAATTTTTTCTCATCAGAATAGAGGACGTTTTCCACTTCACAACGTCCCGGGTTTGGTATTCACGACCAGATCTTAAGCGATACATTTTGTGATATGAAAACAATCAAATAATTTGTTTACACTTTTTATTTACTATGCCTTTTCTTGTAAGTGTCATCTGATCGTTATTGGAATGCAATCAGCATCTGTAACTGCCTTAATTTTACTAGAAAAAAGTCTTCTGTGATTCATAATAACCCGTCTAATTCTCCTACTCTATGCAGCAGAAATTTTGTTTATGGAATCATAGAATTCGAGAGCGCTCAACTTCGGTTAGTTTTCTTGGTTTAGACATGGTAACACTTTACAGTGATTGCCATTCTCTAACTGAACTAAAACATTAGAATTACCATAAATCTAACAATTTATATCCTTGGACTTATAATGTTTATCATGTGTAAAAAGCCTGATTTAATAAAAATGCAAATTTTTAAATAAACATTTTCGAATGTATGTTTTTGTTTCCATAACCTTTTAGATTGTATAGTAACCTTAAGTCAGAAGAGTTTAAAATCTATCCTTCAAAAAAGGTTTCTTTTTAAAGATTGTAAGTGGTCTTAAATTTTTGATCAGCAGTATATATATATATATATATATATATATATATATATATATATATGTTTGTGTGTGTGTGTGTTAAAAACGCTTAAATATGTGTAGAATTGTATATTCGGTATCTAAATGTATTCGAATAAAGTGAAAAAAGTGTAACATATATACGCATATTTGACGCGTGTTCTTTTGTATATATGTCTCTTCCTTCAACCACGAAGTTCCTAACACTGATTAGTTTTCTCGTAGTGGGAACTTGATGATGAATCCTCTCAATCATCGACATTTTATTTAGAATTTTACTATGTTTTAAGACAGAGTTCTACTATATCTAATTAGAAAGATATACATTGATTAACATATCTAAATACCCTTTACTAACATCAAGTGGCGCCTTATAGCCATAATAATACATATTTTAATTGAGTTATAGGGAATATAGTTGCACAGCGTTATTTATTATAGGAAAATATGTTTGACCGATTAATGTATTTGTGTGGCGCACATCTTAAATGTTTTAAATTATTGAGATTTCTCATGGGAAGTCAGGTAAATAACAATCGGTGGAAGGTGGCAGGTAAAAAGAAGATAAAAAATTTGAATGCACGATGAACCCAAAAAAAGATATAAAGCAAATTAATCGAGAGAGGAAGGAAAGATATTGAACAAAATATCGCAAATGCTAACACAACAGCCAAGCATGATCTAGTTTTACAAAATCGTGGATATTGCTTGCAACTTTACTTATAACGTTTCTAATTGCAGATAATGAAAATAACATAAGCGAATGGCGAATGATTAGACAAAGACTGAGAGTTAGTGTAAAAAGCGGACAAACCATGAGCGAAATAATAATTACTAGCGGGACCTGTCAAAATTCCACAGGAGATTGATTATTATGTAATGCATTGATGTTGGCATTCTGTAGATATTCAACGTAAATGGAGACGCTCTGATATTATTGTAGCTATTTTGTTAAAACTGCAAAAGCATTTATCCAAGTTAGCAGGGACGCCTTCAAATACGCTTAAATATGATATTTTAATTTTTGCAGATTTCGTATATATTATTATAGAGTTAATGTTCTATGGATTGTCATGCATTATAAAGTTGGGATTTCAAAAAAATAAAAACATTTATATGAAGCTCGAATCAAAACTGAATCCCTCACACACACACACACACATAACACACACACACACACACACACATATATATATATATATAAATTTAGTTCCTTCAGCTATAATCGAAACCAAAACCAAAACTTATAAACAATTCTTGATAAAATTATTTATAAAAAAAGGTTAATAAGGAGCTATCAGCGAAAATCGAAACCGAAACCAGGACTTACGAAGAATTCTTGATAAAATCATTTAAAAATAGTTTATTGGAGTTCTATTAGCTATAAGTGTAACCGAAACAAAAATTCATGAAGGATTCTTGGTAAAATTGTTTATAAAATAATAGACGACTTCGGTACCATCAGCTATAATCGAAACTGAAACCAAAATTATGAAGAATGCGTAGTAAAATTATTTATAAAAAAAAATTAAATGACTTGAATTCCATCAGCTATAATCGAAACCGAAACAAAAATTTATGGAGAACTTTTAGTAAAATTATTTATATAAAGAAAGGGAAGTACATAAAAATTAAACGACCCTGATGTAAGCGTGAAAGAGATCATAACGCATACGCTATCGTATTAATATATAGACTAGCGGGACATGTGGAATATCCACAGGGAACTCATATGTAATATATAGATGTCGGCATTTTGTAGATGTTCAGTTTAAATGGAGATGCTTTGATATTATTGTAGTTTTTTTTAGTAAAACGGCAAAAGTATTTATCTAAGCTAGCACGAACGCCCTGCAAAGCCCTGTCGTCAAGTACGCTTAAATATGATATGTAAATTCTTGCAGATTTCGTATATATTATTATAGAGTTAATGTTCAAACGATTTATATATATTATAAAGTTGCGATTTAAAAAATGAAAATAATATATCCATATGAATTGGGGGCATTAGCTTGAATCGAAACCGAAATAAAAACTCATAAAACACACACAAACACAAACACCCCTCCACACACACACACACACACACACACACACACACACACACACACACACACACATATATATATATATATATATATATATATATATATATATATATATATATCTTGAGATCCTTTAGCAATAATCGAAACCGAAACCAAAACTTCTGAAGAATTCTTGATAATTTTTTTTATATAAAATATAGATGACTTAAGTGCCATCAGCTATAATCGAAACCGAAACCAAAACTTATGAGGAATACTTTGTAAAATTATTTATGGCAGGAAATGGAAGTACACAACAATTAAACAGCCCGGATATAAGCGTGGCATAGAAATTAACACTCACACCATCGTAGTAAAATATAGATACTTAAATGACAGCCCAGGAAAAATGTAGAGGATAAAGTATAGACCAAATAAAGCGAAGGAGTCTGTGGGACGAAACAGAAGATGAACACTTTAGGTAGATTCTTCTTTGAAGATGCAATTTTAGGGAGAAATTACCGTATATAACTTACTAAAAATGGATTCGGTTTCTCTATATATACATATATCATCTTCACACACGTTCCCTCTCTCTCTCTCTCTCTCTCTCTCTCTCTCTATATATATATATATATATATATATATTTTTTTTTTTTTGGCATTCTATACGTAATCATTAACTGATAACTCTTAAAGTATCAAGAGTTAATCGCTCGTGATAATACCTTCGAGGAAAGTATAACGTTTAAATATTAAAAGTTCCGATGATTAAAATAAAATTAAGTTTGAACAACATTAATTTCCGAATCTATTTCATATACACAATAACATTCTAACATTCAAGACTACCGGATAACGTACGAATAATGTATCAAATAACTAAATCACTGTTGATAAATGTATTTTTATTTCAATTGTCTTTGTTAATTGCACACCGATATCCACTGCATTTAGTTTAGTCATATCAACGAATTTAAACTGACGTTCTTGTGTATGTAAATTAACCGTCTAAGGAATTATTAATGTTTCAATCGCTCTCCCCACCTCTCTCATGACCAAATATCAAACCATGTGTCAATTTCGACCCCAAGTTGAAGAGTCATTGCTCAACACGACAAGGTACTACAATAAGCCTAACTCGGATGCCATTAGAACTCACATCAGATATGCCCCATGGAAATTTTTTTTCTCTCCCTGCGAAACAGTGCGCAACTGAGACGACCGGCTGATTCACAGCAGTGATTGAAGCACATGTTCCCACACGGATGTTCTATAGAAAAAAACACTCTCCCCAAGTGTTTACTTCTATTTGAGCAACTGCTATGGCAGAGAGGCAACATGCATATTGCAGATTTATCCGACATATGTCCAGTACAAACAGACAAAAGTTTACCTCACTCAGATTGTTCAGGAACCCCCCGCCGTGTGCCCGACAATGACGGCCAGTATGCGAGCCTACTAGACCTTTTTCTCACAACTTGCCCTTAACTATGTTCAGTTTCTGTTCTGTCGCCTCTTGGATCTTCCGACCACTCTGTTGTATCAATTAAGATAAAAATGAAATGTAATAAGTCCCCAGACGTACCTCTCCATCGTACAGTATATCGATACACTAAGGCTGACTGGGATAGCTTCCGTACATTTATAACTGATCTACCTGTGCATTCCATATTTAAAAAGGATGTGTCCTCTATAGTATTAGACCTGACGGAATGGTTAATTGTAGGTATTGATCGTTTCATACCCTCGAAAAAGTTTCAGCAAAAACCTAACAGCCAGCCATGGTTCTCTCCAGAATTTGCTGCTGCCATTGCGCACAGAAATCACTTTTTTCACTGTTTCCAACGTAATAGATGTATGGAAACTAAAGCCGTTTTCAGGACTGCCAGCAACCATTGTAAGAAAGTAATAAAGCGTGCAAGATGGTTGTATGCTCAATCTGTTAAGTCCAAAGTAGCTGAGCAGCGGCTTGGTTCCCACCAGTTTTGGCAAATAGCAAACAGAATTCTGAACAGAAGCGTGTGCTCCATCACAACAATCATCAATGGACCTGAGGTAATCTCGTCAGCATCAGACAAAGCCAAACTCTTTGTCAAGAACTTTGCAGCTAATTCTACCTTTTGCGATCATGGCCGCCAACCCCCAATATTTCCTCCTGTATCTGAAAACACACTATGTGATATACGTATATCTGTACGTGATGTTGCCAAGCTAATCAAAAACCTTGATTCCAGTAAAGCAACTGGCCCGGACGGTATTCCAATAATAGTACTCAAAAAACTTCAACCTGAACTAGCGCCCATACTTACAAAACTGTTTAAACGTTGTCTTAAGGAGAATAGTTTCCCATCTCCCTGGAAAATCTCATCAGTATGCCCTGTATTTAAGAATTCAGGTAATCGCTCATCCCCCTCTCAGTACAGGCCAATAAATCTTCTGTGCGTCATGAGTAAGTTGCTGGAATCTGTGTTAAATACAGAAGTAATCAACCATCTCAACAAAAATAACCTTCTTAGTGATACTCAATATGGTTTCCGTTCTGCTAGATCTACAGCAGATGTGCTTACAGTAATATCTCATAGGATTAGCAAATCTCTCGACGGAGGCAACCTTTCTAGGGCAATTGCCTTTGACATATCTAAGGCCTTTGATAGGGTATGGCATAAAGGTTTACTTCATAAGATCTCTAGCTATGGTATAGCTGGAAATGTCTTCTCAATTATTAAATCATTTCTTTCTGATAGGTTCATAAGAGTAGTAGTTGAGGGGCAAAAATCAGAAGCCCTCAGTATTAATGCCGGTGTCCCTCAGGGGTCCATCCTGGGCCCAACTCTTTTCCTGATCTACATTAATGATCTTCCAAATCACATCCTTACATCATTTGTAGACATTTATGCCGACGACACTACCATTTATGGTAGCACATCTAAGACAGTAAACGACCAAGTTCTCTCCAATTCTCTCTCCTCTGATCTTGAGCATGGGGAAAGGAGTGGCTGGTTACTTTTAATGCATCTAAAACCAAGCTTCTCTCTTTACATCATCAACATTCTGATCCCCATCTGGCATCAATTGAAATGAATGGCTCTCGTCTTCAGGAGGCCTCAAGTTTTGACAAGCTTCTGGGGTTGACCATTACTCCTGATCTTAAATGGAACACGTACATCAAATCTGTTGCCAAGGCCGCTGGAAAAATGGTGGGTTCTTTCTATCGATCCAGTAGATATCTCACTGCTGATGCAATTCTCTATTTATATAAGAGCCAGGTACGTCCAAGGATGGAATACTGTTGCCACATCTGGGCAGGAGCTGCTAGAAAGGACTTGTCCTGCCTTGATAGAGTTCAAAATAGACTTCGTAGCCTCGTAGGAGATGTCCTTTTCTCTTCCTTGCAACCTCTATCTCACAGAAGAGATGTTGCGAGTTTGTCTCTGATTTATCGTTATTTTCATGGAAAGTGTTCGACTGAGCTTCAATCTATGGTCCCCCCTCGCAAAACTTTCACAAGAAACACTCGTCTAGCTGTAAACACTATCAATAATTCCCCCCCACTCTTCATCTGTGCCTAAACCTAAGCGTAGATTCCATGAACAAAGCTTCTTTCTTAGAACTGCACGCCTGTGGAATTGTCTTCCGTTTTCCTGCTTTCCGGCTGACTACAATATGGTTATCTTCAAGTCTAACGTAAATAAGTTCTTGATGAACCGTTCCATATAAGTTATCAAATTTAACAAGTTTTCATTACTAATGATTATTATATTGTCCAATTTCTACTGTACACTCTTTAACCCGTATCCTTGAGTGGCCTCTTGGCCTTCATAATGTGTTGATACCTATGAAAAAAAAAAGAAAAAGTCCAATGTGAACAAGTTCTAATTGAATCGTCCCCCTAAGTAATCAAAGTTACAAAATTCCCACTGTTTACTATGCTAAAATCACAATGACTAATTTATACCTATTAACCCTTATCCTAGAGTGGCCTCTGGGCCTTGAGAAGTGGTGACATCCATGTAAAAAAAAAAAGTAATAGTAAAAAGAAATAGCGACAGCTAAGAGACAATATTCCGAAACCACCAGAAAACGCAAGAAGCGCAGAACTCGTGATTTCTGGAAAAATCTATATTAGTGTGGTAAATAATGGGCAATGAACAATTCCCACACCATCCAAGAATCATGAGATTGTTTGCACGGTAACCGAGAAAGCTAGCATGCTTGCTCGTCAGTTTACCTCAAACTCTACGCTGGACCCAGCAAAACACTCCCTCCCTGATTTCCTTTGCAGCAATAAACCACACTAAATGATCTGAAAATCACCGCTTCTCAAGTACTTGATATCATAAAAAACCTAGACACCGCAAAAGCATGTGGACCTGATCTCATCCCGGCTGTACTATTAACAAATGTATCGCTGAAGTTCCTCCAGTTCTTTCCAAACTCTTCAACAAATGCCTTCCCGAATCGTGCTGACCGCTGGAAAATTGCTTCTGTGTATCAGTTTACAAGAATTCTGGCGAAAAAACAGACCCATTAAATCATCACCCAATTAGCATCATCCCTATTTTCGCCAAAATATTTGAGTCCATAATTAATCATGCTCTAGTCCACCACGTTTCAGTTGCAAACTTCTCTTCGACCATCAATATGGATTAAGGCTAGCCCGTTCTACTGCAGATATTCTAACTGTAATCTCTGTACGTATTTAGCATGCATGGATAAGGCAGAGTACGGGAGGGCAGTATCCATAGATGTATCTAAGGATTTTGACAGGGTATGGCACGATGGTCTTCTTATTAAAATCAGATTCTATAGTATTACTGGACGAATACCTAGCATAATTTAATCCTTCTTTAATAAGAGAAGAATCCAGGTTCTCCTCGATGGCCGTACGTCTAAAAATGTGATATACATTTGGGTATACCTCAGAAGTCGATCCGTGGACCTTTATTATTCATGATACTCATAAGTGAACTCCCTGATAAAATAGTCTCTGAGATGGGTATATTTGCTGATGACACTATACTCTATAAAAGGCACAATTGGGGACCTTATGAACACATATCGAGGCAATTAGGGAAACCTCAAAGGACGACCTCTAACCTGTAGTGGAATTGGGTCAACATAGATGGTAATGTTCAATGCTAACAAGACTAATCTCGTTTCCTTTAATAATTACAAGAAACCTTCTCAACCACCAGTGGATATGGATAAAAATACATTACCTGAAAGTACTTCGTTCGAACTCCTCGGGTTTACGTTCAAATGGAACATGAGTTTGAACAAAGGCATCGAGAACATTGCCAATGCTGCTGCAAAGAAATTGGGCACTATCTACGTGCTAGAAATTTACTTACACTTTAAATTATCCTGTACCGTTACAAGGTCACCATTTTGCCCATGGATTGTTGTCACACTTGGATCACTGCATCTGCCTCTAGTCCTCACTTCCGGGCAAGGTTCAAAAGAGATTCGCCAACCTGATATGTCCTGAACTGTCATCAGAGCTTTAACCTCTTTCCAATCGACGAATTTTTTCATCCCTCTGCCTGTTTTACAAGTATGTCAATGGTGGATGCTCAAACGAACTACAATCCTCGTATCCCCTCGATATAAATGCCCCCGGCAAACAGCAAAGTCCCATCACTACACAGTAGAGCTAACTAGATGTAAGAAAGCCTTCTACTCTGATAGTTTCTTCCCCAGAACTGCTAGACTTTAGAATTCTCTTCTGTGTTCCTGCTTCCCCAACTGTACTGACATGCAGAAGTTCAAGTGTAATGTGAACAGAGATTTTGCTGCGCAACTCCCTACATAGTATCCCTGCAATTTATTTCCCTGATAATAACTCCCTACATAAAAGTGGCACTGTACCATGTTTGGGGACAAAATGTAATAAAAATATTTCTCACAAATTGGAATTTAATTCATTTAAATATAAATGATTTCCAATATTTTCACGTCTATTGGTAACATTTGCAAATGATTTTGCATTATCGTTGCTGTCACTTATCATTGTGTTATCTGTTTGTACCGCTATATCCGAAAGGAATTTGTGGTTTAGATTGTCAGCACTGTCTCCGCTTTATGACTGTATCATCTGTTTGCAGGTTCGCAGTGCAGTGTTTTGCAAAGGTTTGGTGCAATGCTTTCCGCACAAAGTCATGTCTGTCTTTGTACTTTTCTCTTTTCTTTATTAAGTCAAAAAGTATTGTTTACTTTAATTTTTATTTATTTTAGCTTAAATGAAGTGAGTTTTAATCGCCTTACTTTTAGCAGCTTCATTAGCGATTTCGTTTCTTTTGTTTCAATTATCTTTTATCATTATGTGTTATTGCGTCTATTCTCTTGTCATTTTTATAAATTATCCTCGTAGTTATTTCTTTTCCCAGGTTTCTTGTGTAATCTTAAGGTTTCTGGTTTAGCTGTTTCCTGTATTGTTCATTTTGGCGTTGTCTCTTGCTATAATCATCAGTTTCTGTGTTCTGATTCATATAATTCTAGCATAGCCATTTATAGTTACCAATCCTTTCCTTCTTTCATTCATTTGCACGTAGAGTCGATACATATAATTTTTTCAGTGTATAACTTGTCCGGAGCAATCTCCTCAGGTGTTTATCCCCTTAGACTTATTTTTACAACATTAGCTTAAGCTCTAAGTGTTTCCTCGTTCTCCACAGATATTTTCTTTTATATTCTCTTTAATTCCTGTAGACGTTATGGTGTCTGCTTCCAGCAGTTCTAAATATGTTTAGGTGTTAATTTATTATTATTATTATTATTATTATTATTATTATTATTATTATTATTATTGGCTCACATGGAACTTTCACACAAGTCATTAAAGATCTGATTGAAAAACCTGTGGTGTTCCCTGGAAGCCGAGTGACAACAAGTCTCCCCAGACGTTCAGCACTCTCCACTTCCTTCGATAGAATTTGCAAACAAAATTGCGTCATCGCAACAGTCCATTGGATTATTATTATTATTATTATTATTATTATTATTATTATTATTATTATTATTATTATTATTATTATTATTATTATACCTTAGTATAGCTCTGCTCTTAGGAACAGGTATGTGGACAGCGACACGTTCTTTATTTAATATAATTGTACTGTTGATAATAATAGTGATTGTGGTAGAAGAAGATGAGAAAGGAAGGGCAGAACGATAGCAACATTAGTGTAACTAGTGTGACCATAAAACCCATGTGAAAAGGTTGAATCCTCTCAATTTTAGAGCAAAGCGAGTGCATCTTTCATATAATGTATACATGTTACACAATAGGCCAAAGAAAATCCAATGCAACTCTTACGAGTAACTGCTGTGCATCAATGTAAACAAAACTGAGAGTACATTCTCAATTTTAATGCATATATCGTTGTGTATAAATCATAAATGTGCTTATTGTATTTGTTAAATGTATTTTTTACTTTCAGTGATTTTTTTTCGTTGTTTAGAATTTTCTGCTCTTCACGTGTTCCACCCGAATGTCTCTACTTACCATGTTATATTTATTTTATCATTTCTTACGTGTACATTTTCTTCTTTGTTGCGCTTTCAATGACGTCATGGCCTCATTGGTCGAATTGATGTTCAAATTGAACCAGATGGCAAAAGAAAGAAGCTTTGTTATTTATAAGGAGAACGATACATTTTAGAGGAACTCATTTTATTCATCAGAATGTATACTTTTACTAATACCTTTTTTACTACTCAATTCTCTTTACATCAAGATTCTACTTCCTTTTCAAAGTGCTTTTTACTGAAAATACAGTTATTAGCCGATATGTGTCTATATTTCAATAGCAATGGTTGGTTAACATTCAGAGCTTTTTGATCGTCATCATTGCGAAGGCAGTACGGGGACTAATCGCAAACAACATTTCGAAGCGACCATAATAAGAGAATTCTTTTATTCAGTCGCGCTTTTCTTTTCTCTCTATTTCCAACTTACGCGATGGGGCTAGGATGTTGGACTTGGAAAGTTTCGAATCGATATCCATTTCTATGTAATCGCCCACTTTACTGTCTGCTGCTAAATTAAGCGAGGACGTATCGAAACCCATTCAACAGATTCAATGAAATTCCAATTCCTTATTTATTCTGACAATCTACGTCTCAGATTTTAATAATATTGAGATATATTTTACAAAATATAAATAATAAGCATAAGAACAACGACGACAACAACAACAACAATAATAATAATAAATAAAAATAATACCTAAACTATATACTAGAAACCAATTAAAGGTATAAAAACATAGGCAGCGTCAATAGTAAGATGCTCTAGACAATTTATAAGGTAAACCAAATGAAAATTGAGGCATTTAGATCAAAAGACCATGAATTTTTGACTATGCACAACACACTACAACCAAAAGATGATACTGGCCGACTCTTTGTGAAAAGAAAAGACAGAGGAACGATCTGGTATTCATAGAAGACTTTGTATATTATACAAGAAAACAATCAGAAAAATACTAATGCAGAACACGGAAAGAATCATTTCCGCAGCAAAAGATACTGAAAAAACAAGCAAGAAAGAAACAGAAGAAACAAAGGGTAAGACGAGAGAAAAATGGGAATAAAAACAATTACAGGGACGATCCATAAGGCCGACAAAAGATGAGACAAATGAAAACACGTGGACATGGCTACAAAATGGAATCTAAACAGAGTAACCAATACTGGCCACATTTTTGGTATGTATAACCAAAAACGGGCACCACACGAAATAAGCGAGGAGAATGAAGGATGATGGAAAATCAGAGAAGAGAAAGCACTAGTCAGACCTCCACTGGATGAGTGTAAAGAGAACTGGGCCCTTAGAGGTCTTTTTGCCACACAAATTCAAGTGAAGACCAATGGTCGCCGCCAAGAGAAATCAAGGTTAAGTGGCTGTTGCGATAACGCCAATTTATCTACTAAGTTAATCAAAAGAGGTGGAAAATCCTAGAAATCCAGGGAGACATGTTGTCACGCATACGCTAGAGAATACCACAAGTTGTTCTCAAAGAGAAATATTTGATGATGACCTGTGTTACTACTCCTAGTGAGTAAATAATAATAATAATAATAATAATAATAATAATAATAATAATGACAATAATAATAATGCGCCACTATTGTTTGTTTAAACTAATGTTTATTTCGGCATTAAAATACATAAGAATATTAAGGACGTGAATTGAAACCGATCCTCGTATAGATGTGTTAATCATATGAATGTCCTGTAGCTTTATATATTAGTAGAAGTTTTATAAAAGCAACTTTTTTTACATGGAAGTCATCCCTTATAAAGGCACAGAAGCCACTCGGGGATAAGGGTTATTTTGTGTACAGTAATCAATGGGATAGTGTTGCAGTATTCATTAGTATTAGAGATTTGAAAAAGTGCCATTACTTAAGGGGGCGGTTCACCAGGAATTTGTTTATGTTGGACTTGAAGACATCCATGTTGAAGACAGGAGGGAAACAGGAAAGCGGTAGAGAGTCCCACAGGCGTTTGTTCATGGAATCTACGTTTTGATTTAGGCACAGATAAAGAGTGGGGAAAATTATTGACAGTGGATTCAACTAGACGGGTGTTTATCGTGAAAGATTGGCTAGGGGGGCAGATATTGGAGCTCGGACGAGCACTTGCCATGGAAATAACGATAAAACAAGGATAGGCTCGCAACGTCTCTTCTGTGGGAGAGAGGTTGCAAGGAAGAGAAAAGGGCATCCCCCAGTAAACCTCGAAGTCTATTTTGTACTCTGTCAAGGCAGGATAGACTGTTTTTAGAAGCTTCTGCCCAGATGTGGCAGCAATATTCCCTCCTTGGACGTACTTGACTTTCATACAGATAAAGAATAGCATCAGTAGTGAGATATCTTCGTGAGCGGTAGAAGGATCCTACTATCTTTCCAGCGACCTTAGCAGACTTGATGTACGTGTTCTATTTCAGATCAGGAGTAAAGGTCAAACCCAGAAGCTTGTCCAAACATGGGGCATTCCCATGACACGAGCCATCCATTTCAATTGATTCCAGATGGGCACCAGAGCGTTGATGACGTAAAGATAGAAGCTTGGTTTTAGATGCCACATCTTCCCCCACTGTACCACGCGCTCGAGATCAGAAGAGAGAGAATTAGAGAGAACTTTGTCGTTTACGGCATTTGATGTGTTGCCGTATATTGTCGTGTCATCAGCATATATGTCGACGAATGATTTAAGTATGTGGTTTTGGAGATCATTGATGTAGATCAGGAAGAGAATTGGGCCCAGGATGGACCCCTGAGAGACTCCAGCATTAATACTGAGGGCCTCTGATTTTTGCCCATCAACCACTACTCTTATGAGCCTATCAGAGAGAAATGATTTAATGATTGAGAAAATATTTCCAGTTATACCGTAGCTGGGAATCTTGTGAAGTAGACCTATATGTCATATCTTATCGAAGGCCTTTGATATGTCAAAGAAATTGCCCTAGAAATGAAACCTTTGTCGGGAGATTCGCTAATCGTATGAGATGTTACCGCTAGCACATCTGCTGTAGATCTTGTAGAACGGAAACCATATTGCATATCACTAAAAAGGTTATTTCTGCTGAGGTGGTGGACTACTTCTCTGTTTAATATGGATTCCAGCAACTTACTCATGATACACAGGAGACGTATTGGACTGTACTGAGAGGGAGATGACTTATCACCTGAATTCTTAAATACAGGTCATACTGATGAGATTTTCCAGGTTGTTGGAAAGCAGTTCTTCTTAAGGCAACGCTTAAACAGTTTTGTAAGTATGGGGGCAATCTAGGGTTACAATCAGGATTCGGTTCTGTGGTTCGGGAAGGAGTGAGTCACTCTCTCGACAACAGCACGTTTCTGCCCTCTTCTTTTCCAATCGACCACACCTGGCCTCTCGCCATCAATGTCACACCGCACAATCTGAACGTCAGCAATTCGAAATTCTTTTTAAGAAAAGATGTTCACGACTCTTTTCTTTCTGCACCCCCGGGAATTTTTCCTAGCTTTTATATCCTCCTATCTAGAAAAAAAAGGAGAAGGCAGGAAAAAAATAGCTTCTGCCTTCCCAAGATGCCCTTCGCGTATACAAATGCGCTGGCCTGCCTTTCCTTCTTCTTTCCCAAAGAACGATGCAGATACGCCCGGTACGTTTCTCTTTTGTTTCTTCTTCTTTTCTAACCATATACCCCAAACGCCCCCTTGATCTTTGAGATCAATAGGACACTTCATAATCCTTCATCCAAGCAATCCAAGCAGGTCTCCTCCTCTCACGTTGAGGCCTCTGGGTGACAACGTGTTGGGGGTTGACGTTTCAGGTTCACTACAGACAATCTCGTCTAGTTGTAAAGAACCACAATGTGGGGCTAAATCGAATTGGGGTGCATCCTCCTCTTCACTGCCATCACTGCGCACCGACAGGGTTATATGACGCAGGTCTAGGATATTCCCGGGAACGCAATTCACCATCACGTTGTTCTTTGACTGCGTTCCCGTTACGACCCCCTCCCCCAGCGAGGGGTACATTTTTCATTGGGCGGCTTTACCCACACCTCCACGCCCACTTTAAATGTTGCTTCTTCACCCTCAATTCGTACCGTTTGGTGGCACGGATGCCGCCACTTATATGCAAATATGGCTCTATGAGGCACAGTTGTCTCATCTTGTCTGGTTTTCGGTGAGATGTTGTACCAAAACACCGCCCCCATGGGTGAAATGTTGCTTTTTTCCGCAGCAGCCTTGATGGTGCGATGATTCCTCTCCACTATCCCATTGCCACTCGGCGGATACGCTGCCTTAAAAAATTGCCTTACTCCCCACCTATCACACACCTCTTTAAAGGCTTCTGATCCATTAACAGTTCGTCAACCGGCCCTCTTTCCAAAAATATTTCTTCGATGACCCCTCCGATCGCCCATACAGCTTCTGTCCTGCTCTCTCTCCATATGGCAAACTTCCCCGGTCAACAGTCGACCATCGACAGATACAGCTTATGGCGATAATGGGTCACATCAATGGTCAATCGCTTCCAGTCGTCTGCAATGTGTAACTCTCCTGCTTCGTGTCTGGATGGTCCGGGGTCTATCGATTTGCACTCCTGACATTGCTCCACTACTTCTCTGACCTCCTTCTCGGTGGTTTCTGAGTAAACCTCTCTTGCCAGGAATAACGTCCGTTCTCGATCAAAGTGGTGCATTTCATGTAACTTTTTAACTCCCCCCCCCTGCGAAGCATACTGAGGAAACCTCCTTTCTCTCTTGCAGCCAGGCCTTCTTTACTCGTGTCATCGAATGGGCCTTGTTCTTTTCTGATGGGATCAGCACTACAGATACCTTCAACTGGAATTCCGCAATCAAATCTGCACGTGCTCCAAGCCTGCGCTTGATCAGCATTTCTGCAACACCTCTGGTCCTAACTCACTTATCGCCAGTCACTGCTGACCTGATCCATGAAACTACTGTTGCTGAAAATATTTATCAACAGAAAGTTTGTTTTGTTTAAAGAAAATATTTTTTAATCGTATGATTGTTAGGTGTAAGTACAAGTTATTTTATTGTTTTCTTTTTTGTAACCGTATTTTTTTCTTGTTTTGTTTTATTTTCAAGACTTTTTGTTCAGTCAAGTTTTTCGTAGTGGGGGGGGGTCCACAGAAATTAAATTATTTTTGTTTTCAAAAAAAATGATTAATTTTGGTTGTTTATTGCCGGTGGAAGAACTTTCTTGGGGTGAGGATATTTCCTTGGGAATCTTACTTCGGTCGACTGTTAAACTGCCACCAACGGCGAAGATAGAAGAGATAGGGTAAAGGAAATCTCTGATATAATATCGCATTCCCTCCGCAGGTAAAAATTTCGAACGCCCATAAATTAATGATTTTTACTATTGTTAAAATCTCCAACTTGGATCACGCAAAAAGCGATCTGCACTGTCCATTTGTATATCTCCAGGAGAAACAATCCTTTACACACAATCTTTTTAAGCAAACATTTCTGTTCACAATTTGCACCTCATTTTTGGGGACAGCAATTTCCTATCCTGACAATATGAGATTGTCGGCATCGATGTTTTCATTTCTTTTTCTAACATGCATAGATCTATTTCCTTACCTGTCATTTTTCTGTTTGGCGAGATTTAAAATATATTTGTGCGTTAGCTTTTTTTTTTGTTTAGTCGCTTTCTTCCAATTCGAATGTCGTCTGTTTCAATTTATATAGTGCCTTTTCATTGGCTAAACAAACTCCCAGAAATTGAATTACAAAAAAAATAATAACAAATAAATTAATAATAAATAAGCAACTAGTCAGAAAATAAAAAGTCACCCCTCTAAATATCACCTTAAAAATTACTAAAAACATCGCAGAAAAAAAAATAATTAAACTAAAAAGTCGTGTTAACGTTTTAACATTTGAACAACGCTCTGCTGACACCGATGATTGCCGGTCTCACTCGATCCATGCTTGACGGGAATTCACGAGAATTCGGCTCAAACTATGCGAGAGTATTTTAGATGTAGGTTACGTTGATACGAGTCAAACTTATATATATATATATATATATATATATATATATATATATATATATATATGCACATACAGTTATGAACAGTTCATAGGGACCGGGCAAAGCCGGGCTAAATTTCTAGTATTTTAGAAAAATTAAAATGTACACACTACGCTGCCACGAAGCCATCCTCCAATAAATGAAGCATAAACGTTAAATATCTACTATACTCACATAAGGAGTTATTCACATTAATTTAGCGTTTCATTCTGCTTGACTGTCTTTCGTAAAAGTAATTTTACAGTACACCGTCACCAGACTAAAGTAGCATTGCTACTTAGTGCTTCATGCAAGTAAGGCTCGTAAGGGTGTGGAGAGCTAAAAATAGCTACACATCTATTGTACTAGAATCGAAAATTACAACCTTTTTTGTCTGACATTTACGAAGTACGTCGAATACTTGATTTATTATGCCGTTGTAACTGTTAGCAATAAAAATATATGTAGTGAAATTATATCATCCGTCCCAAATTGTCAGAAATGGGTGAACGCATGCTGATCTCAGTCATTTTTTTAAATTTTATAACACTTCTCTTTGAATCTATTTCTCGCTTTAACATTCAAGCGTAAATCATACAGTATACTTACAACGATAGAGAGAAAGACAGAAAAACTGAGCTATTTTCAGTGTTATTATTGATCAACATTTCATAGTAAAAATGATTAATTAAAATTGTTCGATCCTTACTCCCAGCGAATACAGTAACTAAAATATTAATTAAAAAATGTATGCCTGTTCACTAATCATGATAAATATTTTAATTCTTTAATTTTTACATTTTAAACTATTTTACAATTTGGGGTCGAGTCACAAAGAAAAAGTGATAGAGTAAATAATTTTTAATAAATGAAAGAACACTTGGCGTATCCTTAGAAAGTGATGTAGACCTATGTGAAATTCTGCACGAAACCCTTATTAACAGTTCATGTTTTTTATATCCTAAAAGTCGAATAAGAAAAGGCGGTCGAAATTCTTCCTAACTCTCAGCGTAGTACTTAGCTGCCACAGGAGGCTTTTCTCTTTCACAGCTTGCTCACTACTTCGCCCAAGAAGCTGTCATATTTTCCGAATTCTTCTTCTTCTTTTTCTTCTTCTTTTTCTTCTTCTTCTTCATCCCGAATGACAACGAATTCACGTGAACGAGATAATGCCTCTGTCACGTAAAAAAACATAGTCTTATGCTGCCATCTCAAACATGGATTTGCGTTTACCTTCTCACATTCGTATTATTTTTTGTACCGCACGGGTTCCGGGTTCGAGTGCCAGTGGTTTCCTAGGGAGGACGCACGCCAACCGTGGGCACTTATTGGTGTGACTCTCCACACCGCTATTACACCCCTGCTCTATTTCGAGTTAATTTTGTCGGATAATTTGTGGGGAAAATAGAAACTGGCATGCAAACGCGCACCTGTCTGCCTGTCATGCGCGTTGGACTGAAAAAAGAGAAATAATGCGATATTTAACAGAAACGGTCTCCTGTGATATCGCGAGATTATCGTGGGTAAATGTAATATAAAGCAGGTCGCTTGGAGGAGTGGAGAATTGTGACTTCGGAAATCAAGGCGGCATCATCTGGGAAACGCTTTCCTTTCAAAAACAACTTCATGGCTGGGAAGAGGTGAAAGTCAGAGTGTGTAAGGTCAGGAAACTAGGGAGGATGGGAAGGATTTCATAACTACACGCCCGTGCTTCTGATCTGGCGACATGCGAGTTGTGGACCGAAGCGTTGTCTTGCAGGAGGAGGGTACCTTTTCTGATCTTGCCCCGCCTCTTGACTTTGATAGCTCCCCTTAATTTCCTCAAAAGTGAAGCATAATAGGTTCCTGTAATCGTGATACCCTTTGGCAGGAAATCTGCCATCACTACTCCGTCCTGGTTCCAGAAGACTGTGAGCATGACCTTGCCAGCGGAGGGCTGCACCCTTGCCTTCTTTGGAGGTGGTGAGTCCAAGTGCTTCCACTGCATTGACTGGGCTTTGGTGTCTGGATCATTGTGATGGACCCAGGTTTCATCGTGTGTAATCAGTCTTTTGAAAAACTTTCAGTCATCTTCTTGGCACATCTCCAAATTCATCCTCGAGCACTCGATGCGTTTTCGCTTCTGGAATGGTGTTAGAAACCTGGGAATCCATCTGGCAGAAACCTTATGCATATGCAAAGGTTCATGAATGATAGTTTCCACAGACCCTGTACTAATCTTTATATCTTGTGCTATTTGGCGAATAGTAATGCGCCGATCTTCCAATATGGCAACCTCAACTTGACAGATAGATGCCTCATCAATAGCAGAAAGGGGGCGACCAGGTCTGGGAGCTGTTTCCACAGACTTCCGGCCATGTTTGAATTTATGATGCCAGCGTTTTACAAGGTCATATGATGGGGCATTATCACCATAAGTTTCTTTCATTTCATCGAAAGTCTCCCGTAGTGTGCGTCCTTTCAAATAAAAAAAACCCGGATCACTGCTCGACATTTAACAGACTCCATTTCACACCTGACTCAGGTCAAACATCTGTAAAACAGAGACCAGAATGAGTTCAGAAGGGTAATTTACTATTTAACCTGTAAAGATATAAATCATTGCACATGCAAAATTTCAGCTAGATCACACAACTGGAAGTGGGTAAGGGGCATTACTCATTGCAAGCCCCTCGTAGAATGCAGTAAATATTTATTTATATGAGCGGAATCTGAAGAAACAGCGTGCCTGTGCATTTTTCTTGTGGTCTATCTTCTGACTGTTAGGATTGCTAACAGTCAGAAGATATAGTTGTCGGATAGCGTTCTATGAAAGACAAAATTTAAACAAAACGTTCGCAAAATACAAGTTTTCTGGTTAAATACGACAATGTTAAGTGCGCATAAACTAAGCGGTGTCGTGCCAAATGTTTTCTAACAATACTGAAATCGCTTATTTTATGATTCGCTAATTCAGAGAAAGAGTATGGAGATAACCAGTAAAACACAATTTCAGGGAGAAATTCTTTATTCAAAGCGTTGTTGAAAAAGGATTAATGTGAAATGTATGGGAATAAAAAATAAAGACGAACGATATTTTTGCCCGGTTGCTACAAGTTGCTTACATTCGATATTTTTGACAAAACTTTAATTTCTCTTAAGTGCAAATAAACGTTGAACATGATGTGTACTAATTTTACACGTTGTGTAAAAATATATTTGAAAATAACATGTTTTAAATATTCTGTCTAATAAAAAATATACAATCATTCTTTAATTTACAGATTTTTTTAATATGAAGACTGCTCGTTCGAAATGAATGTATCCGTTTAGAGCACAGTTGAAGTATAATACAAAAATTTTGCATTTTAAACTGAAAGTCATATATAGATAAAATAATTCATAAGATTAGGTTTTATAGAGTGCAATTCTGTCTATATTATATTGTGAACTTAGTCACTACGAGAGACATTTGAAGCTTTCTCCAAGTGGATCGGGATGGGTCCTCAATGAGAGCAGGCAACCAATCGATTTGATTGCAAACTTTGCTACTCCATCGATTCCGAAAACTACTAATATGGAAGTGTGAAACATCCGTTGATCATCATTCAATCTCGGGCAACGAAGCATTACCTTGCTAGTATGAATTAATAGATATCATTTTTAAATATGCTATAATAGTCATAGCAGCTCTAAGGGTCAGGAAGCCATGCGTCGAGCGTAAACAATGGGATCCACGTTTCAGAGCTTGCTTGACCTACTTTAACTATGAAACACATAAATATACTTACACCCCATATATATATATATATATATATATATATATATATATATATATATATATATATATAAAGAGAGAGAGAGAGACCAGAAAGAAAAACCTCAAATTTAAACTAAATTGAATGTAACTGTTTTAACAATACCTTATTTTATTCGCCTTTTATTCTTCTGTAATTTTACTTGTTTATACTTGACTTTTAATTGAAGTGTCCTAGTGTTTACGTGTTCACGTCAATTTTAAAAAATAAATGTCAAAATTGTATCTGTGTCTGTGTGTGTTTCTGAACGTCTGACTATATCGATACGTGCATCTCTTAGCAGACAAGTGCGTGTTACTGGATGAAATAATATATATCTATATTCGTTTGAATGTACACTAATCGATATTTTCATTTTTTAACGGATAAAATTGCTTACTGCTTGCTGTTGGCGTATTGCCAATAACAAAACAAAAACAGTAGACCTCATTAATTTTTTTATATTCATGGAATCTGATGCTTTCAAATAGTTTACATATTCCGTACTATAGACAATGAACAACGTATTGCTTTCAATATCGAAATAAATTTGAATTCAAGCAGTTTTTATATTCTACTTTTCACTGATGATGGGTTGAAAACATGAGTAGGCGTTGTTTCTTTAATACACCCGTGTAAGTTGTGTAATGAAAAGTAGTTTGGCTGATTTAGTGAGCTTAGTGTATTATAGATTTAAGTGAAAAGGAAAACAATGAATAAAACACTATTTGGTTATCGATTTTTAGTTGAAATAATTACAATTATTATTCGATTTTTCTTAATACAGTAAAGTCCACTAGTGGTATTTCAAGATAAAAAAATACAAAAATAATCAATATGGGCTCGATGTTTTTAAGAAACATATAATAGTTATGGATGTAAATGTTGCTTTTCAAGAAAAATTACCTGAAGTTTGCAAACAGATTATCTAATATTATTGCTAAACTTGCGAATAGATTGATTACTAGTATTGATAAATGCATGAAACACTAACGATATTGTAATAGTTATTCGATTGGGCTTATATACATGCACACTTATATAATCCTGTCTGTAATCACAACCAACTAGTATATTCATTTATGGATGCTCTAAACACCAAATTTCTTTCAATGAACTCCTATTTAACGACTACAGCTGGCAACAACATTGTAGTTTTTAGTTCCAATGTTTACAAATTCTCGCGTACAATTCTTTTATATAATATATTCCGGCCATTAAAACCACTGTTTCCAGTTCTTTGAACATGTTGTTTGTCGTTCAGCATACAATACCATTTTTTTCTTTGACGCGCTACTAAATTTGTATAAAGAGGATCTGCATTTTCCATTAGATATTAAAAATATTTTAGTAATGTCGACATATGTATATAGTAAGTTATGAACATATATATATATATATATATATATATATATATATATATATGACAATTAAGCTATATAAATAATTCCGCGTTTCATTCTCGAGAGAATTCGTCAGGCTTATGCGAAAGCTTGTGGTGTTCGCGTGTTTATATATACGTACACGTTATCGAATTTTTTGTTAGCTAATCAGCTTTCTTGTTGACATATATATATTTAGATAACTTACTACCTATGTATTGAGCACTGTTTAAGTAAATACTGAAAAATCTACACTTAAAATTGGAACTTCTCTATATTATTTTATGTGATTATATATATATATATATATATATATATATATATATATATATATATATATACTTCAGAATAATGAAATGCAATAAATCTACTGGTATGAAAATCCAGAGACTATCGGTCTTACAAAATATTATTAGATATAATAATTTATATAAGACAATCCCATCTAAATAAAACTGCTCAATATACAAGACAGAGCAAATAAATTATATAAGAGTTATTTAATTTTTTTATTCGAAAAGGTTAATTTTCAAATATAGAATTGTTATTGCTTGCAAACAAAGAATACAGTTTAAAATATAATGTCTTAACTCATGAGTTTTCGATGTTCATTCATCTCCTCAGATAAAAACTATCAGCAAATGTTATAAATGGTTTGAACCTTATTCGCTAAAGGCAATAAAAATCGAAATATTACAAATTTTTAAAGTTTCTAAATCATTTTAACTACAGAGAATAAAGGAATTTTGATATCGACGCCGAAAAAAAAGGATATTGACATTCAAATACAAAATGCATACTAAATCCTGAAATGAAAGTTCTTGGTGATGGGGAAGTCAAAAGGTCCAACGCGTACTGTAATATTTCTAAGGAACCAGGTAAAATTCCTATGTAAACATATTTCTTTCGTTTCTCCTTTGGTTGGATAATATGTCCGACAAATATATGATTATACAATCCGGTAAAGATTTTATAATCCAATTTGTGAATGATAAATAAAAATAAAAGATTTGTTTATCAAAGCGAAGCAAAATAGTAATTAAAAATAGCCGCAACTTTGGTGATTAAATTATATCAGCGCAAGTGAAATGTTTTTTAACTTGTTAAGATAAAAAGGTCTCAAAACTGAAATCTTTAATCTTAAATTCGTTGGTAAGAGTAAACAGGTGCTGGTGGGGGGAGAATGAGATTTTAGAATTTTTAAATTGTAAAATTGTAAAGCAGGAAGAAAAAAGAGAAAAAAGAAATCTACATGCTTTAAATTTTTTTTAAAATGCGATGAATTAAGTGTCTCATTTCACCATTAACGGCGAGGTGCCCTGTTGCGATTAAAGTTAATACGGGTGTTCGTAATCGGCTTTGACCTAGCTGACTAATATATTGTGATCAAATACAAAACCATATTTAATACTGCAATAGTAAGGATAAACAAAACAATGTGTGATATCAATCGTATTTTTTAAGTTGGAAAATCCGTATGAAATGTAGTCGAACGTTATAAAAAAGGGGGAAATCAATTAACCATCGAATGTATGTAGAAAGACTGCGTTTAAAGTTTCCTGAAATCCCCAAACGCTCCGAAACAAAAGTTTATAAAAATCCGAAATAACAGAACTTAGATCTTTTAATTTTTTAATTTCACTTAGATTTTTTTATTTTGTAATTTCACTACAAAATAGACAACGAATTTTTCGTAATTCCACTTAATACTTTTTTCCTGGTGATTTCATGTCTGACAAAGTTGTGTAAACGTGTATGGGCCTTTTAACTATAGAGCACAGTACACACGCAATCTTTTAGGGATTAACTAGTCGAAATGTACGAGCGCATATGAGTATAGAAAATTTATATATATATATATATATATATACAAATATACTTATATATATATTTATATATATATATATATATATTTATATATATATACATTTATATAGACACATACAAATATATATATATATATATATATATATATATATATGTATGTATAAAGAGAGAGAAAGATGCCCAGTATACTGTTAGAAATTATAAAACACTTTTTCAACTTATAATTCAACATTAAATGTTAGAAGTAAATGTCTCGTCATTTTAAAATGATATTTAGAAGTCAACAACAAAATTTGAAGTAAATGAGCATTAATATATGTTCCAAACGAAATAAAATGGTTAGAAAATGAGACAAACCTCTAATCAGTAGAACAACCATGCGGAAGAAAGGATGAGAATACATTTCAACGCATTGTTGGAGATGTGGGATTGGACCTCGGTTACGGCATAAAGGTGGCTGGATAACAGCTGATATGGATAATAGGAGGTACTAGACTACACCCAAAAGAATAGAAAAATGTATGGAGTAAGTTGGAAAGGGCTGACTAACGAAGTTTTTTATGGTGTCTGATCTTTCTTTTTTGTTTTACAAGGTGATCACCACTTATCAAGGTACGGAAGCCACTCAGGGATAAGGATCATTGCATGTACAGTACGTTAGTGTGGGGGCTTAATAAAGATGTCTACTTCAGGGGGCGGTTCCTCAGGAATTTGTTTATGTTGGACTTGAAGACATCCATGTTGAAGTCAGGAGGGAAACAGGCAAGCGGTAGAGAGTTCCACAGGCGTGCAGTTCTAAAAAAGGAGTTTTGTTCATGGAATCTACGTTTTGATTTAGGCACAGATAAAGAGTGGGGAAAATTATTGACAGTGGATTCAACTAGACGGGTGCTTATCGTGAAAGATTGGCTAGGGGGTAAAGGTTAGAGCTCAGAGGAGCACCTGTCATGGAAATAACGATAAAACCAAGATATGCTCGTTATGTCTCTTCTGTGGGAGAGAGGTTGCAGGAAAGAGAAAAGGGCATCCCCCACTAATGCTTGAAGTCTATTTTGTACTCTGGCAAGGCAGGATAGGCTGTTTAGCAGCTTCTTCCCAGATGTGGTAGCAATATTCCCTCCTTGGACGTACTTGACTTTTATATAGATAGAGAATTGCATCAGTAGTGAGATATCTTCTGAAGCGTAGAAGGATCCCACCACCTTTCACGCGACCTTGGCAGCAGACTTGATGTACGTGTTCCATTTCAGATCAGGAGTAAAGGTCAAACCCAGAAGCTTGTCAAAACATGGGGCCTCCTCAAGACGAGAGCCATCCATTTCAATTGATTCCAGATGGGCATCAGAGCGTTGATGATGTAAAGACAGAAGCTTGGTTTTAGATGCATTAAAGGTAACCAGCCACATCTTCCCCCACTGTACCACGCGCTCGAGATCAGAGGTGAGAGAATCAGAGAGAACTTTGTCATTTACAGCCTTTGATGTGTTGCCGTATATTGTCGTGTCATCAGCATAGATGTCAACGAATGATTTAAGTATGTGTTTGGGGAGATTATGATGAAGATTAGGAAAATAATTGGGCCCAGGATTGACCCCTGAGGGACTCCAGCATTAATACTGTGGGTCTCTGATTTCTGACCATCAACCACTACTCTTATGAGCCTATCGGAGAGAAATGATTTAATGATTGAGAAAACCTTACCAGTGATACCGTAGCTGGAAATCTTGTGAAGTAGGTCTTTATGCCATACCCTGTCGAAGGCATTTGATATGTCAAGAGCAATTGCCCTAGAAAGGAAGCCTTTGTCAAGAGGTTCGCTAATCGTATGAGATATAACCGTTAGCACATTTGCGGTAGATCTTGCAGAACGGAAACCGTATTGCATGTCACTAAGAAGGTTATTTTTGCTGAGGTGGTTGACTATTTCTCTATTAAATGATCCAGCCAAGTTGTTGTACGGATGTTGAAAAAATGTACTGGAATTTAAAAATCCGTGCAGTTTTGGAAAAATAGGAAAGAAAGGAGTGTTACATGACAGAGTTCTCCCTTCTCATGTAAGTAAGAAGATATACTAGATAAGCGAAAATTATATTAGGATGAGGCTAGAATTGAACTCTGTAGGCAAGTGTAAAAGATAATAATGGAAAATAGAATGTTAGAAATTAAGTGTATTGTTAATTCTATTAGAAATAGTTAAATATTGTTTATTCTGGAAAAAGAGTCAAGTGTCCATTCTTTTAGAAATCTGAATATTAAATATGTTAGTTAAAAGAATGTTTTATATTGTTTAAAAATATGTTAGATATTAGAATTGATGATTCTTTCGTTTGCCAAAAGTGTGTTTGAACAAACATATATAAAGCCACGTAAAAAAGTGATTTTCCCGTGGTAATAACTCTTATAGTCCTTTGACATCCAAAGGAATTCTCGTATCATTTCCAACGCCTGCTTTTTTAATTTATTGGGGCGAGACTTATCATTGTGCGCGAAGTCGTTACATGCAGCATGCTTTAAAAGCACACAATATCGCAGGTTCCAATATGTATTTTTCTAACGGGGGCATATCTTATGCTGTCCCTGGCAAGTAATTCTTATTGCGAAAAATGTTAAATTCCAGTTTTATTTCTTTTTTAAACGTTCAAAACAAAACAAATACAAGTTTTTTTCACTGCACTTCTTTCAGAATTGTCATGTTAAGAAGGCATTTGGAATAGACATTCAAAACTATCCATAGCATAGCCACTCGTAAATGCAAAAAAAAAGAAGAAAATTATGGGATGGCAGAGTCGGTAGGAGAGAGGTAGATTTATTTATCGCGCATGCGTACAAACCTGGCAATCAATTATGCAGGTCTTTATGTCTCCAAAAAATTTGAATGTGATTTTTGTAATCTGCATTGTAGAACACCTATTAAAGGATGATAGTCCAAAGAAAATTGTCAAGTTTAACCTAATGTACAAATTTACCACCCCCACTTAAAAAAATAATGTATGCGTAATTTCGAGTATCAGTACGTAAAAGAAATGAAAATGAAATACTCCACCGAATTCGGTTTCCTAATTAATTGAATTTATGTTCAAACTACGGTAGGTAATCGGGCGATAAAATCGGTAAAACCATAACTTTCTGTTATTGTTAAGTCTGTTAATTTAGATACGTAAGTACAACTTGAAAATATATAAACATTTGCAACGAAATGCGATCAAAAGGCAATACATGCAAAAAAAGACGTATTTTTATATTGTATTATAATGTGTAGAAAAAAGGTAAATAATAACTTACAGAAATAAGTTATCTGCAAAAATATGCGATAAACAAAAAATCAATGGATGGAAAAACCTTACTATTTTTATATGTTTGCTAAAAAGTAAACATAGTATATCAGATATGAATTTTAATAATTTTTACAAACTTTTATTATAAGAGTGCAATACTCTTAGTAAAGGTAAACATAAAATCTAGTTAACTATAAAAATATTTTAACAGTTTTAAAATATACATATTTGACATATGATATATATATATAATATATAGAGACAGACAGATAGAGAGAGAGATGGAGAGAGGGAGAGGGAGAGAGAGGGTAATATATACAGCGAGTGAATCCATTAGCTGATCGTAATATAAAACATGTAAACACGGAAGTTATGTATTGTATTTGAGAACGCACGGTGGAGCGAACGTAAAAATGAAGTTTAAGTGTATTTTACATGTGAATATTTGTGCGTTTTTCTCCATTTGTTTTGTGTAATGTTTATAAAAAAGTAAATATTATTTGCCTTTCTTGCAAGAATTATGAGAACAGATGTTGCGTTTCTTATATCCGACCCATCGTAGGTCTAAATAACGTGCCCTAGCCACGCCATTTTTAAAATTGTAAGAACTGTTCGTTTATATATAAAAGAAAAGAATTCCGTTATATGCAAATATTCATAGCTCAGCAAATGAGATCTGTTGGAATTTCCAAGGAAAGAAATAAGTATCGTTTGGAGCGGGAAATGTAAACAATAATCGTGTGTCCATGAATATATAGCCCTATGTGCCTATAAGTATATGGTTAAAAAGTGTGTCTTGAAAACATAGTAACCTTTTGTATGTAACTTCTCGATGTTGTCTGGGCCGGTGTGAGAACTGTAGATACAGAGGAAAAATATTAACTACTTCCTCGTAAGAGGTTGCCATCGTGATGATGTTTATCCTAGTGTTATGGTGATCAAGTGCGAACGAACTCAAAATCCGGGCCAACAAAAATGTAACCCGGGAATTGTGATGACCTGGTCCTATGACGCAAATCGTTTTATGGGTCAGGCCGATTTATGGAGCAAGGTGTGAATGAACTCATGTCCAGGCTGACAAAAATGTAACCCGGGAATTGCGATGACCTGCAGATGACGTAAATCGGTCGGGGGTCAGACAAAAAGCAAACGCCAGGCTGGTTAAAATATGGATCAATGACGTCAATTGGTTTATGGGTTACCAGGTCGAGGAAGTCAATAAAAGTTGGTAAACAAAAACAAGGAGAGACGGAGAAAGAGACAGACGACGAGGAACTGGCGGTCACGTTAGCAGCCCACACCTCTACCACCACCGCCTCCACCGCCGCATGGTGTATATATGAATGTTTACTAAATAAACCAAGTCATTTTTATAGCAAAGTGTCTTATTATTCATTGATAAATGAAATGAGCTGTCATTCCAATTACAAGACGATTTACAACAAACATATATGTATAAATGCCAAACACACTATCTCTCAGTCTATATATTTAGATATTCAAAATCTCTTAGTTGAATTACAGGCTTAGTGCTCCTATAGAAGTGTGTACCCTGTCTCTAGATATCTCACTAAGGATCCCCTAAAACGAACAACAACAACAATACAGAATATACGTCATCTTAATACCACCAGTATATAACACTACGATGCAATATAGCATTTTATTATAACGATTAAATGTGTCATAACCCACGTTCTTAAGTTACATAAGATGGTGGCCAATAGCTTAGACATAATACATTTCTATGTGGCATCTGTTGTTGCAATATCACGGTAATTTGGGCCATAGGGACATTTCTGCAATCAAAATAATGTATACAGGATATATATATACACATATATATGAGTAAACAGTTAATAAAACATGTTAAAAAACACTTTGATAAAGAGTTAAAAACATATTTAATCTGAAAAAGAAACACTTGATAAGTTTTTTACTGGTTGGTACCTGAGTTGAGATTCTTTCGCACCAATCACTAGGAAGCTTAATATCATTAGAAATTTAACCGATTGGGCACTTGCCATTTGCTCTCCTTCTTGTATCGATTCGAAAATCGATAAAATTAAACAAATTTTCAGTATGAATGGATATCCGCATGCATTGGTTAACAAAATTGTAACCAAGAAAATAGAATCCTTTTCTGAGCAAGCCAAATATGGTCCATCAAGATTTCCAGTATACGTTAAGTTTTCTTGCATTGGACCTGAAGGCCAACGTATTGGAGAAAGATTTCCTCTCTTGCCACTTCGAATTTTGGTGTTTTTACCCTCCGAATAGCTTTCTTTACAAAACACGATTTTTCCTCTTTTCGGAAGGACGTCTTGCCTATCTCGCAGTTAAGTAATATTGTTTATAAATTCCAATGTCGGTATAGTGTCGTCTATATAGGCAAGACGACCCAGCGTCTTCAGGTTAGAATCGACCAGCATGTGCCGCGTTACATCCGAGATCATCAGCATATTTCTAGGAGTTCCCAATTAGTAGAATCGGCTATTGGACAACACTTAGTAGATGAAAATGATTGTGTTTCTACATTCTCTTAGGATTGTTTTTCTGTTTTACACAGAGGACGCACTAAGTTCCACGTGTCTGTCCTCGAGGCGCTTGCCATCAGTTTCAGTCCCCCTACTGGCAGTTGGAACTATTTCGCGGGATACATTCCATCTAAGGTTCTTTTTTTATTACAACAATTCTAAAAAAAGTGTCTATTCCTCCTTACAGACGTATATCCTTGAAAAAGTCCGTCTGTACGCAAAGCGCTTTGGGTTTCGTTTTTTTTGCATTTCGTTATTTTTTAAATTTTTTTAATCGACTTATTTATTTTATAACATTCCGAAGAGTGTTAACCTTTCTCTTGGGTCGTATTACATCTTCGTCATTTCTTTTTTTAAATCGACTGTTGTATTAGTTTTTAACAATCGATTATGGTTCACTTCTTGCTCATTATATATATATTTTTTTTCTTTATATATATATATATATATATATATATATATATTCCGATGTAAGAACACCTAAGAGAGAACAGCAGAAATGCATTGAACTGTCATGTCTTTGCCCAGATTTTTATTTACTGCCTTTTCTAGAAACGTAAATATTAGAATAATAAAAAACTGATATTCCACTCCTACTAAGAGTAGCCGGAAGTCTTAAGCGTTTGATCGCTTACAATTCGATGAAATACAGGGTTTACACTTCATACTGAAGAATTATATTCTTTAGGATCCTTCCCCGGAGCAAACCACACCAGATTCGTCCAGGAATAAGTTCAGCTTGCTCTCACGCACTGAGACGGGGTTGCCATAAAGATCATGTAGAAACTTCGGTAAATTTATACAAACACCGTGACAGCGAATTAACCCTAACCCTAACCCTAACCCTAACCCTAAACCCTAACCCTAACCCTAACCCTAACCCTAAACCCTAACCCTAACCCTAACCCTAACCCTAACGCTGTCACGGTGTTTGTATAATAATACCGAAACTTCAGTATGAATGTTAACGTCTTTCTTGTATCGTCATAAACAAGTAGTTAGAAGCAGCCTGTTTGTAGTCCAATTGTTAGTTTCTTGGGTTACATATGAATTCAAACACTGAGAAAAACTCTCGGAGAAGCACGTTGAAACAGTATAATCTGTCCAAGGGAAGAATAGTTACAGAACAGGTTTAACCCTAGCAATACAACAAATTGGTGTTAATTATTTGCTCCATCATGGGAATAACATGCATTATTATCCACAAAACAGTTTCACTAGACAACCAGCCGGGTCCAGAAAATCACAAGGTTAAAATTCTCCTTAAATTAAGCCGTCGTCAGTCCTCATGCCATTATCCCCGCCGAAATTTGACTGAAAAGCGCATATTAAGTAATTAAGTAAGTTATTGGTTGCAAGTATTTCGTCTTCAATTTAATGCGATTATTCGGGAAAATTCTGTTTTTCTTGTTTGTTTAGGCATTGACTAAGTAAGAAGATACAAATCTTCGAATTTAATTCTTTGATATGAATTTAAGATTTAATTACCAGAAAAACACCCATTAGCATTTGCAGGGTTTCAGGTTTTAGTGGTGTCGCTTTAGATAAGCAATAATCGGAGATAATACATCCCTTTGAACCGCTTAAACAGAAAAAAACACATTTTTAGAGGCATTCTCAATGACGGATGAGTCCATTCAGACACTTCTTCCTAATACTGATCTTCTTTAAGATAATAAATAGAGGATTGACAAATCACTAGTCAGTAAGTAACGGCCTTCTTTTGCATTTTCCCAACATTTCTCTAATATTCGTTACTGAATGTTGACTGGACGACACACTGACAACGGGCCAAATAGACTAGCAGCAGTTGATAGCACCGGACAACAAAACGAATGTTTCAACTAATTTGATGGCGCTGATTCCAGAAATGCTGTCGCTTTTTTCTATCAAGTCTAGATTTTGTGCTATTGTATAACCCCTCTGGTGAAAGCTGATTATTACAATAAAAACAAGTAAATTGAAGAAAAATATGTTTAGGTTACATTAAGACACATATTCATTTAATATCACCAAACTATTCACAAATAAAGCTTGAAGTTATTAAAAAATGCATAGAACGTCATCCCAACGACTATGATAGCGAAATTTAATGTTGCTCTTATTTATTTTTTTTTAATTCAATTTTCACCCCAAACAAGGCACAGTGTCACTTTGAAGCAGGGGGCTACTATCAGGGACTTAATTAGCGGGGTTATTACGAAGGGAGATGAGTAGAAAGATGTTTGTTAACATTGCACTGAACTTCTGCATATCATTGCAGTTGGGAAAGCAGAATCCCGGAAGGGAGTTCCAAAGACCCGCAGTTCTGGGGAAGAAACTATTGGAGTAAAAGGCTTTCTTGCACCTAGGGATCTCTAATGTAAAGGGATGAGACTTAGTAGCTTGTCGGGTTTGTCGAGGGTAGTTACGTCGGGGAGGTACAAGTGTTTGCAGTTCGTCAGAGCATTCACCATTAAAGTATTTGTAGAACAGGCAGAGGGATTCAATATCTCGTTGATGGGACAGAGGCTGAAGCCTAGATGACAGTTCAGGACCTATCAGGTTGGCGACTCTTTTTTGAACCCTGTCCAGGAGCGAGAGACATGCAGCAGATGCACCAGCCCAGATGTGACAACAGTACTCCATATATGGGCGAATGGTAGCCTTATAGAGATATAGGATACTGTCAGGCGTAAGTAGTTTCCTTGTAGCAGCCTTGGCAATGCTCTCAATGTATCTATTCCAGTTCATATTCCCTGTAAACGTTAGGCCGAGGAGTTTAAAAGAAGTACTTTCAGGTAATGTGTTCTTGGTCATTGCTATTGGTGGTAGAGAAGGTTTCTTGTAGTTATTGAAGGAAACAAGCTTAGTCTTAGCAGCATTGAATGTGACCAACCATTTATGCCCCCATTCCACTACGGATTGGAGGTCATCCTCTAGTGTTTCTGCCATTTCCTTGGATATGTGTTCATTTGTTTTCCCCTCATATATGTTATAGAGAGTGGTGTCATCGGAAAATATACCCATCTCCGAAACAATTTTATCAGGCAGGTCGTTTATGAATATCAGGAATAATAGAGGTCCAAGGATAGACCCCTGAGGTACTCCCGCATTTATGTCATATTGTTTAGATGTACGACCGTCGAGGACAACTTTGATTTTTCTATTACTTAAGAAGGATTTAATTACATTATGTATTTTTCCAGTGATTCCATATGATCTAATTTTCTTTAGAAGACCATCGTGCCATACCCTGTCAAAAGCCGTAGATATATCGAGGGCCACCGCTCTACCCTCCCCTGTTTTATCTAATGAACGGTATATAGTTCAGAAACTGCAGTTAAGATATCTGTTGTTGAACGGGCTAGCCTGAATCCATATTGTTTATCAGTCAGGAGTTTAGCAGCTGTGAGGTGCTGGACTAGGGCTTGATTAACTAAGGACTCAAATATTTTTGGCGAAAAGCGGGAGGAGGCTAATGGGGCGATAATTTAGTGGTTCAGTTCTTTCACCAGAATTCTTGAAGACTGGTACCACAGAGGCGGTTTTCCAGCAGTCGGGAAAACAAGATTCGTTAAGGCATTTATTGTAAAGTTTGGACAGAAATGGAGCAACCTCGGCAGAGCATTTTTTTGAGAAAGCGCTCTCTTGCTTCTCGCTCACATCACCAAGAATTTCTGGAAAAATGGCAAGATGGCTGTGCAAAAAATGTAACTTGATGCTCATATTTGCGCCCAGTTGATTATCAGTAATATTGCAACAAACTCCTTGTTGTTGGGTTCCTTTATTTTTTCCCAAGAAACATTTTACTACATTCGTACACGCTTTACAAACAATCAGTTCTGCAGAATTCATAAAATTAGCGAAATTTGCGTCAAGCATTAAACTTAGAAGAAACTGTTACGCAACGATTTAATTTCATATCTGGAAAAAGTTCGGACAGCAATTAAAAAGAAGTGAGATGTCCTTTCGCTGGAGTATTGCCGCAGATTAACTGAAGGAATGCCCCTAAAATTGCAGGTTGCCAAATTGCGGAAAATCCCTGCTACCAAATATCGCTTAGTTCATTGTGTTTCTGTTGTATTTGTGTTGCATTAATGTATTAAAGTTTTAAATAACGAGTTTCTAATGTGCGGAGTTACTATTTGCCTTCTCAATTTGAAGTTATTTTTTAAAATTGACGTACACACTAGGATACTTCAAGTAAGAGTAAGATATTAACAGATAAATGATAGAGAAATATAAGGCGAATTAAACAAGGTACATATTGTTCATACATTTCAATTCGATTTCGCTTAAATTAACCTTTTTTAAAGTTATGAGCGAGCTTTCTTTTTGGCTCCACTGTATATCAATTCAATCCCTTTTTCTACAGAACTGCCATAAAATATTTCTACATAAGAATCTGAATAGAAAGAACATGCACCTAGACCTATGATAACTACAGAGGTTGCATACTTAGCAGATCGGATGCTATCACTGTAATCTAATACCTTAAATGTTTGGGTTAATTTGATTTGATGAGGAAACATAAAATTCCTGAAATCGCCTAAGGGAGAGCAAGGTTCTAAGATAAATGCATTTTACTATTCTTTATTTTATAAATTGCAGAATGTCCACTCCTTCCAATCCTTCCAGAATTATATCGGGATCCCTTCCTAACTCCGTATCCAAGGTGTAATTTAATTTCTTGATATCATTGATCACAACTGGCAAATGTTCCACCATCTGATGTAGAAGAAATCGATTAGTATAAGCAACCAGGTTCTTATTCTCGGAGCCAATTCCACCGTTGTTGGAATTCGCTTAAATTTATAACTTTTTCCTAGAAACGCCACAACTCTTGAAACAGACATTGGGTCGCAATGTATTGAACAAAACACTCCCACTAAAATATGGATTCTGACTACGAGTGTCTACCAAACATCTAACTGTAAAAGATTCCATTCCTCTGCGACGTATTATGTAAGTAAGAGGCAGAACACATCGTCGTCTGCTGGGTACACTATGAGACATCAGGCAAGGGACATATGCTACCCATCAGACCAGTTCTGGAAGCTTCCTTCTCAAGACAAATTTTGACTAAAATGATTGGGACTGGGATACTTATAACAAATCTCTAATTCATAACAACTGTGTATTATTTGAAAGAAAGTAAGGTATTCACCAGTATGGCTTTTCGTCAAACAATAAGTGCACGTGTTACGTTTTTTTTGCAAATTAAAATAGATTAGAGTAGCTGTTGCCGTCACTGTTTCCCCGTCTGAATGAAAGGTTCTATCAAAGTTGACATATTCCAAGTTTCTCTGGTTTGCTTCAGGAAAGGTTGCCTTCTAGGATTTTAAAATCCTGCTGGCAGTATCTAAAGATACACTTAGCAATGAAGATGGTGCTCCTAATAATCTCATTAATTATTCGTACGACGGTTGGACAACATCTGAAACAATACATTGATTTCCAATGCACTTTTCTCCTGGCTTTCATTCTATGAATTTTTATCTCAGCGTAGAGTCAAACTCCAACAACTCATAATTTTGTTTAAGTATTCAATATCATACTTGCCTCGGGGAGAAGTTTGGAATAATTAAATAAAAGGATTTCCTCTCTAATGACATTTCATCCCAATATTTCTCTTTGAATATTTTTAAAGCAGCATCATAATTACTTTATGCTTTTTCAGAGTGGTGGATGAAACGAAAGGACGCCCCACAACGCAGGTCTGTTCTGGACCTCAAATTAGATCGCAATTATTGCATCTTCTTAGAAAAACCCCTCAACGCGGATTTATTCTCAAAACACACTAGGATGTTTGCCTTTAGGCTTGAACACAGTAGTGTCCTTCTGAGACGACTGCATTGCATTCGGGAACAGGGAGGAAATAGGGAATGCTCTTTGTGATATTCTACTATTAAGGGTTGAAATCTGTTTTTATCACTTCTTTACATTCGACAGGAACTTGTGCCATTTTGTCACCAGAATGCAATTTGATCAAGTTTCCTGAATCTGGATTACAACTTATTTTCGTTGTCTGTAGTTCTTCTCTGTTTCTTAATTCACCGAGTATTTAATGATAATGGACCTTTCTTTTGTATTTAGTAAAATCTCGAGGACGTGATCAGTATTTTTCTTGAAGGCCCAAGAAATGTCCAAAGAGAGATGTTCGCTCCGCGGCTATAAAAAAAAAATAACACAATGCCAACAGAAAACTCTGAGAAGATGTGGAAAATTTCTAGCGAATAGCAGAAGGTATAAAGAGTTTGCAATAGTAGTTTCTTGCGACGTGTGGCGTACGTAAAAAAAGGTATAAAATCTTCGGTCCGGTAATGTCACCAATGACTTAATCTCCTTCGACCACAATCCAATAATGATTAAATAAGCATCCTTCAGAACGTTCCTGTGGCGTTTATAGCTAAGTTTACCAATCAAAGAAGTCGCGCGTAACGAATAACTCAAGCATAAAAAGAGACAACACTCTCACATATGTTCTCTGATCCTGAGAATTGCAGGTAAGAAAATCCTTACTATTCGTTTGCGTCCTGCATAATTTTTCTCATAGCATGAAGAAAATTAAGAGAAAATTTATTAGTATTATAATTTATCCTGTCTTAGGTTTACATAATTACAGAACACTAACAGTCTATTTTTACAATGTTATTTCTGTTATTGAAACCAATATGGGCTAATCTTTTTCGATTTGTACTTTTATACTTTATATGGGAAACAATTACTTTTTTTCTTTTCGATTGTGTAAACAAAACGAGGAATTAACCAATTTTCTAACAAATATCTAATTTCTTTCAATGTTATTAAAAGCGTTTCTTTGCTTGCAGATAAAACTTCCATTGTCCGCACTGAAAGGCACAATGAAATCAAAGAAGAAAAATAACAGATCTGTCCTTGAGATTCGCGTGCAGCACGCACAGATCATAGTTGACTTCTGTTTCAGGAATTAAGTGTTTATAAACCGGAATAATCACATTCCTTTATATAGTGTACTCTCTCCCACCAACATTACACAAAGCACCATCCCTGCAGGGATTAATCATTTGCTTCTAAATGTGTTAAGTGTAATTTGAATTTCAAGACTAATGGAATTCTGTTCACTTTTGCAAAGATTTTACGAAATCATAATACATTACGGATAATGACCTTCTATTTCTTGCTTCTAAATAAATTGATAAACACTTTACACATTATGTCAATTTAATGAACGATTTGATTAATCTTCATAACACAAAACAAAGTACTTTGTCAGAATTTTACGAAAGGATTATTTGTCTTCAATATTATATTTACTGATAAAATCACTTTACTGTTACTGATGTACTTGCTTACCCCGCCATGAATTAGAAAACTTGAGGAAAATAGTACGGAACAAAATCACATCAAACGTAATGACCAACAAAATAAAAATTGGCAACGAATCTGTTATCATACTTACGATGTTTTTTTATTATTCAAAAAAAACATGAATACTTTCTCAAGTTGACTGACTTCGGGGGGAAAAACAAAAATACCAAATCTCTAATGCTTTTGTGATGTAAAATGAATGTCCAACAATTACAAACGTAACACCGATGCTATAATGACGTTACAAAAATGCTTTTAAATAGACGTTAGAATTGTAAATGTGTATAAAACTTATTACAGTGTTATTATGGGTTCACACGGAGCTTTCACACTGGCCATCAAAGATTCTATTGAATGCAGCCTGTAGTGTTGCCTGGAAGCTGAATGACAACAAGTTTCCCCGGAGTTTCGAGTACTTTCCACTTCTTTCGATAACATTTGTAAATACATTCGCATTATCGCAACAGCTGCTTGCCATTGATTTCTCGGCCATTGGTTTTCACTGAAATTTGAGTGGCAAGGTCCCAGTTCTCTTCGCACGTATACAGTGGAGGTCTCGTCAGTGTCCACTGCTCAGTGTTTCATTCCCCCCTTGACTAGTTGGCTATTCGATCTCACTCTTTTGTTGGGGGGCAGTGATATGATAAATAGTCAGATAACTCATAGTTATGCAGCTTCACTGTTATTGGTTCTATGTATCCCTTCATATTTTGTTTCTGTAGCAGTTTGTCTCGTCTGCGCATTTGGTTCGTGTGTGTTAGTCTCCACATACAAGAGTTTTGCTTAATATTTCAGCTGTTTTCATTATTGTTGTTCTTTTTATTTTTTTATTCATTTCTCTGATTCCAATTTCTCCCACTCTTTTTTCAAAGTTTTTCGGGATTGTTCCTAGTGCTCCTACCATTATAAGCAATATTTTGATGTTCTTCATTTTTCATATCCCATTCAGTTCTCTGGTTAGCTCTGTGTATTTGCTCTGTTTCTCCTATTCTCCCTGTTGTTAGCTGGAACAGCAAAGTATAAGATTTGATAGGACTTCTCATTCTTGTTAATTATTATAACATCTGGTCTTCTTGCTTGGATGGGTTTATCCGTTCGTATTTCCATGCCCCATAGAATTTTGTGATTCTCGTTTTTAAGCACTGTTGCTGGCTTATGTTTGTACCACTTATTTGTGCGTTTGAAATGCAGTTGTTTGTATACACCCCAGTGTACCGCCCTTCCCACTGTGTCATATCTGTTCTTGTATTCGTTTTGGGCTATTTTGCTGCATTCAATTACTATATGGTTTGCGTCTCTTTGTCCACTAAGTCTGCTTTTACTGATTTCTTGTGTTTTATCAATCTTTGCTTTGATGTAGTTTGTTCTTATCTAGTGTTCTTGTGCTGCGTTTATTATGGATTCCGTTCTCTGTTTATGTGTCCTTTTCGCATTCATGTGCAAGTGTTTTCATTATGCACATCTTTTGTCATCCTTATAAATCTTGGAGTTGTTTTACCCCATTTATCTTTACTCGTCTTATTCTTTATGTCCTTGTTTTCTGTTTTGTCGATTTTCGCAGTGTTTCTCGCTTACATTATTACCCTTTCCGTGTTTTGCGTTATGTATTTTTCTAATTCTTTTTTGAATCATGCACCCCGTCTTCTATACAAACTAGCCTTCTCCCGCCTTCTTTTCTTTCTACATAGAATCGGTCAACATCGTCTTTAGGGTGTAGTGCATTGTGCATGGTCATTAGTTTCCTGGTCTTCTGATCGAGGTGTCTCAGTTCTTATTTAGTTCATCCTATGAACGGCCCTGAGTATCTTATTAGTGATACTGACCATGTATTTATACCTTTTATAAAATTTCTGCTTATATAATTTAGTTTTTAGAAGTTTTCTTATTCTCCTAAATTATTATTATTATTATTATTATTATTATTATTAGTAGTAGTAGTAGTAGTAGAGTAGTAGTAGTATCGCTATATCGATGTTATTTACACAATTCTTTTGGATATGTGATGTACCATAAGAAATCTGTATTTAGACATAATTGTGTTCGGTGAATATTAATTTACTGATGGCAGCAGATACAATGAAGAAGATGCTACGTTATTAATTCTGTTACATTGTGCAAAAACATTCATTTTATTACATAAGCGCAGCGCATATTTTGAATTCATGGTTTGTTCGAATAAATGAAGCCTTTTTACGTCATCAACGCACCAGATATTTTTGCAAATTGCATTTGTATGTTATTAACACTTCATAATAGCCCTGTTTTATATTAATAATAATAATATTAAGCTAATTTACAGTATTTAATTTTTTAAAATATCTATATTTTGACTTTGCCAATATTTACGATAAGTGATTTATTCTATTCACACTTGATTCAAATATGTTTACTTTTATTTGCATTTATCTTTTAATTTCATATATCGTGTGCAATATGAGAAACAAAGCTAACCATTGAAAGTTATTTCGAATGAACATTTTAAATCTGATCTTTCAACATCCGTTGTACGATTTTTCGTTCAAAATTTACACATTTTCCGTTATCAACAGAGATTAGACCATTCCTGTAATGATCCGATCTTTGTTGATTTTGTAGTGGGTGTTTAGTTCTGTGCAGTTCTAGATGCTTCACACTCTCATAACTTGCCTACATTCTTTGAGAATAGGTTAGTTTATTGCTAATCGTCTGAGGCACTCTTACCGAAAAATGCCGCCGGGCTCGTCGGGTACATTTTGCAGGTCAGTGTGCTCCTCCTAGGGGGCGCTTAATTTACAATCTCATTTTCCGACTCTGGTGTCTGAGTTCTTGCAGTGGGACAAAACTAAAAACCTCATGAATTCTTAGTGGCAATTATATATTGTTCGAGGTGTGTTAATTCAAATAATAAATATATCATCGTCATTTATTGTACACTATAAAGCTCATCAAAATATTATCGAAACTTGAATAAGATTCTTTCTATCAAGTTATCAGTCTTAATGTAGTTAATTTGTGCTATATTCTAAATATTTAAAAGATATTGAATCATCTGTATACCAGTGTAAAATGTCTCTTGTAAGCATTTTATATACTCGTGCTGATAAAAAATAGAACATCGTGTTTTTTGGCGCTGAATTCTTATTGAGGACGATCTGTGATATGTAATTGGTGCTAAAATATCCTATCATGATAAACTAACTGAAATAGTTATTTTACAACGGAACTTTCTTCATATCAATTGCAATGTCAGTTTTCGAATATTTCATGTTTCAAAATAATAGAACAAGGCAGGTAAGTAAACAAAATAGTTTTTTTAATTAGCATAAATACAAATAAAATTAATCAATATTTAGTAGCAGCACCTTTTGCCTTTCATAACAGCATCAATTCGCCAGAGTATAGAATCAACAAACTTCTCGCAATCCGGTGTGTAGACACTGAATCCCATGTGTTATGGATTGCAATCTTCATGGCTGCAAGAGTAGTAGATTTTTCTTTGCGGAACTTCCTCTTCGTCTGGTGCCACAAGGCTTCAATAAAGTTCAAATCTGGCGAGTTAGGCGGCCATTCAAGAACAGGGATCGGTCGTTCTTGGACCTAGGAAGACGTGGTCTTGACAGAGTGTGCCGGTGCCAAGTCATATTGAAAAATTATGTCTGTAGCCTCCTTGTCAAACTGATTATCCAAAACTGGCAGTAAATTAGCTTCCAAGATATCTTGGTACACTTTTCCGTTTACAGTTTCTTTGATGAAGCATAAATTACCAACACCTTTAGCAATCATACAGCCACAAACCATGCTAGACTACGGGAACTTCACAGATTTCTTAACGCATTCTTGATTATACTGTTCCGTGGTTCGCCAAATACGTGGCCCTTGGTCGCCGAAGGAGATACAACATCGAGACTCATTTGAAATGATAACACGCCGCCATTCGTCTCCAGTCCAGGTTTGATGAGGAGTTGTCCATAAGAGCCTCTGCAGCATTTGCTTTGGTGGCAGCTCTACGATTTCGGTATCCCAGTAGCTGGAGACTTCGGTAGGTAGTGCTTCTCGAAAGGTCGGCAGCAGAAGTCTGTTTCCAGACTTCAGTGATGTGACTTGTTGATTGGAATCGACTTTTCTTTGCAACCTTTCCAGTGCCCGATCTTGTCTGTCGGTGGTGCTTTTCTTTCGTCCGCATTTCTTGCGATTGCTGTTGGAAATACCCTCAGAACATTTCTGGAGCGCTCTGGTCACCGCCGATCTTGAACATCCGACCTTCATTGCGATTTCCATGTGCGTCTTTCCTTCTGCCCGCAAATTAAAGATACGCTGCTTTTCAGGCAAATACTTGTCTTTAGAGCGGCCAATAATTATACAGTATTATTAAATCGTTTTCAAAATCTTTTAAAAACAATATTTGCAAATATTTTTGGACTTTAAGATTACTCAACGATAAAATGTTCTATTTAATTGAAACGTTGACTTTTCTAATGTGACAATAAAGTACTCATTGTCTGTCATATTGACCTCCTCAAATGATTAAAAATAGTTGCAATTGTTATTTAAATATAAGATATCCCGCCTGTACCATTTACAAGCCGAAAATTTTCCCAAACGGAATGAATTTACATATTTTCTATTATTTTGACCAGCACAAGTAAATAGTAAGGATATATACATGCCATTATTTACCACATATATTCTTTTATTATTCTTTTATTTTTATTATTCTTTTATTTTTATTATTCTTTTATTTTTGTTATTCTTTTATCTAACGTTTTAACATTTATGAATTACAAAATCAATATATAAATTACAAATGCTATATTTTATATTTATACAAAGTGTCTATTACATACAATACAATAGTATACACATATATACATATACTCAATCCATAGTAAAATGCTTTTCTTCTTTGACGATGTTATAATGCAATATGTGCGAAACTATCAAGGCGTACTAGAAAATAAATAAGGTCAGCAACAGCATTTGCGATGGCTGTGGGGTGGCCAATAGCCAATTTCGGTTTTATTTGCTGCGAAAATTCATTTGCAGTAAGCTGTTGGTGTTATATGATGGAAATAAAACAGCATTTTATACGGTGGAAACTTTGCAAAACTCTTAAAGTGTAGACAATTAGAAATAATGATTACTTCACTGAAGCCCAGGATAAAACTTACGAAAATGAAGCCAATATTTCCAAATTATAATTGAAACGATTTGAACTTTTTTCTAACGATATACAGAGAGTAGTAATATATACCATACACACACCCTCATATCTCTCTCTCTCTCTCTCTCTCTCTATATATATATATATATATATATATATATATATATATGCGTGTGTGTATGCCCGTGTCTTAAGGTGATGTTTAACAATGTAATATTTATTAACTCAATATATACTATCAATATAGGTGCATATTATACGTATCAGTTATTTACAGGTTACGCAATATTATTAGACAATATAACTTTTAATATGTAGCAGTTATAACGCAATGCCATTTACTTATACTTAAACGTTATGTTATTTTATGATATGCCATCTTCTTTAAATACGATCTATGTCTTATAGCGTTGTGATAGAAGAATCTGCCACCTGCAGTTTTGAGCTATCACTCCTTATTAGGGCTGTGACAATAGAATATTCCTTTCATTCTTTTGACTCTCAAGTATATATCCGACACAGTTAGACACACTTAATTTACTGAGAACCACATCAATCTATCTGAAAACATTTAAGATATTAGCGGATACGTACTCAAGAGTAACAACAATGAAAAAATATGCTGTTGTCACAGCCCTACTCATTATATATAAAACTTCACATGTCATGGCATTACTATGGAAAGCTGACATAGTGTTTATTCTACTGGCTATTTATACTTGTACTTTTATCGCAATGAACTTTATTATTTAATTCATTGTGAGTTTTTCTCAGTTTTTCCGACTGAAAATTGTTAATTTGTTTTTATTGTATTTTCACGAACAAGAGTTGGGAAACGGAGGATTCGCAAAAACTCACAAAAATACTTTAAATAAAATTTTAAAAAAATTTAACGAATGAATAAATAATTAACGAATAACTCTATACAACAATTTCGCGAAATAATTTCGAAAGGATCACAATACTGAACAGCAAGAATCACGTTGATTAAAACTAACACCTTTCATAACTTGCACGTCAAAATATTTTATGAGTAACAATGAAAGAAATACCAAATACTAATCCGAAAAGTTTTAAGAAAATCAGAAAATAAATAAAAAATCGGAACAATGTTTAACAATTTTTAAAGTAAAAGTTGACTTTATTATATTGTTAAAAAACAACATTCTATAATTGGTAAAGTTTTAAAAAATGTGTTGCGCAGTACAGCAGCAGGTAAAACAATTTAAACAATAAAGCTATACGATTCAAAAACCACATTCGATTATTTAATTTAAATACCAACATCAACTCCAAAATCAACAATGACAAGTGCTCGTCTGAGCTCCAATCTCTCATCTCCCCTCGCCAATCGTTCACGAGAAACACCCGTCTGGCTGAAACTACTTTCAAGAATTTTCCCCACACTTTATCTGTGACTAAATCCAAACGTAGATCCCATGAGCAGAGCTTCTTTCTCAGAAGTGCACGATTGTGGAACTCTCTTCCGTTCGCCTGTTTCCCACCTGACTACAACTTGGATGTCTTCAAGTGCAACATAAACAAATTCCTGACAAACCGCCTCCTTAAGTAAGACACTCTATCAAATCTCCAATACTAATGATTACTACAATACTATCTCATTGATTACTGTACACGCAATAACCCTTATCTCTGAGTGGCCTCCGGGCCTTGATAAGTGGTGACCCCAATGTAAAAAAACAAAACAAAAAAAACTTTAAATTGAACATTGAAAAAAAAACAGATCATTCTAGACAATATTTCACAAAAGCAACTCGAACAGGCAAAATGTTCCAGAAAATATTTTGACTTAGGTTATATTATATTGGCTGGCTATATTCTATTATTAGCCGATAGGTAGAGAAAATTTTACGGCATATTATAAAAGTTATGAAACAATATTCACATAAAAGTTGTGATTCATATTCGAATTAAAAGAAAATCATATGGTTATTGTAAAATAAGAAGACAAAACACTCGAATGTTATTATACCACCAAAACGGACGAAATATAATGCTTTTGTCTAAGAATTTTTGCGAACGGAAGTGCATTCTCCACACTCTGTAAAACGAAAAAAGGAGATTGTGTCAACTATTAAGAAGAGTTAAGTCACAGTTCTAATTATTGACAAAAGAACATGTTTAAATGTCCAATTTTCTTCAAAGATAATGAATTTATAACGAAACAAATTAGTTATTGAATATTGTCGCTAATAGAGAATGACACGGGTCTTAATCAAACCAATGTAATGTATATCTGTAAAGTATGTGAAGATAACTTTTATACTACTAGTCTATATTAAAAGAAAAAAATAGAAATTGCAATGATTGTAAGTGAGAATGGGCATACTGCAAGAATCTGCAAGGAAACAAGTGAAAAAATCCGGAAAAGTTTTATTCAATTGCATCGAAAACATAAAATAATTATGGCAAAAATAAGTAGACGAGAAAATAAACGGGCGGAAGATTATATTCTTATTGGATACTAAGAATGATTTCACGTTAATTGACAAGGTTACTTTGTAATAAAATAGGTTTACCCGAGTTACTAAGTGCCGTTTAAATAGCTAGAGACATATCAGAAAAAAAGATTAAAACTATGGCGGAATTTTATTCAATGTGATTCTGGGGAACAAACACTATGTAAAACAACTTTATTCAACCTATGGAAAAAGCCGATGAAGATATTATGTACAGCTTGTTGAAATACGAAAGAGAGCTGTAAATGAACTGAAGTTACATTTTAATTGAAAGACAAGGTAAGGTCAGTTAGCAAAGATAATGAAAGTAAATGAAATATAAATGCTGGAGTCCCTCAGGGGTCAATCCTGGGCCCAACTCTCTTCCTGATCTACATCAATGACCTCCCTAAACACATACTTAAATCATTCGTTGACATCTATGCTGATGACACGACCATCTACGGCAACACATCAAAGGTTGTAAATGACGAAGTTCTCTCGGATTCTCTCTCCTCTGATCTCGAGCGCGTGGTTCAGTGGGGGAAGATGTGGCTAGTTACCTTTAATGCATCCCAAACCAAACTCCTATCCTTACATCATCAACGCTCTGATCCCCAGCTGGCATCAATTGTGATGGATGGCTCTCGTCTGGGTGAGGCCCCGTGTTTTGACAAGCTTCTGGGTTTGACCTTTACTCCTAATCTGAAATGGAACACGTACATCAAGTCTGTTGCCAAGGTCGCAGGAAAGATGGTGGGATCCTTCTACCGCTCCAGAAGATATCTCACTACTGATGCAATTCTCTATCTATATAAAAGCCAAGTACGGCCAAGGATGGAATACTGTTGCCATATCTGGGCAGGAGCTGCCAAAAACAGCCTATCATGCCTTGACAGAGTACAAAATAGACTTCGTGGTTTAGTAGGGGATGCCCTTTTCTCTACCCTGCAACCCCTCTCCCACAGAAGAGACGTTGCGAGCCTATCCTTGTTTTATCGTTATTTTCATGGCAGGTGCTCGTCTGAACTCCAATCCCTGGTCCCCCCTCGCCAATCTTTCACGAAAAACAACCGTCTAGCTGAATCCACTGTGAAAAATTTCCCCCACTCAATATCTGTGCCTAAATCAAAACGCGGATTTCATGAACAAAGCTTCTTTCTTAGAACTGCACGCCTGTGGAACTCTGTTCCGTCTGCCTGCTTCCCTCCGGACTACAACTTCGATGTCTTCAAGTCTAATGTTAACAAATTCCTAATGAACCGCCCCCTAATTAAACACTTCATAAAATCTCCTCACTAACGTGATGTACTTACAATAACCCTTATCCCTGAGTGGCTTCCGGGCCTTGATAAGTGGTGATCACTGTGTAAAAAAAAAAAAAAAAAAAAAAAAAGTATAATTAAAAGGGCAACTGTCCATATACTGCAGAAGTGCCAGTAAAAGTATATTTCTCGTCATTAGAAGTCGAAAAAATGAACTACGGATGCGGGCAATTATTGGGAAATTTGAAAAAAGATATATACTCTGATTAGGCAACCCAAACAGTGCATTGTGTATTTTAAACTGTTTTTAATGATTACTAGGGCTATGGCAACAGCATATTCTTTTCATTGTCATGAATCTCGAGTATATATCCGACACAGTTAGACACAATTAATCAACCGCGGATAATATCACTCTACATAAAAAGCATATAAGATATCAATGGATATATACTTGAGAGTTAAAACAAGGAAAAGAATATACTGTTGTCATATCCCTTGTGATCACTTACTCTAGCTAGGTACGGCCAACGATGGAGTACTGTTGCCACATCTGGGCAAGAGCTGGTAGAAGCAGCTTATCCTGCCTTCACAGAGTTCAAAATAGACTTCGAAGCTTAATGTGGGAGGCCCTTTAATATTCCCTGCAACATCTTTCCCACAGAAAAGATGTTGCAAGCTTGTAACTGCTTTCTAGTTATTTTCATGACAAGTGCTCAGCTGAGCTTCAATTTATGGTTTCCCTCGCCAAACTTTCACGGAAAACACTCGTCTAGCCAAAACCACTATCAATAATTTCCCCCGCTCTTTATCTGTGCCTAAACCTTAATGTAGATTTAATGAACAAAGCTTCTCTCTTAGAACTGCCCGCGATTGGAACTCTCTTCCAATTGTCTGGTTTCCAGTTGACAACAATCTGATTGTCTTCAAGTCAAACGTAAACAAGATCTTAATGAACCGTCCCCCTAAATAATCCAATTTACAAAATTCCCACTACTTATGTTTACTACGTTATAATCACATCGACTAATGTCTACCCATTAACCCTTATCGTTGAGTTGCCCTAGGCCTGGATAAGTGGTGATTTATGCGCAAAGAAAAAATAAACAAATAAACGAAGGAAAATTATGAAAAAAAAAAACCGTTCTGTATTTGTAAGTTAAGGTCCCCGTACAATGCAGGAAATAATCACATTCAATACGTAAAAATGATTTCCACAGGTCGAAATGACTACCTTTTGATTTGATGATAGCGCCAAGTTTGTTTCAACAAATAGTGGCTACCATGTTAGCTGGGTTGGATTTCGCGATCGCATATTTCGACCATATTCTCATCAAATATAAAAAAAATATGGAGAAAAATAAGGAACACATTTGAGCAATCTTCAGAAGAATACGGGTTGAAGTTAAATGAATTGCGATTTTTATTTGGATGAAATACAAAATCTAAGACAAACAGTAAATAAAGAAGGAAAAAATCCTATATTTAACAGATGGGAAGCAATAAAGATTATGGCTGCGTCAGACAATAATATGATGCGACAAACATTTCTTTAATATGTTTACTATATTAGTCTCTACATACCGAAATTGAAAACGCCTTTGTATAACTGAAAGTAGAGAATGGTCAAAATCAAATGACTTCGAAATACAAAAAAGGAATATAAGATATAAGATCTAGCACACACTTTCTGAACAAGGGAGTAATTATTTTATCAACAAAAAAAACAACAAAAAAACAAACAGAATACGTGCAGTATATCTGGATACGTCCATTAAAAAATCACCAATCCAACTGCGTATTTTTCGAGAACTTTATTTCGTTAGAGAAAAATTATAGTTAAAGTTAAATATATATATATATATATATATGTGTATATATATATATATATATATATATATATATATATATATATATATCAGCCTGACGATTAGACCTTGGGTTATTCCATATATATATATATATATATATATATATATATATATATATATATATATATATATATATAAGCTCGGCAGTGCCCGGGGGTTAGGAGGTCTATGTTGAGCAAAAAAAAAAAAAAAAAGCTACCAAATTTTTAAAGTTTGACCCCTATTATGACCCCTTAACATTTATTGTTTGGGGCTCAAATCAAGTTATGGAACCTATACAAAAATTTCAAATGTTTGGACTCAAAATTGCCAGGGGAGTTTGGTAGAGTTCTCAAAGGTCAAATCGTTGGACTTTGACCCTCTTAACAGCAAAATATCTCGGCGAAAACGGATTACAAAGATTTTCGCAAATCTCAGTACCCTGTATATCAAATTTCGAGTCTGTAGACTTAAAATTGGCAGAATTATTTCGTAGGGAAATGTACACACACACACACAGGCACACGCACTGACACGTTCATTATATATATATATATATATATATATATATATATATATCCTAGCATTTAAACCCGGCGTTGCCCGGGTGTTTGGATGTGTATGTGAGCGAATAAAAAGTGATACTAGGAAGGCAGGATCGAACTCGTATCGCGAAGGAGAAAAATAACGGGAAAAGGACGGTGACGTATTTCCTGTTACGACCACTGCCAAACCTGAAGTGACTTATGTTTAAATTAAGGCTAGACAATCGGAAGGAGATCATGCCTTTTAAAGATATAGGCGAAAAACCGACCCCTTGTAGAAAAGTGCCTAGTTTAAAGTGAACATCTAAATGCTTTTAGCCAATTTTTCGATATTTGCCGTCTGAAAGGTCGGACTGCAAAACAATACAGATCCTTATTAAAGCTGTCGCCTCTGTCGAAAGTTTTAGGCAGGCATGCAAACATACATTTATATATTGGTAACTAAAAATTTGGAACCCTAACAGATTAAAAAGCTTACCATATTTCTGAATACTCTCTATGTGAAATTTCAAATGTTTAGACCAGGAATTTTCTGAGTTATTTGGTAGAGACCGCAGAGGTCATTTTTTTTTAATTTTGACCCCTATTATGACCCCTTGACATTTATTGTTTTGGGCTCAATTTAAGTTATTAAGTTAGATCCATGTCCAAGGAACTTATATATAAATTTCAAGTGTTTAAACCCAAAATTGTCGGAGGAGTTTGGTAGAGTTCTCAAAAGTCATATATTTGAACTTTTACCCCTTAACAGCCAAATTTCTGGCGGAGAACCGATCACCTCCAGTTTCTCAAATCTCAGTACCCTATATATACAATTTCGAGTCTGTAGACTTAAAATTGACAGAGTATTGCGTAGGGAAATGTACACACACAGACACACGCACAGACACGTTCACTATTGTATATATAATAGCATGGGTACTCGGCGTTGCCCAGGTGTTTGGAGGTGTATGCTGAGGAAAAAAAGGTCCATTTTTTTTTAAATTTTGACCCCTGTTGTGACCTCATTAACATTTATTGTTTTAGGCTCAAATCAAATTATTAAGTTAGATCCATATCCAAGGAACCTATATTTGAAATTTCAAGTGTTTAGACCCAAAATTGTCGGAGGAGTTTGGTAGAGTTCTCAAACGTCAAATCGTTGAACTTTGACCCCTTAACAGCCAAATTTCTGGGCGAAAACGGATTACAAAGATTTTTTTTAAATCTCAGAAAGCTGGGTATCATATTTCGAGTCTGTAGACTGAAAATTTGCAGGGTTATTTCGTCGGGAATTGTACACACACATAGACACACACACAGACACGTTAACTTTTATCGATAGATAGATAGATTAAACAAAAATATATACGTATACATACATATATATGGAAAAATTTTGTGTTTACTGTAAATATTTTACGCAAATATGAAAGTATAAATCATGTAAAATATCTGCATGAATATAATTACACATAATAGTTAACTAAAGATGATTATCCCATAAGAAAACCGAAAAAAACTAATTGGAAATTAATTAAAATGAATGTTTAAAAGAATATGCAAATTAGCTAGATCTTTTGCTTGTGAATGCAATTACACAACCCATACATGAGAAAATTGTATTTTCTTTTTAAATAACTGGATTGGTTTTAGTATGAATATCCATACACACAAAAGAAAAACGAATTTATAGGAGTGTAGAAGATAGATATAGTATATATATATATATATATATATATATATATATATATATATATATAAAGAGAAAGAGAGGAAGAACATTTGATGAAAATGCAATATTAAAATGATAACAAAATGGAGTGGTGTGATGGATATAAGCGAAATGAAAGAAAAATATTTTGGTCTCAATCTACTTATTGAGTTAAAACTCTACAGTGGATTTAGTTCGTATGAATTATCACTATATACACTGCACGAAATGCTTTAATCAAACTATATCATCAGTATATGTATATATATATATATATATATATATATATATATATATATATATACAAAAACCACTGCGGATAGATAAAATTAATATATATGTATATATATATATATATAGTTATTAGGTTTTTCTTTTGAAGACTAATCATTTAACATATTACAACCGTCATAGCTATAGATGGTCCAAAATGACAATCCTGTTCCAAAGATGTAACTTCATTAACTCGATTGGGAAGTATATTTGTGGCAAGTCAACTTGTAATACAAACGCATATATAATTGCATAAATATTGCTCAACCAAAACAACCAAAAGTATAGTTTGAGCTTCAGTATTATATAATTATTTTGTAAATATCTTTCTATAAGAGTAACTAAATGTTATATATATATATATATATATATATATACATGGACAATTTTATATCCTCGTTTAAACTATGTGTTAAATTTGCAATCTGATAGTCGAACATTTTGCTTCACGTATGAATGCCAATTATTTAAGCAGCACAGGGGTCATATTTATATTAAAATACTTACATACTAATAACAATTGTTCTACCTAGTCGAAACGCATGTGCGTTATACCGAAAGTTTAGATTTTATAAGTTTTAATCACTGGAGATTTATTAATTGTGAAATGATTTTACCAAAATGCCTTTTAGGATTTTTATGCACTTTCGATTATTTCTAATGCAGTCCATCTAATTTTTTTCACGAATTTTATCAATGGGTTGCGGTAGCTAATGCATACACTAGACTAATACTCATAGCATGACACAGAAGCATTACTAATAACACAGTTTAGAGAAACCTCACACTGTGAAAGATAACATATGGAGTAGAATATTAAACACAGTAAAACACGAATAACACATTATATGAAATCAAAGATGACAGTATCTGAAGCAAATAATGAAAAACATAATGCGAAAAACTGTGTTCAGACATATAACAAGATAAAAGTTTCGAGATTCATAAAAAAATGTTTATATTTCACTTTTAATAAAAATTTACTGATACCAATTAAAAGTATTTCTTTCAAATAACATTTTTCATTTTATTTTGTTTTCTAAACAAATCCAGATCACGGTGTCTTTACGTTGGCTGCTTTCTGGAGTTCGAATGACAATTCACCTGCGAAATTACCTATTAGAGCGGTAATGAGTTCCACACCGACATGATTGATCGAGAGGCCAGGGACTTTGACCAACTAACGATGGAAAGATATCTTAGTACCTATGAACAAGAATTTTTATTGACTCTAAACGAAAATCCGAAGTAATTGCTTTCCAATCTCTTATCGCTCGCAGTAAAAGATCATCTATACTTTCAAGTGTGCAAGACACGTGGAAATAGATTTGGAACCAAAGTAGAGAAAGTTACTATGAACTTTATTGGTTCAAAGTGCTAAAGTTTCCCGGATCCTTATTAGACTTCATTATAATATTCTCAATATTCGAGGATCCTAATTCTTTTTTGTGAAGAGATAATATGTAATCAAGAATTGGTTATTCATGTAAAATCACTACTAAGAAAAGACTTGATGGACACACGTAAACGGGTGGGTGTGTGGTTTAAAATACACACGTTTAGAATAGAGAAGAGGGGGCCAAAACGGAAGTTTTTAAAAGATCTTATGAATTATCATATCGAATCAATGTTATCGAAGGCTCAATATCATGCACGTGTAAAAACATGAGACACATAGAACTATTTTCAATAAAGGATGAAAATGGAATTTAAGAAGACTCACTTGACACATTTCAAGAGTTATAGCAAAGTGATAATTATGTAGCTTAAATATGACATCTAAACAAACAAAAAATATACATCAAATTCATTCAATTTAACATCACGTAAAATAAGTTAATTGTACATTATATTACATTGACTTATTATAGAAGCCGAATAATGCATTTCTACATTGAAACAATATTCCCTAAACCAAATTTTCTTAACGAAATCAGTTAAAGTATTCTTGTTATTTTTAGACACACTATAACATAGGGTACAGCTATTATTAATACTATTCCGCACATCTTTAAAAGTAGACGTGAGGATTAAGGAGGTAGATATTAGAGGAACGTTTTTTTTAGTCAGCTTTTTTACATGTGTGCTGCAATTGACACAAGGAACATACACAATAATTAAACAACAGCGAAGACGGCTTAAAACATATAATTTTGTTTATACTTTGTTTAATTAATACTTAGAATTTTTGTTTTTAACTATATATATATATATATATATATATATATATATATATATATATATATGCTAAAGAGTAGCAAAAATATGGAAAAAAACGAAGTTGCCTTTTTTTAAACAAATTAAAATCTATTAAAATCTATTATTCTTTGGCCACAATTTCCCCAGAAAGATTAAAGTCTGCATTTTATCATATAAAACACCGAATAATAAGAGAACTTGTTCTACTATTTTTAATAGAAGTGTAAATTCAAAATTCTCCCCAAAACATCATCACTACAATTTTTGTCTCGTTTAAACATAAAAAAAGGTTTTTGAATCAATTTCTTTTTTATCTACATAAGATTTAGCATGATTTGCTAGAAGAATATACAATAATATCATCCGAACTCGATAGTGTGTGTATAAATGGTTAAGTTTTAGTCATTTAGAACTGCTTTCAAGCTTCACAGCTCACTCATTTTTTGATCAAATTTACCAAACAATTATTAAAGTTGTTACAGGTAACAACTGTAATAATTGCTTGAAATTTGGTCAAAACATGAGTGTGCATGTTTATGGAGGCAAACATTAAGACTGAAATTGAACAAAGATCAAGTAAATTCATTGGAAGCCTGGAAAAATACTGAATAGAAAATGCAAGCATGAAAAGTAATATGGTTAAGCTTAAACATGGAAAAGTAAAGGACTTGTTGTTAAAATTGGAAAAAAGGACACCATACTATAGTAAACATATAATACATTTATAACTTAAACTATGGCGGAATTATTTTTCTAAATTCATTTTTTTTTACATTATATAATCAGTTCTTATTGCTGCGATATTTTCTATTGTAATTATAACATATGTACATTAATTTAAAATAATTCTATCTTTTATCTCATTTTATAGATTCTGCGTGGCGAAATTAAAAAAATCGAAAATTCACTGATAGGTTCGAAGAAACTACGGTAGCATTTACATAACTAAATTATTTACATTTATTTCCATGTATTTTAAACGTCTCCATGTATTTAATATATATATATATATATATATATACATATATATATATATATATATATATATATATATATATATATATATATATATATATATATATATATATATGATTAAAACAGTGGTGGAAAGACCTACAAACTACACGATGTTTCGCCCGTTTAGTGCGGACCTTTTCAAGTGTAAAACAAATGTAAAATGCTCACTTACGAATAAATTAATTCAAAGTATATATAATGAGAGGAGGGGGAAACAGTATATTATACACATTTACATGTGTATATAGATATGTGCTAAAACATTTAAAAAAATAAATTAAGCAGTGTCTAAATTATTTTCATGGATAACTATTTTACAAAAGTGCGGGAAAATATGTAAAAAAAACAAGACAATTTTCTTTGTTAGATTACAATGATGGAGTAGGAGATAAGGGCGGATTCCATCAAACAACATGTAGATATTGTTTTTAGAATTGTTGCATTTTCTAAAACAAAATGTTGGTCATGCTCCATAATTTAGGGAAAATGGTGTTAAACGTGCTATCTATTTTGAATAATTTATCTTTCAAAGATTAAAAAGTAGAGTTCTTTCTTACAAATAATGAATATATAATAGTTTTGAAAGATAATAATAATTCTTACTAAATCCAATGAATCTCACACTTCAGAAAAAAAAAAAGATTAAAACTTATACACATTAAAGGTTCGGATTTCCAACCTTAAAACCTGATATGTTTACAGTTGTTTTTTGGTGTTCTTTTTTGCAATCTTTACCCTCCCCACGATGCAATATATTTTGTTCAGTTTCGGCTGATTATTATACGGATATTTGTAAGCAAAAAGTAAAGAAGGATGTTTGAAGGCAAATATAAATAAAAATAATTTCGATTATGAAATCTATTCCGTTATAAAGGTCATTTATTACTTAATAATAGATTAAGATTATGTATTGATTAGATAATTACTTAATTTATTAATGTGTAAAATAATCAACACTCAACAGTTTCCTCAGCATCCAACATCAATAAGTTCGGTTGTAAGCAACCGAAAAATTACCCTGCTTGCCACACAATTGACCACCACTTCATCTCATACTACTCAAACAACTTCCTCACTAGTTTTCCTTTGGTGGTCATAAGCCTCATCGATCTGCAATAGCGCCTTCTCATGTATGTAATATCATAAAAAATATAGAAAAATCCAAAACATGTAGGCTTGATCGCATCCTTTCAATTTTAAGCTGTGAAAGCCCGCGGCATCTCTTAACTCCCACTTCAAGAAACGCCTGATAGCTGGAAAATTGTGTTCGTTGTGTAAGTATTCCAAAATCCTTGTCAAACACCCAATCTGCTCAATAATCACTCCAACAATCTCCTCTCTCTCTCTCCCTCTCTCTCTCTTTCTCTCTCTTCTCTTAAAACTTTGAGACTTTTATCACAAATCTTTCTGATCAACAATATGGATTTAAGCAAGTTTGTACTACTGCAGATAGCTAAACGGTTATATCTGAACGCATATACCATGCATGGATAAGGCAGTAGAAGCTACAGCTGTAACCCCTGATATATCTAAAGCCTTTGAAACGGTCTGGCATGAATAGTTTTTCATGAAAATTAAACCATATGGCATTTCTATACTATTACTCAAAATAATGAGATCATTCCTAGACTGGAGAAAATCCAGCTTGTCATAATAGCCTATACAAGATGATATTAACGCAGGTGTACCCCTGGCGTTGATCCTTTGTTCTATTTTATTCCTGATATTCATAAATTATTACCTGAATAAATTGTGTTTGAGATAGGTATATTTACTAATGACACATCGATTTTATAATAACTATACGGAGAAACTCCAATAGACGTTCTCTAGTCTGCATTGGAATCGAGGCCTTAAACGGTATGTAACATTAAACTAAGCTTATTTCCTCTGACAACGAAAAAATCTTTTATAAACCCTTCTTTAGAGTTCATGTTTCAATCTACTCTAACATTAATAGTCCAGCTGAAATGGACAAATACATTGAGCACATTGCCAAGGCTGCTTCGAATAAGCTTGACTTTCTCTATTTTGTAAGAAAAATAATTGCACCAGAGAGTATCCGTTACATTTACAAAGACACGATCTTCCCATTCATGGAATATTTCTACCACATTTGACCTGGTGAATCTGCCGTTAGTCTCTCACTTTTAGCAGGATCTAATGAAGTGTCTACAATCTAAGAGGCCCCTTAATATCGCCCAAACTACAACTTCTAACGATCCGTCGGAATGTCGCATTTATGTGTGTGGCTTAATGAAATTTGAGTTGATAAATTTATAGCACTTGTGCTATCTCGACGTACATGACCCAACTAACCCGATAAGTAACAAATCCCACCCTTTCACTGTTAAGATCCCAAAATGTCGGAAAACATTTTACTCAAATAGTTTCTTCCCTCGAATTGCAAGACTCTGAAATTCCCTTCTTTTTTCTGGTTCTCTGAGTAAAGGTCTGATAGACTATCCTCATGTTTTCGAGATGAAAAATCAAAATATGAACTTAAGATATTGAACATTAACTTAAGACAATTAAAAGCTAATTAGTATAGTTTATTCTAAACGAGTTTCTAATACGAGTTGTATATTTATGCCTTTCTTTTTTATTAATATTATGGATGCACATAATAAAACTGTGTCAGTAAGTATATTGATTTTTTTACATATATATATATATATTATAATAGAAAAATGCGAGCATACAAAGTAATATGTTTAAGCTTAAACATGGAAAAGTAAATTAATTAGCTGTAAAAACTGAGAAAGAAAAAGACAAGATATTCTAGTAAAAAATACAAATTTATAACTTAAAATATCGCCGCATAAATGCTCGATTATATGTTATGAATTGAATTCTTTTAATTATTAATGCTGCAATATTTTTAGCTATAAATTTATTATATTTTTTACTAGAATATCTTATCCTTTTCTTTTTGAGTTTTAACAACTAGTCCCTTTTTTCCATGTTTAAGCTTAACCATATTAGTTTTCATGTTCGGATTTTTCTATTGTAATACATGATTGTTTCAGGCTTCAAGTAAATTCACTTCTTCTTTATTTCATTTCAATCGTTTTTTTGCCTCCATAAACATAACATACACAGATGTAAGAACAATGTACGGCACTTGTCTGCTTGAAAAATCACCCACTTATCCCCTGTTCATGCTTTCAATGACACTAACACGAATAGTCGCTGATGCGAAGTGTTTGCTATGGAAACCAGTCATGAAAAAACGTCCCTCACCTCCTTACGTTTTTTTAACAATTTTGAACACCAGTGAAGTCATCATAACGTTTGTTTTACTGAACGAAATTTGAACATTTTTTTTAACAATATAGCTGAGAAGGTGATCTATAACTGTAATAATTTAGATTTGGTCGAGAAACGAGTGAGCTGTGAAGCTTTAAAGCAGTTCTATATGACTAAAACTGCTACTTAACCATATATTCAAACACTACCGCGTTTGAATGATACGTATATATATATTTTTGTTTTACATTTTCACCCCAAACAAGGCGCATTGCCACTTTGGTGTAGGGGGCTACTATTAGGGGCAGTAACTACTGGGGAACTATGTTGGGATTTGGGCAGCAAGATGTCGGTTCACGTTGCACTTGAACTTCTGCATGTCAGTACAGTTAGGGAAGCAGGGACCTGGAATGGAATTCCAGAGTCTAGCGGTTCTGGGAAGAAACTACTGGAGTAGAAATATCTTTTACATCTAGGGATCTCTACTGTGTGGGGGTGGGATTTAGCTGCCTGTCGGGTTTGTCGAGGGTGTCTACGTCGTGGGGGCACAATTTTCTGCAGTTCGTCAGAGCATTCACCATTAGAATACTTGTAGAACATGCAGAGGGATGCAACGTTTCGTCTATGGGACAGAGGCTGAAGCTTAGATGCTAGTTCAGGGCCTATCAGATTGGCGACTCTCTTTTTAACCTTGTCTAGAAGCGAGAGACTAGTAGCAGATGCACCAGTCCAAATGTGACAACAATACTCCATACATGGGCGAATGGTAGCCTTATAGAGATACAGGATACTTTTAGGTGTCAGTAGTTTTCTAGCACGGTAGAGAGAGCCTACCTTTTTCGCAGCGGCCCTGGCAATGTTTTCAATATAATTTTTCCAACTCATGTTCCCTGTGAACGTTAGGCCAAGCAGTTTGAAAGATGTACTCTCAGACGGGGTGTCACTGGCCATTGCTATTAGTGGCAGAGAAGGTTTCTTGTAATTATTGAAGGAAACAAGTTTAGTCTTGGCAGCATTGAATGTGACCATCCATTTATGTCCCCATCCCACTACAGATTGGAGGTCATCCTCTAGTGTTTTTGCCATTGCTTTAGATATGTGTTCGTTTGTTTTCCTGTAATGCCTGTTATAGAGTGCAGTGTCATAAGCATATATACCCATCTCAGAGGCAGTTTTGTCGGGGAAGTCATTAATAAATATTAGGAACAATAGAGGTCCAAGGGTAGACCCCTGAGGCACTCCCGCATTTATATCACACTGTTTAGATGTACCACCGTCGAAGACAACCTGGATTTTTCTCTTATCTAAGAAGGATTTAATTATGTTAAGTATTCTACCAGTGATACCGTATGATTTAATTTTCCTGAGGAGACACTTGTTCCATACCCTGTCAAAAGCCTTAGATATATCTAGAGCTACCGCTCTGTCCTCCCCCGCTTTGTCCAGTGAATGGTATATACGTTCAGAGATTACAGTGAGGATCTCAGCTGTGGAACGGGCTTGTCTAAATCCATATTGTTTGTCAGTCAGAATTTTAGCATCTGTAAGCTGCTGGGCTAGAGCATGGTTAATTATGGTCTCAAATATTTTGGCAAAAAGTGGGAGGAGGCTAATGGGGCGATAATTTGATGGGTTAGTTCTTTCGCGAGAATTCTGTAATATTGGTACCACAGAAGCAGTTTTCCAACAGCCCGGTGATTTTGTGTATATTTTTTATATCTTTAGATTTGAACTGATCATAAATTGTAATATTATTTTTCTTAAATATACGTTAAATTGCAATCCACTTGTGTTTTTGTTATGAAACTGTATTTTAATACTATAAACCCTTAAACACTCATTAGTAAACTAGTCAGTTTATATTCATTTTATTAACCAATCATACGCCATTTTAACATCAAATAGTATAGTTCTTTCTAAACGGATTTTCTAATTATTTACTATAACATCAGACAAATCATATTATCATTTAAAATATTACTGTAACATTTTATCAAATTGATATTAATTCGAATAGTTTGTATAGATTTATTTGCAATAAAAATATAAGACACGAATTTAAATCAAGTTAGATTTCATATTTTGTAATCTTTCGGATTTCTAAAATTAATTTTTGAACTGAAACTTTTTTTAAAAATATTTATTCATACATGGCAATAACACTCTAAACAATAATTCTAGAATAATTTGACAAGAATACGATTAAAATTATATTGATTTACCTTCGCATGGATTAAAATGGTATTGTAAAAATTAAAAAAAAAAAAAATTTAGTACGAGTCAAAACGGATTGATTACCTACACAAAACGAATGCCATTCCCATTTCGACATGCTCAATCTAACGTGCCTTTCTATTTGCGAAATATGAAAGCAAGGCACAAAATAAATGGTAAAATAAAGACAAATAGAAATATTATTCCTAAATCTAACATTACAATTAATTTAATTTAAGCCGATTGGAACTGATTTATTTGCTTCGTTAACTATTACATGTTTTGTTTTGTTAAAATGCGCAGTGAATTCACTCATGTGAATAAATTGTAATGATAAAAGTTATGTGGCTGAATAGCATTACATGATTTTCTTTTCGAACTGTTTTATTCTTAAAGTGGGGATATCCAACGTGAGTATCGTGTGTCATTCCACCAACGAAAACTCATAGTGTCTCATGGAAATTGTTGACCAAATTTGAAGAAGTATCATTTTAAATTAAGATATACGATCAATAATTTTAATGTGCACATAAAGAACCCCAAATTCTGTATTTTTTTTACTAGAGTTGTTTTTATGTTTTGGTAGATTCATTACTTAACCAAACGTCACTAAACTAAATAAAAATATCTGACACAGTAAAACATAGAACGGATTTAATTGTTGGATATCTGTTTAATCCGGTGAAAAATTGAGAAAGATAGGAGTGGCGTTGGGCGATATTTTGGCCAACATAGTTGAAGAGAATCAGCTGGTATTTATGGTCAGGAATGTAATAGAAGGATGGTAGGAGGTAATTACTGGCATATATATTCAGGTTCGGGATTTCCCTAACAGTTGTGTCTTAATCTTGTGATCAAAGAAGCGACTCCACCATTATGTCTTTACTTCAGTCTAAATTATAATTTATTTTGTTGCCAGATCATTTTCACACTTCGTGCCTCTTGTGAACGATATCAATAAAAATAAAAACAAAAACAAACAAATAAAAGTCTGAAAGACTAAGGTATGAGCTGTAATGAGGAGGCGATGAGGGAGCATTTCCCAGCCCAGCTCTTTGCATGTTTTGGTTGTTGTATTAGACCTTGCGTTGTCATGATGCAATATGATTCTTTCTGACTGATGACCCCTGCGTATTTTTATATCTTTCTTTACTTGCATGTCCACAATAGTTGGCACATTCTCAAGAACTGAAATGGTAATTGGTCCTGCATATTCCAAAATACTGTGAGCATCATTTTATAGTGGACAGATTGAACTGACACTCCTTTTTTCCTGAATGATCTACTTGCTTCCAATCTCCATCTAAATTTGACTCAGGCTCATAGTGCCGAACCCGCGTCTCATCACATGTTAACGTCATTCTTCAGAAAGCCATCACCATAATTCTCAAAGCAATAAGAATAAGCCGACCCTCCTCTGTTTTCCATCTACCGTGAATATCTTTGTCACCCACAAGCAGCTGAACTTCGAGTAGTGAAGGTGATCATATACAATTTTGTGTAGTGCATATATTTCTGCTGTTACTCTACGCGCGTCCGCGATCTGTTATAATAGTAATACTGTAATCCTATAATTAATTTTCCCACCATCACCAAATATATTAGTTTAATATTGGAAAGTACGATTTTCCCACACTGACAAATGTGCAGTTTTAAATTAAATATGAAGAAAATTATGTTTATTATATATAGATATTTAAATAGATATCGACTCTAGATATTATGTATTGGTCTGTAGGCATCATACATAAATTTAGAGAGGCGATGATTACGATATGCATGCATTATGATATATACCCACACAGTTGAACAGTTACGAGGAAGAGATAAACATTCCACACATGTAATATGCACACGCCATATAAATGACTATTTATTACGAGTGATACAAAGAATGTTATACGATGTACGGTTATTGACTCACCCAGTATGCTATACAATCCGAAAAACTTTGAAATAAGAATGGAGTAGATTGGAATCAGACAGATTGCTGAGAAAATACAATGGATAACAATAATGTAAACTGCAGAAATAATGCAGAGAAAAAATTTCAATGTGGAGGAACGTGAACTACAGGGACTATTTGGACACAGGATCTGCTACAGAACTAAAACACGTTAGAACTGCACATTAATTAACTGAAATTGAACCCTAAAGAAAAAGTGCCGGTGAACTTTAAAAAAGTGTCACCCTAAAAAGAAGTGTCCGTATGAACTAGCACCACAGCAAATAGTCATAGAGAGATAAGGTAAAAAAAGACGGAGTAGAGAAAACATGGTTGGGAAGGGGGCGGAATAAAATAGAAATTACTCTAAACTATTTTTAGAATAAATAATATTATAAACAGAATTTTGTGATTCTCGTTTTCAAATACAGTTGCCAGCTTATCTTTACCACTTGTCTGTGCTTTCGAGATGCAGTTATTTGTATAATTCGCAGTACACTGCCCTTCATACTTGGTCGTATCTGTTACTATATTCGTTTTGAGCCAGTTTGCTTCATTCACTTACTATATGGTTTATCGTTTCGTCTCTTTGTCCACATAGTCTCTATTTACTGTTTTCTTATGCTTTATCGATCTTTCCTTTGCTGTTGTTGGTTTCTATCAAGTTATCTTGTATTGCGGTTAATAGTTTCTCGCCTTATGTGCCTTTTTATGAGTCTTTTATGTATTTATTTTCATGCACTACACGCATAAAAATGTATAACGCATGAGACGGAAAGGACAATCATGGCAGCGAGAGACACCGATAAAAATTGACAAAACAGAAAACAAAGAGATAAACGATAACACAAGAAAAGAAAACAATTATTATTATTATTATTATTATTATTATTATTATTATTATTATTATTATTATTATTATTATTATTATTATTATTATTATTATTATTAATACATTATCTTAATTGTTGGATGATTTTTCCTGGATTTTGTTTCCTTAGAGATCGCTCAATTCGTTCGATTTTATACATTCAAGCTATACCGTACAGTTTCCCTATTTCTAACTGGAAGGCTTTTTGCAAAATTAGAAAGTAAATTATCTCGTCATTAATTCATAAATGTGTCTTTTCGTTATGGTTCCAAGTGTTCTCATTACAATGGACATCACCTGGACTATTTTATATTTTTATAGTCTAAAAAGTCCCAGACGTAGATATTTAGTTATTTTTTCATGTTCATTTTTTTGCACTCGAATATTGAAACAAAAAAACTATGTAAATGATTGAGCGATTTCTCTATTTTACTTATTGGTCATATATTTATTTATTTATTATTGTTGTTATTATTATTATTATTATTATTATTATTATTGTTATTATCATTATTATTATCATTATTATTATATTACATTATATTATATGATAATATGTATAATAATAATACTAATAATAATAATAATAATAATAATAATAATAATAATAATAATGACTATAAGAAGAAGAAGAAATAGGAAAAGAAGAAAAATAACACAGTCAACCGCTTAATATTTATGAATGATCTTAAAGTTTTTAGAAGAAACAAGAACCAGTGTGATACCTAGTGAATACCCCCAGTTTGTTAAGTAATGACATAACCAGGGAATGTAGCGGCACTAAATTTCTATTCTCGTGACGAGGCAAGAAAGTCCATTTAGATGGCGTTGGATTCTTAACAACAGATCTGATAAGACATGTTGTTTCAGGACAGTTAAAAAAAGTACAACCCGTATCGCTCTATACAAGTTCCATCCACCAGCCCGGCTGCGGAGCGTGCGAAACCCGCCAACATAAAGCTCGGGAAGCATTTCTAAAATACACCTTTTAAGATGTAATCTTAATGTTGAAGAAGAGCATTGGGCACGATAAAGAAAATCAGAATATAGGATTTACTTAAGTTTAAATTTTGTAAAACTTGCTGATTGATTTTGCATTGCAGTAATAAAGGAAATTAACAATCCAATCGACGTTTGATACGTCTGCTAGTTAAATGTATCACTGACATTGAAGTCCAACAATATATCTTACAAATATAACATCGTGATTGCCGCGTGTTGCTATCTTTTACATAGAGAATTTTATTCGTATTCATAGAGAATTTTATTCGTGTGTATATATATATATATATATATATATATATATACGAATAAAATTATATAAATGTAATATATATATATATATATAGTAAGCTATAAAATATATAATATAGATTAAGCTACACTGAATATTCCGCAATATGAGCATAAGCCTCAAGAGTCCTAGAGTGGATGAAACGCGGAATATTCAGGGCAGCTTACTCGCCATATATATTTTAGAACTTACTAACTAGCTCTACCTACGTATTGATCACTATTGAAATGAATACGTTAAGTTTACGCATCAATTTATACTTTCGTATATTAATTTTATGTGAGTAAATGAAGTAGTTATATATATATATATGTGTGTGTGTGTATTTGTATATATATATATATAGAGAGAGAGAGAGAGAGATTACTTGCAATACACACACATATATTAATATATATATATATATATGCACATACATAGTATATATATATACTTACACACACGCATATATATATATATATATATATATATATATATATATATATATATATTCGTGTGTTTATGTGTCTGTGTGTCTCCCCGGATAGATTCAGTAATATTATATGGCTTCTATTTAGTATCTATTAAAATGCAATTAGATATTAATTGTTTTGAACTGGATAGCCATACATTTATATGCTTTTAGATTAAGTGGTTTTAGCGGATAAGATAACTTTTACAAATGATAAAACATAGATATAATATCGGATATATTTGTCTTTGAATGCTATTCAAATTATATCAATACACTATGTACAAAAAAATGTTAAGTGCGTGAGTTTCTGTTCATCTTTGATGAACGTCCCTTGACAAAAATAGCTGTGGATTCTCATTAATAGCTTTTAAATATGAAAATATGTGATCTTCGTATATTTTATAAGTAGTATTATCTTAAACTTTCACTTATATTCTAATAATTTGCATGTCTGTTAGAATGTTTAAAATATTTAAATCAGATGAGCGTTTTACGTAGTTTTAGGATTCCACATATTTTCAACGGATATTATTCGCATTCAGATAGAATTATTTTCTATTTCTCATCATATATGAATGCGATTGTCCATCCCTGTACCGAAAACAATTTTTGCATCTAGATTGCACCCATACGACTCATTCTTCTCTTTTATTGCATTTTGGCAAATGAACATAAAATAATGTGTTTAAGTACACCATGAAATCGAGAGAAATAAGAAGAGGTCGATAAGCGCATGATCATCAATATAATGTACTAGCTTTCATGTGCCATAATTAGCGTTTTTACAAGGAGAGAATTATGGAATATGCATTTAATAAATATAGCATACTAAGATACACCGTAGCTCATACGGAAGCATTCTGCTTCGTCAGTGTTTGCACTAATCTATATATCTATAAAAGTGAAAATGTCTGTCTGTGAGTGTGTCTCTGTACATTTCCCTCCAACTAACTCTGCCAGTTTTCGGTCTAGAGACTCGAGATTTGACATAACGAGTATTGAGATTTTGGAAAAATTTTTATCAGTTTTCGGCCAGAAATTCGGCTGTCAATAGGTCTAAGATCCACAATTTGACCTTTAAACACTCTACCAAACTCCACCGCTAATTTTGGGTTTAAATACTTGAAATTTTAGATGTAGGTTACTTGGACATGGACCAAACTTTTTAATTTGATTTTAACAAAACATAACTATTCAAGGGTCAAAATTGTCGTCAGAGTTAAAACAAATTGCACTCTGCGGTATCTACGAAATTACTCTACCAATATTTCGTCTAGACATTTGAAATTTTACATATCAGGTATTCAGAGATAGAGAAAGATTTTTAATCGGTTCGTAACATAAAATTGAGCTGTCAAGCGGTCAAAGTTAAATCGATTTGACCTTTGCGGTGTCTAGCAAACTACTCAGACGATTTTAGGTCTAAACATTTGAAATTTACACACACCGGGTACTCAGACATTCGGCAAGCATTTATATCAGTTTGGGGGCGAAAATTTGGCAGCCAAAAGGTCAGTTGAAAGAGTTGATCTTTGCAGATTCTACCAAATTCATCCGGTAAATTTTGGGTCTAAAGACTTCAAATTTTAGATGGACATAGTAAAACATTTTATTTTTATTTGAGACCAAAATAATACATGTTAAGGTCTCCAAATTGTCGTCAAAATAAGGAAAATGACCTCTACGCTTCTACGAAATTACTCAGACAAATTTTAATCTATACATTTGAAATTTTACATGAAGTATATTCACACGTAGGGCAAGTTATGAACAGTACATAGGGCCGAAAAAAGCCAGACCAAACTGCTAGTATTCATATAAAATCATAGAATTACGTAACTAATATTACACCGTATTTTGGGGTAAATGATCCAAGTCCCGGGTAATTGCGCCAACGAGCTAAATGTACTCTTTTGTCAATATATATATATATATATATATATATATATATATATATATATATATATATATATACTTTTCATAATGTCTGATGATGTAACAATCACATCTGACAATTGCGTTTTGTTTACAGTAAAATGTTGAGACGTAAGACGGCGCTGATTGCCGGAATTTACTATTTCAAAGTATAATTAAAGAAATGTGATTTTGTTAAATATATTATTGGGATTACGATTAAATATTACTTGAGAATATCAAGAATAATTAAGTTAAAGCATATTTGACATTTTCAGGCAATTCTAATCGCCTAAACAAATAAGGAATCTGTCTATCTGCTTGTGGTTTTAGGCTGTTTTTTTTTTCAATAGTTTCACATTTATACGATTGGAATTTCTTTCTATGCATTTTCCATGCATAAACCAGACCCTACCATTAACAATTTAATAAGTCAATTGAATCTATCATAAAAACGACTATATGCCAGAATTTAAGCAAAATAACAGATGCACATCTTTAATTTCTTTTCTTTTTTTATTACATTTTCACCCCAAAAAAGACAAATTGCCACTTTCGTGTAGTGGGCTATTATCAGGGGCAACAACTACTGGGGTACTATGTAGGGATTTGGGCAGCAAGATGTCAGTTCACGTTACACTTGAACTTCTGCACGTCAGTACTGTTGGGGAAGGACCTGGAATGGAATTCCAAAGTCTAGCGGTTATGGGGAAGAAACTATTAGAGTAGAAAGATCTTTTACATCTAGGGATCTCTACAGTGTGGGGGTGGGATTTAGCAGCCTGTCTGGTTTGTCGAGGGTGCTCACGTCGTGGATGCACAAGTGTCTGCAGTTCGTCAGAGCATTCACCACTAAAATACTTGTAGAAAAGGCAGAGGAATACAACTAGTAGCAGATGCACCAGCCCAAATGTGGCAGCAATACTCCATACATGGGCGAATGGTGGCCTTATAGAGGTACAGGATACTTTCAGGTGTTAGTAGTTGTCTAGTACGGTGGAGAGAGCCCAACTTTCTTGCAGCGGCCCTGGCAATGCCTTCAATGTAATTGTTCCAACTCATGTTTCCTGTGAACATTAGGCCAAGGAGTTTGAAAGATGTACTCTCAGATAAAGATGGTTGGTTGTTTTTGTTTTACGGCATTTTCAGGTTATTTAATGCCGAATCCAGTGATTTTGAAGAACAATTTTTTTAAATAGAATATATTTGTTTTTTACAAGTCAGTTTCTATTTAACCCATAGTTGGGACCCTAATAGGTACTACCACTCCGGGTCAGAGTTGACCTGGGAGCAATGGAAATTAAAGGGTTGCTCTACACTGCCCAAAGCCCGCAAGCTGGGGCCTCACCATCGGATATAGTTTAAGGTTATATCTAGGACCCCCATTGAGGGACTTTTACCCTCTGTAGGGGGGCAGTCGGCGTATTCTAATGCCCCACCGACAGGGCCGCTCAGATAAAGAGTCGTTGGCCATTGCTATAGGTGGTAGAGAGGGTTCCTTGTAATTATTGCACGAAACTAGTTCAGTCTTGGCAGCATTGAACGTGATCAACTATTTTTGTCTTCATTCCACTACAGATTGGAGGTCTTACTCTAGTGTTTTTGCTATTTCTTTAGATATGCGTTCATTTGTTTTCCTGTCATGCCTGTTATAGAGTGTAGTGTCATCAGCATATATACCCATCTCAGAGGCAGTTTTGTCGGGGAAGTCATTAATAAATATTAGGAACAATAGAGGTCCAAGGATAGAACCCTGGGGCACTCCGCATTTATATCATATTGTTTGGATGTACGACCGTCGAGGACAACCTGGATTTTTCTCTTATCTAAGAAGGATTTAATTATGTTAAGTATTCTACTAGAGATACCGTATGATTTAATTTTCCTGAGGAGACCCTCATGCAATACTCTGTCAAAAGCCTTAGATATATCTAGAGCTACCGCTCTGCCCTCCCCGCTTTGTCCAGTAAATGGTATATACGTTCAGAGATTACAGTTAGGATGTCCGCTGTGGAACAGGCTTGTCTAACTCCATATTGTTTGTCAGTCAGAAGTTTATTATCTGTAAGGTGATGGACTAGAGCATGGTTAATTAAGGTCTCAAATATTTTGGCAAAAAGTGGGAGAGGCTAATAGGGCGATAATTTCATGGGTCATTCACTTCGCATGAATTCTTGAATACTGGTACAACAGAAGCAGTTTTCCAACAGCCCAGAAAGCAAGCTTCTTTAAGGAATTTGTTGTATAGTTTGGAGAGAACTGGAGCTACTTCGTCTGAGCACTTTTTAATAGCACAGCTGGGATGAGATCGAGTCCACATGCTTTTGAAGTGTCAAGGTTTTTTTATGATGGCATGCACCTGAACAAGGGTGATTTTCAGATCGTCTAGCGTGGCGTCTGTCCGCATAGGAAAGTCAGGTAGGGGGTTAGACCTCTTCAAAATTGACCTTTTTCTTCAAACATATGGAAACTGATATTATTCTCATTCTCCAAGGTCTAAATTAGCTAAATATACCAGTTATCGTGATCTTGGACCTTGGCTATGCCTGCCTCAAGAGCCATGTAATTTTATTGTTGACGTTTTTCAAAAACGCTGCAAAATTTGGGATATTATGTCCTTATTTTCATTGTAGCTTTCCAGAGGTTGATGCTATAGCATTGAAAGTGGTACTAAATGAAAACTAATAACATTTTCCTGCATATGTTAGTAAACACATGAACACATGTGTTAATTTTAACTAATTTTAATGCACAAACATATATATTTTTTATACTTGGAAAGGATGCCATCATATAATGCATAACTTTATCTCAAAAATGTTACTCTTAATGCATGTATATAATTTATTATCACTAAGTATGTTTTATCTCTTCATTTCAGATTGTAAGGTAAAGCTGATTTGTTAAGATTTGTGAACTGCTGACAACATGGCATCTGGAAGACAACTACGCTGTGGGAAAGTGGTCAGCGATACAAGTGAACGGGATGAACCAACTGAAAAGAGAAGAAAGGTGGCAACTCCTGCCACAAGGTCATTCAGTGATGTGTATCTCATTGGGCAACCCAGCTCCAGCATCAGGGGCTCTCAACTTCCTACTAATCGCCAGGTGTTCCAGTATTTCCTGCATTTGAGGAATGATAATCCCAACAGTTACAATAGGTCTTTAGCCCATGATACAGTGGATGTCGTTTTGCCATTCTTGAATATGGCAAGGATTAAACACTAACTAGACAAAATGCAGTTAACCGTTTCATGATCCTCCATGAAAAGTACAGGAAAATTGTTATAAACAAGGGAAAAAAACAAACCAGAGGAAGAGAAACGAGCTAACTTTCTGAAGGACTTAGACAAGTTATTTGATATTGGAGCAAAGGATATTGTGGAGGAGATAAGAAGCAACAGGCTGCTCACAAAGGAGACCAAGGAAGAGGATGTCAATTTCTTCTTCGACCAACAGACCACTCGTCTGGCACACATGTCAGGTCATGATAAGGTGTTTGAGAAAAAGTCTAGAGAGAAAAGCTTCCGAGAAGAAAGAGAAGAGAGTATGTTATCATCAGTGACTGCTGCAGCAGCAGAAGTTGGGAAAATTTCAAGTGATGAAGACCCAGAGAACAGTCAAGGCTCTGGTACTAGTGAGGGTTCAGAATACACTGAGACAACACCAAGCTGTTCATCAAAACCAAGTGCGATAACCTTACACTTTCCACACTCAGTTATGACCAGTGAAGTGATTTGTAGCACTGCAGGTCGGTTGTCACTCTCTGACAAGCAGACTACAGCTATGGTGTCTGCAGTGTTGAAGGCAGGATGCGCAGATCTTGTTGAATTTGTTATATCACCCTCTAGTAAAAGACGAAATAGGATAAACACTCGTCATAACTTGTGTCAAAGTTACATGAATAACTTCAAGGAAAGTCCGCCAGATTACTGCACACTACATTGGGATGGAAAACTTCTACGGGATGTTCTTGGTGAAAGATACCCAGTCGAAAGTCTTGCAGTGCTCGTCTCTGGTACTCCACAGTATGAAGAAGGGAAGCTGCTTGGTGTGCCCTTCATAGAAAGTTCCACAGGAATCCAACAGTGTAATGATAAATTGGAACTGATAGAAGCATGGGGTCTCACAGACAACATTGTAGGCTTGGCATTTGATACCACAGCAAGCAACAGTGGCATCAACAAGGGTGCAGCGAAGCTTATTGAAGAAAAACTAGGCAAAAAGGTATTCTACTTCGCTTGTCGCCATCACATATCAGAGGTAATAATTGGAAGTGTATGGGAGCCTGTGTTCAGCAAGGTCAAGAGTCCTGACAACCCAATGTTCAGCAATGTGAAAGAGAAGTGGGACAAGTTCGTTAAGGACTGTCCAAGCTTTCTGGGCCTAGTTGAACAAGACTTCAAACAGAAGAAGACAAGCACAATTGCAGTCTTAAGCAATTTCCTTGAGGAAGCAAGTCCGAGGGCAGATTACAGAGAGGTGGCAGAGCTGTACCTGATCCTGCTTGGTGAGGAACCTCCTCGAGGTATCCACTGGGCCAAGCCAGGTGCCATTTAACAAGCCCGCTGGATGGCCAGGAACATTTACTGTATGAAGATGCTCATGTTTACCAAGGAACTAAAATACAACACGGACACTATCTTCAAGCTGGAGAGGATGAACAAGTTCCTGGCCTTATTCTACACCAGCCCCTGGGTGACCATCTGCAGCTGATACACCTATCCATGACCTCCAGCTTATGAAGAACATGCTGCAATACAAGCAGTATGACTATGAACTGACAACCTCTGTTCTCAAGAAAATTAACAACAACCACTGGTATCTGACCCAAGAACTAGTGCCATTCAGCTTGTTCAGTTCACATGCCAGCATGATCAAGCTGTCAGAAACAGAGAAACCTGAAAGTTACAGGAACGGCAAGCCAGTGTTTCCTGTCATCAATGCAGCTACAGTTCTCACAGACCTGGTAGGGCCAGAGTCTCACTTTCTGTTTAATGCTCTTCGAGTGTAATGGGACTGGCTCACTACTCCTGCTGACACCTGGAAAGACAATGACAGCTACAGGAATGCACAGAAGTTTGTGAGGTCAGTGAAAGTGACCAATGATGTAGCTGAGAGAGGTGTAAAACTAATGAGTGACTTTGCAACTCAGATAGCAAGTGACCCAGAGCAAAGAAGCTGCTTACTACAAGTTGTGGAGTACCACAGGAAAAAAATTGACAGTTTAAAAAAAGCCACATTGAACAAGTGATAATGCATGTATTAGTAACATCCTATCCGACAGTTTCTTATGCAATATATGTGTCAGTGCAGTGCTATCATACTACAAAACTGATTTTTTGTAGTGTCCCAGCTGTTTGTGCATTAAAATTAGTTAAAATTTACACAGGTGTTCATGTGCTTTATTGTGCTTACTACCATATGCAAGAAAATTTTATTAGCGGTAATTTGGTACCACTTTCAATGCTATAGCATCAACCTCTGGAAAGCTACAATGAAAATAAGGACATAATATCCCAAATTTTGCAGCGTTTTTGAAAAACGTCAACAATAAAATTACATGGCTCTTGAGGCAGGCATAGCCAAGGTCCAAGATCACAATAAATGGTATATTTAGCTAATTTAGACCTTGGAGAATGGGAATAATATCAGTTTCCATATGTTTTAAGAAAAAGGTCAATTTTGAAGAGGTCTATAGGGGGTGGTTGGAAGGTCCAGTGTAGAGTTTGAGGCAAACTTACTGGCAAGCATGTTAGCCTTGTCGGTTGCTGAGGAGACAATCTCGTGATTGTTGGTTAGTGGGGGAATTGTTGATTGTCCATTATTTACTAAACTGTTGTAGATTTTACAGAAGTCTCGAGTTCCTAGTCATTGACTAGTATTAAAATTCAAAATTCCATATATTTGCGGACAAATAGAAAGAAACCAACGCAAGGAGAAAGTCATTACACTCTTATTTTGCTTATGACTCTGAGAAACTGACTAAACCCCAACTGCAATATCCAAACAATTTCTTTACATACTCTAGCACTGACTAAACAAAGCTAGCTAATTGCAAATATGACTGAAGACGTGCGAATACATACAAGAACAGCAAGCAAACCTGGATATGCAAACTTCTTAAAGAGGTCCATTAGGATTTTTCACTATAAACCTGAAACAAGTGAGACTTTTTCAGGCTTAAAACAAATACACGAACAATTATTTCACAGATATACCTCTACTATTTTTCTGAATTTTGAGGCATGTAAATATCTATCTTACTTGTACAATGTTTTTTACTGATTTAATTCACAACATGTTTTTTTTTGTTGATTTTTAAAATTTAAACATTTTTATTTTTTGCGTGATTTTAGGTATATTCCGAAATCTTATTCAGAATCGGCATCAGAAAACCGTGTTCGTTAATATGCTCAGCGATTATAAAAAAAACAATGCCCGCAAGATGTTCCTGTAATGTTGCTTTGTGTACATTTTGGATGTTCTGCACACATTGCAAAATCATAATCTATTACTAGAAAATAATTTATTTTCAGTCTTGGCAAACGATGTTTAAAAGAAAGAGGTGGTGCAGTTGAAAAAAGTAAATACATCTTTTCTTTGATTTGAAAATATATCCGTAGAGAATGAACATGTTGAGAAACAACATTTCTATGTTTTCTAATAATATACTTTGAGATCATCTGAATAATAGAAATAGTAACTTCTGTGTGTGCATACATTGAAAAGTAAATTATATTGCAGAAATGATATTTCAATAGGTTTAAAGTTAAAACTTTACAACGCATTCATAGTCTTTATCTCACTATACGACACTGACACATCGACTATACTGACAGAAAATAAAATGAAATATTGGAAAGCTTTTTTTCAGCTAGATGCGCGAAAAAGTGCATGTGTCACAGTAACATAGTTTAAACATATACTGGTGCCCAGATTGTCTATGAAAGAGACCAATATACAAAGTGATAGTCAACCAAATAAGAACTGTCTGCCTTGTTGCTGTTCGCAGTTGAAAGATTGGTTCAAGGTCGTGATAAGTTGTGGAAGTTTTTTTTTTCAGATTTAGCGAAACTCCCAAGTGTACAAAAACCAATGAGTTATGCTTGTTACAGTTGGAGTATTACTGTAACGAACTCTGCCAACATCGCATAATCCTGGCAACATTTTATCATATTTTCCATAAATTGCGAAAGCTAGATGAAGAGGAAACTGAATTATTATTTTTTTACATGGTGGTCACCGCTTATCAAGGCCCGGAAGCCATTCAGGGATAAGGGTTATTGCAAGTACAGTACGTTTTGAAAGTATCAAGTACTTCATTTGATGCAGTTGGTAGCGTGACCTTTAGGATATAAACCTCTTCTACTTTGCCGGATTCCGTAATAATTTTGACTTTGATAATGTTATTGGACATTTTATTAATCATAAATACTGCGCCATGACACACGTTTGATGCAGTAATGGTCCGTAAAAGAATTATTAGGGTCAACATAGGGTCAAGTAGGCCGATGACATTTAATGAATTGAAAAATTCAATAGGAAATGTTATATCATCATTTAGATTAACGTTTTTGTTGTAAGATTAGAAGTCTTTTTTACTGCCTAGAAAGAGTCTCCATCAGCTGACGATTGATTACGGAAATATCTCAGTTGAGAGTTGCTAATTTCAGGGTAAGTTTGGAAAAACGGAATGCTTAAGATCATTCGAAGTGTTTCAGGATACATATATTGCTGATGTCAATGTTTTTATTTGGGTCTGATGACACAGTATCAAAACCTCAGAATATTTTCCCGATACGTCGTCTCCATGAACTTGTACACGCACGTTGGTGGTTAAACAAATTGTTCTAATCTGACGCCATAAGTATGATGATTTTAGACAGGCACGGACCTAATCAGGTTTGGTATCTCTGGGGATGACAGGCAGAATTTGACGAAAGTCTTCACAAAGCAGGAGAGTAAAACTCCCATGATCTAATGAGATCCCCTAATGTCTCTGTGTGATTGATCCAAATCCTCAGTTCCTTTTCTATGAGCTAATGCACGTTAATCCCACACAATCAGTTGGCATTATTTTAAGAGGTTAGCTCTGGAGCTATCCTTGGAAATATCGCAGTGTGGCGTTTCTGTTAAGATGACGTCAAAGGAAGACTACATTTAGAGTGGGCTGTTCTGCCACCTAGAAAAAATGTAGCAGTGATGTCGGATGATGCAACGGCAATTGCAACAAGTTTAACTTGCTTTAATTTTGAGTTTGGTAACACATATTTTATTAGTGCCACTGGAAGCATAAAGAAAATGTGACCTATATGACGAAACACACTTTAGATGGTGATGAAGTTGATTAGCCTCTATTTTACCAACAAATTTGGATAAGATGTTTATGCCATAGAAAATATCCTGAATAAGAAGTGCAGAAATTTCGTCACGTATGCTGCGGGGAGTTTTATGTAAGCTATATGACGGTAAAAGCGTTCCCGTTCATACGAATAATCTTACTCTCTATATTTATAAGTAATATATTGTATAGTTTATCACTATGCTGACCATCCATGCCTTGAACCTTAGACTGTGTGTGATGCGGAAAATCATCATGAAGTTGATTTCTCAAATTTAACAACACATTATATGGGTCGGCAACATTGCAAAAATGTAATATCGTCTGTAAAACATCGCAATTACTTTCAGCACTGCGTGATGAAGCAATTTTATCCAAAGTTTCCTCCCAACGGGACTCGTCTTCAAGTAATCCTCCAGCTCGACAAACTTTATGGTAGAAATACAAACGTGATTTTCATATGCTCGAAGATCTTGAAAGTGCGTCAGTCCTGGAACATCGAGCAGCATCATTCGCAGATGGAAACAATCAACTTGATTTGGTGAAATTAAACACGTGTCAAGAAATTGCTAAATTTTAGGCCTAGATTGTTATTTACGGCCTGACATATATTTGTTGGTTTCCACTGATTTATGTCTAATTCGTAGTATTACGGTACCTCTGAGTCAAGTTATGTGTTTGTACAAAGTTTAAAATTTCAGATGTTTATTTTCAAGTTGAATATTTGCATGTTTTAGTGCTGGATGGATTTCGTAAATAGGAAAACCGAAGATACGCTAGCATGTTTCGTTGTTACTTTTATAACGTCGAAGAAGCTTTTGTATAAGCTCTTTAATTTCCTCTTAATTTTCAAAGCGAATTAAACAGCATCGGAACCTTTATAGATATATTTACAAATGTATTAAATGTACTTGACAGAACTTCAATAGTTTACATTGATGTGAGCATCAAATGCGCCAATTATGAGACTGTAAGGTACGGCAAATTTATTGTCAATTTGGTCATCCGTAATCCTAGCGGTAAACTCCTTGTTCGCGTTGGTCTCCTCTGTAAAGTTGGTAGCTTTCAGTATTAGTTCGAGTTTCAGTAATAAACTTTCGTGTGTAGTTCTCGTTACATTTTTATAGTCTTTGAGACATGGAAAGTCTCTTCTAAATTCATGCAAGCATGCACCATGAATCATAGCGTATTTAATTTCATACATATATCTTTGTCTGATGCCAGATCTGGACACACCGCGGATTTTATTTTACAATATAATTTGAAGTCATCGGTATCCTCAATTAAATGAGAATATGAGATTGGGGGTGTCCTGCCTTTTTACATTCCATGTGTGACATGAACGCCTAGCTATATGAAAAAAAAATCAAGAATTTACGGAAGGCAGTGAATATTAAAGCAAATAATGATGTTGCCGCCTGTGAAAAGGAAAAAGAATACGAGGAAACCACCATTTATGGGCTGGAGTTTCCAAGAGGAAGAGTGAAGAACTTCGAACAGATTTGCTGTCGTTTGTCTCGGAGACGCACGTGCATAGAAGCCCCCTATGCGTGTTTGGCGTCTGTAACGATGTGTTGTGTGTCATACTCGGAACCACCTCTCACGAAGGGAAGAAAATACGGAGAAGTACGTAGAGCAAAATCACAAGGTAGTGAAATAATATCTTAAAGGGACAAAAGTAATAAAAGCCTTTAAACTGCATATGGGCACGAATAATTTCTTAGATTAGAGTAAGTGAAAGCTGGTACACTACCGATAGCACCTACAATAGTTTTAGTGAAAGTAATTCGAGGACTTTAGCAATGGTATAATTTTGCTGTATAGTGCGACTAGCAATCCCGGCTTAACATCGAAATAACATACTTATGCAGTTATTAAAATGGGAAAAAAGGAAAACAAAAACAGAGATACTATTTTCTCTCCGGGGTTAAATAAATAACGAGTAATTTAGGAGAGGCGGAATATAATGCGAAATCATATTCATATCGTTGTAAAATATGATGCGGAGAAAAGTGATTTTCCTGCTAGTTATGATAGATGACTGCAGCGCTAAGAAATCGGAAAAAGTACAACCTTTAAGAAGACTAGTGAAGTGATGATGACCAGGTCAAGAGATTCGACCCTAGTAATAAATCTTAGACATTGTACTATATTATGGGAAAACGATAGAAATGTAATATTTGAATTTCATCAGGAAAGTCAGCAGGTATTTAAAGAGTATAAGGGGTAGAGGAGTATGTGCAGATACTAGGGAGAATCTCTCTATTCTGAATATTACCAAGATGAAATCAGCTAAAAACCAGGATTAGTTAATATGGTTCATCAACCAGTCGATTAAATTTCCAGACAGAATAATGAATAGGACACAAATAAGATATATGCCGGGAAGAAATATTTTTACAAAGATTTTTTCGACTATTAAATATGTTTAAACGATTGTGTTGAACCGAACATTCATTTATAATACTTGTTGAGCATTTAAGAATGCCGTTAGATGTACTGGCCCTAGGAAATTTGCTTCTCAGTGCAATCAGTCCTGTGGATTGAAGGAAGTTTTGATAGAAATATTACGAAAGTTGCCGCCCCGTCTAAGGCTGCCGATCGACCCTAGAATTGTGGAAGTATTACAATGCATTGGGATGTAGGGCACATTGCAAGAGGAAAGTAAATTATTAGCGGTTGTATTATTAGCACTGTCGGATAGAAACAATCAGTACAACGTCTACCATATAGTGACCCTACCTATTCCTTACCCACGTGAACAACCCCGCCTGAAAGTAGTTGCACGTTATAAAATCCAAATCGAATATCTGGCCGTGAACATGGCACGAAACCGGTTTATGCTGTTCACGTCACGGGAGGTCATGAAGTGTCAGCTCAGCATCTTGGAAATTTTCTTGTGAGGATGTCCGATTTAAGTGACGGCTGATTGAAGGTGTTGCATATTAAAATTATTCCGGGGAACAACATAGAGTGTGACAAGTTATGCCAGATCAAAGTTGTTACAAATAGGCTACAGATTAAGACATTGAGAAATTCTTAGGGTAAATGATTGATTGCCACTCATCTAGAGTTGCGTCTACTTAAGGTGTGCGAAGATAAATCCGATGGCAGCAAAATGATAGCCTTATCTTTAAGAATTCTAAAATTGGAGAAAACGTGTGGGACGTGTAGGAAAACCATCGAGTTACCTCCTTATTATCAACCGGAAGAGAGGTATATGGAAATATTACACCGATGGGAACTATGGACGTAAGATTGAGTAACATTTCCAAAGTCTGGAATCCTATAGTAAGGAATTTCTCGGCGTTTTTGAAGTGGAAATTGCCAGCTTTTTTTTTACATGGAGGTCACCACTTATCAAGGGCCAGAATCCACTCGGGGGTAAGGGTCATTGTGTGTACAGTAATCAATGGGGTAGTGTTGTATTATTCGTTAGTATTGGAGATTTGATAAAGTGTCATTACTTAAAGGGGCGGTTCATCAGAAATTTGTTTATGTTGGACTTGAAGACATCCAAGTTGAAGTTAGGAGGGAAACAGGTAAGCGACAGAGTTCCACACGCGTGCAATTCTAAGAAAGAAGCTTTGTTCATGGAATCTACGTTTTGATTTAGGCACAGATAAAGAGTGGAGGAAATTATTGATAGTGGTTTCAGCTAGACGGGTGTTTTTCGTGAAAGATTGGCGAGGGGGCAGAGATTGGAGCTCAGACGAACACTTGCTATGGAAATAATGATAAAACAAAGATAGGCTTGAAACGTCTCTTCTGTGGGAGAGAGGTTGCAGGGAAGAGAAGAAGGCATTCCCTACTAAGCCTTGTTAGAACAAGTAGTGACGATAAAATTAAACGGAGTAAAATCTCGATTGGAATTCTTGAGGAAGGAAGATCCAAAACCGGGATTCTGGGAACCCATAAATGTCGGAATCATAGTTTAACTGGCAATGATTTTGTTGCTTGTATTGATGGTAGTGGTGAGTAAGAAAGTGAAAATAAAAGGGTGTGTTTTGAGTGATATGCAAATAACTGCAGACAAACCGATAATTAGAAATCTACCCGAAAGATAATTCCTGGACGGGACACAGATAACAGACATTAAACTTGGCAAATTGTGATCATCAGCGGTGGAGAAGCAATGAAGCATTTTTCTTTCCTACCATAATTTTTTATGCAAGGGCAAAAGGAATCAAAGAGTTTTTAACGTTTCCTTAATTGTCCATTCTTTGCAGTAAATGATTAAGAGACTATTTATTCCTTTAAAAAAAGACACTTGCGTGATTTTTTCCCGAGCCGAATGAATAAACCCATTTAAAAAAAAAAATTCGAAACAAATTGCATGAATTTTTCTTATCGAATAAGGACAGTTAAACATATTTTTCTTTATCATTGTATTAACATTTTTCTCTTGCGAGTAAAAATAGCTGTCGGTAAAAGAGACTAATTTTCGCATTTTCGGACCAAAATGCGAATGAAGATGGGTGACAGCTGTGACATAATCGTCTACCGGTATGCAAAATGAACACGAAGTTCACGGAATGAAGTAAAAAATAGACGCCAGATTTAAGCATATTTCGTCGAAGATTGAACCTAGGGGGGCATTGATATTAATCCAACCAATCTTTTATTTTACTTTTTATATACATTGTCGGTTGGCTGAGGTTCCCACGTACCATGGGTGAAAACCTACAATGGGTTTGGGCTAAGCCAAATCCTTAGTACAAGTTCATGTATATTTATTACTATTAAAACAAGTTGATGTCAAGGAATTGTAGAAAGATTGACTCCCAAGTTGAACCATGCCTTTTCTTGTGAGAATCGGGGAATCTCACAGCGAACATAAATGTGTCTGTTCGATTAGGATTGACTAATGTTTGTAGACCGATAATAAGATGGGATTCTGTCATAGGTTCTGATAAGAGAAATATCGCTCAAATCACCTTATTCCACGGTATAAAATGCGGAACGCCCCTAAAGATCACCAGAGGAAAACAGAGATGCGAAAAGAATAGAACAGATAGGGACGAGAAAGAACGAGCGAGAGACCAAGAGCGTCTATTTTGAACCTCTACCTACTACATATCCAACATGTCTGAATGTTCCGATGGAGTAACTTAATCCCGTAAAAATATAATCGCAATTATATGTCAAATATTTTAGCTTTAAAAAGAAAATGTTTACTGACATTTAATCGTCAAAATGGGACGACGCTTACATTGCGTACTTTAGAGTCATACTCTATTGTTGTTCATTTTCCCTATTCTTCCTGAGAGTGAAAGCTACGGTTCCACAAAGACCGGTGGCACGCCGAAAAAATAACCAAGAAAAAAAGACACACATGACGTAGGATTGTTTTGTACGACTTCGATCTTATAGCTAAACTAACGGAACATGTGGAAATTCCACAGCAGACTCTTTCATATGTAATACATTGATGTTGGCATTCTGTGGATGTTCAGCAGGATACCCTTTTTTTAAACTGAAAAAGTGCTTATCTAAGCTAGCAGGGACGCCCATCGTAGCTTAGTCGTAAAATACGCTGAAACATGATATTTTAATTTACGTAGATTTCGTATATATTATTATAGAGTTAATTTTCTATCGATTATTATATATTATAAAGTTGTGATTTAAAAAAAAATATATATATATCCACATGAATTGTGTGCATCAAGTTATATTTAAACCGAAACCAACACTTATGAAAAAAATGAATATATATATATATATATGTATATATATATATATATATATATATATATATATAAATATATATATAAGTATATATATATATATATATTTGTATATACAACTTGAGTGCCATAAGTTATAATCAAAACCTAAACCAAAATTTATGAAGAATTCTTGATAAAAGTATCTATAAATAATAGATAACTTGAGTGTCATCAAATATAATCGAAACTAGAACAAACTTATGAAGAATTCTTGGCGGAATTATTTATTGCAAGAAATAGAAGTCCTAATCATTAAACGACAGTCACCCAGAATAAAAAAAAGATGTAAGCTTACACAAAACATAACACACACACACTATCGTATTAATATATAGATATTTGTGGGCTTCTCTTTTATAAATTGTTATTATGTAAAGTTTAAAAAGGTCCCAAAATATATTTGGTTTGCACACACTAACCATTATTGTAGATGCGATTTGTTTCTTTTGATATGTTTGAGAAGAAATTTTATGTACAGCATCAAGACAAATTGAGAGACTAAGCGAATATTAATCCATTTTTTTTACGCTCTGGGCGCTGCCAAATCAAACGTAGGTTAATTCACCATTTTGTACAGCCAAGGCATCGCCACACTAATGAAAGGTTAATCTACTCTTTTGGACAGCATGACACAGTGGAAGACATTAGCCCAGGTTCTGAAATTAAAGTTTTATTGGGACTCGTCGACGGCACGGCTTGCCAAGAACATTATAACTGCCCGATTTCAACCTTTAACAATCTAACAGGAGAGGGTGTGGCCTAGGGGAAGTTTATATATGCATGTTGTATTGAACAGTTTTTAAAACCCTTACCTTATTTCATCAAATTTATAAGTTTATGCAATTTCAATGAAATACTCGTGTAATCAGATCATGCCCATATATTTCATTTTCATTGGAAAAAGTGCAGACGTAATTTCCATTCTTTTAGGATTGCATGTTAAAGTTATGAATAGCCCAGGCCGGCGATAATGACTAACAATTATTATTGCATATTGTGTTGTTTCATGCATGTATCGATGATTTTATGTGAACGAAAAATGCGAAATAAATTCTTTTACTTAATCGTAAAGATTATAAAAAAAAATTATAAACCTTGTGGAACGCAATTTTTGTCTGATTAAACTGAATGTACACAAACACGTTCAGATTGCATTTAAGAACATATATCAGTAGCACTATTGTTGAATAAGTCTTGTATTCAATGCAGATGATTCTAAAATTTAGGTCGAATCATATATCGAAATGCATAGACAGTTTTACAAAATGTCTTCGACATAGGATTGTTGAAATTAAAAGAGCCAATTTAAGTAATATGTAATTGTAACCGTTCCCGTCCGTAAACAGAAAGTAATGGATATTGGAGTGCATCACACGATCTGGGCGTTTCGCAGATTCTTTAAAGTATTTTTCCCCAAATGTAATGGCAATATCACATTTCTGCTCTGGTCATCGCATAAAAGAATAGCAACTTTTTGTAAAGAAACTGGGTTAGATCAACTAGCGTGTTCACAGATATACCGCCCATCATCATTGATTACTATTGAGAAGTTATCTGGTGGAGCAGATTCAAGTGAATGCTTGAAGCCTTTAACATAACTATTATATTAATGAAGCATTTTCTGCAGATGTAGACGAAGGGTTCAATCTGCTGTTCTGGCCAAAAGAATCGTTTCCGCTAAGAAATACAATTAAGTTACACATTGCTTTCTTTTGATGGTAATCAGACATCAAGTAGATTTCGTAATAATGGAGTTATTTGCTAGTGTGCGTAATTTTTTTTTTTACACAGTGATCACCACTTATCAAGGCCCGGAAGCCACTCAGGGATAAGGGTTATTGCAAGTACATTACGTTAGTGTGGAGATTTGATGAAGTGTTTACTTAAGGGGGTGGTTCATTAGGAATTTGTTAACGTTGGACTTGGACACATCCAAGTTGTAGTCCGGTGGGAAGCAGACAGACGGAACAGAGTTCCACAGGCGTGCAGTTCTAAGAAAGAAGTTTGTTCATGGAATCCTCGTTTTGATTTAGGCACAGATAAAGAGTGGGGAAGCTTTTGACAGTGGATTCAGCTAGACGGGTGTTTTTCGTGAAAGATTGGCAAGGGGGGACCAGGGATTGGAGTTCAGACGAGCACCTGTCATGAAAATAACGATAAAACAAGGATAGGCTGGCAACGTCTCTTCTGTGGGAGAGAGGTTGCAGGGTAGAGAAAAGGGCATTCCCCACTAAGCCACGAAGTCTATTGTGTACTCTGTCAAGGCAGGGTAGGCTGTTTTTAGCAGCTCCTGTCCAGATATGGCAACAGTATTCCATCCTTGGACGTACTTGGCTTTTATATAGATAGAGAATTGCATCAGTAGTGAGATATCTTCTGGAGCGGTAGAAGGATCCCACCATCTTTCCAGCGACCTTGGCAACAAACTTGATGTACGTGTTCCATTTCAGATCAGGAGTAAAGGTCAAACCCAGAAGCTTGTCAAAACACGGGGCCTCACCCAGACGAGAGCCATCCATCACAATTGGTGCCAGCTGGGGATCAGAGCGTTGATGATGTAAGGATAAGAATAAGGCAATGGTCTTTTTAATTGTATATTCTTGTTCCCCAACTACCATATGTGTAACCTGATTCAAAGGATCTCATTTGGAAGGCGGAATTGTAGTGTCGAATTTCTTTAAGGAAATTTCTTGATACAATATTTTGCAGTAAGCAGCTGCCTCAATGTTTGCGGGATATCCCCGAGAAGAAGAAGTTGAATCTTGGCATTAAAACAAAATTTGGTAGGTGTTTCAGTTGTCTATTTTTAGCTTGGCACATTGGACAAATGTTTAACATGTCACCAGTTTTAATATATAGATGTTCATAGTAATTGTAGTTAGCTAAATTGTTGAAAGCTTTAAAAGACTAACAGTATTCTGTAATCTTAGAAATACGGCGTGAATTTGCATTATATTTCAACATGCTATCTTAACGCATATTTCCATCAGTCGTCAGTTGCCTCTTCCGCCGGGAAGCCGTAACCACAAAATCTCTGGCTAAGCAAAATTAAATTCATTCTCCATCAATCTTGTAGAAACTGTAGCCCCGGCAACTCTTGCTAAACGGTGTGCTCGTTGAAGCGTATTATCCGAAGCCCGTGCAGAAGCTGTACTCAAGGTATCTCTGGTTAAACAATTTCCACGTTATAAGCAATTCTCCGAAGGTCTTGCAGAAGTTTAAATGCAGCATCACGTTTCAAACTAATACTCCGTTCGATTCCATTTTGAAAAGCTTTCATTGCGGTCTAAGCTGCAGTGTCTTTTCACAAACGATAATAACATTGAACATTTGTGTCAGATGATTCCCCATCTGCTTTCTCCTGTGCTTTTCTTGCTAAAATAAACTTATTTTTATCACGCACCACTGCAATTGGAAAGTGACTTGTGGAATGCCCACTTGCAACATCACTATCTGCACTCACACCAGAGGAAACAAAAGGACAACACTCTAATCTATTGACAGATGTACCCAGCACTATTGACAAATTAGTCGCTTTAACAGATCTGCCCTGACGGCATTCCAATTATAGTGCTCAAAAAGTCACAACCGGAACTAGCACCCATGCTTACAAAGTTATTTAAGCGAAATAACACCCATACTTACATAGTTATTAAAACATTGTCTTAAGGAGAAATGATTCTCAACACCTTCGAAAATCTCATCAGTATGCTCTGTATTTAAAACTTCAGGTGATCGCTTATCTCACTCTCAGTGCAGACCTATAAGTCTCCTGTGCATCATGAGCAAGCTACTGGAAACTGTGAGAAGTAGTCTAGACTCTCAGCAAAAACAACCTTCTTAGTTAAGTGGAATTTGGTTTCCGTTCTGCTAGATCTACAGCAGACGTGTTTGCAGTTATATCTTATATAATTAGAGAATATCTCGATCGAAGCATCCTCTCTAGAGCAATCGCTCTTGACATATCAAGGTATTTGATAAGGTATGACATAAACACTTGTGCCCCCTCGACGTGAATATCTCCAATAAACCCGACAAGCAACTAAATCCCACCCCTTCACAGTAGAGATCCCTAGGTGTAAGAAAGCCTCCTACTCCAATAGTTTCTTCCCCAGAACTGCTAGACTTTGGAACTCCCTTCCGAGATTCTGCTTTCCCAACGGTACTGACATGTAGAAGTTCAAGTATAATGCGAACAGACATCTTGCTGCTCATCTCCCTTCATAATACCCCTGCAACTTATGCCCCCGATATTAGCTCCCCACTTCAAAGTAGCACTGTGCCTTGTTAGGGGTGAAAACTGAATTAAAAAAAAACTCCAATTATGGTATAGCTAAAAATGTCTTCTCAATTATTAAATCATTTCTCTCTGATAGGTTTATAAGAGTAGTGGTTGATAGACAGACATCAGAAGCTCCCAGCATTAATGCTGGAGTTCCTCAGGGGTCTACCCGGGGCCAAGTTCTTTTCTTGATCTACATTAATGATCTTCTAAATCACATCTTACATCATTCGTAGACATTTATGCTGACGACACTACAATTTATGGCAGCAAATCAAAGACCGTAAACAACCAAGTTCTATCTGATTCTCCATCCTCTGATCTTGAGCATGTGGTACAATGGGATAGAGGTGGCTTGTTACTTTTAATTCATCTAAAACCAAGCTTTTTTTCTCTACATTAACAATGTTTTGATCCCCATCTGGCATCAATTGAAATGACTGGTTCTCGTCTTGGGGAGGCCTCATGTTTTGACAAGCTTCTAGGCTTGACCTTTACTCCTGATCTAAAATGGAACACGTATATCACATCTATTGCCAATGTAGCTACATAAATTTTGGGATCCTTCTATCGATCCAGTAGATATCTCATCCTGATGAATTCTCTACCTATATAAAAGCCAGGTACGACCAACGATGGAGTACTGTTGCCACATCTGTACAGGAGCTGCTAGAAACAGCTTATCATTCCTTTAAAGAGTTCAAAATAGACTTCGTAGTTTAGTGGGGATGTCTTTTTCTCTTTCCCGCAACCTTTTTCTAACAGAAGAGACGTTATGAGCCTGTCACTGCTTTATAGTTATTTTCATGGCAAATGCTCAGCTGAGCTTCAATCTATAGTCCCCCACCTCGCAAAACTTTCACGAAAAACACTCGTCTAGTCTAAACCTCTATCAATAATTTCCCACAATCTTTATCTGTGCCTAAACCCAAATGTAGATTCCATGAACAAAACTTCTTTCTTAGAACTGCACACCCGTGGAACTGACTACAATCTGATTGTCTTCACGTCTAACGTAAACAAGTTCTTGATGAATCGTCCCCCCTAAGTAATCCAATGCACAAAATTCCCACTACTAATGTTTACTACGCTATAATCACATTGACTAATGTATACTCATAAACCCTTATCTTCGATTTTCCTCCGAACCTTGATAAGTGGTGATTCATGTGTAAAAAAAACCCCTAAAAACATAACATTTTCGAACGAAAATAATATAACTTTAAATCGGTTAATTCAGACATGTTTAGAGAAAATGTGAAGGTAGCCAAAACGGTGATTTGGAATTGCTGCACGTTTTAATTCTTCTGACAGTAAATATGCTAAATATTAAGATATGCTTGAGACAGTGTACTTGGCAAACATCTTCTCTATATAGTAGCGACAACACATACGTAACACTCTAAACGTAGAATAGGCTTTTATTTATAGAAAATTAAGCCATATATTTTGTACACACACACACACGCACACACATAAATATATATATATATATATATATATATATATATATATATATATATATATATATATATATATATAATAGGATTTATTATTCCCGTTTACGAAAGGGCATCAGTGCAAATAAAATACTGGAGAAAGAATAGAATACAAAATGGCCACACTAACAACGTGTATCTTATGCATATTTTCCGCCACTAAATACTCGGTTCGGTATAATTGCTAACGATCAATAATTTCCCCGATCCAATTTTCTCTATGATTTACGTCATCCTTATAGGTGCTTGCAACGTAGTTTACCCACTTATTATTTTCTACTTTCAGTCATCACTGAAGCCACTATTTTATAGTCTACGCTTTTCGTGATTCACCGTAATTATTCCGTTTGAACGTTACCTGCTTTCAACATTTAAACAGCACGTTTTCTCGCCTAATAATGATCGATCCTTATTATTTTCACGTTAACACTGCCATAGGTTCAACGGACATATTCCGTTATTCAAGGTTCCATTATTTTCCGAACAATGAAGAATGTTTCATCCTTCAATTTAACGTGGGGGTTTCATTCCTTTTAATCAGAATATTAATCCCATTCGTTAACCTGCTAATTCTGATATGCATTAAAACATTTTCATCGCGACTTTAATGCAATACCTTAAGTTATACTACTATTTTCGAAAATGTTTGTATTACAGACATACATAGACAGACCGATATGTATGTATGTATATATATATATATATATATATATATATATATATATATATACACCCACATATATATATAGATAGATAGATAGACAGACCGACATGTATGTATATATATATACATTCATATATATATATATATATATATATATATATATAGAGAGAGAGAGAGAGAGAGAGACGGAGAGAAAAAGTGAGAGAACGGAAGAAAGAGAGTAAGAGAGAAAGAGTGAGGACGGGCAATACAGAATGTGTGAGTGCGCATTAGTGTGTTAGCTTGTTTGTTTGTTTGTTAGTGTGTGTCTATGTGTGTGGTTTTTGCGCGCATGTGTGTTATTTAGTTTTTTCTGTTCTTTGTTGGCTGTTTTACTACTGCGGAGATGTTCAGCCAAAACTTCGTTCCCTTTCGATTCAATTACGCATAACAATATTTACCTTGATTTTATTTTATTTATTTTTTGTTGCATTCCTGCATACGCTTTTGTTAAACAGAAAGAGATAGATAGAAAGATAGAGAGAGAAAGGGAGACAGCGAGACAGCCAGCGTTAAAGAGAGAGAGAGAGAGAGAGAGAGAAAGAAAGAAAGAGAGAGAAACATATTACGCTGTGTGTCTGTGTGATTGAGAGCATGCCCTCATGGGTTACAATTACTGCTGGTATTAGCGCCATCTACAAAACGTGACACGGGACGCCTGCCTGATTTCAGTAACAATTAGTTTTATACATTACTGTTTCCATAACGATACCATATAGACGTATTTTCTTTGAAGAATATTTTTGTTTTAACATTTTTTTTATTTATATTTGCATATTTATATTTAAAATATACTCTCATTGAAATACTGTATTTCCAAAAAAATTACAAACTTTTTTCCATTTTTTATTTTTGTAGTGACACCACAAGTGCTATAAAACACTTTATTAACTTAAATATCAACAATAAACATTTTTTCTATTTTTGGTTTCATGTTTCACACGATTTGTTACAACTACAATAACGATTTCCATTTGACTTTACCGAACTAACTTTTCTTATTAAAGCATTTCTGATCTGTTTTCTTCGATTTTATTTTTCATGTTTCGGAGATTTTTCCTTTTATTAGATTTTATTTTATTTATTTAATTATTTATTTTTCTGGAGTCATCCTATTCGTTGCCAATTGCATACTTCTGCATAATACGGACCGTAGCAAAATCATACCGACAAGTTATGTTAGCTACTATAGACTTTCAATTTAAATTCTCATACACAATGCCACATAGAGTTACACTTCAATTGACCATTGCAGTTGACAAATAGGTGGGTTGGTTGGTTGGTTGTTTTACGGCATATCAACCCTTTTCAGGTTATTTAATGCCGAATCCAGTTATTTTGAAGAAAACTTTTTTAATCGAATATATTTGGTCTTTTCAAGTCAGTTTCTATTTAACCCATAGTTGGGACCCTAACAGGTACTACAACTGGGGCCTTACCACTGGATATAGTTTAAGGTCATATCCAGGACCGAAACAAATAGGAGGATCTGTATTTAGCATAACTACAACGTGTTCTTTGTTTAGCTTAGAAAATCTCACCACATTGTTTATGTCTGCCTTTAAGTGACGGCGACTACCTATCAATGACCGACTATTATTACCAGTGACCGGCAATGATCGACACTGATCGCCAGTAAAGGTGTGTATACCCCCACTACTCGCCTAAAAACATTAGTAATCGACTCGAAAGCAGCGCTAGACAGCGCCCGGTAGTATCAAACAGTGCTCGAAAGTAACAATAGCCAACTTAAAAGTAATGGTGCCCGAGGTTCGATGACAGTACCAAACATTTGTGGACAGTTGATTTGCCGGTCAGTGCCCACCCAAGTCTAGAAATGTAAGTAACCACCTGAAAATCACTGGCAATTACCGTTATAAGAATCACTAACCAACAGTACCAGCCCTTGGATATCAGCACCATAAAATGGATGAGAGTGCACGAATATTTAAAAAATGCCATTACATTTAAGAGCATTCTCGGCACTGGTCATGTTAATGATCGACAATGACCAAACACAAGTAACCACCTGTTACGATCGGCGCCCAACAATGCTAGGGTATATATATATATATATATATATATATATATATATAATATATATATATATATATATATATATATATATATATATATACAGCCACTCTGATGAGTCGTAGACGAGGAAACACGTGTCAATGGATAATTACATTTTAAAAATAATATATATATGTATACAGTATTTTAGGGTAATTGCGCCGAATCCGGGGTAATTGCGCCAACTAAAAAAAAGGTGCTCTTTATATGCGTGGTTACCAAAAGAGCACATAGCTACGTGGCGCAGTTACCCCGGACTTGGCGAATTACATCAATATATATATATATATATATATATATATATATATATATATATATATATATATATATATATATATATACCCGTCGTTGACTGGGTTCAACAAACAGCATACAGAAAATGGACTGCGATTGATGAAAGTATGATAGGTTATAAAAAAGAAGGGTGTTGTGAAGAGATAGGTTTTGATACTCAAAAATGTTACCCTAAGCAAAAAATGATGAAAGTAAAGATAATTTTCGCAAAAATATATTTTTTTATATCAACTTTGTTTTCATCCGTAGCCAAGAGTGACCAACAAAATGATGTTTCCTTACAAAGAGAACATTTTATATATATAATAATATAAATATACTAATAAATAAATGTTACCATAGTCAATAAATGTTACTTTTATGGTAGAAAAATTCATTGGTTTGTATTTTTAAGTAGTTCGTAATTTTTTTTTAATTCACGAACCGGTTTAAAAAAATCAAAATGGCAGCGACTTTGAAATGGAGAACCCCGTTTTCAATTTGAAAGAGTGGCACCTGAGTATTCTGTGTTAACAATTTAAGAGAATTCCGTCAGCGTTAGGAATATTTATAAACATATTTTAATGTTTTCCCTTATTTTGTTCTTGAGGAATATTCGATTATGGTATGTGTAGTTTATACAAAAATTCATTTAAGTAGTTATCGCCTCAAATTTCGTTTTAATTTCGCTTCGTTGAAATTATTTCAAGTAAACAGCATTAAAAACTATTTCAAAACAAAAATAAACATGAACTGAACTTTTATTGACTATGATAACATTTACTTCTTGTACATTTATTTTTTCGTGTAGTCGATTGTTGGCTTTTCTGCTAAACACTCTTATTAAATAATATCGACGAAATATCGGAAAACCAAGAAACAAAAACAGTTTTGAAAAATAATGAAGCTTTACTTACTTTAGTAAAATAATCCGAAACAGCAAAATGGGATATTAAAAAAGTTAACACGTAATTACTTTAGTTTTTTAAAGCAAAGAATCGATATAAATATGAATAAGAAGAAAATGGCGCCCTTTTCAAGCAGAACAGCTTCGTTTCAGTTTTACAGTATTGAACGGCGTAGTATTGCGCCGTCGGATTCAGGGTTGTACTATTGTAATGTAAAGAACACGCGGAAAGGGTTGTAATCAACTGATTTCTCTCTAGTACACTGTCAAAAAAGCTTAAACAGATATATAAATAAAAATAAAAAAGGTTATGTAAATGTTTTTAAAAAGAAACGTAATCACGTGAGCAGGATTTTTTCCTTCGTTTGACATGATAACAAGTAACGTTCTTATTTTTTATTATTTATCTATTTATTTATTTTCGAAAGAGTGCCACGTTCAAGTGGAGAAGGAAAAAAGCAGAGTTATGCAAAATTTCTGTCGAGAATTGTCTAAAGTTCCGACTTTTTTTGGCTTTCACTTTAATAGGAACGTGAATTTATGAGGTGAATTTATTCGACACAATATGATTTAACTAAAAAACAAAATAAAATAAAAAAAAGCTAACGTGAATTAAGATTAAAGTTAAGGTGTTATTGTGGACCAACACCCCTTTTAAAAACCTTGTAAAACTTTGTGACATATTTACATTCTATGGAGGTCAGGCGCGAACGAACATCCCATAATTTTATTATACCATATTTCTTCAAACTGAAACATAATTAACAAAGTATACTTACGCAAATAGATATGAAAGTCTTTGTTAAAGTTTGTGCCATATTTCCATGGAGTACAGGCGCGAACGCAGACCCCACAATTTCGTTATACCATCCCTATTTAAGTTGAAACATACTTATCAAAGTATTCTTATGTACATCTATATCAAAAACCCTTTAAACGTTTTTTTTTCATTTTTTCCATACTTTGGGGGCCAGGCACGATTGCAGATCCCACAATTTGTATGAACCACCGTTCTGCCAGATCAAACATACCCATTCCTGATCCTCGATACATCTTCTATCATTATATGTAATCAGTTTTTTTAAAATAGTCAACCATATAGGAGCCTATTCGTGACTAGACACAGACGCACACACATACACACACACACACGCACAGAAGTTCAGTTTTATATTATATACTAGCAAAATTACCAGTCGTTGATTGGGTTCAAAAATAGCCTACAGAAAATGGTCTCTAATTTATGAAAATATGATAGGTTATGAAAAGGAAGGTTTGTAAAGAGATAACTTCGAATTTTGGGGGATCAAAACCAAAATAAAATATGATGAAAGTAAAAATAAAATAGATACACCCCATAATTTATTATACCATACATGTTAACACTGAAACACACATCACAATATTCTGTGGATCTATATTAAAAAACCTTGTAAAACATTGTGACATATTTCCGTTCTATCGAGGTCAGGTGCGAACGAACACCTCCATAATTTTATTATACCATATTTCTTCAAACTGAGGCATAATTATCAATGTATACTTACGCAAATAGATATGAAAAGTCGCTATTTCCATCCCATGGAGGCGAGGCGCGAACGCAGACCCCACAATTTCATTATACCATCCCTTTTTAAGTTAAAACATACTCATCAAAGAATTCTTATGTACATCTATATCAAAAACACTTGTAAACGTTTTTATTATTTTTTGTATTTTTATTTCCACACTTTGTGGACCAGGCGCGAAGGCAGACCCCACAATTTTAATGAACCTCCCTTCTACCAGATCAAACATACCCATTCCTGTGTCTCGATACACCTTCTATCATTATATGTAATAAGTTTTTTAAAATAGTCAACCATATAGGAGCTTATTCGTGACAAGTCACCCACACATACACACACAGACATTCAGCTTTATATTATAACATATATATATATATATATATATATATATATATATATATATATATTTAGCCAGTTGAATTTAGTTTCCTAGCAGTACATCCAATGAAACAACATGTGCCTACCAAAGAGTGCTCAATGAGTGAACAGAGCAAGTATATTAAATTTATTCATACAACCAATGAATGCTACATATGTGCATACATGTTTCTGTAATCACCCGCGTTGAGGGATTACGTCTTCAGGCCAAGAATTATCGTCGATAACTGATATTTCAAATAAAACCTTTTTCTTATTTCGTTTACAAAGTTAGAATGTAACAGGTGTGGGGGTTATGAGCAGGGAGATGATAAGTGAGGTCTTTGAAGATAAGAAACATCTTTTTCATTTCCCATTTTTTATATTCCCTTTTTAAGTTTATCTATCTCATCTTTTGGGGTTTACGTCATAATGTACTTGAGAATTATGTATTTTTGTCTGGCGGTCAGTAAATTAAAAACATTCCTTAGTGCTATTGAGTACCGATGTCTTTCAATCTACACACACACATCCATACACACACACACACACACACTAAAAGCAAACAAACGCTTATACCTATACTCAGCAGTGGATATACGCTGTTCGCTGTATTTTACTCACACACACGCACTGAAAATAGACAATAGCTATAACGGCACACACGAAGAAAATTAAAATTAAAATACATTAAAAAATAAATAAAATAAAAATAAATAAACAAATAAAAATATAAAAATAAAATGCACACGCATACCAGCATACACACAATATATACACACACATGTGATCAAGTTAGGAGAGTAATCCATAGGGATATGAAAGATTTTGGCCTAAAAGTAGAAGTTAATGCTAACTTAAAACAGCTTAACGTCCTTGACGTTACTTTAGAACTTGATTTAAACACTTGTAAACCCTATATGAAGGAAAACGCTAACCCTATTTATATACACCCACAGTCTAACCATCCACCATCCATTATTAAACATATACCGTTATCTATTGAAAGTAGAATAAATAACAACTCATCTGATGATGTAACTTTCAATGATTGCAAAATAGTGGGTATAAGGACATAGATATAAAATATAAAGTAACTAATGCTTGCACAAATAGATCTAGAAATCTGAATAGGAATGTGATTTGGTTCAAATAAACGCTATATAGGCATTTTACATAGAAACGCATTGCTCTATTACATCTAAATCATATTTTGTAATAAAATGTAAGCGACTCAACTCTTTTAGTAAAACTAATGAAGAAAGTACAAATCTTATGTTATGTGATACGTATTCTGAGAGACTCGTCGAGTAACGTGTGTATATTTTGTTCTTTGTGAAAAGTTTATTTTTTAAACCATAATAATCCTTACCCAAAGGATTTTAAAAAGTCGATGATTAATAATATATATAATACTCACATCTATAAATTTAGTTCCTCAAAAGGTAGCGTTTGTTTTATTGTGACACCTACTGAGAAATAAAACAATGGAAACCAAATAACAAATAAATGTGACCACATAAATCAAATGTTTCATTATTGAATTCCGCTGAATCTATTTTTCACGGACGTAATTTAGTTACGATGTTATTGCTTTTTACAGCGTCGTAGGTAAACAAAGTCATCAATAAGCAATTATACACTTAAACAACGCTTTTCCACACATCATTTCCTTTTAGTGAGTCATTATCACACTTTTAATAACACGATGCTTTAATTATGATTTATTTGCGGAATCTTCAAATTTTTCCCATGGTTTCCATTGTTATTTCAATTAAGATGATTAAAATGGCGTTCATTGTATGAATCGTAACATTCTATAGAAGTATTGTATAATCATTTCATTATTAGATTTTCGAATCCATATGTTTTTTTTTTTTTGGAAGTCAAAGTTTGTTGTACATAGAGAAATTACAATAGAAAAATGCGAGCATGAAAAGTAATATGGTAAAGCTTAAACATGGAAAGAAAAGGGTAAGATATTCTAGTGAAAAATATAATAAATTTATAAATGAAAATATTGAAGCATTAGAAATTGATTATATAATATAAAATTGAATTAAAAGAAATCTTCATGCTGCAATATTTTCAGTTACAAATTTTTTATATTTTTTACTAGGATGTCTTGTCAGTTTTTTTTTCATGTTTAAGCCAAACCATATTACTTTTCATGCTCGCATTTTTCTATTGTAATCCATGATTTTTTTCAGGCTTTCAGTAAATTCACTTGTTCTTTGTTTAGTTTCTGTATTATTTTTTGCCCCATAGACATAACACAGACATATGAAATAACAATACACGACACTCGTCTGCTTTCCAAAAAATCCCCTCAATTATCTCCTTTTCATTCTTACATTCTCACTGCTTCACTTGTTACTTCTCTTTTCACGAGAGCGGTTAATTAGTAGCGACAGTAGTTGCTGAAGCGACGTGGTCGCTATGGAAACCAGTTCTAAAAAGGTCGCTGACCTCCTTACGTTTTTTAATGATTTTGAACACTAGTAGATCTATCATAACTTTTGTTTTACTGCACGAAAATGGATATTTTTTTTTTCACAATACAGCTGAGAATGTGATCTATGAATTGTATTACTTGTTTGAAATTTGGTCTAAAAATGAGTGAGTGGTGAAGCTTTAAAGCAGTTCTAAATGACTAAAACTGATATTTAACGATATATTCAAACAGGGTAATGTTTGAATAGCATCTCTCATATTTAGTAAACCACATGCAATTGTATCCATAACAATTAAAACCCTGAGATTTTATTAGGCTAAGAACGTGAAGAAGAATGTAACGTTCAGAATTGTTTTTGATCCAAACTGGAGTAACATTTGTACATCTCAAGTTGTGTCTGTTTTATTTAATATAAACTTTCTTTACGAAATTTCTCCTTAAATTATTCGATTTAATCGTTTTGTGTGTTTTCCGTTAAATCATAAATTGTTTACTTCACTTGAAATAATCTACACTAAGAATTCCCAATCTCACACATGGCCTTCTAATATATAACATTTACTCTGATTTGTATATTGAAGTTATATTGCTGTGCCATTATCACTAATCAAATGTTTTATCTTTAATATAGTGTGCGACTTTTCTTACACATTTAACGCGAATAGTTTTCTACTAAATATTATCTAAATAAGCTGTTGCGTACGCGATTGAGACTTAAGTATTTTCATTAACTTCTACCAGTTTAACAAATAATTTCAGTTATAGTTTTTCTCTTTAATTACAGATTTTGGTGCGATGTAGAATACACTACCTTGTACAAAGTACTAATCTTTTAATCCATCATACCGGAAAGAAAATAGAGTAGAAAATATTATTAGGTTAAATCTCTAATAGTATTATGTCGGTTTGAGCGCACGAATTATCAGCGATTACATAGTTAATACAAAGAAGATTTTACAAGTTGCGTTTTGAGATGGCTAATGATACACAATCATCAAATATCACATTTTCATGACATCCTAAAATATACATAGCAAATATATTACATATTTCGCAACAAGAAATAATATGGCGTATGCACTAATTTTTTATTTGATTATTTAGACTATTATCTTCTAGTTGTTGTTTTCACGACTTTCGACCAATTATTCCTCTGGCCTTCGTCAGGTTAACCGCAACGGGATAGGAATGTCGAATCCTCCAACTACATCCACAGCAATTCCTGTCTTCAATATCCGTTGTTATCTCAGTACGGTTTGTGTCAACTAATCCTCTGACTGGCTTTGGGTGGGATCGAAACTGCTACCTCTAGACAATGCTCACCTGGAGTTTTTGGCCTTATAAATCCAATTGTTCTTCCAATTGTTGGGTCTGTACCCTTTGTTATATTATTAAATTAGTTGGGAATTCTTTTTGGAGATGACAAAATTGTATAATTTTTTTAGTTAATTCTTTGGACTTTTATCCTCATCTTCTTGTTGTTGTTTTCAGGACGTTTTGGCCAATTATTCCCCTGAACTTCGTCAGGTATACCGCGACGGGATTAACGTGACGAACAGCAGAGGAATAATTAGTCGAAACATCGTTAAAAAAACAATTAGAGGATGAGGATAATAGTCGAAATAATTAAATATAAATAAATTATACAAATTTACTCATCTCTAAAATAAATTCAATAACTTAAGCACTTCAATTAATTTTGTGTGTAACACATTGCTTCTCCGGTTTTTAATAACTACAGCATTTGTCTTTGCCGCACAAACGGTTGCATTTTAAAGCAATGTATTACTAAAGAAAGTGATCAGTACAAATTAAAACAATTACATATTTTAGGTAAATAATCATATAAGATAAAACTTTTTTCCGATGTGAGTATTTGCAGTTATCTTTATATTCACCAAATTTAAAATATACGTACAAACAGCTACAGTCCATACATACATGCGTTCATGCATAGAAAATCATTACAAAGACTAATGAGGTTAAATAAATATTATTAGTTAAATATTATTAGTTAAATATATTAGAAAAATATATTTTATTAGTTTGAGTAAAATGTTCAGTTTTATTAAAATGTTAATTATATTAGACTCTTAATAAAAATCATAAACAGTCGCTTACTTGTCTAAGTAAAATACTCTGGGACGTTTATTTAGCAAGGTTCTTGTCCCTGTGTAGCTTGGGTACAATATACAATAACGATATAACTATAAACAATACTCACAGGAAATAAATACCTGACAAATTTATTTTCTGGCAAAGAAATGTATCGCAGAAAGCATGTTTCATCTTTTACCAAAAGTTTTTTGCTACCCCCTCCAAAAAAAAAATATAATGACATTTAGAGTAATTTGGCGACTGTTTTCTTGAAATCCGATCAGCAAAATGGAAAAGGGGAGATTTAAAAAAAATAATATCCCCTATTTCTATTCGTAACCGGGAAAAAAGTTTTATTAGAAAAAAACAAACAAACAAACAAAAAAGCCTCACCACAATTTTCCTGCCCCCTTCCCCCCCCACCAAAAAAAAATTCGGTAACTAAGCTCTTGATTCATTGGATTTTGACTGAAAACTGATCTCTATATTTATGTGAATAAATATTCAAATTTATTTTTATTCGCATTTTTATTGATATTAGTTTTCTTTTTTTACATGTAAGCGACGAAAAAAATTAACGAACCATCAGTGTCCACTTCTGCGTACTACTAATAATTAGTAAATAATGATATTCAATATGGTACAAAAATGGTAACTGCCGGGTTCGATAAATAAGGAGAGAATGTTACAATAGAAATTAGGTTAAAAAGGTTAAAGGCTCCTTGAGTCTTGACAGAATAATGATACCCACAGTAAGACGGTGGGCCATCACCAATTTATTGTTTCATTTCGTCGATGCACAATATATATGCAAAAAAAACAACTTTATTTTGAGAGTTTTGATGTCGTACAGTGAAAATCTAAGTGAACGATGAGCATTAATTTTTATAATTTCCAATTTAACTTGATTATTCATTGCAAAAGTTGAGCGTAAAAATCACGTAAGGAATGTAATAATTAAGTAAACATGATGTTTTTCAGTTAGTAGTTACCTCCCTTAATTTTCAAATTTGGCAATGAACGAATTACCCCAATGTCAATGTTTTGAGTCAAATAACACGAATGAAAAAAATTATTTCTTTTATAGGAAAAACATTTAAAAAATCTATAAATATGCAAATAAATGGAACAATTTTGTCTGTCAGCAAGGTAATGTTTAAACGTTTTTGAACTTCTAAAAACACTGTCGAAGCGAACGAACAAAAATTCAGAATGCATAAAAAATGTTATAATCAATTCATAGACATCGCAAGGTATGATTTTTTTCTAATAAATAACTATATCTTTTTATGTCACCAAACCGTGTGCTGTGTCGATAAACTTAATTGCGAATAGAGATATAATGTGTATGTATGTGGTTGTGCATATGTTATGTTGTGTGCGTGTGTGTTTTTACTGTTTTTTATTCTTATATGAATTAATAAGTTTAAGCATAAATAATAGGATGTTTGGAATAAAATGTCATGACCATGAGTTTTGTATTTGTTTTAAAATAATTCCATGTAAAAATAACTGATATTTAAAATTTTCTTACTCATTACAATAATCTGATATTTATTTACATCTCCACCATATTTACAGTATTTTCTATCATATAAATAAAATTTGTCAATGCTAGCTATGCGGTGTATTACAGGTAGGAAAAATTTGAGAAATGCAGTATTACAGAAATTAATTTAATATTCACTGCGCCGTCAACCAGGGATGAAGAACTTGAACCCAAACAGAAGAAGGTTGGCGATCAATGGCATTTTAGTCAATCCATGTTTGGTAAAAACATTTCTATGAAAGTATATTAAAATGAAAAACAAATATAGATAGATTTCTATGAGTCGTTCTGTTTATAATTGTTTACTTATGAACAAAAAACCCTCCACCCATTGAATTATAAGTGATCTGCCATACATTTAGGTAAATGTGCACTGTACAGATACCATAATACTTAAAGTTAAATTAAAATTTTGGTATATCTTTTAATTTAAACGAGAAAAAAAACAATTGGGATGCTGAAAACGTGCACAGTAAAACAATACGTCTTCTTGTCGCGTTGATTATTTATTTGTAACGTAAATAACAAATATTTTCAGGGTTATTTATTTATGTTGATAGTGTAGAAGAAAATGTATCAATGTGTTTTTAAGAAAGGTGTATTAAAAATGGAGAATAAATTTATAAAAAAAATTAAGGCGGTAGGTAAATCGCCGTTGTAAAATGCTCTTAAGGTTGTCAACGGGTTAAAGTAGATTTATTAGTAAGAAAATTGCGTTAAAATAATTTAAACGTAACACGGAAATGAACGATGTAAAACATGCAGAAAGTATTAACAATTGTTTATTTGGATATTTTAAACGAGAGAAAAAACAAAACAATTGAGACGCTGAAAATGTACGCAGTAAAACAATACGTTTTATTGTCACGTTGATTATTTGTTTATGTACACATGCGCAACCGGAAGTCGTAAACCGGATGTTGGGTTACAACACCCATTAGAAGGTCATTTGAATTGTATAATTATATAGATTAACAATATGTGAACATATTAAAACTAAAGGTTATATAACCAACATTAATAAATCTGAAAAAAAAAACTGACCCCTTTCAAACCTTTTTTTCTTAATTTACCTCTTAAGAATAAAATATATAGATTGATCTAAAATAATATTATTATTTTATTCTATTTTGTTCTGTGTCATCGACTACGTATCGTTATTAAACACTCCGATCCGCAGGTATTATTCTTTAAAATTATTCCTATTATTGTTTATTTTGTTTGTTTCTCAAATTATATCTATACACATGGAAAAGCGATATTTTTTATCCCACTGATATTGACATAAAAATTGTATTTTTACAATTTAAAATTATTAAAACAAACCGTCTTAATCATTGTGAGGCGAGCGATGAATATTACTTTGAAACTCACTTTTATTTAAGCAGTATTCATTTGGTGCGATTTATTAAGTATTCATTTGGTGCGGTTTATCATTCTAATTGCAGCGATACCCGGCGTAGCCCGGGAAAACATTAAGTTCCGTTTGGACACACCTCCTACACTTTGTTGAATTTAAGAAACAATGGATAAAAAATGGTTAAGGAAGAAAAAAGTCATTACATTTTCGAGACTATTTTATTGGAATCCTGCGAGACAAGTAAATTGTGTATTTATTTAATTGCGCACTGTTATCATAATCTTCATAGTCATAATTGTTTCCGCCAGCTCATCCTCTGGCCTTCTTAAGGTGATTAACTGCGACGGGATATGAATGCCGGATTTTATAACTCTATCCTCAGTAATGCCTGTATTCTATAGCTGTTTCCTTCTTTTTAACCCGTGGCGCAGTGGATAGAAACGTTGAGTCTATGCGGTTCCAGTTGAGCATTGTCTGAAGATAAAGATTTCAATCCAACTCAAAGCAACCAAGAGGTTTAGTTGGTCAAAGCGTGGTGGGGCAACAACAACTATGAATTAATTCTGATCCTGTCGCGATTAATCATCTAAAAAGCGCCAGCGGGTGAGTTGGTCGAAACGTGGTAAAACAACAACTATAAAGGTAAGGACAACAGTCTGGGAATAAATAATAAAGAAAACCGAGACTATTCAAAGTTATCCAGAAGAAGAAAACACATTCACTGGAGATGCCCGTGCGACCAGAAGAAACATAAGGCGCGGCGACAGGGCTTGAACAGGAAACGCGAAAGAAGGGAACAAGACAAACGCGTTTGACTAAACAGCTACGAGTGTTTATGAAGCATGACGTTAGAAAATAAGCTGATTTAATTACGCCAGCGTGACTTGCGAAAACAGCGACGCAAAAAAGGAACCGTCCTTCCAAAAACTCGTCCAATTTATCACGATATACTTAATCGCTTTTTTTATTCTTACATATCATGATTCCGGGGCATTGCCTTTTAAGACGGTACCGGTATTAAACAGGAATAAAAGACGAATCAAAATGAGGTATTCGTTGTTTAAACAGTTACAGGGAATTTAGCTTAAATTTACGCTTTTTCAAAAAAATGACAAGTGCGGACGTTTTTTTTGGCGACATTGTATATATATATATATATGTATGTATATATATATATATATATATATATATATATGTGTGTGTGTGTGTGTGTGTGTGTGTTGACCGTTATTATAAAATTACATTTTATGAGTGAGGACTTAAACCAGTAAGAAAAAAAAACAATTGTATTGTTCTTATATTTTATATACATCATCATCATCATTATCATTATTATTATTATTATTATTATTATTATTGTTGTTATTATTATTATTATTATTATTATTATTATTTGTAAATGTATCTTTGTATACGTGTTAAATAGCAGCTTGGGTTCAATGAATCATATGTATTAAATCATAAGCAATTTTAATAATATTTTGTTATCAAATATGCTTAAAATATATTGAATTCTCATTAAATAGACAAAATTAACCAATTGCTACTCACACGCTGAAACTTCTAGTAATGTCTTCATGGACCGATGCGCAATTCACTATGTATTCTCTGATATTATTGACCAGAACGCCGCCTATTCAAACTGAGTATAGATTTCATTTTAAGTCGATTGGAAAATTACCTTTCCTCATTACGCAAACCTCTTAACTTCTAGGCAAGGAGAAACGAGGTGAGGCCCATAAAATTCCTTGCATTGCAATTATTTAGCAGTACGCGAGTTTTACTACCGGACCAGTAGATAATGCTGACACCAGCAGAGCCGGCCATCTATTTCGGAATATGCCACTGATGTTTACTACGCACTTGTCGTCTAGGGAACGTCGCAATTTGTTAACTGATTCTACTGTCCTCATTGAAAGCGATCCAGAACATCATGTGTTTGTAATAGTGAGTAGCAAGCGTATCCGGTGTGCAATCGATGTAAACTGATACTGGTCTATCGACATTGTATCTAAGAAATGCTTATCTACCTATGGTTATGTAGTTTAATATTTCTTAGCTGAACTGATTTTGATTCGAGTAAAATAAAACGATACAATAAAACCTAAAAGGACTGATAAGAATTTTCCGTTAAAATAAAATTAGATTTCTTACATGATTCATACACACACAGTCACACACACATACAGTCACACACACACAGAGTCACACACACACACACACACACACACACACAGGGTAATTGAAAAGTAACACCCAAATTCATTCGCTTTAGTTTTTACATATAATTTAGCTGCTAGAAGCAGCTTATCCTGCCTTAATAAAATTGTAGCTTAGTGGGGGATGCCCTTTTCTCTTCCCTGCAATCTTCTTCCCACAGAGGAGACGTTGCGAGCCTGTCTCTGCTTTATCACTATTTTCATGGCATCTGATCGTCTGAACTTCAATCCGTGGTCCACCCCTCACCAAACTTTCACGAAAAACACTCGTCTAGCCAAAACCACTATCAATAATTCTCCACACTGTTTATCTGTGCCTAAACGTAAATGTAGATTTATGAACAAAGACTCTTTCTTAGAACTGAACCCCTGTGGAATTCTCTTCCGATTGTCTGCCTTTTAGCTAACTACAATCTGATTGTCTTCAAGTCTAACGTAGACAAGTGCTTTACATTCTTCAATCCGACTTAGTCAAAGACTTCTCGACTTGTCTGCCCAGAGTTCTGAACAGGACGGCGTGAATCAACTCTAGAGTTATCTTTACCAGCTCTCTTACGTACCTTTGTAGAGTCCTTAACAAAGTTCTTCACAGTTTTATTGTACGTTCGTATCATTTTCAATATTTCGAGGGTAGTTTTACGTTTAGCTAGCTGTTCTGTAATAGGATTCTTTCAGAACTACTCAAACTTGTCATCGAAATTGCTGAATTAACAGTATTTGAGGTGTTTGCATTTCGCGGAAGAGTACAAAAAATTTACATTACGCGCAGCTCAACATTGCCAGCGTTTTCGAAGCTTTTGATATGAAATTACCAGTAAGTTTCTGAAACTGATAAAAAGTTGATCTCGTTAATAATTTCACACGTAGTGTATATATATATATATATATATATATATATATATATATATATATATATATATATATTGTTTTTGTCTTCCTTCCTCAACACTGAAAACATCCCATTCATATCACTGTGATAAGATTCCAATACTTACCGCTATGCACAACTCACGCAATACTAGAAGCAACCTAAAGTTCATTATTATGTCTTAATTTTATTTTACGTCTTCCTAAGTTTTTTTAAAATAACTCGTCCAATGTTTAGCACATGCCATTCCAAGTAAAGTAGGAACTGTTCTTTTTGTAGTATTTAAACCTTGCCTACTGCATGTGTTTTTCGGTATTTCGTTACTTGTATTCTTATTAATCTATACCGCACAGTGATGTAGGTATGGTTAAATTCATCTTTAATTTTTAAACTAATGGCAAGGGAAATTATTGGCAGTAAAGTAGGACACTTGGCGTTGGAACAACTGACAATACCTTATTTTGGAAAGTAATTGTAAACATTTCTGTTCTTTCATTGTGTGTTTAAACAAATGTTACTTCACATATATAGATTTGTCGTGGCACACAATTTTGTCACAGCATTTTAAGAGCAAATCCATAAATTTATGCATATCATGGGCCGATTACTGCAAAGCATATGATTTGGTTCAACATTGCTGCATTACGTAATATATAGGAATATTTGAAACAGCGGCGAATTATAGAGTATGAAACAATTGAGTGTCATTGAGAACAGATGCTATTGTTGTTTGTTCTGAGTATTGTGCACTTGTCCTTCATATTACGAAAGATAAATGCGTGCTGTGAGTGGAAAAAGAAGAAATGCCAGATAAACCATTTATTAATTATAGGTGACTGAATGTTGCATGCACAAAAGGACAACAAGATAAGCATGCTTGTGATGGCTGTTTAAATGTTTCATAATCATGGAATTTGGTGAATTGTGGTGCACTGAAATTGAAAAGTAAAATTGTTGAAAATGGAGGAATACCTCTGTTGGATGTTGAAATGAGAAAATAAGTTTGAGAACAGTACACCTACTGTTGAGTAATATAAACTTCTTCGTTTCCTCCTGCTTCCTTTTCTTCTTCTTATTTTATTTTCAACTAGCATGGATACCCAACGTTGCATAATTGGATATGAAATTTGGTTTTGACAGAGCTGCTATATCAAGGATATTGGGCTACCTCCAGAAAACAACGAAAGAAGTTTCGGCAGCCCGTGCACCGAAACCTACCTCCTAAAAATAAATGGATTAAAACAACATTCTTTCAATCAAAATAGCAGCAAGTGCCTGTGCGACCGCAAAAAAAGGTGGAGTAGGCAGGCTCGAACTTAAAACGAAACAAAGGAGAAAAAAGGGTAAAAGCTAACGCGTTAGCTGTCATATCCACGAGGCCTTATGACGTCATAACCCTTTAAAATAAGTTTTTTAAGCAAACCTTCCGTTTCCTAGGGACACGTGATTTACAAAAATCTCGACGCACATAGTTGACCACCACAGAATTTTCAGATATTATGCGGCCGAGGGATCAGTCTTTCAGATGGTACCAGTTTCGACCCGCTCCAATACGATTGATGAAAGTTTTTAGCGTACATACAAACAAACACACACATATAAACTGACGTTTGAGATTTATATTATAGACTAGCGGGGGTGCGCGGTTTTGCCCGGGTGTTTGTAGGTGTGTGTGTGTTGGGGGTAGATGGAAAAAAAAAATTTAGGCAGGTAAGATCGAACCAGAAACCTTGAGGCGAAGGTGGAAAATATAGAGTTAAAAATAAAACTGACGCGTTACCCGCTAGGCCAGCAAGGGAGAGTTACAGAAAGGCATTGAAATTTATTTAAGGATTAAAAACTGAATTGGCAGGTGCGCGTATTTAATGAGTTCAAATTGAAATAGCGCACTTAACTTTTACTGCGAGGCAGTTTTTTTTGGTTTGTTTACCCAACATTGGCTGGTACCCATGCAAAAGGGATTGTTCGAATTGAATATCAATTGTCTGATAGAAGGGGTTTCCTCACCATTGATCAATAGCTGATTGCTTTTTGGACGTTCCCGGCGCGAGGCCGGGAAGCACACCTTCGCTTCAGATTAGTTTCACTTTATTTATTCTAAAAAGACAATCAAACAAGTGACAGAGCGAAATTTCGCGAATTTTATAAAAGTCGATCAAAATAAATCTAGACGCGACGTGCGTTCGCAAATCGTATATATTATGATCTAGGAGATATATAAACAGTTCTAAGATATAGTAAACCCCCGCCCCCGGAAACCCCCTCCTCCCGAAAAAAGAGTTTGCTGGTATACATAAAATGAACGCAAACATTTTACATTTTATATATATATATATATATATATATATATATATATATATATATATATATATATATATATATATATATAGATGTTATGTATACAGTTTTGTGTGAAGTGACAGTATCTAAATTAAAGTTTGTTTGGGTACTATGCATTTTCTGATTTAATAGATACGTTGTAAACTATTACGTTGTAAAATTTCGTAATGAGTACTATTTCACGAAGACATCGCCGAGATTTATTTAAACTGATTTAATGTGTCTATTTGTTCAATTTTTAATTTTGTAATGAATGAGTTAACAGTGCATTCAGACAATTGTTAGGTTCTATATGATTTGTGTGTACACTATGCATGTCTTTTCGTTACTCATCAGTTTAAACGTGTACCTGATTGCAGGAAATATTATGTATGCATTTTATATGAGAGTTTTCGATAATGTTTTGTTGTTTTTAATGCATGTTTATAGTTTGTCATGTGATTTGTATTGTTGCAATTCTAAGTTTATTCCGGCTATTCATAAATTACATCCCTGATAAAATTCCCTCTGAGATGTGTATATTTGCTGATGACACCACCCTCTATAACAGGCACGATGGGAAAACAAATGAACAAAAATCTAAGGAAATGGCAAAAAGAACTCTAATCTGTAGTGATATCGGGACCAAAATGGATGGTCAATGCTGCCAAAACTATGCTAGTATCCTTCAATAATTACAAAAAAACATTCTTAACCACTAATAGCAATGGCTAAAGACATTACCTGAAAGTGCTTCTTTTACACTCCTCGGCTTTATGTTCACAGAAACATGCGCTGGAATATATACATTAAAAGCATTGCCATGTCCGCTGCAAGAAAGATGGGTTCTCTCTACTCTGCTAGAAAGTTACTTACGCCTGAAAGTATCCTGTACCTCTACAAGGCTGCTAATCACACATATATGTAGTATTGTTGTCACATTTGGGCTGGTACACATTCTACTAGTCTCTCGCTCTTGGACAAAATAGGGTCGCCAACCTAATATGTCCTGAACTGTCATCACAGCTTCAACCACTGTTCCATCGACGAAATATTGTATTTCTCTGTCAGTTTTATAAGTTTTTTAATGGCGGATTCTTCGACGAACTATTTATATTTTATGATGATCATTTCTAGCCAACTGGTTGTAAAGATATAAAGAAGAAAATTAATGGAATTAAAAAATGCGTACATCTTTTGAAAAATGAGAAAGGAAAGGGGTGTAACACACACCACAGTAATTAAAAGAGAAAACTAGATACGTTTGTAAATGATATTTGGAAAAAGGTTAGAACCGAATCCAGTAAGAAAAGTTAAAAATGAATACATATTGAAATCCTTGGATGCAGACTGATTGCCATTGTTCTTGGGGGAAAAATATTATTTATGTCAGTGTTTGATATGAACAATGCAGGTTAGAAATAATGATGAAATTATTAGTTTATAAATGGAACAATTAATTTAGGAATTTTTTTGTTACCAAAGGCGTGTGGGTGCATGTGAAGAGCGCACGTGCTACTTTAAATGTAAGGGAGTTACAATGTTTGTGCCACGCCTCTGACGTCATAAAGGAAATGGAATTCCAATATATTGATATTGGCTCGAGTCAGTTAAGGATACACAGTCGGAAAGCGACTTCGTGACAGTCAAGACAGAAAGGAGAGGAGTCAGTCAGCGTGGGAGCTGATGTTTTCGTGGCGAAGATGGGACACCATGTAGTCGTACAAGCTTGAATTCCTAATTCATCACTCAGCCGGCTGGATGAATGAAGAATCGCCATCTATCATTTTGTAAACTGTTTGTGTTCGTGTCTTAATTACAACGGAAAGGTAAATGTGTTTTAGTCTATCGTCTGTAAATGAACCTTGTGCAACACCCTCCAAGTACAATGTGTCCCCACCACCATCGTCAATAATGACTCTCCCCCTACCTGTGTAAACAAGAACTGTTGCATCGCATCACTCAGTTCCGTATTTAATATGATCAAAGAATTATCATCACAGTCGTAATGATGTATCAAGAATATAAATGTCTCATTCACTTGCTATGAATGTATACATGCTATATGTCAACAGCAATATACACACATCTCGATATCCCCCCCGACATATTTACACACGAGATAAACACTCTGAAATAAACACACACTAATATTTGGTGTTGAATATGAACCGTCTATTCAACAAGTGATTTTACTTTCTGGAAATATGTATTTGGTAGAAGAAACCAACAGTGTGGACACGTCTTACTTTTCCAAGTATACATAATACCAACGATTTAGTCACAGTTTATTTGCGTAGTAACCATAAATATTCCGTGTTGAGTTAGTTGATGCATTTGTGTTTACACTTGCAACATTTTCTTTTCTCACCCAATCAGTAATACTTTACAATGTTACGGACATAGAATCTACTGATATTTATAATATATTCCTTTGGTAACTTGTGTCAAGACAAAACCTATCATCATACATATTGATTACGCAATTGACGTCAATATTATCATTATTATAAACGATAGCAGTAACTGTATTACTTATTTTCCCGCCAAAAGTTTTTTGTCTTATTTTAAAATAAATACCATCAAGAATTACTACGTTTTTTTATTTTTTGTCATCTTTTTCTGATATTTACAAGCGGTGACAGAATAAACTAATTGATCTTATTACTTTTTCCTACGTTCTTTATCGGAATTCGGAATTTTTCCTACGTTCTTTTTCGGAATTAGTCCATTCGGAGAAACTTTCATTATATGAAAGATAATATGACATAATTATGGTATTTTTATATTAAATGTCAGTTTAATTATTAGATTTAATTATTTATTTATTTTCAGGTTAAAACAGAGAATTCCTTGAATTAATGAACCGGACACTGACTGTCTTGTTTAAATGCCCCATTTTATATTATTAGATTTTTAATAAAGTAATAATAGTGTTATTCTATTTTTATATATCCATGTAACGCATTTAAAGTATGTGTATTCTTAGAGATAACGCCCAAATACCATATTATTATACGCTAAATGAGCAAACTCGATATAAACAGAAGTATACATATGATACGCCATGGGACTTTAAGAATGACGAGAACATAACAATAAGTTGATGAAGATACATAGATGAAAAGGCAATAAAGCAGGTTTCATAGATTAATTATTACTGATATTAGAACATAAAATAGTGCAAGATCCATAAACATTTAACTAGCATGATTATTATATTAAGAATCTATTTACAAGCATTCGCCTTCTTATAATTAAACAACACATTTAATCGTTTCGCTATCTATTTTATTTCGTTCTCCATTAAATGAAAATGTTAATTGGAAAACACTGGAATAGAAAACATTAATCTAATTGACCTTTAATGATTATGTATGGGAACAGAGGAATGTAATCTCATTGTATTATAAAATTAAAACGCGGGTCGCTGTCTTAATCAAAATGGTGATCATGCCTTATCCAATTGATCTGTCGAGTCTGCACAACAGATCGCTAAAACAATGTCCACCATTAAATTAATTTTTAGATTTATCCGAATAGATATTGGCTGATATTCGTCAGCACAAGACACGAAGTCGCGACAAGATAACTGGATAGCAAAATGAGTAAATTTTCGGACAATACCATATCTATTAGCGTATTAAAAAATAATAAGTTTCCCGTTAGTATGAAAGTATGACTGAGAAACGTAAATCGCCTGAAAATTATGTTACTTGTCTTTTTTGCTCGAAATAATAAAAATTTATAAATACGATTCGTTGATTATCGACATCACATGTGCGGTGCAACTAAGTGATGCTTCTTATTGAGTATGCTATATGGAATAATCTCTTTTAAAAAACGTGTAAAGAGCATTCGCAGTCATTACAATATAACATTACGATTTGTTTTTGTTCCATGTTAAGTGCTCGCACAATGTTATATCAAATAATTTGCAGAAATCGAATTATTCAAGTTAATACATGCGGCAATACATCCAAACAGTGAACGTAATTATTTCATTACCTTTTTTTTTATATAAATTTATAATCTAAAGTATACGTACAACGTAACAAATTACATGTACCATAAGAATTGGAATTACGCTTTCTCCAAAATGTAAACACACTAAAAAAAAACATGCATTAAAAATAATATATTATCGAAAACACTTATATATATATAATATTTCATGCAATCACATATACGTTTAAACTGATGAGTAAAGCCATGAATAGTGCACATACAAATCATATAGAAACTAACACTTTTCCAATGCACTGTTAACTCATTCATTACAAATTTCAAAACTGAACAAACAAGACACATTAAATCAGTTAAAATTAATCTTGGCGGTGTCTTCGTGAAATAGTATTGATTACAAAATTTACCAACGTACTAGTTTACAATGTATCTATTTAATTAGAAAATGCATAGTAACTAAACAAATCTTTAATTTATGTACTGACACTCCGCACCAAACTTTATACATAACATCTATAATATAAATTTCAAACGTCATTTTATGTGTGTGTGTTTGTTTGTATGTTCGCTAAAAACTTTCATCAGCCGCATTGGACCAGGTCAGAACCGGTACGATCTAAAAGACTAATCCCTGAGACGCATAATATCTGAAAATTCTGTGGTATGCAACTGAACTATTTCTTTCAATGAGAGGCCACTATTTGCGTTGAGATTTTTTCAAGTCACGTATCCCTAGCAAACGTTATTTTGAAGGGTCATGACGTCATAAGTCGTCGTTGTCATGACAACTAACGGGTTAGCTTTTTTTACCTTTGTTTCTTCTTTTAGTGTCAGGTTCAAGCCTGCCTACTTCGGCTATTTTTTGTTTGCAGTTGCACAGGAACTCGCTGCTATTTGGATGGAAAGAAATGTCGTGTTGATATTTATTTTTTAGGAGGTGGTTTTCGGTGCACGAAACTTTTTCCGTTTTTTTCTGGTGGTAGCTAAATATCCTTGATATAGCATCCCTGCCCAATCTGAATTTCCCGTCGACCTAAAATGTTGCATCCCTCTGCCTGTTCTACAAGTATTTAAATGATGAATGTTCCGACGAACTACAAGCACTTGTACCCCCTCGACGTAAATAACCCCGACAAACCCGACAAGCAACTAAATTCCACCCCTACACAGTAGACATCCCTAGATGTAAGAGAGATTTCTACTCTAGTAATGTCTTCCCCAGAACCGCTGGATTTGGAATTCCCTTCCGGGTCCTTGCTTCCCCAACTGTATAGAGATGCAGAAGTTCAAGTGTAACTTTAAGTGCATCTTGCGGCCCAACTCCCTACATAGTACCCCTGTAGCTTATGTCCATGATAGTAGCTTCCTACATATAAGTGGCAATGCACCTGGTTTGGGGTGAAAATGTATTTTCAAAAAATCTTATTATGGCGAGAAATTTTGTGATTTTTCCTTTCTCTTCCATCCCAACATCCAAGATCACAAAAGAGGGATGTTCCACATACACTCATGTCTAAAAATATCATGAGTTGTATGCTTTTCTTTCTACGTATTTACGGCATATTTTATTATTTTCCCAAAAAATACTTCGATGTATTAACATTTTCACGTGCATTAAACCATTTATAATAATCCGAAATATGTTATTCTAGGCATGAAAAGTTCAATAAAAGTTCTCTTCAAACTTTCTTTCTGGACAACAACAACAATAAAAATTATATTAAACACCGGAACACAAAATTTGTACGGAATCACTGGACATCCATATGAACCCAGATTCAAAGTTGTCTTTTCTTTTCAAGAAAAAAAAAACACACCCGAAATGCTGGAAGGTTCACTTAACTCAGAAAAATGCCTTTCATTTATTTTGCATCTTGTTTGACGATAAAATACTTCATCCTCAACAATATCAAATACGCTAGTAAAAGTACATTTCGGTTTGATATTTGGTACACATTTTGATTGACAGATGAACTAAAACAATTCTCAACACTAACACAAATTTCCAACCCCGATTTCTTTTCTTTTATCTGTGTGTATATAAAAATACATTTTTTTCACATAATCTGTGTGCGTGTGTGAGTGTTTCAAAACAATTCAATTTATAAACTGATGTCGACCCATTTCAATGTTTCCTGCGCTAAATGTACTAATGGACCGGTATCTTTTGAGTTTTACATTTTCATGTGTGAGTGGTTGTTTTTATTCATTTCTTGTATTTTGCTTTATAAAATATCTTTACAAAAAAGAATAGTCACGTTGTTATGACCTGTTATGAAACACTGAAAAGCCAATTTTTTATTGATTTTTGTTTGTGTGTGTGTTGTTTTCTCTTTCAATCATTTAATTTTAATTTGAACGTTTATTCTGTTATTTTTTTCTATGTGGCATATCGCCCCTTTTTAAATACATGTGACTGTATTATTCTCTTTCTTCTTTTTTTCTTGATATTGCGTTTAGTGTGTATTAATTGTCTGCCATTTTCTCGTACCTTAGGACTCTATTTTTCATTGTATATGTTATTTTACGTCGAGTTTGTTAAAACCCTTGTTTTCTTTGCTTGTTTTTTTTCCTTGTGTTGTGTTGTCAGTTTTGCAGGTTCATTACGTCCTTTGAAAGAGAGACTGGTCATGGAAACCAAATAAACAAAAGTGCTAAATAGCTAATTCATAAAGTAACGAGATCAATTAGTTTATGCTGTAACCACATGAACATATAAGCAATAATGGCAAAAAACCGTAGTAATATTTGATGGTATTTATTTAAATATGATCCAAGAAACTCACGGCGGGAAAATAAGTAATACCTTTACTGCTACGATTTATAATAATGATAATAATGGCGTCAATCACGTAATTAATATGTATGATGATAGGTTCTGACTTGACACAAGTTAACAAAGAAATAAGTTATAAATATCAAAAAAATTCTATTCTGTAACATTGTAAAGTATTACTCATTGCGTGAGAAAAACAAATGTTGCAAGTGTAAACACAAATATATCTTAACTCAAGATGGAAAATTCATAGTTACTATGCAAATAAACTGTAATCAACTCCGTTGGTCTTATGTATATTTGGTAAAGTGAGACATGCACCACTCTTCTAACAAATAAATATGTCCAGAAAGAAAATCAACTGTTGAATAGACGGTTCATATTTAAAACCGTATATTAATGTGTGCCTATTTCAGTGTTTATCTCGTGTGCACATACATCGGAGGTGTATATCGAGATGTGTGTATATTGCTGTTGACGTATATCATGAATACATTCATAACAAGTGAATGAGACATTTATATTCTTGATACATAATGACGACTGTGATGATACTTATTTTATCATATCATAATACGGAACTGAGTGATTTGATGCAACAGTTCTTGTAAAGACATTCAGAGGGGAGAGTCATTATTGATTTCCAAGAACAATGACAATTGTTCTATATTCCTCGGATTTCAACATGTATTCTTTTTCTAAGTTTTCTTCTTGGGTTCGATTGTAACGTTTTCCAAATATCATTTTCAAACTTATCGACTTTGCTCTTTTAATTACTGGGGTCTTTCCCTATTTATGTAACACGACGTTCAATAAAATGTTTCCATATGAAATAAAAAAGAAAAGAAAAATTAAATAAAAATTAACTTTAAATTCTATGTCTCAACATTTACTTATTCAATATTATTATTAGCTTCATCAACAGTTGTATTATATCGGGCGTTTGCAGTGCAAGGTCGCGCATGTAAATGAGCCTGCACTAATTCCCGAAGCCACAATCCTAGTAGATAAAAGATCAGCTGATGGTCTACTTGTGTTGCATGTCTAGTATTCTAAATAACCACTTGTTCAGCACCCCTTACCCAAACTGAAACTCTTAGAAAATGATAGTACAAAAATAAAATTACGCCTATACCAGACTACAACTATTATAAAACAAACTTGCACCCTCCCTTGAGGCTTGCATTTTCGAACATCCGTAGGCTTAGAACTAATTTGGATGATGTTGAAAACTTTCTCCAAACAAACACCCCGGATATCTTAGCACTAAGGCAGCATGCGTACCGCAGATTTAACCGACATACGCAAGTTCAAACAGACATAAGTATATAGAAGCTAAAAGTAACTGTCAGAAAGCAATAGCGACAGCAAAGAGAGAATTCATTAAAACCATTAAAAAACCCACCGAACCACAGAAATTATGAACCCGTGATTTCTAGGAAATCTACAACAGTGTAGTAAATAATGGGAAATCAACAATTTCGCCACTATCCAACAATCATGAGGTTGTTTGCTCAGCAAACGAGAAGGCTAACATACTTGCCAGTCAGTTTGCCTCCAACTCCACACTGGACCATGCTAACCACCCCCTCCCTGACTTTCCTTTGCGGACAGATGCCACACTAGATGATATGAAAATCACCTCTTCTCAGGTGCATGTTATCATAATTAAACATTGACACTCCAAAAGCTTGTGGACCTGACCTCATTTCGGCTTTGCTATTAACAAATATGCTCCGCCGAAGTAGCTCCAGTTCTCTTTAAACTTTAGAACAAATGCCTAAATGAATCTTGCTTTCCGGACTGCTGGAAAACTGCTTCTGTGGCACCAGTTTTCAAGAATTCTAGCGAAAGAACTGACCCATTAAATTATCGCACCATTAGTCTCCTGCCATTTTTCGCAAAAATCTTTTAGCCCATCATGAACCAAGCTCTAGTCAATTACCTTACAAATGCTAAACTTCTGACAGATAAACAATATGGATTTAGACAAGCCCGATTCACAGGAGATATCCTAACTGTAATCTTTGAACTCATATACTATTCACTGGACAAAGCGGGGGAGGGTAAAGCAGTAGCTCTAGATATATCTACGGCTTTTGACAGGGTATGGCATGAAAGTCTTCTCAGGAAAATCAGATCATACGGTATCACTGGACTAATACTTTGCATAATACAATCCTTCTCATGTAAGAGAAGGATCCAGGTTTTTCTCGACGGTCGTACATTTAAACTATATGATATAAATGCAGGAGTGCCTCAGGGGTCTATCCTTGGACCTTTATTATTCATATTTCTAATATTCATAAATGACCTCCCTGACAAAATAGTTTCTGAGACAGGCCTGGTACTCCTAGAAAAGGTTCAAAAGAGAGTCGCTAACCCGATAGGTCCTAAACTGTCATCTAAGCTTCAGCCTCTGTCATATCGACGAAATGTTGCATTTCTCTGCGTGTTCTACAAGTATTTTCATGGTGAATGCTCCGACGAACTCTAAACACTTTTACATCCTTGACGTAAATACCTCTGACAAACACGACAAGCAGCTAAATTCCACCCCTACAAAGTAGAGTGCTCTAGATGTAATAGAGTTTTCTACTCCATTAGTTTCTTTCCCAGAACCGCTAGTCTTTGGAATTTCCTTTCCGGGTCCCTGCTTCCCTAACAGTACTGACACGCATGTAACGTGAACTCACATCTTGCTTCTCAACTTCCTACATAGTGCCCCTGTAGTGTATGCCCCTGGTTGTAGTCTCCTACCGCAAAGGGGAAATGTGCCTTGTTTGGGGTGAAAATGTAAAAAAAAATTCTTATTATGTCGAGAAATTTTGTGATTTTTCCTTTCTCTTCCATCAGAACATCCAAGATCTCAAAACAGAGATATTATGTTGTTTGTCGATTCGACTAACACCACTTACTTGTGTATGTTCCGGCGTTGTCTTAATGTATTTGTTGTGTATGAATCAGTTTATTAGGAGGTTACAGGAAGTCCGCCACAACAGTTATTTAAAACCACTGCCTTTTCATTTTTTTCTATTCCAACGAGTTCAAGTAAATCAATTGTTTAAAATGTTTTCAACCAAGATTGTGTTTATAGATCGCAAAATCATGTTTATTCAGCCTCATCAATCTCAAATCCCTGATAAAAATATCCATCACAAAGCACGTGTGCTTTATTTTTTATAAATCAATACAATTTGTAAGGTTTAGATTAGCACATATTACAGCAAACATTCATTTTCAATCGCTTTATCATTTTGAGAAAATCCAAGTTTTAAACATGCTTCCTTAAATGTAGGCTTTATTGTACACATGGCAATTCGCAATTCTTCAAAGTTTTTAGCTCCATGGATCTGCGGTAGCAACATCTGCAAATGAAATGTTTCTACGTCTTTAGGGTCCACAGTGTACATTCTACGACTAATATTATTATTCCTTCCTGTTTGTCTCCATGACATGTTTATCGAATCTATGATACAGAGGAATTTAGGATACAGATAATTTTGTAAATTAACACCTTTCAATGCTGTAAGTTTAGTGTCTCTGTGTGCAACTTGTCTGGCATAATTTCTACGAACTTTAATCCCTTGCTTATCTTCAAGGAAAACTACAAGTCGATATATTCTGAGAGACATATCAAGTAAACTCTGGATAATCACAGCTTAAGTTTAGAGAGTTAAACCTATATATAATTAATTATTTCGTAATGGGCGCATAATTCTGTTCATTGTTTGATTCTGTTGTATTTTCTTAATTCAAACGAAGCACAGAATGCCCTAATATATGCATTTAATTTTTTTTATCAATCCTCCCTCCAAACAAGGACAGTGCCACCTTGAAGTAGGGGCTAATATCGGGGACAATTTGCGGGAGAATTAAGAAGAGAGATGAGTAGAAAGATGTTTGTTCACATTACACTTGAAATGCTGCTTATAAGTACAGTTGAGAAAGCAGTATCCCGAAAGGGAGTTCCAAAGACTTGCAGTTCTGGGGGGAAAAACTATTGGAGTAAAAGGCTTTCTTACACCTAGGGATCTCTACTATAAAGGGGTGGGACTTAGTTGCTTGTCAGGTTTGTCGGAAGTAGTCACGTCGAGGAGGTACAAGTGCTTGCAGTTCGTCAGAGCAGCCGCCATTAAAGTATTTGTAGAAGAGGCAGAGGGATGCAACATTTCGTCGATAAATAGTCTGCACAGATGAACAGTTTTCAACATTGATATTGTCACGGTTCTTTCTTAGCAAGCAAGTAAGTACAGCATAGCTATTATCAACAAGTTGTTTTTTTTTTTTTTGCTTGTAGAGTAAGCCCAATTTCACGCACCCTGTATTCTAGCTATTCATTTATATACACAAAGTTTTTATTTCTGAATTTTGTTGAAAATATGTTTTACGCAAAAACCATGATTCATAGAAGACAAAAAAAGCGTTTTTAGTGTCACAACGTCCTAACAAACAAATTATGAAAAACTAGGTGGCCAATATAATTTATTTCTTTATTTTTTTCGATCATTGTTTTTTTTTTGCGGACTGTTATCCTATTCTTCATTATAATTGTTGTTTCATAACGTTTCAAAAAAGTCATCATCTGGCCTTCTTCAGGTGATCATTGATATCAGAGATTTCAGCACTATCTAATCTATTAATATCATTTTTGTTCCCTGTTTTTTCCACATTTCTTAAAACTACCAACATTTGGCGTGGCAGTAGGGAAAACATCTCTTCTGAAATTCACCAACATAGACGTATATCACTGGAAAACAAAAAATATGTTTGTCATTTACTTCTCTCAAGAGTTCTTCAGTTGTAAGTGGAACACTGGCAATTACGTTTAATCCATTCTCTGGGATTTAACTTCTGTAGAAATGGGTTATAATTCCATGGGTTATAATTTAACGTATGTTATAGGGATGCAAGATTTATCATATTTTGCGATTATTCACCTGGCATTATTTAATTTATAGTACATAGTGCATAGACTATCCGGGGATAATGGGGCAAGCACTTTTAGTTAGATGTTCTGATCTGTCATTTTGTTTAAATAGTCTATACGTCCATTTTAATGCTATTCACGAGATATTGCAATCTATAACCCTTAACTTTCACACAGACATCCACCAAGTACTGTTAAAAATATTTCCGCTCTCTGAATTATGCCGAAACTACATATAAAAAGGTGAAAAATGTAAAATTGTGGCATTGTGAGATGATTGCGAACTCTTGTTCAATATTCCTCTGTATGTACTTCATAGTGCCATTCACATCTTCTGTGTGAAAAAAAGAAGCGGATAGCTAATGATTTTAAATGAATGTAGAAAATTTTAAAAGGACGTATTCATTGGGTAAATTACAGTTTTTCTATTTTCTGGCGAAAAATACGATAGCTATTTCGTTGCAAGTGTGAAAATTATATATGCATACGTATTTTCCCTTTTTGCAATGCAACTCACCGCTGAGAATTGGTTTATATTCTCTGTTAGCTATTTTTACTTTTTTTAAATTGATACTAATAAGAGAAGAATTAATACATCTAAACAATATGATGTAAATGCGGATGTTTCTCAGGGGTCGATACTAGGACCTTTATTATTCCATAATATTCATAAATGACCTCCCTGAAGAAATGGTTTCTGAGATGGGTATATTTGCTGATGACACCTATATAGATGTTCTATAACAGGCAGTAGGGGAAAATAAATGAACACATATGTACACTAATAAAAAAAACACGAGAGGACGACTTCAAATCTATAGTGGAATGGGTACAAAAATGGATGGTCACATTCAATGATGCCAATACTAAGCTTGTGTCCTTCAATAATTACAAAAAACGCTATATATCGGTGTTCACCCAACGTGTACCTTTTTGTGATAATAGAGTTCGAGGCTATTTATACAACTAAACGGCAACTTTGCCAAAATCAGCCATGTTTGGCGCTTTAATCAGTATGCCAAGATAAGCACAGGCTTCTTTTGTCATGAGTTGCACCCTCCCAGGCATTAATCCCCTCCTCGATCATTGTTTTTTAAGTGATAGTACCTCTTCTCCAGTGAATATTAAACATTAAATCACCAATATCTATGACTAAAGGTACGTTACCTGAAAGTACTTCTTTCAAACTCCTCATCTTAATGTTCCCAGGGAACATGAGCTGGAACAGATACATTGAGAGCATTGCCAGAGCTGCTGCGAGGAAGATGGGCTCTCACTACCGTGCTAGAGAGCTACTTACGCCTATGTATTGAGTACTCTTATCATATTTGGGCTAGTGCATCTGCTACTTGTATCTCGTTCGAGGACAGGGTTTAAAACAGAGTCGCCAACCTGAAAGGTTCTGAGCTGTCATCAAAGCTTCAACCTCTGTCCCATCTGTTGCATCCCTCTGCCTGTTCTACAAGAATTTTAATGGTGACTGCTCAGACGAACTACGTTCCCTTGTATATCCTCGACGTAAATACATCGACAAACCCGACAAGCAGCGAAATCCTACCTCTACACAGTAGAGATCCTTAGATGTAAGAAAGTCTTCGACTCTAGTAGTTTCTTCCACAGAACGGCTACACGTTGGCACTTCCTTTTGTACTCCTGCTTTTCCAATTGTACTGACATGCAGAAGTTGAAATGTAATGTTAACCGACATCTTGATGCTCAACTCCCTTAATAGTATCCCTGTTACATGTCCCCGATATTAGCCTCCTACATCAAAGTCGTATTGTGCCTTGTTTGGAATGAAAATGGATAAAAAACGAAAGAAAAATCAAATCTAATACTACAAATCTACATAAAGATTTGTTACGTATAACTGCATGTATAGTATTCATTGTCAAAGTACAACATTTATAATTTTGTTATTCATTTAATCTGTATTACTAAGCTACGTTTGAGTCAAATGATGTACAATTGATCATACATCGACAGGATGACAAGTTTTAGTTTCATGATATGTTTGGGCTTAAATTCGACAACAATATATACCTTTTCTGAAATAATAGATACTTTTACACCGTATTATGCATAATAAAATTCAGTTATAATTTCTAAATAAAATAAGAACGTGTTCATGGTCAGTCACTTGAAGTAAACTTATTAATTTATCTGGATAAGATAGCTAAACTAATAAATGTACCATTATGGCAACAATTTATATTCTCATTACATTCTTATCAACGCTTCACTGTAGTAACATAATATATTCGCTTGAGCTATATCAAGTGTTTCTACGACAATGTCAGAATAAATGTTTATCCAAGGCTTAAGTTGTATTTGGTGCATCGCCTATAATCTTGTTCCATTTCGTTCATACTTTTCTTCTGTATTGAAATGTCTTTCGTCTTGCTCTGAATATGTCTTCTCTTCTTGGCTGTACTTCACAAACGAAAATTATATTAAAGGCAGTGTCCACGTCGACTGCAGGCACGCTTGGTGGTGCGGGACAAGCAGATTTAGCTACAGCGGTTACAGTCAAAGTCGCGTTAGGTGTGGCTGCTAAGGCTTCCCGAATCTTCCTCCTGCAACGCTTCTCGGGAGATCTCAAAGTAGGCGACAACTTGGTGGGCAGTACGTCGCCAGGTATCACGCTCAACAGCGAGAGCAGACGACTGGAGGTGGTCAATGTGGCAGTCGCCGAGGGACTTCTTCAGAAAGACTTTATATCCTTTCTTCGGTGCCCATCTATCACGGCGGCCAGTAGAGAGTTCGCCATATAAGACTATCTTGGCAGGCGATGATCCCCCATTCTGGAGACGTGCCCGACAAAGCGTAGTTGTGACTTCAGCAGCATGACCTTAATGCTGGTGATTTCCGCCTGCTCAATGACCTCAACATTGGTGACATAGCCACTCCAGTGGACGCTGAAAATAGTGCGGAAACAGCGCTGATAAAAACGCTCGAGGAGTCGTAATTGGTGGCGGTAAATTGTCCACGACTCAGAGCCGTACAGGAGAGTGGAGAGTACTACAGCTCTCTACACACTGATTTTTGTGCAATCTTTTAAGAGTCTGTTTTTTTTTTCAGACTCTATTGTACAATCTGCCAAAAAAGCTGTTTGCCTTGGCCAGTCTGTGGTCTATTTCTCTGTCGAGTTTGGCATCTGATGTGATAGTACACCCCAGGTAGGTAGACTGGTGAACGGTCTTCAGCCTACTCTCGCCAATGGTTATGTGGGGAGGGCCGTACTCTACCTGAAAGCTGGCTGGTGGCAGACGTCCGTCTTTTTCAAGCTGACCTGGACATCAAAGAGCTGGGCAGCCTTTGCGAAGCAGGATTTGAGGCAACGTAGACCCACTACTACTATGTGTCCTTCTTCAACATCAGGTGTCTACGTCCCAACCTTCCAGAGGTTTAAACACAATTACAGGAGAGGAAACCGCACATAGAATAGAATTCTAAGTGAAACTGGCATGAGGCCGACCACTTCCCTAGATGAGTTCATAATAAAGGGATACTAAATCTGACCCATAAGATCGCCATGGGCAAGGAGCGTACTTACATTAAAGATGTCTTTCCATGTGGCAGGGATATCTTCAGAGAATACCTGAATTTACCTTATATGCGCTTCCGGGTTGCACTAGCTTACACCACTGCATTTATATTTGCCCTCTATCGCCCCAACAATAATGGGGTTAATATCTTTAAAAGTATATCTGAGAAAATTAACAACACCCTGTCTGCTCATCCTTCGGCTGACATTCACATTTGCGATGACTTCAATATCCATAATGTGGAATGGCTGACCCACTCAAGTAAGAAAGATGACGAGGGGAGATTCTGTCATAATTTTGTCATTGCTTATGACTTCACTCAGATTGTTACGAACCCACCCGTGTGCCCGATACTACCGGTCAGTATGCAAGCCTTCTATATCTTATTCTCTCAACTTCCTCTAAGCTATGTTCATATTCCGTTCTATCTCCTCTGGGATCCTCCGACCACTTCGTTGTATCAGTTACGATTAAAATGAAATGTAATAAGTCCTCAGACATACCTCTCCACCGTACTGTATATTGATACTCTATGGATGACTGGTATAGCTTCCGTACATTCATGTCTGATCTACATCTGCATTCCATGTTTAAAAAGGATGTGTCCTCTATAGTATCAGACCTGACCGAATGGTTAATTGTAGGCATAGACCGATTAAAACATCAAAAAAAGTCCAGCAAAAACCTAACAGCCAGCCATAGTTCTCCCCAGCATATGCTGCTGCCATCGCGCACAGAAATTACTTTTTCTATAGCTACCAACGTAATAGATGTACTGAGACTAAAGCTGCTTTCAGAACTGCCACCAACCACTGTAGTAAAAAAAAATGCAAGAGAGCTATATGCTCAGTCGGTTACATCCAAAGTAGCTGAGCAGCGACTTGGTTCCCACTAGTTCTGGCAAATAGCAAACAGGATCCTGAACAGAAGCGTGCGTTCTATTCCAACCATCATCAATGGACCTGAGGTCATCTCGTCAGCATCAGACAAGGCCAAACTATTTGCCAAGATCTTTGCAGCTAATTCTACCTCATGCGACGAAGGCTATCAACGCCGAGTATTTCCTCCTATAACAGACAACACGCTATGCAACATACAAATATCTGTGCCTGAGGTCGCCAAGCTAATACAGAACCTTGATGCCAGTAAAGCAACTGGCCCTGATGCCATTCCAGTCATAGTGCTGAAAAAGTGAATCTCTTGACAAAGGCTTCCTTTCTAGGGCAATCGCTCTTGATATATCGAAGGCCTGTTATAAGGTATGGTATAAGGGCCTACTTCACAAGATTTCCAGCTACGGTATGGCTGGAAATGTTTTCTCAATTATTACATCATTTCTCTCTGATAGGTTCATAAGAGTAGTGGTTGATGGGCAGAAATCAGAGGCCCACAGTATTAATGCTGGAGTCCCTCAGGGGTTCATCCTGGGCCCAACGCTCTTTCTGATCTACATCAATGATCTCCCAAAACACATACTTAAATCATTCGTTTACATCTATGCTGATGACACAACTATCTATGGCAACACATCAAAGGCCGTAAATGACAAAGTTCTCTCTGATTCTCTCTCTGATCTTGAGCGCGTGGTACAGTGGGGGAAGAGGTGGCTAGTGCCTTTCAATGCATCACAAAACGAAGCTTCTATCTTTACATCATAAACGCCCTGATCCCCATCTGGCATCAATTGAAATGGATGGCTCTCGTCTACGGAGAGGCTCCATGTTTTGACACAGTTCTGGGTTTGACCTTTACTCCTGATCTGAAATGGAACACGTACATCAGGTCAGTTGTCAAGAAAGCTGGGAAAATGATGGGCTTCTATGGCTCCAGAAGATATCTTACTACTGATGTAATTCTCTATCTGTATAAAAGCCAAGTACGTTCAAGGATGGAGTATTGCTGCTACATCTGGGCAGGATCTGCTAAAAGCAGCCTATCCTGCCTTGACAGAGTACAAAATAGATTTCGTGGCTTAGTGGGAGATGCCCTTTTCTCTTCCCTGAAACCTCTCTCCCACAGAAGAGAGGTTGCGAGCCTTTATCGTTATTTCCATGGCAAGTTCTCGTCTGAGCTCCAATCTCCGGCCCCCCTCGCCAATCTTTCACGATAAACACCCGTATAGCTGAAACTACTGTCATTAATTTCCCCCTGTTTTTATCTGTGCCTAAATCGAAACGTAGATTCCATGAGCAGAGCTTCTTTCTTAGAACTGCACGACTGTAGAACTCTGTTTCGTTTGCCTGTTTCCCACCTGACTACAACTTGGATGTCTTCAAGTCCAATATAAAAAAATCCTGACAAACCACCTTCTTAAGTAAGACACTCTATCAAATCTCCAATACTAATGATTACTACGATACTATTCCATTTATTACTGTACACGCAATAAGCCTTATCCCCGAGTGGCTTCTGGGTCTGTATAAGAGGTGAACTCCTTGTAAAAAAAGCTGGTGCAAGATCGCATCCCTGTTTTACGCCATTGAAGATGAGGAAAGATTCTGAGAAGCTGTTATTTACTCTGACCTGACCGCTCTGGTTCTCATGCAACTGAACTATCATGCTAAGGAGCTTTGGGTGCAGCCGATGCGTTCCAAAATCAGCCAAAGCGTTACGAGGGTCCCCTGTTTTGTTCACGACACTTCTCTTGCAGTTGTCTCAGGACGAAGACCATATCCGTGGTACCCCTCTTTGCTCTAAAACCACATTGGATTTCTGGGAGGTGGTCTTCTGCGATGGAAGGTGTCTCATTCGTTTTAGGAGCAAACGAACAAGGATTATACCTATGATGGAGAACAGGGTTATCCCTCCAGTAGTTAAAGCAGACTGACATTTCGCCTTTGTTTTTTTTTTACAAGGAAACAATGACTGCATCAAGGAGGTCCGTGGGAGTTCTCCTTGCTCCAAACGCCAGACCTCCATATTTTCAGATCTCTGGTGGGATCCTGTCGATTCCTGCCGTCAACTGTTTTATGGACACATTGAGTTCTTCCATGGATGGAGGTTCGTCCAATCCCACTTTGGCTGGCAGTTGAGAGATGCGAAGAATTGCTGAGTCCTGAATGACCTGGTCAGCTCTGAAGAGAGCTTAGAAAGGCTCAGACAAACGGTTCAGGATAGATCCTCCATCCGTGACGAGCGTCTGGCTGTCCGCACTACGCAGTGGACTCTGGACGCAGACGCGGTATGTGTCTTGAGGGCTTCATAAAAGGGTCTGTAGTCACCAACGTCTGCGTACTGCTTCGTTCTTACTGTGAGGTTGGACCACTACTCGTTCTTTCAATTCTAAGCCTGTGCTGAATATGTATTACGTTGCTATTCATCTATGGTAATTCTCTATTGACTTCGACGTTTCTCCCTTTCTCTGACCGGTGTTCTTGCTCTGTCCCGATTCCCTGCTGATAAGTTTGACTATTTGCACGGATAGTTAATATTCTTCGACCCATAATAATTTTTTTTTTAAATGGAAGTGTCTTTTAGAAACTAAAGTTCATTAATTCCTAAAGTTAAATACAATATACCAAGGTTATCTTATTTTATCTATTCTGGTTATTTATTAACATTCATTAACTAAAATATATAATATTAATTCAGGACATACATTTCTTATATTTCCTTATATAATATCAACTTGAATGTATGAGTGTATCAAAATAATTTTAATGTAGTCAATTTAGCAAAATAAATTTAATCTAATTTATTTAGCAAAATAATATATGAATGTAATTTTTTGCAATAATTTCACAAAGGAACTTTCATATTTTTTAAATTTAAATATAAAGATTTTTGACACTATACAGTAAATAAAAGTAGACTTAATTCAATTCGTAGATACGAATTCATTTTGTGAGATTATTCGAAATTTGAATTCCAAGCCCTTAATTAGAATTCTCTGTTTACAAATCAAGTTTGTAAATTATACAACGAAGATATAAAAATTAAAGCCAAGCAAGCTATGTGAACTTGAATATTTTTATAATAGTATTTTGCTAATTCTTGCCCTCTGATGAGAAGGAGAGCATTTCTTCGAAACTCCGCGGATTAAGGACTATCCACTTATCTTGTGCATTCTTTTTTCAAAATTAAATATGTTTTTAACTCTTTTTCAAGATGTCTTTTAACATGTTTTATTAATAATTTGTTCATATATATATATATATATATATATATATATATATATATATATATGCATGTATTTATATTTGGTGGTCAAGTACACATATGTCTTAGCGTCATAGTGTGCTTCCCCCAGACAAACCAACCCCACGTGCACGTCGTGACCCTTGCCACGCAGACGGGGCTCTGATGAACGGCGAGTGTCCTGTGCCGTATAACTGGACCTCCACTGCCTTGTGGGACAAGGTTTTTTTAACAAAAGGTTAAAGGTGAGGTAACCTTGACAGAAACCTCCAGAGGAGCTTAGGCCCTGTAAGCTGCGACATACATGACCCACCGGCGTGTGGAATATGCTAACCTATGTCCCAGTCATAGATCAAAGGCACCCTCTATAGGAGACGGAAAACCCTGATATAAAACCTGCGGCGACTGCTGCATCAAATTATGTTGACTTACTCTTCTTTTTAATTCAATGTGGCAGTTGTTCAGAGGGTAATTGTCTCGCTGCAAAGTCTTTCCTCACTATAAAAAGCTTCAACACAGGCATTACTTGATATGCAATGGAATACACATTTTACCATAATGTGTATGTCGATAACAAAAAAGCTGGCTGTAGCCTAAAACGGCAAATGAGGTCTGATGCGAATATGTGCGTCAATGAAAATAAAGTCTCCGGAACATCAACGGTCTGGTCTGGCATGTGTTCAGAGCACCACAGTCATGACCCGGTCATCGGAAGATGTGCAGGACTGTAGAAGGTCCATAGGAGTGACCGTGCGTCCCGTGCTGTTGGTGGCGCTCATGTCTGCTTCATTTGAGGGATGTATTAAGTAATGGCAATACTCGAGAACGAGTTTGCTGCCATCATATATATATATATATATATATATATATATATATATATATATATATATATATATATACTAGCATTTAAGCCCGGCGTTGCCCGGGTTTTTGGAGGTGTATGTTGACCCCAAAAAAAGTGGTAGTAGGAATGCAGGCTCGAACCCGTACCGTGAAGGAGGAAAAGATAAAAGAAAAGGTGACGTCTTTGCTGCTACGACCACCGCCAAACCAGGAGTGACGTAGGTTTTTATAAAGGCTAGACAATCGAAAAGAGGGGATGATTTTCGAAAATATCAGCGAAAAAAAAACGAACACTCCCTGTAGAAACGTGTCCAGTTGAGGGTGAAGAAAATAATATTTTAGCCAATTCTTCGGTATTATTCGTCTGAAGGGTCGCGATTAAAACGAGACTGATCTTGTGAAACCCGTTGCCTCAGTCGAAAGTTTTAGGCAAACATGCAAACATATATACACGCATTTCTATATTGATAGCTCAAATTTTCGACCCAAACCGATTAAAAAGCTTACCCTATCTCTGAATACCTTTTATCTAACTTTGCCCCTATTATGACCCCTTAATATTTATTGTTATTTGAAATTTTACATAAAAGGTATTCAGAGATAGGGCAAGCTTTTTCATCGGTTTGGTTCGAAAATTTTTAGTTACCGATATATAAATGTATGAATGTATGTATGTATGTTTGCATGTTTAATGTTTCGTTTATATGTGTATATGTACTATGTGCATATGTGTATGTGCATACTTATATGTGTATAGTTTTCTCAATTAAAAAAAAAACACCGATATTCATGTCTGCTTTGTTTTGCGTATTGCATGTGTTGGATTTGTTTTTATTTTCATTATCGTGTGTATTCATTGAATTGTAAACATCATCACTGTCGTCATGATCATTGAGGAATTATACGGTTTTCAAACGCTTCTCTCAATTAAAAAAAACACCGATATTCATGACTGCTTTGTTTTACGTATTGCATGTGTTGGATTTGTTTTTGTTTTGTTTTTGTTTTTATTTTTATTATCGTGTGTATTCATTGAATTGTAAACATCATCACTGTCGTCATGATCATTGAGGAATTATTCTGTTTTTTAACGCTTCACTCAATTAAAAAAGAAAAACAAAACAAAAACACCAAGATTCATGACTACTTTGTTTTACATGTTGCATGCGTTGGATTTGTTTTATCTGGGGTGTCGAGGGCTCCAGAAAGCCATGGTCAAGACAACCTCTCTAGGAGAAGCAACTCTCTGATTTAAAAAAAAAACATAAAGCGGAAGACCAGTACCCGCATTAGGCTGGTCTGCAGTTTTATTTGTTGCTGGCTATCTTGCTCTTGTTTTTTTCTGGATATCAACATTTTGAACCGAGAGAGAGAGACTAGCTGTCGTACAAAGCTAAATCTCTGTAATAACATTTTTGTACAGATACTTCCTCAGACATCTGTCAAAAATAAATCCTATTGGCGATGGCTGTCCATATAAACAGGAACAGAAGATATTATGGTTAACGACACCCACTCCAGCTCTGTTGCTGGAATTTGAGAACACTTATTGACAATGGTAAAAGACTAGAACGGAAGACTGCAATTTTGACTAAGGAATTGCAAAGATACAATATAGACATTACTGCACTCCGTGAGTCACGTTTCGCACATGAGGATAAACTGGTTGAACGTGAGTCGGGCTACACGATCTTCTCGTCTGGTAGAGCTGAAAAGGAGAGCCGTGAGTCTGGTGTTGTTTTTGCCGTTAAGAACTCCTTACTTGACAAGATCGAACAGCTAGTAGGCATAAATGGCCGTGCAATGACATTGAGAATACCCCTTGCTGCCGGTCGTTATATAAGACAGAGAATCAGCAAGGCATCTGATGCTTTTGGATGGTTACAAGATAGAGTCTGGTCTGACGGTGATCTGACTCTGACAACTAAAATTTCAGTATATTAAGCATGTGTAGTGCCATCCCTACTTTACGCATCTGAAACTTGAATCTTGTACTAGTCACATATAGAATTACCCGAGAAGTTCTATCAGCACGGCCTTAGACACATTCTTGGTTTAAAGTTGTATAGCTTTGTCCCTGATACATATGTCTTAAAAAACGCCAAAACAACCAGTCTTGCTATCATTGTTATTAAGAACCAGATGCGTTGGGCAGGTCATCTCATCCGGTTTGAAGACTATCAACTCCCAAAACTGTTGTTCTATTGTGAGATCTTACTTGGAAAATGACCCCAGCACAAGCCCAAAAACGTTTTAGTGATAGCATCAAGGAGAGTCTGGTGAGTGTTCATATTCCTGTTGGCAGTTGGGAGTCCCTAGCATATGCTCTCAAGCAGTGGAGGACACTGATATATAGGGGCGCAGAACACTTTGAATCAGCCAAAATAGATCGAGCGAAGTTTAAGAGAGCATGTAGGAAATGCCAAATCTTGCCGCCCAACAATGGAGAGCTCTGGGTCTGTAAGGTGTGTGATCGGACTCTGTTGTCTAAGGCAGGTTTTGTTAATCACATGAAAGCTCACGAAAATACAGGTTTCGTAGCTGTTAGTTTCATACAAATCAGTGAACGTTTTCAGTGTCATGTCTACTTGAGGGTGTGCAAGTCGCTGGCAGGGCTAAAAATCATCTTCGGGCACATGGACTTTTGGTGACTGAGGGAGTGGCTCTCGTCTCACAAGACGTTGCAATCATCATGTTTGCATGTCTGCCTAAAACGTACGACAGAAGCGACGGATTTTACCAAGATCAGTATCGTTTTAAACATCGACCTTTCATGCGAAAAATATCGAAAAATTGGCTAAAACCATTAATATCTTCACCTTCAACTAAGCACTTTTCTACAGGGGGTCGCTTTTTCGCCGATATTTTTGAAAGATATCCTCTCCTTTGGATTGTCTAGCGTTAATTTAAGCATACGTCACTTCAGGTTTGGCAGTGGTCGTAACCACATATACGTCAGTTTTTTTCCCCGCTCTTATCCTCCTTCGCGGTACGGGTTAGCCTGCCTTCCTACTACCCCCTTTTGTTTCCTAAACACACACACCCAAACACCCGGGCAACGTCATGCTGAAATGCTAGTATATATATATATATATATATTAGCATTTCAGCCCGGCGTTGCCCGGGTGTTTGGAGGTGTATGTTGACCAAAAAAAAATAGCGGTCAATTTTTTAAAACTTTGACCCCTATTATGACCCCTTAAAATTTATAGTTTCGGGCTCAAATCACTTTATTAAGTTAAATCCAGGTTCAAGGAACCTATATCTAAAATTTCAAGTGTCTAGACCCAAAATTGTCGGAGGAGTTTGGTAGAGTTCTTAAAGGTCAAATCGTTGAAATTTGACCCCTTAACAGCCAAATTTCCGGCTGACACCCGTCACATCGATTTTCCCAAATCTCAGTACCCGGTATTTCAAATTTTGAGTCTATAGACTAAAAATTGACAGAGTTATTGCGTAGGGAAATGTACACAGACAGACACACAGACAGACAGACAGACAGGCAGAAACGTTCACTTTTATATATATATATATATATATATATATATATATCATTCTATTGCACAAGATCAGAACAACAGCGGCACCGTTCATTCCAAATCCAAAACAAAGAGGGACAATATCTGATCACCTCTGCAACCTTTGTTTATATCTGTCACTCTAGAAGCTGACGGTACCGATATGTTACTGATCTTCTGTTACACTGATAAAAACAGATATAACGTTGTTGATAGATATGGCGATCCCTATAACTTATGGAGCCTAAGTTTTTTCGCTGCATAAGAAAATCAAATATTTGGCTCGTTTTTGGTCTTGTGAAGAACGTATAATCGATCAACCGATCATAATAGGTCAACCTATCGATTTATCTTATTCGCTCCAATAAAAATAATCTTATTATCCGCTGTGGAGTGTGCCACTACGAGACATGGTTATTTTTTATGATGAAGTTTTCTAATAAACTACATGGGAACAAAAAGGTTTGGGAAACATAAACATTATTGAGATTTAGATAATATTGACGTCGTAACCAGAAATCAATTACTTTTTTAGGTGAGGCTTACTAGGTCATCTGAGATTATTATTTTTGGGGACATTGATTCAGCTTTGCGTAGCAAATATAGTCAGTAATCAGATGAAAGGAATGATAGGAAGGATTGTCTAATGGGAGTCCATGTAAACTAATGGGTTTATGTTCGTCACATATGTGTGATATTGTACATTTTGACTCGTTATTAAATGAGTGCGAATCTTTTGTAACTTCCCCGTTAAAGTCAGATATATCAGTTGTAGCTATGAATATAACGCTTTTTATGTACATGAAACACTCGTCTAGCGGAAATCACCAACAATAATCTCCACCACTATTTATCTATACCTATAACTAAACGTACATTCCATAAACAGACGTCCTTCTCAGAACTTAACGCTAGCGTTTTCCTGCTTTCCAGCTACGATATTGTCGTCTTCAAACGTAAACAAGATCTTGATGAGCCATGCGTGTAAGAAATCCAATTTTCCAAATTTCCCCTACAAACGATTACTACGATATCATTCCATTGATTATTGCAAATGTCTTAACACTTGTTCTCGAGTGGCATCCGGCCTTGAAAGGTCGTGATTCTATTTGTAAAAAAAAACTGTTACGTTGCATTTTGAGACTGTTATTCACCGTTGTTTAGAAAAATATTGAGGATATTGAAGATATTATCGATGCATATAGTTGACGCATTATATCTCACCATATTCCTTTATGTTTTATTTCTAAAGTATAAAAAAAGCAAAAATATCTAAGTTAAAAAACAATATCCCCATTAAAAAGTTTATTGAATATTTTCCAGTATTGTACAGTAAATTTTCTAAAAGTTATTTAAAGTTAGAAATTTTTGTTTTTATATATTTTTTTAGTTTTATAAAAAAGACATTTGTAAGAAAAAATAACCGGCATTCTGGATGTTCTGGTATAAAGTTTTAAGTGAATATTTGTTTTGTTTTAGAATATACGACTGACCTGTATGTTTCTGGCACTCTAGATGGTCCAATTAGTTTATAGCAGATTATTCCAGCTCAGAACAGGACACCTCCATCTCCCTGTGGACGATAGACTCTATGAGGGTAGGAAATGCATAAGGACACGAAACTTTGGCCGACCCATCTAGTCCATCTAGGGTGCTCTGGCCTCATAAATGAAAATAACATTTCTAAAGTTGGTTTTCCTGTGTTTATGAGCCCAGGCAAAACATTTTCTCCTGTGAGTTTGGTTTAAAACTGGTCCCGCTATGGGCTTAATGCTTAGTGATTTCCTTTAAGCCATTGAAGCGTGTCTTTCCGGACAAGGAATGTATTCCAACCTTGTCAAATATAGCAGCACTGTTACTCCTAGGCTGCTTGATAAGTTGACGGCGAATTTTTCTAATATTACGAGCAGAAACTAACTTTCTTGTGTTTTTGTCCTTCTTTGGTTTTCTGTTTGGATTTTCAAAGAATGAACACCATATTCCTCGATCTCTTCCAAGCTCTTCATGTAGATCTATTGGAAATAAACCTTCTGCAAGGCCTACAACAAGACGTTCCTTAATCGACCCTTCCGAGGCAGTTTATGAGACCTGCAATTAAGTTATACACACTTAAAATTACAAGAAAATAAAAAAAAATAGCATAACTGTCAAAATCCGAGTCCAGGTTACACAAAAATCAGAGAACTAAATCACCTTGTTATGCTTTACCGGTGTACGGAATTTCACTTTATTGCGTTTCATAGAAATTTCAAAATTAAAAATATTTAATTTCAATAAAGTGATACGCGGGGGTTATATATATATATATATATATATATATATATATATATATATATATATATATATATATATATATATATAATAACTTCATTTACTCCCATAAAATTAATATACGAAAGTATACATTTATGCGTAAACTTAAAGTATTTACTTCAAAAGTGCTCAATACGTACGTAGAGCTAGTTAGTTATTTATAAAATATATATGGCGATTAAGCTACACTGAATATTTCGCGTTTCATCCACTCTAGGTCTCTTCGCGGAATATTCAGTATAGTTTAATCGCCATATATATTTTATAACTAACTAACTAACTAACTATATATATATATATATATATATTTATATATATATATATTTAGATGTTGTTTTTTTTTGTCTTTGCGATATGTCTTGAATGAATTCAATTATGTATGAAAGTGCATTTTTACCTAAATGCGATTTGAGAATAATTTCCCATTTAACCAGTTTGGTACCCCTACATGCGGAGCGGCATATATATTATTTTTAAAATATGATATTTAATATATAATATAATATAATTATATTTTAAAAATTATATTATATTTTAAAAATAATATATATATATATATATATTAATCATGTATAATTTTTTATCAATACCTACATCGTTATAAACATATCGTGAAGTGTAGCGACTTAGCATATAACATATTTAAATGATGTTATTGGCTTTTTTGTAGGTTTTATTTAGGTTGTATTGTTATCTTAAGATGATACGACGAAGTAACCAAGTGTTAGTGATATATTCAACAATGGGTTCGATTTCCACGCATGAAAACCTACTGGAAAAATACTATATGAAAAAGTATACTAACGCAAACATTTTGTTATAGTTTGCCAATGATTAAGTGGATTTTTATACAGATAGAAAATAATGTATTTTTATGAATGCTGATGTATGACGAAAATGATAAATAAATATATTGTTTTCTAATTTTCTATTAATTTTATAACTTTTTTTTACTTTAATAAGATTATATAAATTGCGTACATACCAAGATCAAGTGGTTCATGTTAATATTCCTGGCTGCGGTTACCAATGAAATGCAGAAATTTATCTTATGTTCTGATAATTAAAGTGTCTTCCGATCTAAAGGGTTTTACTCTTGGCGAATTTGCAAATGACTGAAAAACGCATTTAAAAATTTCTATATATAAATTGTTATATTCAAACTTTATAGTCACTATAACTCCGTACAACTTTAATCATTGTGCAAATATAGCGACAAAATTCGCGCATAAGCCTTAAGACTCTTAGAGTGGATGAAACGCGGAATATTCAGTGTAGTTTAATCGCCATATATATTTTATAAATTACTATATATATATATATATGCGTATTTATACATATTTATATACATACATATATATATGCATGTGGAAATAATTATATATTCGCTCACAATATGAAGGATGTATATATATATATATATATATATATATATATATATATATATATATATATATATATATATATATAACTCCTGTGAACGATCCCATCTGTTCTGCGACAAATTTATCTCTGAACAGAGTTATTGAAATGAATTACAAGAAACATTTATTTAAGATTACACGAAAACATTTTTCCCTGGAGTTCATCGCAGTGCGTGTTCTTAACTACCTTACAATTTGCATTACTTTTTTCAGAACAATATGCTTATTTTTCTTTGAGGTTTCTTAATTATGTCTTGGCAAGAACTTGGTATTATGTCTTTAAAGTGAAAATAAAGTATTGTGTGAAACGAAAAAGGTATATAAATAAATATAGCTATATAAAAATATGTGTATAAACATTACAAACCGGTCTAATATATGTTATGAATAAGAAATTGGTTAGGAAATCGAAAAGAAAAAACTGTCAGATTTTTATGACTTGGTTATATAAAGTCAAGAAAATAGTTTGAAAATATTTAGCATGTACTGTGTATCTTTTATTACGCATTATATTGTAATATATATTCACGCAATTGCCAAACAACTTGAACATTGAGTGGTGCTGAAATATTAAAGTCAATAAAATAGTTTTTAAATATTAATCATGCACTGTGTATGTTTTTAAATGTATGCATATATATATATATATATATATATATATATATATATATATATATATATATATAAAATAAATATTGTTCTCGGCAACCGTGTTAAAAGCATATCTTATTTTTCTATTAATATTATTGGAATATTTTACCATTTTCCTTGTACCTGTTTGTGAATTATTCCACGGATTTAGTAATTTTGGATTATTTTGGACCATCTCCCAGTTACGTGATTTCCTTGGATTTTACTTGTGCGAATGGAAAATAAAATTAACTTTCTTGGACTTACGTTTTTGGATTTTACCGTCATTGGATACTTTACCTTTCACCTGACTATCCATTCACGTTAAATCACCTTTTTCTTCACGATATTCCCTCTGCTTCACTTTTGGTTATCAAGTAAGATCTTTGACTTACTTGCAGTCTCATCAAATACTTTTGTATGCAAAATCCGATCCCGCATTTAGCTAATTTCCTATCCTCTGATGAGAAGGAAAGTATTTCTTCAAAACGCCGCGCATTAAGGACTATCCACTTATTAAGTGTTTCCTTTTCAGATTAAATATGTTTTTTAACTCTTTTTCAAAGTGTTTTTAGCATGTTTTCATGTTTTATTTGCTCTTATATATATATATATAAATATATATATATAAATATATATATATATATATATATCATATATTAATTTCCAATATATAGTCACGCAATCCCCAAACAAGTTGAATTCCATTGAGTGTTTGTGAAACGCTTGACAATAATTATGTAATTCTTAATATTATTCACGCTTTAAATATAATGTACTAGCGGGGGTACCCGGCGTTGCCCGAGTTTTTGTTTCCGGGACGGGGGGGTGTTAAAAAATGTTATGGTAGGTAAGTAGGAAGGATCAAACCCGGAGTCATGAGTAAAAGTAGGAAAATAAAGTGTGAAAAAAAAACAACAGAAAAACATCTGCAACGTTAATAGTTCGGCCACCAAGAAAAGGCCATTCCAGTTGTTTAGGAAAAAAAAAAAAACGACTACGGTAGGTCGGCGCGAACGTGAAAATATAATGTGAATTGTCCAGCACGCTAACCACTACGCCACAGAGCACTGCAGCTTAGTTTAGTGATTTTAAATAACTTCACATGAAAGAACTACGAAGCCAAACCGGTGTTCTCTTCTCAACTGTTCCTTGTGAACGATCCCCAAACGGTGTTAAGTGGTGGTAGGGGGAGGAGGAATTTATTAGAGAGAAAATATTTTACCACTTCCATTGATCTTAACCGATTTTGGCCGTGACTTCTCAACAGAAAAAGTATAGAAATCTAAGATTATCGAGGAATTTGAGAAATAATAAGCCTATAACACACCTCAGATATTGTTCTGCCGTTTTTGCATATTATATTTGCATGAAATATCTTGATTTTTAATCTTATTAAGGTCAAAATCCGACGGGAAAAAATGAGTACATTTTATTTATATATATATATATATATATATATATATATATATATATATATATATATATATATATATATATAAGGGATAGGGAAGAGATAAATGTGTTAGATAATTAATTTCAATGAATATAATAAGACGCATTATTAAATAAAAAGATATATCAAAATTATAATATGGGTATTTCTTCTGTTTCACTACCGCTCAACCCCCCAAATATGTGTCGGTTTTAGTAGTTTCCGCACGAATATCATGAGAAACGAGCACAAGAAAATACATTTAGAACTTAGAGTAGAGTGTTACTTTCATGCATATTTGTTGCGACGAGTCAATTTCTACGGATAATAATGAATATACTTACAATACAGACCGGGAAACTATGTTTCTCGGCGTTAGTATAAATGTTATACGCCAATCTTGCACTCGTGGCAGTCGTATTGGCATATTATTTATTTGCTTCCCCACTGAGAAAATTAGGCACAAGGCTGTTTTTTAATGTGGAGAGAAAGGAGAGGGGGGCCAGCTCCCCCGAGGGTGGGTTAGGGAGCTGGGTAGTGACAATTGGTGTGAAGGGTTTCCCCTACATTGACCAATCCTGATTGCCACAAGAGCAATGGGCTGATATGTGGGCTTGCCCCCACATATAACTTTGATTGCAGTATCTGCCGAAAATATACTACACTTTGATCGTTGCCTCCCGGACCATGAAGGCCGTTGCAATTCTGTTCAATATGTATTCATTTCTAAAAATTTCCGAGTAGTTTATTTCTTCAGGATCCTTACTGGACCAAAACAATATTTAACATAAAATGTTCCCCATTATTGGCCCATTTTGAATTTTCAAGGCAAATAAACCATTGTTTTACATAGTCTTATCACTAGTGTTGCAAGGTCATAAAATCACATTTAAAAAAGTTAACCCCCTAAAAAGTAGACGTCTTAGAAAAAAAGGCAATTTTGTTAACTCTTTCGAAACTTTATTATGTTGTATATTTAATTAATATATGAAACTGATTCGTTCATTTTAAATTTTAAAGAATAATCATTATTCCTATTTTTTCTTCTTTCTCTCAAGTGTTTTATTAAATTAGAAGGTATGTCTCCCTTTGGATATTTGTGGTTATCCCATCTTCTTTACTGGATTAAAAAAAAAAAACTTTTCCTGGTCTATGAATGTAAATATTCGGCGATTTATGTAACTGCAGATTATGTAAGCAAAAGTGGATAGAACTGCATAAAATAGAAAGACATTTAAACGTTTTTTTAATCATATATATGTTAATTATAGGAGATTGTTTATATGATATTAAATTAATTTAGTGTTTTATTTGAGTACGCGTTCGAATGAAACAAGAATATTGCACATACCCGTATTGATATTCTTGCGTTGAAATGTACAAAAAAATAAAAAAAATAAACGTAAACTAATAAATTTAGCGCTTATCATCCCGAGAAGCCCTTTTAAAAAAGACTAAGTTTGCAAATATGAAATTTCCGCTCCATACATAAGATGAAAAATAGGAATCTAAGATTTATGGTATGGATAGACTAAGGAAAATATCACAGTATGGTTGATTAATCGGCTTCGATTTTGAATTTCTATATCATTTCGTTTATTTTACAATAGTAAAAAAAGTAACTAACGTAACCGCTACTTAATTGGCTACAAAATGCGGGGCTCGCTGTTTGTAAACAAGCGGTTTGAGCACTAGAAAATGGTGCGCGAATTTTTGTTTAACATAGACATTTATGGAAGTTATTTGAGGACAGCTCTCCAGTGGGTCGATGGATAGAATGTCCGACTGTCAACGCGATTGTTCTATGTTCAATCCTCGGCTAAGGAGAGATGCTACTCAAGTGCACTGATAAGTTGTGATACAACGAAACCTGTTGATGATTATGTTGGTGCATAAATAATGTCGTTTTTTGACGTACAACATCAAAAGATCATAACTCCCTCCATAATAAACTTTATTAATCGAAAAAAACATTTGAATGGACACATTTTTGCCAACGAGAAACAAGTTTATTCATTCCATTAGCGTAGAAATTCGGAATTCTGAAAGCGATTAAGACACTGATGGTCGATTCGGCACCATCTCAGCTTTTGGAGTATTTTTAGTGCAGGAAGTTGTCGAGATGTTTGAAAAAGTGATAATTGATGGGAGAGAGATCCAGTGAATATGGCGGATGAGGTAGTCTCCTAGCCTAATTCGTTCAGCTTCTTCAGGGTAAGTTGAGCAATATGCCCGCGAGCGTTGTCATGGAGAAGAATTGATCCCTTCATATTGATCAATTTCGGGAACATGCGTTGGAGTTTCTGGTGCATTTCGTCAATTTGGCGACTGTACTTCGCCGTAATCGTTTAACCCGGATTCAAGAAACTGTGATGGATGAGACTGGCCACAGACCACCAAACAGTCACCATGACATTTTTTTGGTGCAATTTCGGCTTCGGGAAGTATTGTGGAGCTTCTCCGGTATCCAACCGTTGTGCCCAATATAGCTGATTGTCGAGGCGGATATACTTCACGTCACTCGTCACAATCCGTTTGAGAAATGGGTCGTTTTTGTTGCACATAAGGAACCGATAAGACACCTCAAAACGACATTGCTTTTATATCGTTCAGTTCATGCGGCACCCATTTATCCTACTTTTTGACTTCCCTATTTGCTTTGAATGGCGAACGATTGTTAAGAGGTCGACCTCGAGTTCAACAGCAACATCTCTTGTGAGTTTGCGAGGATCGGCTTCAATTAATCCTCTCAAATGTTCGTTATCAACTACAGTCGATCGGCCGCGACCGTCATCATCTTCGTACATCATTGTGAACTTTCTTGAATCACCGTTGCGCCACACGTTCGTTAGTGGTTCCTGGATCAAACGTATCATTGATATCTTGAGCTGTCTCGGCAGCTTTTCGGCCCAGTTGAAACTGGAACAAGAAAATCATGCGGATTTGAATTTTGTCCATGCTGTCGAAAAAAACTGCAAAAAACGAATGAAAAGATTAAGAACGGTAATGAATAACACGATTCGATAGAGCAAAAAAAAACGTGCGTCAAAATGATATAGAACGTGGCTATATATATCTCTAAATTTATTCATAAATCTATATATCTATAAAAGTGAACGTGTCTGTGTGTCTGTCTGTATGTCTGTGTACATTTCCCTACGCAGTAACTCTCTCAATTTTTAGTCTATATACTCGAAATTTGATATACAGGGTACTGAGATTTAGAAAAATCGATGTGATCCGTTTTCGGCCAGAAGTTTTGCTGTTAAAGGGGTCAAAGTTCAACAAATTGATCTTTGAGAACTCTACCAAACTCCTACGAAAATTTTGGGTCTAAACACTTAAAAGCTTAGATATACATACCTTGTACATGGATCTAACATAATAACTCGATTTGAGCCCGAAATAATACATTTTAAGGGGTTATAATAGGGGTCAAAGTTTTAAAAAATTGACCTTTTTTTTTTTGCTCAGCATACACCTCCAAACGCCTGGGCAATGCCGGGCACCCATGCTAGTCATATATGAAAGTAACATATCTGAGAAAACGATATCCTTTTTGCACCAAGTTAATGCTTAATAAAATACGACTAAACTTTTGGTCAAAATTAATATAGCAGTTTCAAAATAACTGTATTAATAAGGAAATACCTCAAATAACCCAAGCAACCGAACTGAAATATTTTGAGACATAATGAATTGAGGCCAAACACGTCTTCTAAAATTACTGCATTCGTCAGTAACATGAAAAAGTTTGATATGCGTTAAACACAAAACAAAACTGCAGACATAAATATTTGAAAATATAAAGCGCTTGAAGCATGAGAATCTTTGCGTAAATAACAGAATTTTGCATGTAATCATACACAAGTCGTAGATATGCAATAGAACATTCAGACTAATGTATGTGTGTATAGAAGCGAAGTTCTTTTTTATTTCAGCATTTATGAGAAAATCAATTTTCAAATGAATTATTTGGCTAGTAGAACGGGAACACCGGTCATTTTAAATATACATACATATAATAGAAATCCAAGCAAACCTTAATATCTTTGCAGAATTAATATAAAACAAATTCTTACAAAACTCCATTAAGTTCCTAAAAATATCACGTTGTTTGATCGATTTTTTTTTATTTCAGTGAAATGTAACATCCTTGCATCATATAGTTTGCCAATTTATTAAGGTCTTGTTTCTTTGGTTTTATTCAGGAATTAACAAAGCAGCTATGTTATAAATACATTTTCAGTTTGAGAAAATATGGACAATTCTATTATATTTTGTTCCGCTCTGATTTGCAGGAAATAAACAATAACTAATCAGAGTTGAACTAATTATATATCAATGCCCCATATTATTCTCAAATTATATGAAGTTATATTATTTAATTCTGTGATATGTTGGATAGTCCAATGAGCAATATTACTGTTTTTTTTTACTTCTTGAACACACCGCACACAAATACAACCATAACATAACGACACAATAAACACTTCACATCCTTAAAGCTACACTATTTAGAGAATATTGCATTTTACTTGCAAACAATAACCAGACAATATACTCATTACTTTGAATCATTGATTTATTTAGTTGATATCAAGAAACGACAAAAAGTGTTAACATCTCATAGAATGTATTCAAAGATACACCTATACAGATATAGATTACAGGATTGTATATGGCTATTTGTGAAAACGGGGTGAGAAGTTAATCTGAGGTTGAACATATATTATCGTTAAATGGAAGTCGAATATTCATCGATTCATTACTACGTTTTTTTTTTGTTTTTTTTTACACCACTTACCAAGGCCCGGAAGTCACTCAGGGATAAGGTTATTGCAAGTACAGTACGTTAGTTTGGAGATTTAATGAAGGAGGCGTCCAGATGTAAGGAAACGAAAACAAAGTGACCAACATATGTCACGTGATGCTGTGATATATTGCGTTTTCGTGTTGCTATCAACCAAAGAATTCCAATTAAATGCGACTTGAATGGATTATAAAAACAGTACATAAATCGGCATATTTAGAACACAATGGAATGTCTAAACAGTAGGAAGAAAAACAGATTAAATAAGCAATGCGCCACTGGAATGTTTGTAAGCGATTTTAATTATAGGAAAGTAGTTAGCAAGTAAGACATTAACATTTTAAAATCATTGAATGAGAATGCAAGAATATTTGATTGAAAAATGTAAGACTTATTTTGTTCAATCTCTTATTAGCCACTCAGCGTGTATTGCCTACTTTAACCTGATCGTTATCAAAACATAGACACGAAATTATAATTTTATTTATAATTGGCTCACAAGGAGCTTTCACACAGGTTATCAAATATATCTCCTGGAGACCAACCTGTGGTGTTTCCTGAAAGCTGAATGACAAATGTCTCTCCAGATTTAACAGTACTCTCCACCTCTTTCGATACTATTTGCAAATAAGTTTGCATTATCGCAACAGCTGCTCGCCATTGATTTCTCGTTGGCAGCGGCAATTGGTCTTCATTGTAATTTAAGTGGCAATAAGCCTCCCCAAGATTTTAGTTCTCTTCAGACTTATCCAGCAGAGATTTGGTCAGTACTTTCTTCTCGGTCTTTCGTTCCTCCTTGACTCTGCTTTGCTGTTTGTTCTCACTTGTTTTAGGGGGCAGTAATGTGGTAATGGGGGAGGGGGTTAGAGAACTTATAAATCTGCGGCTCCAGTATTCTTGGTTCCATGTGGCGCTCAATGTTTTGCCTCTGCAGCAGTTTGTCTGGTCCATGCTTGTTGCAAATGTGTGTTAGTCTCCACATTCAAGGGTATTTCTGAAATTTTCAGCCGTTTTTATTATTCTTTTCGTTGTATTTTCTCAGTCATTCCTCTGATTCCAATTTCTCCCGTTCTTTTTTCAAAGTTTTTCGGGATTGTTCCTAGTGCTCCTACTATTATTGGTATTATTTTTGGTTTCTTAATCTTCCATATCCATTTCAGCTCTCTGAATAGTTCAGTGTATTTGCTCCGTATCTTCTTTTTTTTGATATTCAACCTGTGGTCGGCTGGGATAGTAAAGTCTACGATTATTATTATTACTATTATTATTATTATTATTATTATTATTATTATTATTATTATTATTATATAGTCACTACTTATGTCAGCAATTGCTCACGGTCAAATAACCGTGTTGTTGTGTACGTTTATAGATTACTAAATATCTTTTCATTTACAAAACATTTATTCCATCTTTCAATAAAGATTTGTTTACATTAGACTTGAAGGACAGTACATTATAGTTAGTGGGAGGAAAATGAAAGTTGAACAGTGTTCCTCAGGCGAGCAATTACAGGAAAGAAGTTTTGTTTATAGAATCTGCTTTTAAATAAAGAATTGGGGGAAATTGTTAATAGTGGGTTTAGTTGGTTTTCGTGAAAGTTTGACAAAGTGGTAGACCATAGATTGGAGCTCAAACGAGCACTCACCATGAAAATGATGATACAGCAGAGACAGGCTCCTAACCTCTCTGTTGTAGGAAATAAGTTCCAAGTAGGAGAAAAGGGCGTAAACTACTAAGCTTCGAAGCCTGTTTGAATGAGTTTGTATGTTTGATATTTTTATGTCTGCACTTTTACTACTATTACTACTACTACTACTACTACTACTGCTACTGCTACTGCAACTACTACTAATTATTATTATATTATTATTATTATTATTATTATTATTATTATTATTATTATTATTATACTCATCTTCATCTCTGGCCAAACCCAAATTTATTGTATGCATATTTTAGCTGATAAGAAGACGAATCTGATGCACTGAATCTAAAAACAGATTAATTTTGTACACTGAGCTTATTTTACATTCCTGTCTACATGTACGCATGTGTAGAGAATTTCAAAATGAAGGTTCCTGGGGTAAAATGCCCCGTTGTAATTGGAAATCATTATTTTAATGGCAAGAATATTCAGGTCCGATAGTTCCGGGCTATTATGTCGAAAAAGAGTCAGGTAAAACTCATTAAAATTCCAAATCTTTCCAAATGTTGGTGCTCAGCACACACGAAGAAGGAAAGACTTTTGCGGGAGAAACTGTTGCCTTGCAAAGAAAGGAACGTAATAAGTGACCTTCTGGTAGACACAGAATACTTTTTCCACTTCTGCCCATCTAGCTCGCCCCAATCACGCAGTTCACGTGGCTTCTAGTTGTCCCAGGCTTTTCCGGAATTGATCATGGCGAAGTTGAAAGCTGTCATCTTTCTCGATCGTCATATCCGTCGGCTCATCAGAGATCCAGATTCGAAAATTTAATGAAGTGGAACTGGAGCGTTGAATGCATATGCTTTCGTAGTGAAGGGCTTTCCTGGTAAGGATGCGACTAGAAATGTCGCAAAATATATCGACAAGGCGCCAACTGTTTTCAGAAACCTAGGCTGCAACATGAGCGTAAGGATACGCTAACCATTTTCACATATTGACCGGTTTTCTGAGAATGTGTATTCAGTGAGTGACGAAAAGAGGAGGAGATTGGTAACAGATATCAGAAGCGTTCGGACGCAGTCTTGATTGCTGACTACTTTTGGAATCTGAAGAGACACGTTTAGTCGTTGAGTCATCCAGGAGTTCGAAGTAACGGAACTTCAAGCCCTGAAGTTTTAATAATGGTAAAATTACATGCAATTTACGTATACTTACATTTATCAATGCCTAACTTTCAGTTACAGAAATCGATGTTTCTATCAATATATGTTGTTCGTAAAATACTTATTCTCTTAAAAACATATTTAGGAGTATATTTGATGAAAAAAAATAGGTAATATTGCCACAAAAAGTAATCGATTTTGTCACAGACTAGATATTGTATGAACCAATTTTGCATAAAAGTCTGACCAGATGATACGAAAGAGATGCGATTACCTGATTTAACAGAGTTCCCGAAATCAGTTGTAGAAATTTAGACAACATTGAAAAAACAGCAAATACTTTTTAATGTATAATAGGTCAATTTTCTGCGTTTGCTTATGTTTCTTTATATACAAATTCCACGTTTTGATTGGGTATTGTCCAACTCTAATACATTCAAATTGTATTTATTTTTGCCTTCTAACAATGATTCAGATTCTCTGTTAAAATATAATCTCAAGAGTCGATGCGTTTACCTGTGCAAGTTATTTAGTCACTTTTAAAAGTAGGTTATATAACACGTTTACTTTCTATATTTTAACAACTTTTTGTCGTTTCTTTGCCATCAGTAATGTATATTTTGGTGTTGATTCACTCAGAGTAAATCAGTTCATTTGAGTTATATCTAATGCATTTATTTTAGGCGTTCATTTGCATCTTTCCCGTAATTTTCAACAATTACCACGCTTTTTCTCACAGCTTTCCTTTGTACAGAGCGTAGATTTTTTTCTTTGTGTGTGTGTGTGTGTGTGTGTGTGTGTGTGTGTGTGTGTGTGTGTGTGTGTGTGTATTATTATTGAAGAATCATGAACGGAATAATAGCGTCCATGTACATAGATGGAATGGAAAGTACTTTTTCAGGACAAGAATAATCACGTGTCTCAATTTACTTAATGCACTCTAATTTAATTTAAAATTATAAAGTAGCAACAAAGAAAATACATAAATAAAGCGAGAAATATTCGGTTTATGGTATATAACAAAAATATAGAATAGTCATAAACAAGTACACACCTACGTTTTGGCTTTTCAACCTTTTACTTAGTGGTTTTCTGACATATTATATATACACGCACACACATATATATATATATGTATATATATGTGTATATATGTATATATATGTGTGTGTGTCTGTTTGTGTTTGTGTGCGTGCCTTTGCTTATAATACCTGCCAGTAATATGTTTAATACATGTATTCGATGTTACGCTGCAGCAAGCGTAATTGATTTCATATTCTTATATTGAAAAGCAGCATAGTTAATAAATACAATCCAATACCGATACCAGCTATACCGTATTGCACGGATTTCCAGCAAATAAAATATACAAAATACTGAAGAGCGATGAATTAAATCTTGTTATTATTTGAAATAAAATATATGTCAGGCCAAAAAGCGGATATAAATAATTAAAAATTGACAAATGTCTCTTGTATTAATTCTCTTATCTAATCCGATTAAGATAAGCGTTAGACAAATGTTGTCGTATATTGTTTTAATGTTCACATTATCTACTTAGATGTCTTTAGTCATGTTATGTTTTTATTTGTACATCAGTTCTCGTTAGGGATAACATCCCACATTAAAGTTGACCTCGTGTCACATTCCAACCTAGTTGTGAGGCAAATAGATAGTCTTTTCATGTCTTTGTTGTCCTCAGAATTTGGAAAGCTTGAAAGTATTTTTGTTGGAAGCGATGTGAATATCACCCAAGAATTAGTAAAACCGGCAATATTAAACTGAAATGTAAGCAGCGATAAGCTATGAGATTTATAATTCGATTATTAATTGAATATATAAGTCATTACCGCTAAAGTTTTCATTCTATATACATAACAAAGTGTCTGCGTGTGTATAACCATATCGCGGTATCACATATCTTAGACTCAAATACAGCAGGGATTTGGAATAAGAGCTATTATTAATATTATCAATGTCAGTAGTAAGTGCACCGGTTTGGTTGGTTGTTTTTGTTTTACGATATATCAACTCTTTTCAGGTTATTTAATGCCGAATCGAGTGATTTTGAAGAATTTCCTTTAATAGAATATATTTTTTTTCAAGTCATTTTTTATTTAACCCATAGTTGGTACCTTAACAGGTACTATTACTCCGTGTCAGAGTGGACTTGGAAGCGATGGCAATTAAAGGGTTTAAGGTCATATCCACGACCTGCACCGATTTAAAACTTATTCGAAATTAAATAAACGCAAAAATTAGAAACAAATATCTCGATATTTTCATTGTCCCCTGTTTTGCAACACAAAAAACTTCTAAATTTTTTTTACTGCCAGGAAGAGAATAATAAGTAAATATTTTGTCTTTCAAAATCATCGTACCGAAATCCGGTAAAAGCAATACACAACGAACTGCATGCAAAGAACGATAGTATCCGACTGTAAAACAGAAAAAAGAAAGTATTCCTAGTAATTATAAAAATAGCGTAATGAAGGCAATTAAATAATAGAAACATACTAAGATATAATAGAAAAATACTAAGATATAATAGACAAATACTAAGATATAATAGACAAATACTAAGATATAATAGACAAATACTACGATATAATAGACAAATACTACGATATAATATACAAATACTGCGATGAAATAGACAGATAATAAGATATAATAGACAAATACTACGATATAATATACAAATACTAAGATGAAATAGACAAATACTAAGATATAGTAGACAAATACTGAGATATAATATACAAATACTAAGATATAATAGACAAATACTAAGATATAATAGACAAATACGATTTGACTTCGCCAAAATAATAGGGAAGTTGAACATTGATAGTAGACGCAAAATGGAAAACATATGGATATGTGCATGAAAAGGATATATGAACAAAATCAAGAATCCCTAATGACACAGGAATAATATCAACGAACTACACAAAAGCAAGCAAAACTCGGATAGCAGTATACGTAGAATCTGTAACCAAAGAGACGAAAGCTTAATTACCTAATCAGTGAATACAGAAAAATAAGTTTAACGTAACATAAATTAAACAGGGCTACGTTGTAAAGATAGTTCATAATGAAATATCCAAATATTCTTATATATACCTGCAGACTTATTGTATAGACATAGGCGAAAACACCACTTCATCTAGCAAACTTTCAGTTGTAGTTAGAAACTAGCTTGGGTGCCCGGCGGTACCCCGGTGTTTAGAGGTGTGTGTTGGGGAAAAATGTGGTAGTCTCGAACCTGTACTGCGAAGGATGAAAAGAACGTGAAAAAAAACGTGACGTCTTTTCTGTTGCGCCCATTGCCAAACCGGAAGTGACGTAGGTTTAAATCAAGGCTAGTCAATCGAAACGAGCAGATGACTTTTGAAAATATCGGCGAAAAAAGCGACCCTTTCCTGTAGAAAAGTGCCCAGTTAAGAGTGAAGGAATTAATGTTTTTTGCCAACTTTTCGATATTTATCGTCCGAAGGTTCGACGTCCGAAACGCCACGGATCCCCTGAAAATATGTTTTCTATGTCTAAAATTTAAGGCAGACACACATACAAGTATACATACATACATTTAAACAGACAGGGGAGATTTATATTATAGATAACAAAATAGAAAAACAGACGAAAAGTTAAGTTCTCTATTCTAAATGTTCCCATGTTGACGAGCAAGAAGGCAGAAAAATCGACAAATTCAAATTCATGGAACTGTCTAGAATATGAGAAAGTGATCAACACCGCTACAATTACAATAGTGAAAGAATCAATAGAACGTAGAAAAAGACTAACAAATAATGTAATCAATAGTAAGATTTACAGATATTAATATACGCAGCTTAACTAATCAGTGTAACTCTATAGTGAGGAAAGTAAATAACATAACCAGGTAACACGGATTAATCACATGTACAGTGAAATATAAAAAGAACAAAGAAATTATAGAACATCATTTCATGACTAGAAAACTGCCAGAAATCTAAAAAAAAAAAAAAATGAAAAATGACATGAAAAATCCTTAAGATCAGTATCAATTAGTACAACACGGATTATTCGTGAATGGTCATAGACAATTGGTAAAACTAAAAATGAAAGGAACGTCATGGCTCACCCTGAAAACCCTGTAGTGAAATTTTTATGATGCTTATGATCATTTAAATTCGACAGATGACCAACGATCATAGTCACACTAGCATCAAGGCTAAACGGTTTTTATATGCACACAGAGATTTGCAACACTCATCGTAAGAAGCTGAGGATATAGAAAATTTGGAGGGTCTTGTTGTCATTCAGGCTCTGTTAAACATCATATGATTTTGACAGGCAGTAATAACCGAAAATCACTCGGGTGTGAAGTTTCCTCTTAGTAAACATGAAAATAAAAGGATGATAAAACTTTGAGAGGTTAAATATCATCCTGTTTCAGAAGAAATCTATCGAACGTTATCAGTGACAGAAAATGTAAAAGGCTAATGAAATTTTCAATAGCAGTTAAAAAACCTTGCTGACGTTTGTGTCCTTAAGCTATAAACGAAACCCATATTTTATCAGCAATCTATTACTGATAATTACTTGTCAGAAACGATGAAAATAAGTATAAAAGTAAACACGGGCCCCAAACGTGTTTTAAATTGACGAAGTAAACATCACAAAGAAGGGTAACTATCAGTGGTAGATAATTACAACGTTAACTGTCCTCAGATATTATAGGCATCGGACATGCGAGGTGTTAAGAGTACAAAACCGACTAATACTAGCAGATTACATTAACTAAACAAATAGCATGTTAGACTAAAAATACCCAAACACATTCATTTTAAGAAAAACAAAACTGTTGGTCAATGATATCAAAAAGATTATATGACGATAGATGAGTAAGGAAATAGATCAATAAACACAGATCCAAAACGCAAATGCAAAAACTAGAGATGAAAGTTGAAATGAGAAATTTTGTAAGGAATCGCAATTGAATTCAAACTCGTAAGAATACTAGCAGACATAGTAGGATTACATAATCAGACACGGATTACTACTGAATATTGGATAAGTTTAAAATACAATCTCTAGGTCGGTATCTCTTTATCACGAATCCTAAAGTTTAATTTAGAGTCCCAGTCGAGAACACTTATGGAAAATTAAATACAAGTGAAACATTGAAGACAAATAGCGAAACTGGAATAGGGCCGACCACCTCCCTAGATGAGTTCATAATTAAAGGATACTCTAACTTAACATATAAATCTGACCCCCAAGATCGCCACGGGTATGGAATATGTGCCTACATTAAAGATGGCTTCCCGTGCGGCAGGGATATCTCCAGAAAATACCCTAATCTACCTTATATGTGCTTTCAGGTTGAACTTGCTTACACCACCGAATTTATATTTGCCCTATATCGCCCCCACAACAGCGGAGTTACTGTGTTTAAGAGTATATCAGAGAAAATTGACCACCGCCTCTTTGCTTATCCCTCAGCTAACATTCACATTTGCGGTGACTTCAATGTCCATAATGTGGAATGGCTGACCTACTCAAATAAGACTGATGAGGATGGGAGGTTCTGTCATGATTTTGACATTGCTTATGCCTCACTCAGATTGTTCGCGAGCCCACCCGTGTGCCCGATACTACCGGTCAGTATGCAAGCCTTCTTAGACATTTTTCTATCCACTTCCCCTGAGCTATGCTCATGTTCCATTCTATCTCCTCTGTGATCCTCCGATCACTGCGTTGTATCAGTTAAGATAAAAATGAAATATAATAAATCTACAGAGTACCTCTCCACCGTACTGTATACCGATACTCTATGGCGGACTGGGATAGCTTCCGTACATTCATATCTGATCTATCTCTCCATTCCATGTTTAAAAAGGATATGTCCTCTATAGTATCAGACCTGACGGAATGGTTATTTGTAGGCATAGAACAATGCATACGATCTAAAACATTCCAACAAAAACCTGACAGCCAGCCATGGTTCTTCCCTGAATGTGCTGCTGCCATCGCACACAGAAACCCCCTTTTCCATAGCTACCAACGTAATAGATGCACTAAAACTAAAGCTGATTTCAGCAACCACTGTAAAAGAGTAATAAAAATGCAAGAGAACTATATGCTCAATCCGTTAAATCCAAAGTAGCTGAGCAGCGGCTTGGTTCCCACCAGTTCTGGCAAATAGCAAATAGGATCCTGAACAGAAACGTGCGTTCTATCTATGCCATGAGTAAGTTGCTGCAGTTCACAATAAATAGAGAAGTAGTCAACCACCTCAACAGAAATAACCTTCTTAGCGACACGCAATATGGTTTCCGTTCTGCGTTCAGATGTGCTAACGGTTATATCTAATCAGGATTAGCGAATCTCTCGACAAAGGCTTGATTTCTAGGGTAATTGCTCTTAAGATAGTAAAGGCCTTCAATAAGATTTGGCATGAAGGCTACTACACAAGATTTCCAGCTACGGTATAACTGGAAATGCTTTCTCGATCATTAAATCATTTCTCTCTGATAGGCTCATAAGAGTAGTGGTTGATGAGCAGAAATCAGAGGCCCACAGTATTACTGCTGGAATCCCTCAGGGGTGTATACTGGGCCAACTCTCTCCTGATCTACATCAATGATCTCCCAAAACACATACTAAAATCTTTCGTTGACATCTATGCTGATGACACGACTATCTATGGCAACACATCAAAGGCCGTAAATAATGATGTTCTCTCTGATTATCTCTCCTCTGATCTTAAGCGCGTGGTACAGTGGGGGAAGAAGTGGCTAGTTACCTTTAATGCACCTAAGACCAAGCTCCTATCTCTACATCATAAACGCCCTGATCCCCATCTGGCATCAATTGAAATGGATGGTTCTCGTCTTGGGGAGGCCCCATGTTTTGATAAGCTTCTGGGTTTGACCTTTACTCCTGATCTGAAATGGAACACATACATCAAGTCTGTGGCCAAGGTCGCTGGAAAAATGGTGGGATACTTCTACCGCTTCAGAAGATATCTCACTAATGATGCAATTCTCCATCTATATAAAAGCCAAATACGTCCAAGGATGGAGTACTGCTGCCACATCTGGGCAGGAACTGCTAAAACCGGTCTATCTTTCCTTGACAGAGTACAAAATAGACTTCGTGGCTTAGAGGGGGATGCCCTTTTCTCTTCCCCGCAACATCTTTCCCACAGAAGAGACGTAGCGAGCCTTTCTTTGTTCTATCGTTATTTCCATGGCAAGTGCTTGTATGAGCTCCAATCTCTGGTTCCCCCTCGCCAATCTTTTTCCAAAAACACCCGACTAGCTGAAACCACCATCAATAATTTCCCCCACTCCTTATTTGTGCCTAGATCGAAACGTAGATTCCATGAACAAAGCTTCTTTCTTAGAACTGCACGCCTGTGGAACTCTGTTCCGCTTGCCCGTTTCCATCCCGATTTCAACCTGGATGTCTTCAAGCCCAACGCAAACAAATACTTGATGAACCGCCCCCTTTAGTAATGACACTTTATCAATTCTCCAATACTCACTATCTCATTGATTACTGTACACACAATAACCCTTATCCCCGAGTGACCCTTGTGCCTTGATAAGTGGTGAACTCCATGTAAAAAAAAATTTTTTAAAAAACATAGCGTAGAGGTCAACTGAAATATTAATAAAATTCATTCATATTGCAGAGTTAAACTTTCGTGAATTTTTATAGTAATCGAATAGAATGGCAATAAGATTTCTCTGGCCTAGAATACAGAGCCAACTATTGGTATTTCAAGCCAGAAATCAATGGAAAACGATCGGTTGAATAATCGAAGTTAGTATATATTACGACTCCCATTACTCCACTTAATATTAAAGCAATATTATTATTATCATCATTAATAATAATAATAATAATAATAATAATAATAATAATAATAATAATAATATCCTCGAAAATCGTAGATTTTGTTGTACTAGCTGACCACAGAGTGAGTATCAAAGAAAAGGAGAAACGGAGCTAATACATAGATCTAGACAGGCCGTTAAACGGAATTTTGATGATAACGAAAATTAAAATAATATTTATAATAGTAGGAGCACAAGGAAAAATTCTGAAAAACTTTGAAAAAAGAACAGAGGAAATTGGAATCAGAGGAATGGCTGCAAAGATACAATGATTGACGATAATGAAAACAGCTGAAATATTAAGGAAAACACTTGAATGCGGAGATAAATACATATGAACCACAGTTGTGAGCAAACAAACTGACGCAATGGCAAAACATGAAGAAGCGTTACAGGGAACCAAGAACCCTGAAGTTGCATATCTATAAGTTCTACACCCTATAAAGTTGAATGTAATAAATAAAGAAGAAAGTGCTCACATGTGTGTGCGTTATGCGGCTATATGACTTACTTCAGGTGGGATCTAAGAGAGAGAGAGAGAGAGAGAGAGAGAGAGAGAGAGAGAGAGAAGCCGATATATTTCAAGAGTTTAGACCCAAAATTGTCGGAGGAGTTTGGCAGAGTTGTCAAAGGTAAACCCATTGAACTTAATAGCTAAATTTCAGGCCGAACATGGGTTGCAAGGATTTTTCCAAATCTTAGTACCCTGTATATCATATTTCGAGTCTCTAGACTGAAAAATGACAGAGTTATTGCGTAGGGAAATGCACACACACAGACACACAGATACACAGACAAACAGATACAGAGACACGTTAATTTTATATATATATATATATACATATATATATATATATATATATATATATATATATATATATATATATACTAGCATGGGTGCCGGGCGTTGCCCGGGCATTTGGAGATGTATGTTGAGCAAAGAAAAAAAAGCGTTCATTTAAAAAATTTTTTGACCCCTATTATGACCCCTTAAAATTTATTCTTTTGGGCTCAAATCGAGTTATTATGTTAGATCCATATCCAAGGAACCTATATCTAAAATTTCAAGTGTTTAGATCCAAAATTGTCGGAGAAGTTTGAAAGAGTTCTCAAAGGTCTAATCGTTGAACTTTGACCCCATAATCGCCCAATTTCTCTCCGAAAACCGATCACATCGATTTTCCCAAACCTCAGTACCCTGAATATCAAAGTTCTTGTCTGTATATCAAAGTTCTAGACGTTATTGCGTAGATAAATATACACACAAAGACAGACACACAGATACACAGACAAACAGATACACAGACACGTTCACTTATATATATATACATATATATATATAGATAGATAGATAGACAGATTAAACAAAAATATATACGTATACGTAAATATATATCTAAACAATTTTGTGTACACTGTAAACTTTTTAAGCAAATATTATGCAAGTATAAATCATGTAGAATATCTGCATGAATATAATTACACGTAATAGTTAACTAAGGATGACCACTTTATCAGAAAACCGAAAACCTAATAGGGAATTAATAAAAATGAATGTTTTAAAGAATATGAAAATTAGCTAGATATTTTCCTATTCAATGCAATTCCACAACCCATATAAGAGAAAATTGTATTTTCTTTTTAAATAAATAGAAAAGGGGGTTTTTAATATGAATATCAATACAAACAAAAGTAACGAATTTATATGAGTATATATATATATATATATATATATGTGTATATATATATATATATATATATATATATATATATATATATAGAGAGAGAGAGAGAGAGAGAGAGAGAGAGAGAGAAATGGTGCGTATATAAAAACGCAAGACAACCGCAACTCCTCGCGTATGTCTAGGGAATCCTAGTGTGGATGAAACGCGGAATATTCTGTGTAGCCTAATTGCCATAATTATTTTTTATAACTTACTATATATATATATATATATATATATATATATATATATATATATATATATATATATATATATATATACTAGTATTGGTGCCCGACGTTGCCCGGGTGTGAGGTGTATGCTGAGAAAAAAACGGTTAATTTTTTTTTAAATTTTGACCCCTATTATGCCCCCTTAACATTTATTGTTTGGCGCTCTAATCACGTTATTTAGTTAGATCTATGTCAAATGAACCTATATCTAAAATTTCAAGCGTTTAGACCCAAAATTGTCGGAGGATTTTGGTAGACCTCTCAAAGGTCAAATCGTTGAACATTCACCCCTTAAAAGCCAAATTTCTGGCCGAAAACCAATCATATTTATTTTCTAAAATCTCAGTATCCTGTATATCAAATTTCGAGTATGTAGACTAAAAATTGACAGGGTTATTGCGTAGGGAAATGTACACAGACAGACACACAGACAGACAGGTAGACACACACATATGCACGCACACTTTTATAGATATATAGATAGATAGATTTGTTTAACAAAAATACATACGTATACATAAATATGTATGGAAACAATTTTTTGTTTACTATAAACTTTTTCCCAAATATTATGCAAGTATAAATCATGTAGAATATCTGCATGAATATAATTACAGTCAATAGTTAACTAAGGATGGTTATCCCATTAAAAATCCGAAGCAACTAATTAATTAAAATGAATGTTTAAAAGAATATCCAAATTAGCTAGATCGTTTGCTCGTGAATGCAATTCCAAAAATAAGATATAAGAAAAATTGTATTTTCTTTTTAAATAAATAGAAAAGAGGGGTTTAATATGAATATCAATACACACGAAAGAAACCGAATTTATAGGATATATATATATATATATATATATATATATATATATATATATATTAGGGCTGTTAACGAAACAGCTTTTAATTACGAATACCTCATCTCTTCTATCAGCATATATTTATTATCAAATAAAACATAAGTTCATTAATTAAGTCGGTTAATAACCGCATACATGATTTTTAATGCAAACCTTAAATTATAAGTATTGTACCTATTTGTTTTATAATATTAAATTCTTCACATAAGATCACCTACTTATTGTAGCATACAGGTTTCATGAATGTTTCGTGTGCAACTAACTTTTGCTATTAGAAAAGGTTACTTTGAGAGTTCCCATCGAAGTTACTTAAAACGACAAAACAATTCAGAAAAACAAACTTATCAATATGAGACGATTTTGCTTAGAGATAACTGCACTAGTGATAGTCAAATGAACAAATGCACTGAATATTACGAGATTGCTATCGCAAAATTACACTGCAGTGAACCTGCTAACTCAACATCAACGAAGGATAGGAGTGCCTTGGAAAGAAAAAGTAGAGTATATACCGAATAAAACACGTCATCCTGAAGGAAAATGCGTGCAAACAAATAAAAATGCCTCACCCGTTTTGTCTCTCATTCATCTAACCAATTCCACATAGATTGAACCAAAAATATCAACTTATATACATCCCATATATATATATATATAATATATATATATATATATATATATATATATATATATATACTAGCAAAAGTACCCGTCGTTGACTGGGTTCAAAAACAGACTACAGACAATAGACTCTGATTTATAAAAGAATTATAGGTTATGAAAAGGAAGGATTTTAAATTTGGGTTAAATTTGGGGGTATCAAAACCAAAGCAAAATATGATGAAAGTAAAAATAAAAAAGATAAATCCCATAATTTTATACCATACCTGTTGACACTGAAATACTTATCACAATATTCTGTGGATCTATATTAAAAAACCTTGTTAAACTTTTTGACATATTTCCATTCTATGGAGGTCAGGTCCGAACGAACAACCCATAATTTTATTATACCATATTTCTTCAAACTGAAACATAATTATCAAAGTATACTTACACAGATAGATATGAAAAGTCTTTATTAAAGTTTGTGCCTATTTCCATTCTATGGAGGCTAGGTGCGAACGCAGACCCAACAATTTATTATACCATCCCTACTTAAGTTAAAACATACTTATCAAAGTATTGTTATGTACATCTATATCAAAAACACTTGTAAACTTTTTTTTTAATTTTAATTTTTTTATTTCCATACTTTGTGGACCAGGCGCGAACGCAGACCCCTTCAATTTTAATGAACCACTGTTCTGCAAGATCAAACATACTCATTCCTGTGTCTCGATACATTTTCTATCATTATATGTAATCAGTTTTTTTTAAATAATCAACCATATAGGAGCCTATTCGTTACCAGACACACACACACACACACACTCACGCACACATTCAGCTTTATATATATATATATATATATATATATATATATATATATATATATATATATATATATATATATATATATACACACCATCTGGATATCTTTACAATATCATTTAAAAATAAAATGGTGCTTTCAGGATTTTACAGAGGATCATTCGATTTGTAGTCGTATGCTCGACCACAGATCTACATCTCAAGATGACAATAAATCTGTCTTTATAAAGTAACTGATTTGCTGGGATTTACTTATTACCCTGGGCCGTATAAAGTAAAAATATTCCATTATAATTTGTTCCTGTTTTAAGAAAGAGAAGACTATGTCTAAGATGTGATTTTTTTTTATTTCCGATATTATTATATAGATGCTTTATTTATATTTTATTTATAGTCATATGAATTTATGCATTCATAAATATATATATATATATATATATATATATATATATAAATATTACTGTTTTATTTTTTGTACTTATTTCATGAAATGATATGTCAGACACACACAAACGCACACACGCACACACACATATATATGTATATATACACCGGTTGCGATATTCATTTACCCAATGCAGAAATAGAACTAGAGCTTAGTACTATTGTAAAATATACTGCTAGCAACACGTTACTTAAAAAACGATCCAGTGAATACCATACTAACGGCATAGGTAAACATTTTATAATCACTTTACCAGACAATTTATATTACATTTTCACCTAAAACAAATTAACGTATAAATTATTTCCCCATATCACTCGTTCGCTATTTATTTCGATCAGCCACTATATTTTACATACAAGGAAATATATTTCAAATCGGGTTAAAATAGATATTATTTACACTGAGTTCAGCTATGCTCATAAAGTGAACGTATTTAACCGATATTATTAACTTAATATATAATTTTCCTGTTTACGTTTTATGAAGACATATTCGCGATTTAAATGCTATAAAAACATCTTTATGTCTACTATTATAGAAACTTCACTTTGAGTGTCTGTGAGGGGGTCCTTCTTTACCAGTTCCGACACGGCTGAGCTTATCTTTTTCAAATTTCACACAAGGGTAATTTATATGTTTGGCAGTGTTCTTAGATATGTTTGTACAGAAATTCATACGATAATTCTCGAAAATCCATAAAATCAGATTTAAAAATAGCTTTTCTCTTTTATAGGTAAAAATAATTTTTGCAGGGGAACATTTTATGTCATACCTATCAAAGGAAATAATAACATTTCAGCAAACCATTACTCTTTAAAAACAGATTAATTACCATTTGGCGATATAGCTCTTTGGTAGAGCATCGACGCCAAATCAAATAATCCTCTGTTCAAGCCCGGGTGTACCTAGCAATTATATTTTATTTTTTTTCTTAATAATAAATTCAATTTACGAAGGAAAAGAGGTACTATTTTAAATCGCTGAAAATTATTTCTTCGTTTGCATATTTTAAAAGTAAACACTAATCAAAAGTTACTTTTTTAGTACAAGCTCAAATATCAGCTTCCACGATATTGTAAACAAACACAGACGAAATTTAATGAACGATATTATTATTATTATTATTATTATTATTATTATTATTATTATTATTATTATTATTATTATTATTATTATCATTATTATTATTATTATCATTATTATTATTATTATTATTATTTTTATTATTATTATTATTATTATTTTTATTATTTTTATTATTATTATCATTATTATGATTATTATTATTTTTATTATTATTATTATTATTTTTATTATTATTATTATTTTTATCATTATTATTATCATTATTATTATTATTATTATTATTTTTATTATTATCATTATTATTATTATTATTTTTATTATTATTATTATTATCATTATTATTATTATTATTTTTATTATTATTATTTTTTTTTTATTATTATTATGATTATTTTTATTATTATTATTATTTTTATTATTACTATTATTATTATTATTTGTATTATTATTATTATTATTATTTTTATTATTATTATTATTTATTATTATTATTATTATTATTATTTTTATTATTATTATAATAATAGTAAAAACATTTTGTTTAACAATTTTCATGCCTTGTATGAAATGTTTTTCTAACTTGTATCGTATCTTTTTAAGATAATATTTTATTTAATTTATTAATTTGGATTTAAAAAATGAATGTGGTTTTGCATTATTTATAAAACTCTTCTACTCTCTATTTCAGTGTGTATTTCTCCTCACACCACAGCTCATTTTTGCAACCCACTCTTTGTATTATTATAGGTCTGAATATTCTCTTTGTTCCAGTTTGTATTTCCCCTCACACCACAACTCTTTTTTGCAACTCCCTCTTTGCCATCCATGTCTGAATAATGAGAAAATCTGAATTTTCGAACAAAAACTTTAAAATAACATTTTGTATATTAAATGTTTTAAAACTTCTTTCAGAATAGAAAATCTTTACAATTTAATGAGGAACATATTTTATATAGGTTTCATTAAACATTGATAGCGAGAAAAATAGAGATGAAACTTTAAAACGGAGTGTATAACTGGTTATGCTCAATAGTAGTCCTCGCCAGCGAAAGTCTTTGTTATTATTATTATTATTATTATTATTATTATTATTATTATTATTATTATTATTATTATTATTATTATTTTATTTTGCGAATTAGTCCACACGGCAAATTATTTCTCGTAATATACAATAATCAAAAGGAGGATTGATTCTATAATAATACATACACAATTTGAATAAATTATAATATCATGTTTGAACTTATTGTACGATCGGGCAACTCCGGGCTACGAGCTATTCTAATATAACTATTCTATTTTATCGCATGAACGTTATGTTTATAACAGTTAATTTATCATTGAGATTTTAGTCAGAATGTAAATATTTTTTACTTTTATGGAAGTATTATTAAATATTAAGCTGTCTCTACATTTCGAAGTTATTTTGCATCTACTGTTCAGTATTGATTGTGTATGTAATATAGAAGATTTCTACTTTTTCGCACAGATATTATCAGCTACGCAAATAGGGACAGATAATTGTTCTTTGTGGTGTCCTAATTTCCCGCAATGGTGATTATTGAAAGATGAAACACTATTGTCTGTAGGTATTAAAATAAATTATACACACACACACACGCACACGAACACGCACACCTACACACACACACACACACACACACACATATATATATATATATATATATATATATATGTAAATATAATTTCTATTAAGGAAAACAAAGCTTCTTTTTTTTCATTTAAACAATTAATGTGTCAATTCTGTAGATAATTTTTTTATGTCATGAAGATTAGTTAATAGGATTAATGAATTTATAAATTGTTACAGAGTTAATGACTTAGTAGAATTAATGAGTTAATAGAATTAATGAGTTAATAAAAGATTAGAGTTTTATGTTGTGTTTTTCATTATAATCTTTGTATTATAATTTAAAGTATACAGTTTATTTGCAGTAATCATTTATTCACTTTATTTTAGCATACTTATTTACTCATTTGAAGTTTGTCTTCCAACGTTGATGTTGTTAAATAAATTGTAGTAATTGTCATTTTCTATTCAATACATTTACATCCATATTGAATGAATTGTACATTTCATGATTTGTCTGATATTATAAAGTATTTGAATTCTCTCGAAATATTTTGAATTATTTAAAAGTTTTATATGAGTACTGGCAGCAAATCATGCCTACTCTGAACATAAACGGACTACATATATAATTGATAGTGTTTTCATAATTGATAGTGATTTCATAATTGATAGTGATTTCATAATTGATAGTGTTTTAATAATTGATAGTGATTTCATAATTGATAGTGTTTTCATAATTGATAGTGTTTTCATAATTGATAGTGATTTCATAATTGATAGTGTTTTCATGATTGATAATGATTTCATAATTGATAGTGCTTCATAATTGATAGTGCTTTCATAATTGATAGTGCTTTCATAATTAGCTGAAGGCTGTTATCACATACAAAACCTATCCATAATACATTGTATTCTAATCTTTATATTATTAAGCAAAATATAACTCTTCTTAACTATTCAAAGAGTCGTATCTTCCATATTGCATTTGAAACGTCCCGATTAAGCAAAGCCGGTTTCTTCCCACATAGATAAAGATTTCACGAAGCTAAATTTTGTTCTGGTCAGACATCAAATTTCTACAGCATTGCCCTCTTCGATGTCGCCAACACGAAGATGGGCATATAAAAACAGGGGCGTCGCTAAGCAATGCTCATGCATTTGGCAACGACGTACGGTCGTCACCGGCTTGACTTAAAATTTTATTATTCTTTGACTGCCTCTCTAAGGCCCGGCGACTTTCCGTTTCACTAGATACACGAACACTAACGGTGAAAGACGACTGTTTAGCGTTTGATTATAGATCAAATATGTCTTTTTCAGGTAGCGGAGAAATGTTCAATTTAATACTGTAGCCAAGCAATGTGCATTGGCCATTTTAATACTTCTCACAAACTGCAAGTTATTTGATTTGTGTACCGGAAACGGAGAAAAATAACAAAACATATAGTAACACACTTACACGGGTAAATATGTTTTTACACACTTTTTTCTCCAACAGACAGGCTTCTATATGTGTACATACAGTTGAATATACATATGTATGCATCACGCATTGGCAGGTATACGTGTTGTTATCTATGTCTCTATGGATATGTATGATTCTGTGAACAGCTATACTATAGTGTATCTGTGTAAAGGCGTGTACTATTTTATAGATGTGTGTATAAATAATATATATGCATATATATGCATATATATATATATATTATGAATTATATGCCCTTTTTGTTTATGTATTCGCTTTAGTATATATGACTAACACTCAAAAGGGACTGATCCCTTAGGGAAGGAGATAATGCCTGGGAAAATAGTAACATGGACAAAGGAATATATACTACATTAATCATGTTAAATTTTAAAGTAATACTAGAAAGAATAGATGCATAACCACTGACCATATATTAGACTATGGAAAAGAATGGCGGAAATACCTGGAACGCTTTTCCGATGAAAATAAAAGATAGTTACACTATACATTTTAATATAATGTGGTAATATCCGGCGAAAGCGAATCATGACTACAAAAAACACTACATAAAAATGTTTCCAATAGAGTGGGCAGTGGTTAGAAGTATACTATCACTACAACGGAACCGAACTATACTACACTAAAAAAACTAAGCACTAAAATAAATTACCTCTGCTTGAAATATTATAGTTATTGAACTAAGCTATATAATATAATAATAGTATACGTTTTGCTTTTTGTGTAAAATTAACAGACAACCCGGCGTTGCTCGGCCGTAAAATACGCATAAATATTATATTTTAATCTGTACAGATTTCTTCTTCTTCTTCTTCTTCTTCTTCTTATTATTATTATTATTGTTATTGTTATTGTTATTGTTATTATTATTGTTGTTGTTGTTGTTGTTGTTATTATTATTATTATTATAATAATAATAATAATAATAATAATAATAATAATAATAACAACAACAACAACAATAATAATAGAACCGACTCTGTATTGATTATTATCCAATATAATGTAATGATTTCAAAGTTATAAAAAATATGACTTACATATAGTGGATACTATCCACTAAAATGGAAACCAGAACGTCTTACGCACCAGCCTTAGCGATCAGGATCCTCGAGATTGAAGTTTTTCTCATCAGAAATAATAATAATAATAATAATAATAATAACAACAACAACAACAACAACAATAATAATAATAATAATAATAATAATAATAATTATAATAATAATAATAATAATATTATTTGGTCCACTTTTCAACATTCCCTGATTGGCATTCACGACTAAACCTAAACGTTTCACCTTGTGATGTGGAAGCAGGCAAGGAATTTGTTTAGGCTTTTTTGGCCTAAGTGTCATCTGATGGATACTGGATAGCAATCAGCATCTGTGAATGCTTTAACTTTACTAGAAGAAAGTTACCTGTCTTTCACAACAGCTAGTATTGGTCGCTTACTCAATACAGGAGAATCTATTGGGGGGAATACCAGTAGATTTTGCTTTTCTATAATCCTCACTGTAATTTAAAAATTGCAAATCACAATTTTACAGGGATTCACTCTAGCTGCAATCGCCCGCTATGACAAACTTTGTTTATGGAAATCAAGAATTCAAGCACGCTCAATTTCGGTAATTTTGCTTGGTTTCGGCATGGCGGCACTTTTATTCAGTGATTGCTAATCGGTAGGTATACTAAAAAAAACAATTTATACCCCTAGGCTCATAATTTTGATCAAGTGTATAATACCTCATTTTATAAAAATATAAATTTCTGTATTAAATGTTTGGAATATATCGTTTTTCCATAACCGTTTAGGTCGTGCAGTGGTAACCTTCAGTGGATGGAGTTTAAAATCTATCCTTAAAAAAAGTTACTGTTTAAAAATGGTGTCATCTGGAGTGTATAGTAATCATTTCAAAAATTATATTAAAAGAGGATTTGCCTTGTGCTTTATGTGTAATCGTTATTACTCACTCAACCTTCGCTACTATTTGTTCTACGGAGAAATTTATACGAAAGGTTAAAATCAAGGGGACTTTAAGCTATAAATAATAATAATACTGTTTTATCTTACTTACATTGTCAGGATCAATAATTTGTTTTCAATTTGGACCCTTTAGAAGCAATTTGTTTCTAGCTGAAAATCAAACCGAAAGTCGCTACATGCCCAAATACCTTTTATATCAACTTTCTACATTGTATACTAAATATGCAAAGATAGGTTTGGTGAGGTCTTCTTGCAAACATGACGACAATCACACTCTATCAATATATCCCTCTTTTTTTCTCTCTCTCTCTCTCTCTCTATATATATATATATACATATATATATATATATATATATATATATATATATTTATTTATTTTTTTACTATAATAATTAAATACCTACAGACACTAGTGTTTCATCCTTTCGGGATTCTTCAGTGCAGGGTGTCACAATTACTACCAGTCGAACGATTCGAACCCCGCGACACGAGACATCTCTGGCTCGATTAGCGGAGGCCGTATCCATTCGGCTACCATTAATCGTGTGAAATAGCGTTGAATTTTAAACATTTTAATTTAAATGTTCATTACGTCAGACAGACAGTGATCAAATCGTTATACGACGATCTACGCATAAGAGCTAAATTGACCGACTTTTATTCAACGGAAAGTGCTCAACGATAAGAAACGTATTTCTTAAAGGGGCTGTCATAATTATTTTTTTACTATAATAATTAAATACCTACAGACACTAGTGTTTCATCCTTTCGGGATTCTTCAGTGCAGGGTGCGGTAAACCGTCCGGCGTTACACAGTCGTAAGATACGCTTAGATATGATATTTCAATTTAGCAGATTTCATATTTATTGTTATAGTTCAAGTTTTCTATTGATTATTATATGTGATCCAATGATCGCAAAAGTAAAAAAAAAATGACTGTCGTGTCATCATCTGGAATCGAAACTAAGTCAGCGGTCCAGCCTTGGTCGTTTTTTAAAGCTTCGGCCACCGTAGGTAACTTCTAATCCATGGCCGGATATAAAATTAAAATCTTAAAATAAAGCGATTTCAACTAAAAATTGTATACCCGTCAAAGTCAAATATATGAAACTGGATGATTACAGTGAACATATTTTTCTGTAAGCCATGTTTCTGTAGACCCTTCCACAGGTGCTTAATGTCTTCAATTGTATAATCTTTTGTGACACGCCCTGCCTTCAATATCTCCACCAAAGAGCATCGAGCTTTTTTCCAGTGCATGTCCACTATGCCTGTACATCTCAGGCAGGATGGGTTCCTTAGGTGATGGGAATTTAACAAAAGCAATCTGTTTAATTGATTCGGAGATTCCAAATAAATGGTCAGCGACTCAAGATATAAAAAAACAAATCGAAGAATGTCGGTCAAAATAAAATCCTAAACTAAAAAAATCTGACTAAACGTAAAAAAATCTGACTTTGCTTTTTTTGAAAATCTTAAATAGTGTTCTTGAAGCATTCCGTCGAACAATAAATTTCCTTGTAATTTTTAAATTACAGTCTTGATTTCTTTTATATTATATATATATATATATATATGTGTGTGTGTGTGTGTGTGTGTGTGTACATATATATATATATATATATATATATAAATATATGTACATATATATGTACACACACATATATATTATATATGATAAAACATGTATAAATACATTTGAAGCCAATACTGCAACGCGACATTTTTTTAATAAAATAAACGGGTATTTATTTATAAAAAAAAATTCGCGTTGCAGTTTTGGCTTCAAATGTATTTATACATGTTAGTTTCTTCAAATTTCACTCAGCGCTGCTAACGGATACAAACAAAAAAAAAATTACCCATATTTTCAAAATGCGCGACCACGCGTCAACTATCCAGCTTCATAAAGACCCGCAGTTAACATCACGTGGACTCTTCATCGAAATATCTTCCACTACATTATGTCGAGGAAAAAGAGTAAAAAACAGATTGACAAAGGAGTCTTACTCCGAAATATATTTCTTTAAAAATAAATACCCGTTTATTTTATAAAAAAAAAAAAATCGCGTTGCAGTTTTGGTTTCAATTGTATTTATACATGTTTTATTCTTCAAATTTCACTCAGCGCTTCTAACGGATATAACCAAAAAAGAACTACCTAGATATTATATATATATATATATATATATATGTATATATATATATGTGTGTGTGTGTGTGTGTGTGTGTGTGTGTGTGAAGAGCACAGCATGTGTGATAAAATTCGGCTGAACGGTCTTGTCTCGGCACCGTCAGACTAATACTTTTTGGAACTCTGAAAGACGCATAACGTAAGCAGCATTTCTCTAACAGCAACACCGTAATCTGAGTCGTAAAATAATGGCGCGACTTGGCATACACTGACTTTAATTACTTACGTATCAGGACTCTCATTTATCGCTGGCAAAAGATGTATTGTGAATAGTGACGATTATGTAGAAAGAATCTCCTGGAGTGCAAGCGGCCGCACGTTTTAATGGTATTACAGCTTATCGCATGGCTCGTTAACTACTTGAGTTAAAACATAAGATGCATTTCTTTGGGATTGTACTTTCTACATGCATTGCATGTAAAAATATTTGATGTCTACGGATGTTTGAGGGGTAAATATCAAGGTCAATAATATGCGGATTTTTATGTCCTGAATCGTAATCAAAGAGAAAGGGTACAGGATGAACAAAAGTTACTCGTAAAACAGCAAATCTGGAAGATTAGAAATTTTTTTTTTTTTTTTTTTTTTTTTTTTTACAAAGGCATCACCACATTATCAAGGCCCAGAGGCCACTCAAGGATAAGGGTTAAAGAGTGTACAGTAGAAGTTGGTCAATATAGTAATCATTAGTAATGAAAATTTGGTAAATTTAATAACTTATATGGAACGGCTCATCAAGAACTTATTTACTTTAGACTTGAACAAAACCATATTGTAGTCAGCCGGAAAGCAGGAAAACGGAAGACAATTCCACAGGCGTGCAGTTCTAAGAAAGAAGCTTTGTTCATGGAATCTACGTTTAGGTTTAGGCACAGATAAAGAGTGGGGGAAATTATTGATAGTGTTTACAGCTAGACGAGTGTTTCTTGTGAAAGTTTGGCGAGGGGGGACCATAGATTGAAGCTCAGTTGAACACTTTCCATGAAAATAACGATACATCAGAGACAAACTCGCAACATCTCTTCTGTGAGATAGAGGTTGCAAGGAGGAGAAAAGGACATCTCCTACGAGGCTACGAAGTCTATTTTGAACTCTATCAAGGCAGGACAAGTTCTTTCTAGCAGCTCCTGCCCAGATGTGGCAACAGTATTCCATCCTTGGACGTACCTGGCTCTTATATAGATAGAGAATAGCATCAGCAGTGAGATATCTACTGGATCGATAGAAAGATCCCACCATTTTTCCAGCGGCCTTGGCAACAGATTTGATATACGTGTTCCATTTAAGATCAGGAGTAATGGTCAAGCCCAGAAGCTTGTCAAAACTTGAGGCCTCCTGAAGACGAGAGCCATTCATTTCAATTGATGACAAATGTGGATTAGAATGTTGATGATGTAAAGAGAGAAGCTTGGTTTTAGATGCATTAAAAGTAACCAGCCACTCCTTTCCCCATTGTACTACGTGCTCAAGATCAGAGGAGAGAGAATTGGAGAGAACTTGCTCGTTTACTGTCTTAGATGTGGTACCATAAATGGTAGTGTCGTCAGCATAAATGTCTACAAATGATGTAAGGATATGATTTGGAAGATCATTAATGTAGATCAGGAAAAGAGTTGGGCCCAGGATGGATCCCTGAGGGACACCGGCATTAATATTGTGAGCTTCTGATTTTTTTGAAATAACTCAATTATTATAAACGGATTGTTTTTTCTGTTATATTTATCTCCAACTTTGACCTAGATATGCAAACAATTAAATCGGTATTTAATTTTCAATATTTCGATTTTGTTTTGCAATTTTAGTCACGTAATATTAATATTGATTTGTAGAAAAACACATGTATATTAACAATATACTATTCACACGTTTAGCAACGGAAATCAACTGATATATTTAGTATAACTAAAAATAACACGTAGAAAATATTATTCTCACATAATATCTGAATACTTTTTATTGCTTTTCGAAGCAGCACGATTTAAATATTCGACAAAACAGGGTAAATATTTCTTGCCTTTACTGCAATCAGTGTTGGTTTTAGATGTTCTGATTTACAGCTGAAACATAAAGATGGGGATGGTATAGTGTTTACCGCCAGGAACAGAACACCTTATGGTGCAAAAAAAATATTCAGTTTTCGTTTTCACAGAAACACGTTCACTTAGGGAGTATAGTCATTTTAAGTATAAAAATATCGATGAAAAGCATGTCATCAAAAATCATTCGATTCTTACGAAATATATAAATGGTGTGTGCAACAAAGGTAATAACCGGAACGCAATACACATTGCTATGATAACTGTACATGTTTTCAAACTGTAAACAATACAAAACACAGCTATAGATTAAAATATAATGCGTTCGAAGTTAACAATCATTAATGCTTAGTTTTGTTGTGTCCAGTTATGCGCTAATTATCATAACAATGCAATTTGCAGATGATCAATTCGGGAAGAATAAAAGAATAAAAGGCATTTCAGTTTGAAAACACTCTCATATTTGATGCTTGTTAATAATAATAAACACCATGCAAACCTGATAAAAAAGATTTCTGATTTATAAAAATTTCTGTAGCATAAACTTAGATATATCTTTTACAATATGAAGAAAAAGGACTACATATGTCTTTGAGCCATTTACACGTTGTCAGGTTGATATATGTTGTCACAGTATAGACTTGTGCTTGGGGTGTATTCTTTTATATTCATTCTGATGTATCGAATGCTGGAGTCACAAAATGCAGTGGGCATCTGGGATTTGTTAATGTAGAAAGCAGAAAAGGTTTGCTATTTGAGAAATAGAAAAAGTAAAACGAGAGATAGATAGACAAGCAGAAGACAGACAGATAGATAGATAGATAGACAGACACACGGATATAGGAAAGAGAAAAAAAAACTTAAGTTTCACAGATAACATCAAATAGAATAAAACATTAGCATCGTATTAAGAAGAAAAAAGTTTGCCCAGAGAAGGAATCCCAGCTTAATTTCTGCGCTGTCTTTTGGGAGGCAAACATTTTCTTGTCTGCTTCCACCTGAGAAGACAACAACACGCTGGGAAACTCGATTGCAACACGAACAGATGCGATCTTTCAATAAATCGATTAGAAATAAGTAAACATTCAAATCTACGTGTATCAGATTTTTACTTTAAAAAATACAGTTTTATCAATTTGGGTTGCATTCATAATTTAACCGTATCGCGATATTACAATATATATATATATATATATATATATATATATATATATATATATATATATATATATATATATATAATTATTTTTTTACTATAATAATTAAATATATATATATATATATATATATATATATATATATATACACAACTTACATATATATACATACATATATTTATACATACATTCATATATCATATATATATATACATACATACCCATATACATGATGATTGCAACGTCTTATCAGACGAGTGTCACTCCCTCAGATACTGAAAGTTCATGAGCCCGAAAAAAAGACGTATAGTCCTGCCAGCGAATTCACATGCTCAAGCAGACATGACACTAAAGACGGTCATTGTTATACATGCATATATATACACGCACACACATATCTACATGCGTACATACACAATATGCACACATACATATACATAACCACACACATGCAAACATAAACAAGACGGTCATTGGTATACATACCTATAAATATATACATACATACATACATACATGTCTATAAGCATACGCTCACATATACATATACATACACAATGCATAATACACAAACATACATACACATACCCACATTCATACATACACATATACATACATATACATCCACATATACAAATACATACACACATATACTTACACATACATATACGTACACATATGCACATAAATATACATACACTTACCTACATATACATACACATCCATATATATGCATTAATACACATACACACATACATGCACACATACAAATACATATACATACACACCTGCATACATACATACAGGCATATACACACATTTATGCATACAAACATTTATAAATGTATATATGTACACACACAAACATATATACACATAGACACATATACATACATACACACATAGATATAAATACATATAAACTCACTTGTTAATATATAAATATACACACATACATATATAAATATGCATACACATACACATACATAGATACATATAATGATGCCAGAATAATTGTTATATGCATCCAGCATTACAGGCGTACACACGTCACAGCTTTTTTATCGCCACAGGACTTTTTTTTTATAATAGAAAAATACCTGAGGGAGTATCTATACAAAGACGGTGTTACATAGTTTTAGCTTTGTACGACAGCTAAATCTCTCTTTCGGTTCAAAATGTTGACATCCAGCAACCAGCAAGAGCAAGATAGCCAGCAACAAGTCAAACTGCAGACCGGCCTGATGCGGGTACTGGTCTCCCGCTTTGTTTTTTGTTTTTTTAAATAAAAAGTTTAGTTGAGACAAACACTTTTGGAATCGTAACTGACGATGATATAAACAGATTCTCACATTTTTTCACAAATAAACTCAGCGACGTATAGTCAAAATGTAAACAGTTCACCGACATTAATCAAAGACGCTTACTTTTTTTTTTAATAAAAAGTTTGGTTGAGACAAACACTTTTGGAATAGTAACTGACGATGATATAAACAGATTCACACATTTTTTCACAAATAAACTCAGCGACGTATAGTCAAAATGTAAACAGTTCAATGACATAAATCAAATGCATACATACATATATATACACATATATACATAAATATATATACATATGTATACATACGTATATATATATACATATATATACATATATATATACATACATATATATGCATGTATATATATATATATATATATACATAAAATTTTATTCATTCAATAAATTTAAAAATTTATGGCGTGAAATGTGTGAATTTCAAATGAAAAGATTTTTATTATTCTATGTAAGACAAAGAATGCATTTGAAATATTATGACGACCAAAGTCGTATAAAAATAGTGAATCGGTTACAAATATGTACTCCCTTACAATATAACGCAACGATTCACTCTTAAATAGCAAAAGCAATGCTTATCAGTGACATAACTCTATAATAGCCAAGAAAATGGAGGATTGCTTCACGTTTAATTGTCATTCGAAAATAAGGCTCTATTCTAATTTCTGAAATAATACATTTTGTTTGTTTTTTTGTAAGGAATCTCGGGAGATTTATTGAAAATTGATTAAAGAATAAAATCTCATTCATCTTAATTAGTTAGCTAATTAACCGAAGTTATTGAATTATATTAATGTGTAAATTAAACACAACTGAAACATTAATTGCTTAGTATAAATTAAGATACCGATGTGTTATTAAAAATATTAGTTTTAAAAATAAAGTACAGGTAAATTTATGGATTTCATTAAACCATTCATTCGAGTTAATTGGGATTTTATTTATTAAATTTCTATTAATAGAAATTAAACATTTATTTACTAAAATCGCAATAATTCTATAACCATTATTATAAAAAAATGTGTATGTAAAATAACGATTACATAAATCAAGTCACACAACATAATAATGCAGCTATTAATACTCCGAAACTCCTATATTTTCTAATTGACTATAACTAATTTATTTTGAACGGGAAGCTGAACGGATTTCATTAAAGCATTTTTATTCAATTATTTATGTACGATTTTTATATTGAAATCTTTTGAGATGACTAATTTATATATTCATTTATTTGCGTTGGCCAAAAATTGGTGAGAAAACGACAACTATGGAATGCCGTGATTACTGAGGGTACAGTTTAGAGGTAATTCTGATTCCTTCGCTGTTAACCACCTGTAGAACATTTGGCCGAAATAAGGTAACATAAAAAAATCTATGAAGGTAAGGATAACAGTTCATAAATGAATCAGTATATACCGTTTCCAGCTGACTACAATATGGTTGTCTTCAAGTCTAACGTAAACAAGTTCTTGATGAGCCGTCCCACTTGTTAACAAATTACCGAATTTCCATTACTAACGATTACTATATAGTCCAATTTATACTGTACACTCTTTAACCCTTATCCTCGAGTGGCCTCTTGGCCTTGATAACTGGTGATACCTATGTAAAAAAAAATAAATATGAAAATTTCTCATTTCAAAGGATTCACATGATTCACATGAAAATTAGTAAATAATATCATTCCGTACGGACCCGATGATGGAAGGTCAGATAAGTACGAACACATGGGTTTATGAGACGAAAAAAAATCCAACATTTATCTCCGTTCGGGTTGACTCTCTACTGTTTCTGTTCAGCATTGTCTAAAGGCATGCGCTTTCAATCCTAGCCAAAGCAGGCCAGAGGATTCAATAGCCAAAACGTGTTAGGACAACAACTACGGAAGGCAGTAATTACTGCGAATACAGTTAGAAGACTCAGCATCCCTATTCTTTCGCGGTTAACCACCTGATAAGGCCTAAGTAATAGTTGTACGAACCGTCGTGGAGCAACAACAACGACTATGAAGATGAAGATAACATTCCACAAATATATACATAATATTGCTATCTACTATAAGCTTTGAATTGTTGAATCTATTTAATTACTGATACAATATACTCTAATATTTCTTACACAACTCTCCATTGCAATTTTATTGAAACACATTTATTTAACTATTTAATTCTTTGTTTAATTACTTGTTTAATATTACATATATTTTATTAAAATGTATTTATTATAAAATAAAGATGTATGAAAACCGGAAATACATATATATCACTACTTTTCGAGTTTTTTTAAAATAATTTATTTAAGAGTACATCTATCAACTTGATACTTTATTTGATATGACATGCATTTAGTAAAAAGGTAGGAATTATATCTATTGCATATTTAACTTGTGTGGTATTATTGGTATTTTTAACACGACAATATGTTTATGCACACTAATAATTACTTATAAGATTTTTTATATAGAAATTCAGCTGGTTTTATATCTAGTGTAAGCTGTTGGAAACTTTATAATTACATTTTATTTCTTGATTTTTACCCAATAGTTTAAAAAACATAATAATAATTAACTTTTCATTAAAGTAAAGGAGAAATCAAAAAGGTAGAACGATAAAAAGGTCGTCTTAGAAAAGACGACAGGATTCCATTTCCGTTTGATGAAAACTCGTTTTCTTTGTTGCATATCATCTACTAGTTGGTCAGTTGCGTAAAAATCCCCAAAGCGATAGAAGATTTCTATTATGTATGACAGTGGCACAATGTCTAACTCATGAGACTGGAGATACGCCGATGTACAACTCATGTTCTCTACCGATCAAAGTCATGAAAACAGGACCAGTGACAACACCCTCAAAATGTATCGCCGGATCGTCAGAAATAACAGGGATGATGAAAACGAAGTTTCTGGACAGAGTTATAGTTTTTCTGTGGTTTCAAGTGCGAGCAACATCATGCCATCTCTAATCTTCGAAGTCGGCTTGAAAGTCAACACCAAAGTATACCTGGATGCGCGTTGAGTGTGCTGATCCTCTGCTGCAATCGCGTGGCCGCAGGAAGAGTCTGGAGGCGGCAGCAGTACTCTGCATCGACTCACAAGTCTTAAGAGACACAGCTTGGCTTCAGAAAGAATGTTTTGCCTTTGCACCTTTCTCTCACTACCCCCCCGCGACCTAACTTGGTGATACGTCGAAAACATTACCAACATGACAACCTACAAAACCAAACCCAGCCTGGTCGCCACCATTCTCTGAATATTCGCCGAGCCCGGCCGGCGCTTGTGGAAAAAGGCATGCTCGCAGCTTCGGACCCGTATCGAGGCTGTGATTGATGGCTGAAGGTGGCTACATTGCATAAATGTCAGCTTTACTTAAAAATCAAGTTACCTAAATGTATTTTGTCAATAAAAGTTTTAAAATAAAGCTGTAGTGCTGTTTTCTTTTGGGGGACAAATTTATCATTCTACTCTGAGATTTTATTTAGATTGGAGCTCAAGCCTTCTTACGTATACTCAATTTCAATGCATGACCTTTTATCCTCTTTCAAATGACCATGTATATATATGTGTGTGTGTGTGGGGGGGGTTAATTATTGCAACCGCAAGTGTATTGGCTTAATTAATTAAAAATTGTTTCAAAAGACAGGATACAAATTATCCGTCCATATCGTCAGATGATTCGAGTTAAAAAAAAAAAGGGAAGGTAGGTTTTTTGTGGTAACATATGGGTATTAAAAACCAAGAAAATGGAAGTAAGAGAGAGAATTGGGAGAAAGGAAAAGGGGAAAGGAAAGAGGGGAGAAAGGCAATATTTTTTTTTAATTATGAAGATGAGACAAAGCAAGTGGGAGGGGGATGTAAACAAGAAAGAAAGAAGGGTTATATATAATTAAGCGTGTCAAAAATGTTTGTTGGGTTCTGGATGATGACCTGCACGTTTCTCAAGGCCAGTACGGAATTCAAGAGTCAGCAGTCGCCTATGCCGATGGTTATGGGGGTTGGACAGAAAGAGCTAAGATACGTACAGTTCATGGGTAAACATATGCGTCTAGTATAGCGCATGGAAGTAACGTCGCTTTTTTCTGTACCCTTACCACCGTTATCATAGACAATTGCTCACTCTTTAACTCCGGTTCGGCCTTGAGACACTTGCAGAACTCAATACATTTTTTGACGGGCTTAATAATCTATATCCCTTCTTTCTTTCTTTTTACGTCTTCTTTCATAATTTTATAATCTTTTTAAATTTAATTTTTATTTCTTTTTATGACTTATGTGAATTGGGTGGAGTTTCACGCGAAATTGCCAACGAATATTACACAGAAAGAAACAGATTTTATCTATACGTGCCATATGTCAATATTAGATTACACAGTCATTTGATGTGGCCATATGTTCTCTAGATACACAGGAATATCCTATTTAATATGACTATTTATTAGATAACTGAATCTAGAGTAATGAACCTGAAGCATATAGACCTATATTGATGGTTGTATATTTATAGTTAGAAAAGCTACGAATTCTAAAGCTTAAATAATTAAATTATATACAAGACTATGAAAGCAAGGCATAAATTTGAAATCACAGAATGCATTTAAGATAAATGAATGTTGAAATATTGCATTTAATCTCATCTAAACACGTAAGTAATATACGGAAGAAAATATTACCAGATATCTGTTCATACTAACCAGCCCTTTTTATTATAAATTGTATTCCAATATGCATTAGTTATAGAAAAGCAAACATTTCTCTACTGAATTAATAGTTAATTCCAATAGTATATTATCAAGTAACTTTTGATAAACTATTATGATGAGGGCTAAGATAAGAGAATATTCTTCTTCTTATTTTGACTCTAGAGTATATATCGGTTAATATCTTATATGTTTTTGGATAGAATGATGTGATTCTCGACGGATTAACGATGTTTAATTGTGTTGGATATATACTCGAGAGACAAAACAATAATAAGAATATTCTCTTGTAACAGCCCTAACTATTATTATACAATTATAATTCACTTATACTTTTCGTTCACACACACACGCACACATATACATACATATACAAACATATATATATACATATATATAATAGTAAGTTATTAAAATATGTATGGCAATTAAGCTACACATATTATTCCGTGTTTCATTCTCGTGAGAATTCGTCAGGCTTATTGCTGAGATACGCTATCCTATTAATATATATATATATATATATATATTAATATATATATATTAATAGGATAGAGTGCGTTATTTATTATGTGTGTCACATTTGCATCCGAGTGACTGTCATTTAATTGTTATTGGTTTCCATTTCTTGTAATAAATAATTTTGCCAAAGATTTTTTATAATTTTTGTTCTCGATTTCGGTTATAGCTGAAAGCACTCCAGTCGTCTATTTTTTATGAATAATTTCATCAAGAATACTTCGTTAGTTTTTGTTTCGGTTTCTATATAGGTAAAAGAACTCAAGTGTGTGTGTGTGTATATATATATATACAATTTTAGTTTTGGTTTCGATTCAAGATGATGCAGTACTATAGATATATCTTTTATTTTTGAAATTGAAACTTTATAAACTATAAACATCGATAGAACATTTACTCTATAATATCATATTGAAGCGTACTTTATGGCCGGTCTACGCTGAGGGTCCCTACTAGCTGAGATTAATGAACTTGCCGTTTTACCAAAGCAATTACAATAATATTAGAGCGTGTCCATTTACGCTGAACAGAATGCATACATCAATATGTTGAATATGAATGCGTCCCCTATGTAATGCCTACATGTCCCGCTAAGTGTATAATAATACAATAGCGTGTGCATTATTTTGTGTTTCACATTTATATATTTTCCTTCCGAGTGGTTGTTGTTAAATTATCATGACCTTGTGTTTCTTGTAATAAATAGTTTTACCAAGAGTTTTTCATAAGTTTTGCTTTCGCTTCCGATTATAACTGAAGGAGCCCAAGATATATGTATATATATATATATATATATATATATATATATATATATATATATATATATATATATATATATATATATGTATATATATATAATTATATATGTTCTTTCTCCATATGTTTTGGTTGCAGTTTCAATTCAAGCTGATACAATCTTATAATATGGATATATTTTTATTTTTGAAATCGCAATTTTACGACCGGACTACGCTGGCGTCCCTGATAGCTTAGATTAATCATTTTTTAAAATGAGCTACAATAATATCAATAAGATCAAAGTGTAGTATCTGTTCTTCAGATGCTCCACTTCCATTTCTTGTTCTCTTTTGGTGGAGGAGCAGTCTTTAACGACTGAAACAATTTTTTTTTATTTTTGTACCTTTTCTCCACGTTAAAAAACGACACTGGCGACTAACTCTGTCCCGTGGGGAGGCATAGTAAATAGGTACAATAATATCAAGGCGTCTTCATTTATGCGGAACATCTACTGAATTCTAATGTCAGTATATTACACATGAAAGAGTTCGTTGTGTACAGAGATTATAAGAGATCACGAAAAATAAAATAACAAAGTCTGCTGTGAGGCTGCGAACCTCCGTCACTCAAGGTAATGATGAACCATAGTCAACTCTTAGTATCTCAATATTGTATGCTGTATTCCCGAAGTACAGCCAGTAAGACATTGATGATTCAAAATAAATTTATTTGATCTAGGTAAAATTGTCATTCCATACATAAATACTGAATCATCGTAAACATAAAATATACCTAAATTTTCAAAGTGATGTTAAAAAATCAATATCATCCGATGCGGGATTTCATTGGCTACGGTGAAGTGAACAGTATTTAAAGTTATTACCATTGACTGACATTTTCGGGGCCTTAATTTGGAATCTAGGATGAATTCAGTAGTTCAGATATTTTGTCGACTTCAGTTTCGATTAAATATAGGCTGTAAAAAAACTACCAGACACACATAGAAAAAAAATAATTGAGAACATAACTTCTATGTAAGAAGTAACAAATTAATAAAAATAAATGTCTTATTTAATCACGTTGTAGGAGAAATTAACTATGACTGACGCGTGTGTAAATTTATTATGTTTAAAGATTTTGGAACGTCAATAAAAACGTTTTAGACGTTCTAAAAATATTCCAAAAACATTTTAGTCTTTAGAAATTATATTATACCTGGTAAGTATTGATTTTATACAGGCCCCAAACGTATACTGGCAAAGAGTACAAATAAATAAATAATGCGAGTTTGTTTGCCAAGAATCCATCATCGTCGTCTCATGGCACGCTTCTTGAATAATTACCTTTTGCTGTTTAATCCCAACAGACAGAGATGAACTGAAAACATTTTCTCACTGATTTCTGTGCACAAACTAATAAATACAAGGTTTGCCTTTTATCCGAAGTGTCATGTCATTCAAGTACAGATAACTACGTCTTTTTCACTGTTTTAGATCTACAGAAATATATACATTACAACTTAAAACTTTTTTTTTTGTCAAAACAGAACTGTCCTCTCTTTATTTCCAGACTGTTACCATTATCTGTAAAGTGGTTGTTTCGCGACATTTCGACCAACTATACTTTTCGTCCTCCTCAGGTGTTTAACCACGACAGGAACATAATGCTGTCTCTTAACTGTATCCTCAGTAATTACTGCCTTCCATAGTTGTTGCCGTCTCACCAAGTTTTGGGAAACTAATCGTCTGGTCGACTTTGGGTAGGATTGAAATCGGTATCATCAGACAATGATCACATGAAATCGTAGACTTTCAACGTATCTATTCATAACTATGGAAGAAAGTAATTACTAAAGACACAGTAAAGAGAATTAACATTCCGATGGCATCGCGATAATTCACCTGAAGAAGGACAGTAGAATAATTGGCTGGAACGTCTTGAAACAACAATTATGACGATGAGGATAACAGACCGAAAATAATTCAAATATAATATACGAATTCCTGTTCTCAAATGATAATATATATATAAATATATATATATATATATATATATATATATATATATATATATATATATATATATATATATCATGGTCACGGCGTTGCCTAGGCCAGTGGAGCTGGCGGAACACTTAACATTAAATATAAATCATAAGTAATTTTATCGCTTCATGTATTTCCTAAAGTGTGACTACTGAAACAATTGTTTATGTAAAAATTAAATCGGTTGTAATTAATTACAGTTTTATTATACTTCACTGATTTACAAACATTATTTTCGGCAGTCTTCTCATTTTTTGCTGATTTAGAGCTAAGAATTGGTCCATCTATCAGAGGACATGACAATGATAAACGCAGATGCATGAATACCAGATTTTCCTGTATCATTGGTAATTCAGGAACTGAATTTCGGATTATATCTCCCAAAATACCCATCAGTCTAACATATGCTTATCTTGCTTTCTAATTTTCAGGAAATCATCAGTTTGGTTAATATCTCTGCGTAGTTGCTGGCCTTGCCGTTGAAAAGGAAGTTCATAAACACTGGAACGCATGCCTTTAATGCTTCCCGTTCGACTTCATCTATAGAGTTTGCAAACTGGACTTCTTATAAGCTAGTTGGGTCCGTTAACGGCGCCAGCTTCTTACTGCACTTTCGAAAAGCATGGAACAGGTGAGAGAAACATCCCGCACTTTTGTTTATAACATTGGTAACTGTTTCATCAAGCAAAGCTTCATGGGCTGGGCTGGGAAAACTATCTTGTTTCTTTGCACAAGAGGAGTATAGACGACGTTTTCTGATTAGATAGACTTCAACTCCTCTTGCGCAAATGAATTTTTCTTCGTGTAATGCTGATTCTTGTCCTTATTATCCCACGTACACATAAAACACAGATTCTGCTGTCTCAATAAAGTGTTTACTATCTCTACGTTGACACATCTATTCTACTTATGGATACAATAACGAAAATCCTCCAACAGATATTTCACAGCTTCAGATTTCTACTCCAGTATAGTCGAGTGAGTCAGTCTATAGAAGCAAACTGTTATTGCTATGCAACAAACGGCTTTCAGCTATTTTTTACTACTGTCAATTAACGGTATAACATATTTTAATTGGTGCTCTCGCAATAAAATATTATACAGAAGCTGCCAACATTATGTCTTTCACGTCAGAAAAAAGACGAAAATATAGTTGATTTTTGTTGCAGTTGAAAATGATGCAAGCAATGCCGTTATAAATTGCAAAGGAGACGTTTTACAGTTTGTGTCGAGGAGTTTTCAATCTGTTTCTGTTTTCTTACGGCTTCTTGTTTGGTATACTTATGTGTAATAATTGCATGTGTTGTATTATAAGTATTAATTGTTGTTTCTTTATTTTATGCTAGGGTTCGTAACATAATGGAGCACATGAGAAATTTGATTGAGATAAGTCGAGTCATTTTTTAGCATATACGTATTTCTTCTGAATTTTTTAATAGTATAATATACGAGTCATACGTTTCGCAGCTGTAATAGTAAAATTGACTCTATTATATTACCCTAGTTGTTGAATACACTTAATTTCATTAGTGACAACTCAATAATACTCAATGCCAAACATTTTGCACTTCTGCCGATTAATTGTGAACATTATAACCTTGTTTCCCCATCTAAGTAATAAGATCCGTAATAACAGTTCTAGTTGAACTCCTACATTGAAGCTACTGTGAATCAATTATGTTGCAATTGTGTAGAGTTTCTTTTATTTCTAATGTATGCGCTATAAGATAGAACATCTACTATGACATTGGGTTATGATTAACGTCATAATAAAATGATTAACCAGAGATTAAACTGTAAACGACTGTTTGCATACTAAACAATATTCCTAATATGTTCATCAGAAAAAGTTAGCATACTCAAATAGTACATATTTCACCAGCTTGAACGATGGTTTATATGATAGATTTTAAATAAAAACGAAAAGCAAAGTTTATGTTTTAATTTATAAAATTTACAAAAATTAAGAAAATGCAATCTCAACCGTCATCGATAATCCCAATATTTTCCAGATTCAATCTCAGTAAATCCGGAAATCCGAACATGAATAAAAGAATTTCTATCGTCGAAATAGACAAAAAAATAACGAGCAAAAATGTATACTATAATTATATCCGCTAACACTGAAGAAGAAGAAGAAGAAGAAGAAGAAGAAACATTCGTACCTATATACATGTCCACAGAAATAAAGGGGAACAATGAATAAATAATGG